>NC_047577.1:10400242-11600242 GCF_011004845.1 Esox lucius
AGGTCGCATCATTAAGTCAGCGCATGTTCTTACTTGTACCGTGATCTGTGTGCCAAATGGGTGACAGGGTGCCATTCGTTTCTTTTAGGGCCCAGTAATAGTCGTGATTCGTCCTTAAATCATTTTTTGTGTGGCCCAGGAGAGGTGCCTCTTAGGAAACTGGTCTGGTTAAGTCACTCGAAAGAACTCATTTCAACCGCTTACGTGCATGCTTGCACACACATGCGCACAAACGCAGTCCTTTTCCCTGCCAAAACTCCTGTGCCCCCCCCCCCCGGCAACACACACACTCACACACACACTCACACACTCCTAAACCCTGGCCCTTCTGCATCGTCAGTTCCCTGAGCTGCTGTGTGTTGTATCTGGCTGCTCTAGCGGCACCTCTCTGACTTCTGACCCCCTAATCTGCCTGCCACCCCTGGGGGGGAGGGGGGAGGGGGAGGATAAAGGAGGTAACAGCTCATTATTGGGGTAGAGGGACATTGTGTAGATGTTTGCTTCTTGGTAGCAGTCTGTTTGCTAGAGAGAGAAAACATCCCAGTGGTTTCCCTACAGCGTGTCCAGACCTGGATATCTACAGGGGGTCTCAGAGCAGTCGAGCCATTTCCAAGGGATACCTGACTGGGCCATAGCTACAGTCGCCATCACTGCAATGCCAGGCCATAACTACTGTCACCGTGACGGCATGACTAGGCCATAGCAACAGTCACCACATAGCAACCCACTCCCCAGCCAGTCTGGACTCTGAGAATCATTGGTTCCCCTCCAATCAAGACATTTAGGCAGATGCTGTTGTACTAACTCCATAGAGCAGAGGTGTCAAAACGGTTCCACAGAGGGCGGAGTGGACGCTGGTTTTTGGTTCTTCCTTTCAATTGGTGCCCAACTGAGACCAAATAGAACCAGGTGAATGAAGATCTTAACTAATTAGTGACGTAATGAACCAATCAAGCGCAGGGTGAAAGTGAAAAACCTGCAGGCACCCGGGCCCTCTGTGGAACCGGTTTGACCACCTCCGCCGTAGAGTGTCAGGTGAAAACTGAGGTTTGTCAAATAAAAATAATTAATGTGGCGGAAATGTGTAGCTAAGGTCTTCAGACACATTCAACATAGACAAGGGTTTCTTTCCTTCTAAAAATGCAATGTGATACTAAGGTGTTGCTTTATGATTAGAAAGTGGTGATTTGAACCACTGAGATTGTTTCTAAGGGCTAAGTGGAGGCAACACTCATTGGACATCTGGTTGATCACACATGGCGACAACTTCACTAAACGCTTCCACATGAACCAGAGCCTGGGGACTGAGAAGGGGCTTCCTGCCTTGGGGGAGTGTGGAGGGGTGAGAGAAAATGGTAGAAAAAAGCAGAGAAATGAAGGAAGGAGGGAAAAGAGCAAGACGGAGTAGTAAGAGACCTGAGGGGAGAGAGACATTCCTTGCTGGTCTCTAACAAGGGGGAAGCCTAAAGAAGCCTGAACATGGATGTCACAGGGAGGGGGGGGGGGGTCACCAGATCACCCCAGGCCACAGCAAAGCCTGACGTGTAACAGAGGTGTGTCCTGCTCCAGATTATGTTGTTGATAACACTAAACCCACGCACAAACACTCTCCTCTCTCTGGGTAATAACTGGTCTAGTCCACTCAGACATATTTGTTGGATTAACACACACACACACACACACACACACACACGGCCACACTTCAACCTAAATCCTCTTCACCTTGTACCTCTGAACTTCCCTCCCGGGGTGATTAACCCTTTGATAGTGGAGCGCTCCTTCAGGGCTCCCCCCTATTTAGTTTGCCTTGGTGGCATGACCCAAATAATTATTATCTGACCCCTGGGATTAGTCCAAGGGGGGGGGGGGTGATTACGCCTTCACCTCAGAGTGGCCCTGGCCAAAGTGTGCGTGTTTGTGCGCGTGCCTGCATCTTACACACTCCTTAATTAAATTGCTGAGACACCGAGTCAGGAATGTTTGCTTTCTCTCCCGAACCCCTCGCGTCCTCCTCGGCCTGTTCTCTACGTCGCTCTTTGCTTTTCCCAGCCTTGCGCTGGCTCCTAGAGTTTGTTTAGGTGCCCCAGAATAGCAGATATTCATTGCGTTGACACGCCGTATTACATCGCCAGTGTAATTAGCATGAGGCCATTCAATACCGTAATTGACAAGTCGGGGAGCATGTTCCTCAAAAGCACCAATGTGCTAATTATACTAATTTTACAATTGAAATAATATGACCTTGCTATTGCTACAGGACAATCCATATTAAATTAAAAACTAAAAAGACAATTAGTCTACATAGCAGCAATTGGGGACCGCTGTTATTTTAGTATCTTTTAAATAAATAGATAAGGTTTAAATACGAATCGCAAAACTGATGACAACCCATTGGTCATAAGATAAACTCTAATCCAGTAGTTCTGACACAAGTAAACGCATGAACACGGGATGAACTAACAGCAACAATACGCGACAATGCTTCGCTCTCCTGGTTATCCTCAAACAACCAATGTTTAATGTCTCTTTAATTTAATCTGGGATCGTGACCTATGCACCATGGTACATATTAACACACTAATATAACAGATCATATCACAATTTCACAATGATCAGTTTTCAAAGTTTTCCGCGATTTGGTTTAGATGGACAAGCCCCTAAAGCAGATGGAACACTGTTGTAGGACAAATGCTACCCATATGACCGCGACCATTCAACGCTCATTGGCCGTTGCAGTTTTAATTAATACTCATGCTTGATGTATATAAAAATACATGAGCAAGCCAGTATTGTGTGCGTGGATACACAACAAACGCACATCTTCAAATGTTTTATAAACAGTGAGCTTTTAGACAAATAGTAACAGGCACTCCGCTTACTGAATGCTGACCAGAGTAATTACTCTCATAACTTCCCCAAGCCATATCTTGCCGGCGGGGTGAACACCGGTCGAGGTGCCCCTCTGGAACTCAGAGCAACCAGAGTGGTCGCGTTATTTCCAAAGTGCATACGCCAATCCATTTGTGTAGCCTATTTCACAGATTCAAAGTTATACCCACAAAGTACATTTGTGCTAAATACACCTACCTGAACAAATGAACCAAAATCCCCCAAAATGCGTTCAGAAACACTCAAATGTCTTCCACTCTGTCGACGTGTCTTGCAGGCAAGTCGAAAGGTTTTCCCCAAATCCCTTAAATAGCAAACACTTGTGATGTGCACACATCAACGACAGGCTATAGACACCCGCTGCAGAACACTTTTCAATGTTGCGGTCCCGAAGTCTGCGAGACTATGCGCCCTGGGTCAGGCGTGTACGATTTAACAATAGCGCATACAATGAATGACGAGGGACTGGAGGCGAAGTGGGAGGTGCGTTCTCCTGTGAGCGCGCACCACTCTCTGTAGCGCGTACACGTTCTACAATCTGGTGTGTACACCTGCAAAAATATAACTTGTAATATCCGACAACATTGTTAATGTATTTATATGTACAGGTTTTTGAACACAGAACAAGTCAACAGACGGCACATAACACTAGTCCAGGTTCATAGCCTTTTTGCAGTAACCTAGCCTTAACACCTAACCCTAAACAGGTAATCCCTAAATTTAAATGTACTTTAACCCCAATTCTAACACTCTGCCAAACTGTAAGCAATTGCCCTCATGGGAACCAGACAAAGAAACCTTGCAAGTAAAATGTGATGTAATATACAGTGTAACAGAACATTTTTACATGACCAAAACTGTATTTACATGTTCCAGTATGTCAATGTTTTATAAATCAAATAGTTTTTGCAACACTTGTTGTGGTCAGAGTAGGCTGAAACTGTATTCTCAGTTTCACATTCCAGTCATGGTGGAGATCTGCTAGTGTCAGTGGCAAATTGCGTGTGTGTGTGTGTGTGTGTGTGTGTGTGAAAGTGACATTTAGACCTTTTAAGAGACCAGAGGTTAGCCCGTGATAAGATATACATAGAAGAAGAGGCCTCCGATCCCGGATAGAGTGGAACCAAGATCATAATACAATGTCATATGGATAGAAGGAGACCGCGGATAGTGTAAAGGGAGGTTATAGTAGTATGATGTCATATGGATAGAAGGAGACCGCGGATAGTGTAAAGGGAGGTTATAGTAGTATGATGTCATATGGATAGAAGTAGACCACGGATAATGTGAAGGGAGGTTATAGTAGTATGATGTCATATGGATAGGTATACCTGAGCACCAGAATATTTAGTATTACTAAGCAATAAGGCAGTACTATACTGTCCCTACATAACAAACCTAAGAGGAGCCAGAATGCTAGCAACAACAGAAAAGCTCACGTACAACTGCTCTTACCCAGACGGCATTCATAATTCAATCCACCTGTTTTATAACACAGTACAACGTAATTTCAGTTCTGACCTGTGACTCATGCAGTGCTTTGGGTTGTTAATTAGTTTTGTCCTGCTTCCACGCCGCTAGGGATAAAATGAACACCCTACAAGTCTCAGCAGGCAGTGCCAACGTATTGACTGCCAAGTGACATTCTCCGACCCATAGGGCTGAACCAGACAAACCATATTATATCAACATTACTCAACTGTATGGAGCAGCCAAACGGTTTTCCTTAAAGCCCTAAATTAACAGGTTTACTAAAGTATTTCCCCTTTATTTGTTATTTAAACTTACCTATCATATAGAATTAAATTATCAGATTGAATTGACCTATATACCATGTATATATTATATGCAGCTCTGGAAAAAATTAAGAGGCCACGGCACCTTTTTTCTTTCCTTTCCAAAAAAAGTCGAGAAGGAAGGTTTTGAGTGAGGAACTGAGAGTTAAAATTAAGAGACCACTGCAAATCGAACGCTTCTGTTCCTCACTCAAAACTTTCCTTTTCAACTCTTTTGGAAAGGAAAGAAAAAGGTGCAGTGGTCTCTTAATTCTTTCCGGAGCTGTATATTCAGGATATAAACATAAATATGCTTTTTTTTTTAAATTGGAAGATGATTTGAAATTACCCCGAAAAATCCTTTATCTGCTAAGGTGCATGCATGCCACATGGCTAAATAGGATATAAACCCCACATTGGACCCACGTCTCATCACCTGGCTTTTGTCACTAATTACCCCACATGCAGGGTGTGCAGGCATGGGCAGAGTTAGGCCCCAGGGCGGGGCTTGAGCCTGTGCCCCTTGCCCCTCCGACAGGCCCCCCCTTCCCCCGTACCGCCGACCGGCACACGTCAGCCGCCTGGGTGGTTCCCATTGGTCACGCTGACATCCGATCCTCTAGACCAGAGGTGTCAAACCGGTTCCACGGAGGGCCGAGTGTCTGCAGGTTTTTGCTCTCTCCTTGTACTTGATTGGTTAATTAGGTCACTGATTGGTTCGTTTCTACCCTCACCTGGTTGTGTAGGTCTGAACTGGGAACCAATTTATAGGAAAAACCAAAAACCTGCAGACACTCGGCCCTCCGTGGAACCGGTTCGACACCTGTGCTCTAGTGCCATAAATGTGCTTGTTGGTTTTATCGTGTAAAAAGGCTTTCCGGCGCTTTGGACGGATGTCTCCCGTGCAAAGCAGTGCAGGAGGAGGTTCACGTTATTGAACGCGCCTGAGCTTCTGTTTCCATGCAAAATGTGTTCACAAGCGGACGTTTTGTAAAACAAAAAAAAAAACATACGTCATGTGTGGTCAGCAAATAATGAGTTATTACATGCATTGTGCACATAGTGTCTAACAATATTAGAATGGGCTTTGCACAGCCTGTCCGACGGAACATCTAGTGAAAATGAACGCAGTGTGAACTAGGAAATATAATTGACCCAAATGGAGTT
Organism: Esox lucius; assembly: GCF_011004845.1. Classification (NCBI taxonomy): domain Eukaryota; kingdom Metazoa; phylum Chordata; class Actinopteri; order Esociformes; family Esocidae; genus Esox; species Esox lucius. The sequence goes on from NC_047577.1 coordinate 10,406,074, forward strand.
CCATGCATTTTCAAGTGTGAAGACAGACGAGTGACATACAAGCCCCTTTGTATTGGTGTGTGGCATGTGTGTGCGCAACACAGGAGTAAGGCTGCGGTTTCCCTCACCAGGTATATGTTTGCTGAGTGTGGCCGCTGTTGTGTGTGTGTGTGTGTGTGTGCGTGCCTGTGTTGTGTGTGTGTTTAAGGAATAAAAGGGGAACAGAGTGCGGGAAAGCAAACAAGCAAACTGTTTGGGTTGGATTAGCTCTTGTACGTTCAGGATCTCTAGCCAATAGGACGCTGGTGATGTGAGAGCTGTAGTCCAACCTGGCTGCTTTTCCACAAGCAGAACAAACACATTTTTGATTCTCGTGAGATTAATACGCTAGCGGCAAATGTTGAGATCGACGTGCAAGTGAGTAAACTCTCAGTATTTACTCCCACTGATATCAGAGACAGTTCATCCAAACATCCACACGCCCCTCACCAACCCTTTTACACATACACACACACACAAGCATACACAAACACATGCATACACACACACACACTTTTGTTTTATTAAACTGAACCAAATTATAAATGCAACACTTGTTTTTGCCATAATTTATCATGAGCTGAACTCAAAGGTCTAAAACTTTCTCTATGAACACGAAAGGCTTATTTCTCTCAAATATTGTTCACAAATCTGTCTAAATCTGTGTTAGTGAGCACTTCTCCTTTGCCGAGATAATCCATTCACCTCACAGGTGTGGCATATCAAGATGCTGATAAGACAGCATGATTATTGCACAGGTGTGCCTTAGGCTGGCCACAATAAAAGGCCACTCTAAAATGTGCAGTTCCATCACACAGCACAATGCCATAGATGTCACAGGTTTTGAGGGAGCGTGCAATTGGCATGCTGACTGCAGGAATGTCCACCAGAGCTGTTGCCCGTGGATTGAATGTTCATTTCTCAACCATAAACCGTCTCCAAAGGCGTTTCAGAGAAATTGGCAGTACATCCAACCGACCTCACAACCTGACTGCAGTTCGTTGTCGTAACCGAATTGAGTGGGCAAATGCGCACATTCGATGGTATCTGGCGTTCTCTTCATGGATGAATCCCGGTTTTACAGGGCAGATGTCAGACAGTGTGTATGGCGTTGTGTGGGTGAGCGGTTTGCTGATGTCAACGTTTTGGATCGAGTGGCCCATGGTGGCGGTGGGGTTATGGTATGGGCAGGCATGTACTATGGACAACGAACATAGGTGCATTTTATTGATGGCATTTTGAATGCACAGAGATACCGTGACGAGATCCTGAGGCCCATTGTTGTGCCATTCATCCACGACCATCACCTCATGTTGCAGCATAATGCACGGCTCCATGTTTCAAGGATCTGTACACAATTCCTGGAAGCTGAAAACATCCCAGTTCTTGCATGGCCAGCATACTCACTGGACATGTCACCCATTGAGCATGTTTGGGATGCTCTGGATCGACGTATACGAGAGCGTGTTCCAGGTCCTGCCAATATCCAGCAACTTCGCAGAACCACTGAAGAGGAGCGGACCAACATTCCACAGGCCACAATCAACAACCTGATCAACTCTATGCGAAGGATATGTGTTGCACTGCATGAGGCAAATGGTGGTCACACCAGATACTGACTGGTTTTCGGACACCCTGGACCCCCCCAATACATTGAAACTGCACATTTTAGAGTGGCCTTTTATTGAGAGGCACACCTGTGTAATAATCATGCTGTCCAATCAGCATCTTGATATGCCACACCTGTGAGGTGGATGGATTATCTCGGCAAAGAAGAAGTGCTCACTAACACAGATTTCGATTTGTGAACAATATTTGAGAGAAATAAGCCTTTCGTGTATATAGAGAAAGTCCTTGGTTCTTTGAGTTCAGCTCATGATAAATGGGGGCAAAAACAGAAGTGTTGCGTTTATAATTTTGTTAAGTGTATAATTGAGGACCAAAAACAAATGAATGTAACAAAAATTGTGTTCACGTCACGCCTCATTTCTTCCCGATGCTCCCAGTTACTCCTGGCCACTCCCGTTCCCCTCCACACTTGTCCCTCCTCCCTAGTCACCTCCTTCTAGCTTCTAGGGTCCTTTCATTCCCCCTGTAAGCTGCTCGCTCCGTCTTCCCGACCAGATAATTTCAAGCATAGTTATGTGTGTGGTATAAGACATTGCCTATATATAGCATTGTTCAGGTATAGATAATTAAATGTGATTACCTGTGGGTGACAAGTTCTCTCTCCATATAACCACGCCCTCGGTTTTGTTTCTGTGTAATTCTTTGTCCTGACAATCTCCTCATTCTCACTTCCTGGTTCCGGGCTTCACAATCCCATCTGCCACGCCCCCCCTTCCCCGGAGTACTGATGAGCACCTGTGTTGTTGTGGGTGATCAGGGCCGGTAACACTTCCTGGGGTGGGGTTTTTCAGTTGTGAAGTATTGTTTGTTAATTCAACTTGCTGAGCGTTTAGTCAGTATTATCTTTTGCCTAGATATTCCTCCACCTAGTTGTGACAATGTTTAATCTCTTGCCTTGCGATTTTGTACTGTAGATTTTCACCTTTCTGCCTGCCCTGTGACTTTGGTTTTTTGGATTACATTTTATGTGAATAAATTCAAGGTGCTGCGCCTGACTCCATATACTGTGTCTGGAGAGTCTGGATACTTGGTTACGTTCAGAAGCTTTGCTTCACTGCGTGTAAATAAAAAACGGACAATTGTAGCATCTAGTCTCAAGCTAACTGATCATGCTAACTCAGGGGAAATTCCCTTGGTTGTGTTATCCTTCACCATCTCCTCACTGTTGTCCTGTTCCATCACTTAGAGCTCACAATAATGTAAACTGAGCTAAAGCAAATGTTGGTCTTACTAATGGTTACAGTGTGTAGGAGTCATGTTGGAGTCTGTAGGAGTTATGTAGGATTCTGCAAAAGTCTGTAGGGTGATTTTGGTGTCTAGAAGTCTGTAGGATTCTGTAGGAGTCACATATTACCAAGTGTGCTTCTGTACAAGGTGTGTGGTTCTCAACTGCCCCTCACCAACTTGTGAAGTAGAACATGGCTGCCAGTGAACCATTTCCAGCTTAATTTGCTCTGGAGAGGAGAGAGGGGCAGTCGGCCAGAGGAAGAAATGGTATTCAGACCAGTGATGCTGTTCAGGGGAACCAGTAAACACGCAGAGTTTGAGTTCAGGCCAGACACAGAACAGGAACGGTGTTGGGGGAGTTGTGCGCGTGTGTGGGGGTATGTGAACAAAACGGAGCAGGACCAGAGAATTCCTCCGCCGTTGCTTAATTCGCTTCTCCCTTCACGTCAGTCTCTCTTCGGTTCTTTCTTTCATCGATGTTACCCTTTATCTATCTATCGCTGTCTCTCACTCGCTCTTTCCCACTAACCATCGCACTTTCTCGCTAGCTGTAGCAGTGCTCGTCTGTATTAATAGGGCGAACATGATGATCTCACCACCTGGACCCCATCGCAGCGGAACTGACACATTCTCTCACCACGTGGGCACGGAAGTCAAGTGACACCCATATACAGGCTTGGGCTAATATAGATCTGACATATTTATATAGACAGACTGAAACCACATTCTCTCACTCTCTGTGTGTCTCTTACACACACACACACACACACACACACACACACACACACACATACAAGCTCAGTCTCTAACATAAATTTCCTGCAAATACCAATTTAAAACGCAAAAATAAGTGACAACAACACGTTGTAACTAGAAATGGCTAAGGGCAAGCTGGCTGGGGGGAGGGGGGGGGGGTGTGGAGTCCTTCACTCCCTCGCTTTTTCACTGCCACACACATGTTTTCCAGACAATGTAGAGGAAATTCACCTGGCGAAAGCAACAGAGAAAGAAAACAGGTAAGTGATTCCCACAGGCCTGTGAAAGTGTTGGAGTATGTGAAGAAGGAGAGACAGAGAGAGTAGGAGATGAGGGAGAGAGGATTGGGGATGATTCTTTGGCACCCCTCCCACCAGCATATGACAAATAAAGAGTTGATATCGACACTGAAGAATCTTGGAAAGGATAATGGAAAAAAATATTGCAGAATCTAGATGTGGAAAGCTTTGAGAGAACGACTCAATGTGATTCATAGATGTAATCACTGCCAAATTTTTTCTAACATAGTGAATTATGGGAAAGTAAATCTAAGTACTTCTTTAAGTCCACTTTGATATTCCAAATTTTTGGGGGAGATTATTGACAATATGAAACTAAATTAAATCAATTTCAAACACACTTTAGATTTTATGCTGCCATATTATTGTGCCAGGGAAGTAGGGCCAATTTTCTATTGTAAATCCTCGCAAATCTAAGGAATGTTCTCCCAAAATTATACTTAAGAGGACATGAGGTCTTGGTCCACTCCTCTGGAGTACCAGGCTTGAAAGACTTGTTGCTGTCCCTGTCCAAAGTCCTCCTGGTTGTGTTGCAGATCAAGATGATACCTGACAATTCCAGCTGCCACTGTGCTGACTCCCCCGTGTTGTCCTTTTCCTTGTCCATCTGGTCATGCTTCTGACCTGGATTAGGTTTTATAGACTCTGGACTCAGCCCACATGCATTTATTGATTATTACAACTTGTACTCTTAATATGTTCACCCGGCCCAGCCAGAAGAGGACTGGTCAACACTTCAAGCCTGGGTCCTCTCTAGGTTTCTTCCTAAATTTCAGCCCCTTTTAGGGAGTTTTTCCTAGCCACTGTGCTTCAACACTGATGTTTGCTCCTTGGAGTATCAGGCTGGGTGTTTTGTAAAAGCACTTTGTGACAACTGCTGATCTAAAAAAGGCTACATTAATATATTTGTTTGATTGATTGGTTGTAACACCACAGAAAGTCCAAGTAGGCTGAATGCACGCAATCCACCTTACGTCAAAAGGGACTGTTTTCTTTGTGATTGTTTTACCAAGACCCCCGAATATAAGCCATTTTGTAACAATCTGCTTTCTTCTGTGATGTTCTGAATCCTTCCACAGCATGGCAACTATGATACCCACGCTTCACAAATCAGACCATGACATTCACAATCACAGAAGAACACAGCAGAGCAACCCACAGCTGTGTTTGTTTTCACAGCTTGGTTGGTGTGTGTGTATGTGTGTGTTCCTGTTTGTCAGTGTTGAATTGAATACCCTCAAACAACATTAATTGCCTTTGTTTTTGCCCCGCAGATGTGTCTGTGTTTCTGTTTACTACACTGGAGTCCTTTTGAATGTGTGTGCGCCAGAGCGAACAGCGCGTACATGTATGTGGTTGTCAGTGTTAAGGTCTATGTATAGTAGCAGGGGTCTGGGCCTCAGCATGGGGCCTACAACAGCCTGGGCCTATTCGTTTTCACAGGCCCACGCAGTGACTCCCCGACTGGGGTCGTGGGAACTAAAGTGGTGAGGTCCTGAAGGCTTGGAGGACATCTGAGTATATAAATATAAGTATATACCAAATGCCCAGAGATTATTTACAATACATTTCTAAAGACTTGACTTAATTTAATAGACTCGTTCTGGTTAGCTATAACTTATTTAACTGTCATGTGCAATATCTTCTATAGCAGAACCCGCTGAAATATGCGTTCCTAGTCTGGCTAGCGTGAAGCGGCTAATGTTAGCCTCAAGCCGTGAAATGTGCTGCTGCATGATAAGTACCACATACCTGTAGCCCTCACCACTGGGTGATTGTAGCTACTATCTCCTTAATGTGGAGCTCTGCACCTACCCAATGAAAACGTATTTAGTCATTCTAACCAGAGGAAGTCACAGCAACAAGCTGCGTTGCTGGACAGAATGTGGCTGGTTTATCCGGCTGGCTCCTCCTCTCCTCTGCCCTGGTAACTGTCATCATCAAGGCTTTACATTCAGATGGGCCCCAGCAGGCAGTCTGTCAATATCTTTTGTAACTTCCTGATGAGCCGGTGAAGGACTGCTGACTTAGTTGTGTTCTGTAGGTTCTTGCTTTCTCTAGTTTTTTTTTAGGTTCTGTAAACCAGGATAGTTTGCCAGGTTAACTAGCTCGTGTTACCAGGCTGATTAGCTTGATGGCTAGGATGACTCCATAGCATTGAATGTTGGTAACTTCATTATTATTGAAAGCAATAGCAATGCTGGCACACAATTGAAGTTCAACATTTGAATATATTTCTGTGGCAATTTACATTATAGGGAGTAAGCTGGCTTCTTGTATTCTCCTCATGAAAAACCCTTGTCAACATTTCTGGAAGAGAAAAGGTATAACTATTTTGAGATCTCCATTTAGATGCAACATGGCTATTTGAAGTCATATTGTAAATACCAGGATGTGGTATTTACAGAGGCCATATCTTAGTATGAAGTCCTCATGTCTGTGGTTTGTAGAAGAACACGCAGACAGGGAGGAGAGACAGACAGACAGGGAGGAGAGACAGACAGAGAAAGAGACAGACAGACAGAAAGGGAGGGAGGGAAGAGAAAGACAGACATACTGGAGGGGATACAGGGAGGAGAGAGACAGACAGACAGGGATGAGAGAGACAGACTGGGAAAGAAAGACAGACAGGGAGCAGAGAGAGAAAGACAGATTGAGAGAGACAGACATGAGAGAGAGTGAAAGAGAAAGTTTACATCCACTACAAATATATACTTCAGCAATGTTGGCAACAAGATGCCTTACCTCCAAGGCTGACAATTACAAATATAACAAGCTTGTTCTCAAGTCTTTACAAGATTGTTGAGAGGCTCAATTTGTATCCTATTTCACCCCCCAAGACAACACATTCATGTTCTGGTGAGGAAAACCTTTTGGGATGTTTGTGTGAAATGTTAACCCCATCAAAGGTTTGTTGACTCATTAACATTGCCTGGAGGACACAGACCTACATTGCAATTTTAAGAAACATACATGATCTTTGTCCAGCTTTATTTTACATTGAATTTACAAGGGTTATTTTGGAAGACACAATACTCAAAAGGTAAACAATAATTACATTTCATTTGTTGTTTTAATCAAGTCGGAGATCGACAGGTACAATGATCCTAATCCGACCGGAGCTAGCAGCAAGTCCTTGTAACAGCAAGTATCAATTGGTGGGGCCTTACAAATGCACAGGTAGATTGTACCATTCATGGGAGGAACTTTGTCATGACCTCTAGATGGCAGCAGCGGTGAATACGTGTTGGAAAGCGAGGTTGGGAACATTGATAGCAGGTCTTTAATCCCCAAGCTGGAGTGGCCTGTCAGTCCCTCACCTGGTGAACAGAATCTCTTCATAAAAAGTGGTACGTTGATCTACCTACAGTGACTCACTTGTGCTCTGCTCATTTCTTGGAAGTAAAGAGGTGTATCGTCTCTTCAAGCCCTTCTCCGTCCCCTCCACTTCTGTCCCCTTCTCCAAGCGTATTCAACATACTGAAACACGTGAACCATGTACAGAGTGCTGGGTGGTCACAAGGACTCCCTGTACCTGCTGTTTGGCTTCCCTCTAGTGGCAGTATGATTCAGCTACATGACCAATTCTTACACCAATTCAGCTTCGCTAACCATTTGGGCCAGGAACCAGCAAATCTTGCCTTCTTCCTCTGGTTGCTGGTTGTTTTAAATATTATTGTTTTTATTATTATTAATAATAATAATAATAATAACTTTATAAGAAAAACATTTATTATTATTTCTCCATCATTTTAAGCTGTACCAGTCATAACATGGTCCATCAGGCAATGCTACTTCCTGTTTTCTGATACATTGAGGGCAAATTAAACCAATTATGTGAAGAAATTAAAAGCATATTTAGCTGTCACTTCGAAAACTTGAACAAATACACAGTCAATTTTAAAAGTAGTGCAAATGTATGGATTTTAGTGGCTAAAAAGCATCAGAATGATTTTGGGAAGTTCCATTTGATCATTCATCATTGTCATTTTTACTCCATGTACATCAAAATGTTTTATTAAATACAGGTTCAGTATTATTAGTAAGAGGGCGCCACCTAGAGGCAGTAGCCCACACATCCAACTTAGAATTCCTATGGATTTTTGCCGGACCGCATAAGCGGCCAAGAGGAGTGAATGTGAGTGAGTGAGTACCGCTTGTTATATAGCGTAGTGGTTGGAGAAGCGGACCTGTGCACTATAGGTCCCAAGTTCTTATTTCCTCGCAGGCGAAGCGAAGTACGCATTATGAATTATTCCATATTGCCGAAAACCTTGCTGGCTAAAACCTCCAGTGACTACATTATAGTAAGCCTGAAATTAAACAGTTTACGGTTATATTGCGACTGTTTCTGGTGAATTTACAAAGTATGCATCCGTGCATGCGTTTTGGGTCAAGATAGACAAACACATTTGCTGGCTACAACATACGGTATTTACATTATAGTAAGCCTTAACTGAAACTGTAATACGCTCATATTGCGACTGTTTCTGGCATGGAAAGGTTCATCTTCAGTCTCGCTAGAAATTGCTCAATTCTTATGATTATTCCTAGGAGTAGATACTAGTAAGCCGATAACTGGCTAATAAGCTGTTAAAACGGCCAGTGGCAAAAGCCACACAGTTCATAGATGCTATGGTGGAGGAAAACTTAATAAGAAACGTTATTCATATTAACACAATCCTCTATGGAGTCTAGTGACTGCAGAAACGTGTAATGCTGTGGCGTAATTGTTAAAGACAGGTCTTCCACATGAGAGGCACTAAGTTTGAATCTATTGAGAGCAACAACATTTATTAATAATGTCTGGTAGATTCCACAATTCTCTCTTATTTTCACTTGATAAAAAAAAAAAAAGTTCATTATCATTACCTTTATTGACAGGTATAAATGTCACTCACGAATTAAAGAAAAAAGTACCTTGTTTTGCCATGAAAGAAAAAAATACATTCTTATGCCATGAAATGAAATAGCAATTGCTCAATTCTTATTATTATATCAAGACTATTCCAGTAAGTTAGTTGATACCGGTAAAGCTTATTACTGGCAAATACGCTGTTAAAACAGCCAGTGACATACATAGACGCATACATAGACGCGATACTAACATCATGACACTCCACATCTTTCAGTCGATGCATCTTGTATCCAAATGACACAAAAGGAGAGAGAACGTTTAGAAAAAAGCCTGAGCTGGTTGATTTAATGAATTTGAACATGTATTTTGAACTTGGTTACTCAATGCGAATTGGAATACATGTTATGGTTTATGTTGCTAAACGCAGACGTCTGGTGGGATAACAAACATCTGTGAGTTGGCATCCGTGCATCATACCGTGATTCATTTTCCTCAATGGCGGCAATGAGGTAAGAAGATCTCCCCCACACGTTTCTAAGGCACTTTCCTTGTCACTTAAAAAGTAGTACCTAAGGCAAACACACTTCAAAAGGAGTGTTTGAGGGCTACAATTCAGTTTCTTGCACAAAAGTCCCCGGACTAGGGGTCCAGGAAGTGTTGCCACGGCGATTACCTCAGCACTCCTTGCCGGCACTTCTATAGTCCTGCCAGTACCTCAGCAGTTGTTGTACGCCTGTGGTTGTCACGGCAATCACACGTCTTAGTTTGCAGCGACTGTAGCTGAAGAAGGGGTTGACATCGAAGAGGGTCTTACTGGGTGGATCAGTGGGCTTGATGCCCAAGCGCTGTAGGCACATCCCCAAATAGGCATCTTCAATGTAGATCGGCTGAAATGGGACGGATGGAAGGATGGCTTCATTATTTCTACATTATTACAGGTTACATTATTACCAGAACAGATCCAGACCATAAGTCAATTAGTTCATTAATGACTTGATGAACGATGGTTGATCACCACCATAAGTCTTAAAGATTAATGAATGAATCACTTCACGAATGCTAGATGAGTCCCCCACCATGTTTCTGACGAAGAAAGGAAACCTGCACCAAAACCAACATACCTTGATCTGTGGAGACACCTCCAGGATCTTCTTGGGCAGGTCGCTAGACATGATGTACCCCAAGCCCAGTGGGTATGGAGGGTACTCGGGCTCGGCAAAAACCTTGTAGGGCATGAAGAACTTCTGGTTCGGGTTTCGGATTACCGGGCTGTGCCACCACACTAAACCGGTCATGAAATCCTGTTTGGGGGTTTCGGGCTTGAGGAGCATGGAGACCAGATTCTGGACGTTGAGGAACATGTCAGAGTCAATCTTCATGATATAGGAGGCCTCGGGGCATCGCGTCACTACCCACTCGAGGATCATCATGGTCTTGATGGTCAGGTTTCTGTAGCTGTCCACGAAGTCGCTCTGGAGGATGTCGTGGTGCACACTGCTCTCCTCAGTAACCTTTCATACAGACAACAATCAAAATATTTGGGATACACCAGATGGCTTGTTTGAGTCTGATACAAGTTATTTCTGTTGGATTGGCCAATCAGAGGTTGATACTGATCTATTTTGGTTCTTCCTTTTCTTTTCCTTTTTCTTTTTTGGGGGGGGGCATTTTGAGAAATAATAGGCCTATTACTTTTGATGAAATAAGCCCATTTTTGTTGAATATCACTACCTATGCTAGATCCATGCACCCATTATTAACAAAAACTGTCCTTTTCAATTGGTCAGGACACGCCAAAAATTATAGCTGCAGACAAAAAGTGCCAACGAGTATTTTACTTCTTTCCATCTAGTAAGATCTGAGACACTTACAATAATCAAAGAAGTTTTAAATCAGAGATCGGTTCTCCCAATCGTCCATGACAAAGGTTGCCAATTTTTTAATCAAATATCTGTGGATCCCTAAATATTACTGTGAATACAAATCTACAACACACTGAAAAACAACAGTAAACGAACTAAGATGGTCAAAACCAACCTCCTGCAACTCCCGGGCTCCCGGTTCACCAGGCAGACCCAATATGAAGACAGTCTGGACCTTCCTCCCATGTACCAGGGTCTCACTTCCCCAAGTTCTGCGGATGGCGTCCCTGGCAAGCCGGTTACCTACCAACATGTTGATGTTAATAACTTCAAGAAAATAATGACACACTAACCCCTTTCCATTGTAACAAACAAATCAGATGTGCTCTGAAAACAAGAATGGTTACCGGGCGCCACAGGGACCATCAACACCAGGAACGTGGCCCGATTTCCGGTCCGACATTTCTCGGGTTCGTCCGTGACAAATTTGTAACCCCGCGGATAGGCCACATGGTACGGTCCAGGGTCCTCTGGAGCGGGCGTGACAGACCGTTTCTGCTGGGTCCAGTATAAGGTGGAGTAAGATAGAAAAACCACCACTGCCACCAGGAGAAACAAAACACAGCATCTTATAGAGAGCCCTTTAGAGGGGGTTGTCCAGGACTGTACCTGAGCTGTGCTGCGGAGAACAGACGAGGAAAAGAATACAAGTAAAGATGTGAGTAAACAGGTAGCATCACCCAGAAAACCTTGCAAGCAATTTCTGATTCTTGCAAGTGACTCAAGCCGATTCTTGACACACAGTGTTGTACAATAGGTTGTGACAGAAATGCACGTTACAGAGATCGGTTGTTTTGAGAAAAGCAAACCGTTCACATAATGTGTCATCTCCGGTTTACACAAGGCAAACGTTTGTTGGACTGCTGTGCTGCAATGGCAGGACCTGGAGTGGTACTAAAAAGTGTTGCACAGATCAAACCAATGCTGTCACCAAGACAAAGGTTGGCTACATGGGAGAATCTAAATATATTTTGATTAGTATAACCCCTTTGTTTGCTATAGTACATGATTCCATGTCATTTCATAGGTTTGATGTCTTCACTATTAATTTTCAATGTGGAAAACAGAGGCAGAATTCTACAGAACATTGCCCCTATATTAAGCAGAATATCTTTATATAGGTTGCAGAAAGCAGTGTCTTTCAAATAATTCAATATCATCCAATTATCAGTCCTAAACATACACTGAACAAAATTATAAACACAACACTTGTTTTCGCCCCCATTTATCATGAGCTGAACTCAAAGATCTAAGACTTTCTCTATGTACACAAAAGGCCTTTTTCTCTCAAATATTGTTCACAAATCTGTCTAAATCTGTGTTAGTGAGCACTTCTTCTTTGCCGAGATAATCCAACGAGTGGCTCATTGTGGCAGTGGGGTTATGGTATGGGCAGGCGTGTATTATGGACAACAAACACAGGTGCATTTTATTGATGGCATTTTGAATGCACAGAGATACCACGAAGAGATCCTGAGGCCCATTGTTGTGCCATTCATCCACGACCATCACATCATGTTGCAACATGATAATGCACGGCTCCATGTTGCAAGGATCTGTACACAGTCCCTGGAAGCTGAAAACATCTCAGTTCTTGCATGGCCAGCATACTCACCGGACATGTCACCCATTGAGCATGTTTGGGATGCTCTGGATCGGCGTATATGAGAGCGTGTTCCAGATCTAAACATACACTGAACAAAATTATAAACGCAACACTTGTTTTTGCCCCCATTTATCATGAGCTGAACTCAAAGATCTAAGACTTTCTCTATGTACACAAAAGGCCTTTTTCTCTCAAATATTGTTCACAAATCTGTCTAAATCTTTGTTAGTGAGCACTTCTTCTTTGCCGAGATAATCCATCCACCTCACAGGTGTGGCATCTCAAGATGCTGATAAGACAGCATGATTATTGCACAGGTGTGCCTTAGGCTGGCCACAATAAAAGGCCACTCTAAAAAGGCCACTCTAAAATACTCAGCGGACATGTCACCCATTGAGCATGTTTGGGATGCTCTGGATCGGCGTATATGAGAGCGTGTTCCAGATCCTGCCAATATCCAGCAACTTCGCAGAACCACTGAAGAGGAGCGGACCAACATTCCACAGGCCACAATCAACAACCTGATCAACTCTATGCAAAGGATATGTGTTACACTGCGTGAGGCAAATGGTGGTCACACCAGATACTGACTGGTTTTCGAGACCCCCCCAATACAGTGAAACTGTGTACATAGAGATAGTCTTAAATCTTTGAGTTCAGCTCATGATAAAATTGAGTCACTCAGTCATTTAAATATTTTGAAAAAGTTTTAAATGTAATAAACTTGCATTTCTTTGAAGATAATCAACCAAAAACTTTCATTACAATTATCAATACATCTACAGGTTGGTTGTTTTTCCCCTGTGAATGTAAACCAGTTGTTGATTGTAGTACTTTGGTAATATTTAGTATGTGGTTATTTTTCCACTACTGTAAATAGAAGAAACAAACACAAAAAACAGATTATAAAAAAAAAGCACTCTCATTACTTAGTCGATGTGTGTTCACACTGTCAAATCTATTTTTCCATCTAGAAAGACATTTCACAAATAAAAAAAACCCATTGTGTACATAAAGTACTTGCGTAACTTTTGGTATGGATTTTCCTCTCATTAAATACCTTTTTACTACAACTAATTACATTGTTCTTAATTGATCACTTTACTGTTTTGTTAGTATACTGTATATTTAGATTGTTTAAACAACTATATGGTTCAGATTGAAAAGTACAGAATCACCACCTAAAGACCCCCGACTTGTGACCTCAATGTGATTCAAACCCACAACCTTGGTGGTGGGAGTGTTGTGCTCTCAAACTGAGCCTGAACAGACCACTACATTACCTATGAGCCTGAACAGAACGCTACATTGCCTATTAGCCTGAACAGACCGCTACATTACCTATTAGCCTGAACAGACCGCTACATTACCTATTAGCCTGAACAGACCGCTACATTACCTATTAGCCTGAACAGCCCTGTTTCCTTATCATTCACCCGCCCCACATAAGCTCCTTTCCTAAATCTTGGTGAGGAATATTTCAATCATGGAGGTGGAAGGACATATTCATTGTGACATGGACAAGAACTCACAGCCAAATGTGGATGACACGATTGATGCGAATTACAGTAGTGTGTGCTAAACCTTCATTTCGTGAAATTACGCTCTCTTAGAGTATTTGTTCCATTTGATTGGACAGAAAATGAAAGTTGCAATAATAGTTGTGTTTTTTGAATCAATTAATGTAGAAGTCTTCATTAATCACAGTTTATTGGATAGAAATAATTCAGTCACCTACAGTACAGTATAGTTTTGCTTAATGTGAAAACAGTGTAATGTACGGTAGCAAATTACATTCGGCACTACTGTCATTTTGAAACACTTGTCTTAATTGGTTGCATTTAGTTGGTTGTTATCAAGCGTGCCGCACAAGCCCTGAAAAGTGAAGCCAAAACGTCTCGATCGCCCCCTGGTGAGTGGTCCCAGTATAGGTCATAAACCCCGCCCTCCCCATGTTATTCAATGGGACGCGAGACCAACTAAACAATTAAATTACCCTTCAAATATATTTTTTCCGAAGCTGGTTTCTGTCATTTACTGTAGTTTGTATCACGCTAATGTAAATTCAAGAGTTTGTTTTTAAAATAAGTTTGTTTTTAGTTAGTTATTTAATGCTCTAAAAACGGTGGTGTGATGTCGTGATTCACAGCTGTGATTGACAGCTATCTGAGCCGAGGAGCCACTGAATCTTCGGAGGACTGAGGAGATTGGAACTTTACATTTAATCTCTAAATTTCTATAATTTCACACGGACATAATGGGTTGTTCTGCAGTACATTGTGCTAACCGATCTGGCATTTCCAATCGATCTTTGAATTTTTTTCGGTAAGTTAAATTTATAAGCTATTTAATTAGTAAATACATGTAATGGGCTAGCTAACGTTAGCTAAAAGACAACAAGCCTCGTTAATAGCCATGTTAATAGCTAGCAGGTGATCGTTAGCTAGAAGTTACCAATTATTTTTGTATTAGGCCTATTCTAAATTAAGGTTAAACATGATGTAAGTTAGGCTATAACATATCGTCTAGGTTTAACAAGCAAAGGTTGTACTGTACTTGGACTTGCGATTGATTACGGTATGCGCATTCTGCGAGGGAGAGTGAGGGCGGGGCACAGGGGTGGGGCCGTTGATTTCGCGGCTTTAGGGCTTTACTTCCTTCTAGCTACTGCGCATAACTACTGCGCAGAACTGGTCCCAAGATCGCTATCTGCGCAGACGCAAGTCCAAGATGTCAGCGTCGTATCAGGACACTGGTGGCTTCATTTTTCACCAATGGAAAAGAGCGAAAGGGCGTCGTCCATTATATATACAGTCTATGGTTGTTATAGTGACTAAATTAAGAGGATGTGTTAAAATAATAAATGTATTCATTATATTTCACAAGAAACTTAGTGGTTGGGTGAACATATGTAAGAAACGCGTGCCTGAATGCATGTACATATTTTGTTGTGATAAAGGCCTCGGGATATGACGACAATGGGGTGCGAGCCCAAGAAAACGCAGAAAAAACACCTGTGTTAAGCTCTTTTCTCCAGTATGCAATTTCTATTGGTAATAGCATACTGGAGATCAAATCACTTTTAAGCATTAAATTATGATTTGGTATGATGGTGCACTGTGCAGTAATAACATGTAAAGCCATTTTTGTTGCCCTTAAGCTTGCACAAAAACAGTGAACCTTGCTACAAACTCGCCTACTCAAGGACGGAAGTGAATAATCCTTTACGCCTATATCTTACCTACAACCAAGTTCAGTATAAGGTGCCTGGCACAATTAACAGGTGTTTACTTAAAATAAAACACTTTACAGAAAGACGAAAGCCTACCTCATGTTGTGTCCCTTGATAATTAAGTCCTGCACATGACTCGACGTACTTAGCAAAGTAGAGTCTTCCTTATCAATTTAAATGACAGTAACGGGAGCAAGGTACGGTGTTGTCCTCCACAGCCCCTTCTATACTGATATCGGTCGACCGTTCATATGCCAGATGTTCTTGTGGAAGAAGTGCGTCAGGTTGTCAGATCGTGTGAATAACATGAGCTGCTTATTTAAATTAAAAATAAAACATGTAAGAGAACGAATATTCCTCAGCCATTCTTAACGTATATTTCCTACCATGGAATATGAGCAACTCAGACAGACTGATTGTTGGCTATGCTACGTGTTCGAAGTTCAAACTGCACACCGAAGCAACTGCGATCGATGATTTAGACTTCTCCTGGTCAAGAGAGTCATACATGTATTTGGGCCAGCCCACATCCCTGGTCTGCTGTCCTCTTAATCAAGCCAGGCCCAACTGTTGAACTCCCAACAATAGGGGAGCTAATCGTTTTCCTCCCATGCTTTAGGCACTTCCTGGCAAGTTAGTTTAGGAGCCTTTTAAAGCAAGCTTTATGCAGTCATGCAGTACTGGGCAAATATATTAGGCAACCAAATATTACAGCAAATATTGAATGTTTGTTTTTCTTTGTTTTTTCTCCATTGCTCTTTTAAGTATTTTTCTTTTGTTTAGAAATGTTTCATTTTGCTATTTTTGAAGGCACCTTCGTGTAATTGTTTTACATGTGCAAGTATTTTGCACAATGCTGTATTTCAGCTGCCCTTCACCCTAGACTTTAATTACAAGATGATTGTGTTTATTTTTATTATATTTTATATACAACAAATGTCTATCATCTATATCAAGTGAGATATAATTTATATCTAAAGTCTAGTTTCTGACAAAATGTATAAAGTATGCATCTGGATGTCTTCAAAGCCCATCATGAAAGATACTACAGATCAAGGGATTGGTGCACATGAACCATTTCATCACGCCTAGGCCTACCAACACATGCTAATTTCACGCTAAACTCTGTTTAAGAGTTCTGTATCCAGACACAGTGTGCGGTTTCATGTGAAATGTTATGTCATTTCCTCAGTGACGTTATTTATCCGTCCTCAACTGTTTTAGTCATTTAGCAGACTCTTATCGAGAGTGACTTAACAGATACTGCCAAAAAAGTCCATTCTCAATTAAACAAAATGCATGGAATTGAATGTGAGTGAATGTGAGTGTGTAAATGAGTGTACATGAGGGTTTATGAGCGTAATAGGGATTAGAATTGTTCTGAACAAAACCCTGAGTGGATTTTGTTCAAAATGTCTTCCTGTATGGAAGATGTGTGCTGCATTTGAGCTTTGTTAATTAGGGTGCCAAGCAACGAAGTTGCTGGAACCCTTTTATTTTTGTATGTTTTATTATTATTATTATTATTGTCCAGGGCCATTTTCAGAGGTCCATAGCTCGGTCCCCTCTGGTTCAAAACGCTCCAAACTTTGCCTGATTGTAGACAGCCAAGGTCCGAAGGATGCCATCGTGGTACCCATACTCCTCATGGTGGCGCTGTAGCACTCAGTCGAAAATGGAAAAAGTGAAGCTCAGATCTCATGAACCGAATGTCGTAGAGACACGCAACCAAGTTCCAGATATACCCCTTCTCATGCTGACCAAACATGTCCTCCGAGACCACTGAATGGATTTGCATGCCGTTTGGTGTGAAGGATCTTTGAACCATTATCTTTAAAAGTTATAGAAGGAAAGTTGATATCTCAAATAGTACGGCCGAAATCAGTGAGTCTAATTGAGCTGGGCGGGTCTATAAGTTTGGACGTCCATTATTCCCAAATGGAATATCAAACAGCTATGAAACGAAACGTACTAGTACATGTGTCTCTCAAGAATGGACAGAAAAAGTCCCACACAGAAACACCTCTTGGGGGCGCTATAAACATCACCAATGTTTCTCACGATTTTGCTGTTAATAAAAACACACTTAAGCAACATCTCCTCCGAAACCACTGAACAGATTTGGTTGACAATTGGTGTAAAGGACCACTGGACCATTGTGTTTAAAAGTTATATAAGAAAATTTGATATCTCAAACAATATGGCCTCCATTTTGACTTCTGTGAAAAACTCGTTAAGGACATCTCCTCCGAGACTGCTGAACGGATTTGCATGCCGTTTGGTGTGAAGGACCTTCGAACCATTATCTTTAAATGTTATATAAGGAAAGTTGATATCTCAAACAATATGGCCGAAATCAGTGAATGAAATTGAGCTGGGCAGGTCTATGACTTTAGACGTCCATTAAACCCAAATGGAACATCAAACAGCTACAAAACAAAACATTCTCGTAAATATGTCTGCTGGGAATGGACAGGAAAACTCCCATACAGAAATACTGCTTGGGGGCGCTATAAACATAACTGATGTTTCTCACGATTTTGCCGTTGATAAAAACACACTTAAACGACATTTCCTCCGAAACAGCTGAATGGATTTGGATAACAATTGGTGTAAAGGACAACTGGACCATTAGCTTTAAAAGTTATATTATTGTAAATGTTTATGGTGGATTTGTGTTTGCTATTTCGGTTATTATAGATCACAACCCGATGAGACTATTCAATCTGCCAGCCGGCCCTGTGGTGTAGTGGGAACATCCCAGTCCTTCAATATTGTGATTCAGTTTGATTCCCTTCTCAGACATTCCAAATTTTGTATCTCATAAATGCTTTTCCATGAGGTGCTTTTCAGCCTTCACACAACAATACATATCTGAAATACCATGGTTTTCATTTATTTGCGAGAATCATTGTATTACGTGACCCTTTTATGCTGTTATTGTTTTCCAAACAAAGAAACCAGCCATGGAGTGATTGGAGTCATTGATTTTGTTATAAGTAGGATGTATAGCTATTAGCTATAATCTTTGTACAACAGTACACTTTAGTTCCATTACAAACATTTTGTTGCCCACATTATCTCAGCAAAATTGTAATGGCTGGGGTAAAATTTACATTTGTAGAGGATAGAGAGCTGTAGGGACAACCAGTAGTTCCTGTGGTGTAGTGGGGACATCCCTGTTCTTCAATATTATGACCCTGGTTCAATTCCCCTCTGAGATGTTCCAAATATTGTATTTCAGAAATGTATAGCCACTCTGTACTTTTCAGCCTTCACAGAACAATATATATCCCCTCTGTAATACCATGATTCTCATATATTTAGAATAATTGTTTTACGTGACCCTTAAATACTGTTATTGTTTTCCAAAGACACAAAACAGCCATGGAGTGATTGGAGTAATTGTTTTCGTTATAAGTAGGATGTATAGCTATTATCTATACAATCTTTGTGCAAGACTACTCTTTAGTTCCGTTAATAAATTTTATTTTGTCCACGTTATTTCAGCAAAAATGTAATGGCTGAGGTAAAAGTTACATTCGGCGGTTTAAATAGTGTAATTATTAAAGACAGTCTGCCACATAGAAAACCAGGGATTGAAACCTGCCAGCGACAACAATATTCATCCCTCCTAATCGGCTGAACTAGGATTGCCTGTTTCCTTTTCTGGTTTCAAGGTCTTTTTGTTTTGTTTTGATTTCCTCTCCTTGGACATCCTGACTACTAGCGGCATTGGGCATGTTTAAATAGCAAAACGTTTCTCTAGTGAGAGCATGCAGTGAGATGCTTCCTATGCCCCGCTTGGCCCCCTGAAACGCTGCTCGCAGCTTTAATCTCCTCTTGAATCTGTTAACCATAAACCTATAGTAATAGCTTCACTGAAAATAACATATTAAGCCTACAAACTATGGGTACATTTAGATGAAATCAATTAACTTAATTTTTTAAAAATAAAACGATCGTTAAAATAAATAATGTTTCAGGAATGCTTGACTTGATTCAACCGTGACCACACACACAGACATTGTAGTTCAAGCTAAAAATATTTCTTAAAAGTCTGAAATGGTGTGGGTCCAAAGTGGGATGACTCAGTTGAATAATTTATTATATTTTTGCAGGTCTTGAAATGAATATGGTCTTTGTGGTGCAGGTTCAGCTCAAAAACCCAACCTGTTCCTGACTCTAACAGTTACCAGATCCTGTCAAAAAAACTGTTCAATTAGAATATCATGCATGTACAGTTACTCCATTTGTCTTGCCCTTTTTGCAATCAAAGCGTTGTTTTTATTTTGGGCTACAGGTAAGGTCTACAAAACATCAACCAGGGAGTATAAAGCAGAAACATCAACCACCTGTGCAACCTGAAGGAGAACGCATTTCCTTGACAACCACTGCCTGACAGGCATGTTGCCTACCACAGGAAGTCATTTGAGTGCAAGACAAGCCAACTCTTTCCAACACAAACCCCACCACCACTGGATGGTGCTTAGTCAATTAGAATCACCATATTGAAATTTTAGACACAGAAAACTGGAAATAAATCAAATATTTCTACTGTTTTGAATGTTGCCAATGTTCCCATTTAGGAAACCTGTTTTCATTTGCCATTTATTGTGAATTGGAGCAAACCTGCATAACTAACTAAGCCCTGTGAGATCTGTTGACCAATCACATTGCTTTCTTTGTGTCTGGAATTCCCCCACCCAGTCTTCCTTTAAAATGTCATTCAAACAAATAGACTGACGAGGTTACAGACGAGGTTACCGCAAAGGTTCTCGAATTTTACCTGGGTCAGTTACCAGAAGACAATGAGCTGCAGGACCCAGGACTTGCATCTGCCACTCCCCTCAGGGATCAGTGGGACGGCGCCACTGCCTCCATTTAACAGGCTTGTTTTGATGGAATATCCTGTCAGGCTTGGGTTCCACCATGCCATTTTAAGAATGCGGATAGACGTGTATGCGTGGGTTTGCACTCTGGTCACATGATATCCTCCCATTGAAATTGTGGAGCTCCTCCAAGATCCCTATATTTAAAATGAACAATGTGACTTCACCCTGTCTCGGATGTCACCACCACAATCCTTTGTCAAAATGAGGTTCAAGTGTTCAACAGGTTGTTTGGTTTGTGGTGGGGGGGGGGGGTCTGTCTTTGTGCTGCTAGGCTAGAATCAAAGGTTGCTCTCATTTCATCCTCTAAGTCAATGATTTGTTTGCAAGCTGGGATCTTGTACTAGAAAGAGATTTCAGATAGATGATCATGAGAACATTTAACAAACAACTGTATGTACCAGTGTCCTGTGTGTTTGAATAAAGCAGAAAGCAGAGTCCATCTGTCATTCCCCTGGTCATTACAGTTCTACACAATTCACTGGATTTCTGTTCTTGTGAGAAATGAAGCACTGAATTGTGTATGAAATCTAAATTGCTTTGAAATATCACAAAATATTACAAAATATTTTGTGGACTTTTGAATCAAAAGTGAAAGTAAGTGTTAGAGCATATGACCATACACTAAACACTATGCTGTCTGTCTCCCTTTTGCTTTTAACTTTGGTCCACCAGCTTCTAAAATCTTCCCTAAACGTTTCAGCACTTGCTTTTTTACATGAACACATGGGCAAAAGATTTGCGAACTGTGAAGTAATCGAAAGGTTCCTCGATCAAATCCCTGAGCCGACAAGATGAAAAATATTTTGTTTTGTCCCTGAGCAAGCTTGTTTACTCCAGTTTCTTTCTGAACTTTAGAGTGTGATGTCAGTCATAGCTCAGCTGTGTGGTTGTTTCACCTTGTGCTCTTAAAACATATGCACTAACTGAAGGTTGCTCAAGGTGAGTGTCTGCTTTAATGTAAGATGTACCAGGTAAAATAAGTGTAATGATCTAAATACAAATGCTACCCATTTGAAATCTGACACTTTAGTAGGCCCAGTTTTTCCCTTATGTCATCTGTCTGGATTTCCTTTATTCAATATCATAGCATAGGAACACAATAAAACCTTGCTTGTTTTTTGTTTGACCAAAAGGAGCCAAGACAGAAGATTAGTATAGTGACATTTCAAGACAACTCAACAAGGGTCCTTTTTTGTTTCTACATCCTTCATCATTCAGAAACCTCTGCGCACTCCATCATGTCGTACAGGTGCTTCATTCCTCCTGCATTCTCTCACAATGGCATCACTGGTATTTGATTTTAACTCCTTCCATTGTGGAGGATGAAAAGAAAACCCAACCTCTTTCGTTGACCACTGAACACACCCTATTTGCTTGTCTTTAGTCAACAAGAATGTTTGTGTATTCCTTGATAAAGGAGTTGGCACACTGAGGGATTTGAATAGTCTCATGATGGGTCAATGTAGGATAGGGAGGGTCTTTCTGTAACTATATGTGACTTCACTACTGAGATTCAAACAGATTTATAAAAATGTCTTTGTTCAACATTTTATGCTTATGTACTGCTAATGAACCCAACCTGACCTGTGCAGCTGTGTTTTTAATTGTGATCAATCTAACCATCCTTTTCCGTTATTTTGTCCACCCCCTGTATATCCAGGTGTATGTACATGGATGTGCAAGCTCCTTAATATATTCTTTGATTCATATTATTAACAATATGTGCTTTGACTTAAGTAAAACAACTGGAGTAATGTCAACACCCTTGTGGCTGTAGTCTTTCGACTCTAGAAAAACAGGTCTCGCTAAAAGCGGTTACAGGTGGTGGAGGCTTTTTAGGGATGGGCAAACATGCGGGCGCAATCAGCCATCTTAGCAAGGGAATGCAACCAGACAGTGAAGAGATCTTTTTATTTGTTTTCCTGAGGTTTCCAAAAACAAAATAAATTCATTCTCAGTCAGAACCTTTTAAAAAAGTCCCCAAACGTCCACGTTTGAGTTCAGAACCACAAAACAACATTATGTTTGAATGTGTTCGCGCAGGAAGCAATGTCTGATGTACTCCTGTAAGCAATAGCTAGGCCAGCCAGCCCTCATGTTCCTGCTTTCGGTCCAAACACAGGAACACTTCAAGCAGGTCCCTGATCAGACCAGCATGGCGTTGGATAAAGGGTTTGTCATCCCAACCCACCACCACCATCGTTTTATACCCAATCTCATTATGGGTAATCGAATCCCCATGAGGAGGCTCCCACTTAGAAATGTCCCAGACACATCTAGGATCTACTTGTGGTCCGTGTTATCGAACATGATCCCAAGAGTGGTTACTGTTGGAGATTCCGTGTGTTTATACTAAAACAGGGAAAAACTGCCTTTGAAAGCCATGTCCCTCACCACTGGAAACTGCAGAGAGGTATTAGGCTGGATGTTCTGGTTTCTAGCAGACAATCTGAGTCAATGATAATGGTCGAGTTGCTGTTGAGTTTAAGTGTTATTCATACTTTACTAGTGTGTTTTATCTGCATTTTAAGTGTTTTAAATATGTATTTTGTGATGTTTATATTTTTAAATATAGGGTCTCAGCCTCACTCTTTTGTATAAATAAAGGCAATAAATAAATGAACCTCAACCTCAAAGTTTAAAACTGACATTAGATCTGTTTCTAGGGGCAGGGTGGCCCCGGTGTCTTCTTCAGGTCCATCCAGTAGTCCACTATCTGAGAGGAGTGGCCTAAGATGTAAGTGATGATTTTGGAGAATTCACAGCGATTGTATTTGCTAAGATAAGCTTTCCATTGCCACGGGTCGGGCGGGGAAGTGGGCGAGAGACCCAGTCTTTTCATACAGGCACCAATGTAGGCATCTTCTATAGTGAAAGGCTTAATGTCCTTGGCTGCTTCCACAAGCCTCTTAGGCAGGTCGTTTGAGAAGACGTAGCCCATTCCGAGCGTATAGGTTGGATACGTGTTGTCGGCTAACATCTCAAACGGAACGTACCATTTGGAATTCTGGTTTCGGATAACTGGTCGATCCCACATTAGCATCCCCGTCAGGTAGTTTACCTTGGGGTGCAGGGAAGGGATTTGTTTATTGTATTTACTTCTTGAAGATGTAAAAAGAAGAGAAACAGTATGAGAGAGGGAAAGACACAAAGATATTCAAAATTCACCTTAGGGACATCTGGCCTCAGGAGCATTGTCATTAGGTTTTCTACGTTGAGGAACATGTCCGAGTCGATCTTCATGGCGAAGGTGGCGTTGCTGCAGCGGGTGGCCAGCCAATCCATGATCACCAAGGTCTTGATGGTGAGGTTGAGGTACGTGTCCATGAAGCTGCTCTGGAGAAGATCTTGATGCAAGTCGTTCTCCTGGTGTACCTTCAAATCAAAATCAAGAGGATGTCAAATCAGGTTGAGAAAGGTTAAGTCTAGCCCGCTTCGTCTTGCGCACATACTGCTGGGGACTTTTAGTAAAAATCCTCCCTCTTTCCCAACAGCCTCCAACCTGAATGAAGCATATACGTAAATGGAAGAAAACATGTCAATCAAATCATACAAATCAAGTGAATGTTGGGCCACAGTGAAGTTAGTTCAGGGCTCCCAAATGGTAGCGGTACTGTCACATGATTCTGAGTACAGCTATGTCATTGCAGCCAGGAGTTCAAATCCGGCTGGCAGTGGGCTGGCAGTGCCTGGGCGCAGTGCAAATGGGCAGAGTCCTGGGCTGGTGTCAGAGTTATCATGCATCGTCGCATGGCGGTGATTTTGTGGTAGGTTGGGCACTGGCAAACCCAGTTGGGTTGTCCTGCGAGCAGGGGGGTGAAGATGAGTGGCTTCTGGTTGAGCGAGCAGCGTGAGAAGATGCAGAAGAGTTTAGTGAGATGTGCTTTGGAGGACCTCTTGATCTTTAACTCCTAAGCGTATTGTGTTTTGCTGCAATAGGAATTTGGATTCAACAAAATCCACGGGTGAGGATTTTTTTTTATTTGTTAGTTATTGTTTTTATTGTTTTTTGTTAGTTCAGGTCAAGGAAAATTACATTCATCCTAATTACCTTCTTCTGCAACTCCTGGGCACCTGGTCCTCCTGGCAGCCCCAGCATGAAGAGAGTCTGGACCTTCCTCCCATGTACCAGGGTCTCATTTCCCCAAGTCCTGCGGATGGCGTCCCGGGCGGTTGGGTTACCGGGTGCCACTGGGACCAACAGCACCAGGTATGGGTTTTCAGTCATACATTTGCTTGGTTGGTCTATGATGAAATGGAAATTACGAGGGTGGCCTTTATGATATTTATTGGCTGGTGTGGGTGGTGATGTGGCCAGGGAGCGGGGTGGTGATGTGGTCAGGGGTGGGGGTGGGAGTGTGGTCATGGGTGGGGTTGGGGATAGGGTCGGGGGTCGGGGTGGTGATGTAGTTAGGAGGGAGATCGGTAATGTGGTTGGGATTGGTCCAACCCACCACAGGCTTTGATTGGTCCATATGTGGTAATATGATACAGGTGATAATTTGGTCCACCAGTCCATCTGAAGGAAACTGCTAGGAAGCGCAAACAGGACCATGACAATGATGGTGGACAGGAGGAGGAGGGAATAGAAACACAACCGCACCCGGGATCCGAGTGGTCGTCCCAGGCTCTCGACCACAACATGACTAGGAGGAGTAAGGAAATGCACGGTTAGGTTGGCATATTAATGTGGTCTCATTCAGTACTTTTAGTATACGTGTAATTTACCTTTAAGGATTATTTTACAGTTGTAGGTTGTTTATGGTTGCGGACAAAGATATTCCTCTAGACCTCAATAATACACGTTTCATAAAAGAAAAACAACTAACAGACGAAAGTGGAGAAAATTCTTAGAAGTATCAAAAGTAAAGTTGCCCAGTTTGCATTAAAAATCCCATCTGGACCCCTGAAACAATTTTGGGACTCATCTGGAGGTGCCTAAATAATTTGGTTAGAAGTTGTCTGTGCAATTTTGGGTTTTTTTCTAAAACAATAAACGTGTGTTTCTGTATGACAAATTCAATCAGCAATTGGCAAAATCATAATTATTAATGTGTGTAAACCAAAAGGATCTTATTGTTTCCTCTTTATTTTGCATCAGTGCAAGGGGATGAAAACGTGTGTCCCAACTTGTCCTAATACAGGGAAATCTTTTCTTAAATCGTAAAAAGAAATACATTCAATCTGCATTGGGACAACATTTCACCTGATCTCATCCATAATAATATTGTTTGCATTAGATATACATTTTCTGTATTAAAAACAGTTCATTTATAGTTGAATCTGTGTCAAACGGCCCTCTGACAATATCTTCCTGTCTCACCCAGACGGCTTCAGACAAACACCGCACTCTTGAATCAAGTGGGACTTCCCTTATCTTTATATGTTTGTTTCTTTATAAGTTTGTTTCTTTATAAGTTTGTTTCTTTATATGTTTGTTTCTTTATACGTTTGTTTCTTTATCATAAATGGATATTATTGACACATTATATAATCAGAAATGTAACTTCACCTTACCATCTCCAACAGTGTATTTTAATTCCCATATAGAAAAGGTAGAAATGTAGCAGTGTGCTGAGTCAATTAGACCCTAACTATCCATTTTTAGACAGCTCGGAAAGTAAGAAGAATTTGACTCACCTTTTACATCCACTTCCTCCTTGCTCCTTCATGAGTGCAATCCGTGAATCTCCTCACACATGTCACTGACCCATTATTTGGCAGTGTATTTATGCCTATCTCTGTGTAACCCTCCCAGGACTACGGTATTGGATCCCTCCCCCCCTGTGTTCTAGCGAGTTAACCTGGTAGAACAGGCTCCTTTTGAGATTATGAGCTGGAACAACATTACAGGTGCCCTAAACTAAAAAAGGAAGTGAAAGCCAATAGAGGAGGGGCAGATGAGCAGCAAAATGTGTGAATGCGTGGGTGGAATAAGCGCGAACGGAGTGATGGTGTGGCTGTGTGTCAGAGATAAAAAATATATAGAGAGAGAGAGAGAAAGATAAGAGAGAGTGACAGAGCATTTTTATCACACTCTACTTATTTCATAATGTATGATTTGTAATGTCTTTTTCTATTTATCAGCAAACACTTCCTTGTTGTCAATTCAGTGGTTTTGTTTACTTTTGACATTGTCAGGCTATTGCATGGCTCAGAGTGGACAGGCTCAGAGTGGGTCACCAGTAGTAGGCGGAATGTAATGCTCTAGTAAACCGAGCAACTTTGCTCTCCTCGCGGTGAATACTGCAGGGATAGTTAGGACCCTAGGTTGGCGACTCGACATGATACTAAATTGAAACAATTGTACACATTTAAAGGGCTTGGTAATCTACTTTTGTTTTCTACTTTCCAGGGTCGACTGGTCATTAAGGCACAGCCCCACCTCTTGTCAACAGAAAGAACTGCCACAAAATTGTTATTATTGTTAAGATTCCTTCTTATAATTTATTATCTATGAATATAACATATTTCTAAAAAGTTTTTTTAATTTCATGTTCATTGGTCCCTGCATTGCTGCTTCAGACCGGTAGCCCCACTACAGAGTCATTTCGTATCTCAGACCTGATTGGCTGTCTGTCTGTCTGGCGCCAACATTCGTCGGCAAGAAGAGCGGTAGATGGTTTTAGCTAGCTTGTTAGCTTCACAAACGCCAGATAACTTGAGAAAATTAATAAAGTGGATTTCATACTTGAGCACCGGTTTGAAACCCTTAATTTGGAGGAGAAACTTGAAGTAAAGCGACTTGGTTACCTATCAGACACGGGATGTCATCACTCAAACTGCTGGTCAAGGTAACCGCAGGTTTAATGTTGAGTGGTTTTTGAAGAAAAGGTGGCTAACAGTTAGCATACAAAAGAAGGCACTCTTCTGTTTTCCATGTCTGCTATGTGGTTGAGATGGTAATTGGTCAAGGACAGGTTACAAAGATTTGAAACATCTTTCTGAGAGTATTGCAAAACATGAGAGCAGCTGAAGTCATCTAGACAATGCTGTGAAATTGGGCTTACTTGGAAGGGTAAATGTCACAGCCCAAGTTGACAGTGCTTACAGGCGCTCCATTGAGCAGCATAACAAACAGGTGGAGGGAAAACAGATATGTTCTCAGTCAGATCATAACATGTATTAAACTGTGTAGAAAATGTGAAACCGCACTGCGGGGGTACAACGAGTCTGTGGACTCCCTGAATCCTGGAATATTCAGATGCATTTTCTAGACTATGTGTGAGGGCAATTCAAGACTTCAGAGGCACTATGATGCTCAGCCCATCTTCAAAGGGACATCAAGCACTGTACAAAATGAACTGTTGGACTGTATGTATGAAGTGTACAGGGAGGAGATAGCCAAGGAAGTGGACGAGACATAATTTGTTGACATACAGGCAGATGAGACAACTGATATCTCCTGTTAATCACAAATGGTGGTTGTGTTGCGATACATGTTGTCTGACAATACAGTGACAGAGAGGTTTTTGGAGTTTGTGGAAGTCAAATATAAAACTAATAGTATCACGGGTGTGCTGGAACCACTGAAGCTGGGAGAAAAGCGCATCGCTCAGTCTTATGATGGTGAGGCAACACCAAGGCCACTTGCTGTACGATGGAACTTTAAAAGAAAACTGTCAATGCAGTTTGGGAAAACCGCGCTGCGCTGCTCCTGTGTATGGAGGACATACGCACACAACCAGGATGAGATGAGGCCACCATAAGTGAGGCGTACGGCCTGTAAAAAAACTCTGGGACCGAGCTTTTCTGCAGCTCCTGGAATTTTGTTTCTTCCTTATGCCAGAAGTTTGATGTTTTATATAACACTCTGCAAAAACGGAGCATCCATGCACCTGGGATTAGCAGTGCGCTCACCCATTTAAAGGAGAATGTCCAGAATATGCGGAAGAACCGCCGTGCCACCTTTCTCTTCAAGTGAGCCCTCAGCCTTGGTGAGTGAAAGCATATTTTATCATCCCGCCTTTGTGGTGCTTGTTCGTGCATTGGTCATATTTTTGTGCTGGATCGATCGATATAGATGGTGACGAGTGTCAGTGTGTCCATGCTTATCTATTAAGGTTATTGTCATAGAATGGATCTGTATCCCTAAAAAGTTGTCTTTCCGCTTCGTTGTGGCCTTCAGTGGTGTTGAGCTCATTGCTGTTTGCGTATGGCCCTGTAGGCACATTGGTCCTGAGCTTGGTTGCATTCCTTATTTAGGTTAATTTTACATGTGTGAGAGAGGAGAGCAATTACACAAGAAGGTCTCTCTCTCCAGTATGTGTACTACAACACCTGATAGAGGCAAGCCGCTCTGTCGTTAGAACTGTCTTGTGAAGCCACGTTGTTAAATAAACACATCAGTAGCAAAAGGGAGTTTTGTAGCTTTACTGGTATGTATCCTATATTTTGAAATGGTTTGTGCCCCAACCAACTTTTTTACATATAAAAACGCCACTTCTACTTTCATTTTGTGAAGCGCAAATATTTCTGTGACAGGTCTTGTCCCACAAGATGACTTCGGGAACAGCATTTGATACGTATGAAATACTAGTTAATCCACTTATTTAAAGCCAAAACCTGATAAATACATTGCAATAAAGCGCAATCAGAATTACAGATTAATAGATCAGCGGCTATTTATTTTTTGGGTCCATTTGTGGTCTGGGGCTATCACCACGGGCAACCAGGGCTAACGACACCAGTGCTGAGTTGTTCAGTGTAACTCTTCCTGGCCTTGTTCGGTGCATTTGACAAATAAACCTTCAAACTTGAAGAAAACATGTAGCCTATTATTGTTCTCAAAAGGATACCTAAATCATATTTTATATGGGTCGGCTAATATTATCGAAGATATACTGTTCTTTGTTTTTACTAGCCACCCAACCAACCAAAATGAAACTCGCACTTCATCAGTTACTAACCTGCGCGCCCACCTTTGCTCGCATGATGACCACACAACAGAGGCGCGCAATTGTTATTTTCATTCAAAACATTTAAAAACAAAATCAAGCATGCAACGTGTCGTAATTATTTCTTTTTCAATTGAAGTAATCCAAAAGTAATCATACATTTTTTTCCAAAAGTATCTGTAATCCGATTACAATATTTTAGTTTGTAACATAACTGATTACAGTTACAGATTTTCTGTTACTTGTTATCTGTTACTCCCCAACTCTGGCTGTACATGTGATCCGTGGCTTGTAGTGAGTATCTTCTAGCAAAGTACTTCATGGGATCTGCTGAGGTGATAATTGGCTGGAGTCGATGAAATGTTTTCTGTTTTTCCAAATAGTATTTTAGAAATGCAGTATGTAACGCACACAGTCACACCCGCACACCAAGACACAGTGTAACAAACACACTGTCATTACAACCCAGGGGACTTGACCTCACACAGGTGACACAGTTATGCTACTAGATTTGTTCTTCTTTGTTTATTGACGTCATGTCAGTGTCAGCATCATCGTCATAGTTATTATTAACGACGTTTCCCAATTAAAACGTCCTCAGAATTTTCTTTTTAGCACACAGAGCTATGATGTCACCAAACACACCTTTTGGTCAACTCGCTGAAAAGTCAGCTTGACTCTGGGAAAATCTACATACATTTATACATTACATATGACATACCTGGTCTTCAATTTGCTGTTTGTATTTTCTGTATATTCACCTTTGACACATACAAGGCACTTGGACACATAAAAAAATACTGATGACAGTAATAATAACAGTAAATTTCAATGTGCAAATGAGGATAACATAGAAAACCTTTGTTCAGATGCTGGCCTGCAACAGATAGGCCATAGTCCAACATTAACCCTTTGCGCACATGTAGACTACTAAATACTAGATAAAATCAAAAAACAAGACAGTGAATTCTATCCCATTAGTGCTTCCTGTTACCGCCGAGAACGTCTTTACACTACGTTGGTCTTATCTAGATGAGTGACGGCCTGTGGCAAGATCTGCCGCAAAGACACATCTGAGGTCTAAAGACGATGTCTCGCTCAGTTTGATGTCTGGTCCTGATTCAGGGGACCGTAAACATCCATTCATATAATCATACGCCTTCCAGGCCCGGAGGCCGGGGCGCTTGTCGCGCATCTGTTGAGCCCCACAGCATACCTCCGGGCTTCTCCTTAGCTTCTCCTTATGTAAATATTTAAAAGAATATTGACACATTATGTAATTGTCGTTTAAATTAATTTGCCATCAAGACAAATCTTGTGGCCTAAATAGGCTTTAGACGGAACTCTGATTCCTCGTGTTTTTCCCTACTCAAACATGGAGTTCCCGATTCCAAATTATGAATTAGTAACTATATTTCCAGTAAACCGTCGTTGTGATGACAATGACTGGTGTGTACCATCTATGATACCTTACCTCTCGTGTTTGACTAAGCTATATGCAAACAGTATTATGACGTGAACCACCAGGATCAAACAAGAAATGTCCTATATTGCAACTGATTAAGCAATAAGCAAATAATATTTCATAAGCAGGTCCGGCTTTTTTAAGGAATGTCCCTGTGGCACAAAGGGTTAATGTGTCGTTTCCGAGGATGTAGATCCGGGTTTAGGATCCTTGTCATTTTGTGCGTCTCAAATGGCTCTCCTTTGCCATCTTAGTGCCCTACTGCTAACTATGAGCCAAGGGCCTCAGGTCCAGAATAGTGCACTACGATAACAAAACAGGAAGCAATTTGTGATGACGCCATAGTCACTTGAGTGTGGTGAGAACCGCGTCAGGATGTGGTAGTTAGGTACCGCAGTGAAGATCACCATTCGACATTCAGGAGCAATGTCACGTCTTTAAACAGGGAACCCGGCAAAAGGGAAGCGGGCCCCAAGCTTACACTCTGTCAGCAGACGCGGCATGTCTATTGGAACATTATAGGAATGTCCGCCGCTCGTGGGATACAAACATACAGGATCACGGTTCCTTTACATGGCATTCATTTCGAAGGTATTCAATTTGTTCACCAGTCAGCCCCCCACCCGCCCTGCGGCACAAAGGGCACCCTATTTCCTGCTTAGTACACTAGGTTTTCGGGAATACGCCTTACAGGGGTTGTGATGTACAACCAGACGTAACCGAGGTGTGTGACAGGTGCGGTAAGGTTGGTTGCGTAAGAAATCTGCCTTTTGCTATAGTGGTCCCGCGCACTTGTCCAGAGTCAAGGGAGGGACCATTATAGTCTAAAAATAACAAGCATACATTCATGCAGTTTCCGCAGTTGAGAGGAGTGAAAGGTGTGGGCCGTTGCCTTGTGAAACGTCAAGGTCTGGGTTTTTGTTACTGTTGCCAAGACACACCTCTGTCGTCATGGCAAACAACCTTGTGGACTATGTGGACAGTCCAGTCGAATGACACTGGAACTAAATACACTGTTCTGAGCTGAGGGGACCTGAGGGTAACCAAGAGTTACTGGAGTTAACGATGAACGTGTAAAAAAACCAAATTGTAACAAAAGAAACAACCTCCCTGGCGAAACTTTCATTTCCTTTCCTGCTGACATAGATGCATCGCTGAGGGAATATTCGACTCCAGAGGAAGTTGTAGGAGCCACCCATCTGAGAGCTGAGTAATTTAGATTTTGAAGCGACAAAAGCTGTGCTTGCTCTTAGGTCACGGCACTGATTTCAATCTGTTTGCATTTTAATCTCAGGCGCCCATCCCTAATAGGAATCATTAACATTGTTTCTGGGTGGAGCTGTATGACTGAGGTTGACCCTGAACACTGCCACCAAGGCAGTTACACTTTGGCTATAAGTAATACAGACTTTACGGGCTCTTTAACACCCCCTAGTGGAACGAACAGCTAACGACAATGTTACAACACTGTGGTCATCACAGAGGCTGTCCGAATGTTACATTCTGTGGTATCTGTGCTGACTGGTGCAAACCAAACACGAGTATGCTTTTAGATTTTGTATAAGTCATTAAAATTGCACGGTCCAAATTGCTTCGGTGGTGCCCATTGGCGAAAGGTCCATTGAAGATGTCCATGGGGAATATCCGAATTACTTGCAGGGAATTTAAAATACCCTTCAATTAGTCCTTAGATGTTGCCTTTCGGCAATGGAATGTTCAGAGCGTTTTAGTTGTTTTCCCGGCTGTAAAGGAAAATCCACCATTGACCCCCATATACCTGTTAAAAAGCACCTCGCCCTCCACAAATTGTTAGCTCTAAGGCATTGTTCAGTCACACACACACACACACACACACACACCACTTCCCCTAGCTGACCACAGCTGGTTTGAGCAGTAGCGCCCCTGGGGACTGAACCACCACCCAGGAGATAGGATCACGCGCTGCCCCTGTCACACTGTAGCCTCCTGCAGACAAATTCAGCACCTCATTCTCCCTCTCCCTTTCCTCCTCGCCTCCTCCCTCCTCCGCCCCCCATCTCCTGCTCTCCTCGCTGCCTAGCCGACCCAGCCCCGCCGAGGTCAACCCGAACATGGACGCGGCCGAGAGTCCGAACGGGAGCCCTAGCCCTCCACCACCCAGTGAGAACAGGGAGGCTCCAGGGTTCCCTAGTCCGCTGAGGTCCAAGGGCCCCCGTGGGCCACAAAAGGTGGAGAGGGGCAGGGAGGCCCCAAGACCGGACAACACATGGTGGCCCCCTAGAAGCGAAGCTACCGCGGCCGCCCCCGGGATGATAATATGGGTCCCGCCGACGTAGCCCATATCAGGGACCCCTCCGCCGCTACCTCCGCGGAGCCCCGGACCACCTCCTTTGAGGAGGACCCCAAATCCAGCCGAGGAGGCCCGTTCCTGGGTGGAGACGTAGTGTCCGTGGGCCTTGATGTGCTTGCGGAGGGAGCTGGGGTCCGTGTAGCGCTTCAGGCAGCCGGCCATCTTGCAGCAGTAGGGCTTGTCGACGTAGTGGGTGCGCGTGTGCTTGAAGCGGTCGCTGGAGTTGGAGTAGCGCTTGCTGCAGCCCTCGTACGGACAGATATACGGCTTCTCTCCTGGGGGGGGGGGGGGGCCAGAGGGATGGGTGAATGTTATTGTCCACAGTTGACAGTTTTTTTTAGATTTTGTAATGCCGGTGGTATTTTTGTATGTTTTTTGACGGGGTATTTTAGAAAAGGTGGGTACATTTGCCGTGTTGCACATTTAGTATCGCCATTTGTACTGCATTTGCCTCATTGCACATCTACACATTCCACTGGTGAAATACATACACTTAATACTTGTGAATGCGTGTACATTTTCTGCCCTACTCTATTTGCACTTCTGGTTAGAGGCTAACTGCATTTCATTGTACTGCTCTTGTACTGTTCAATGACAACAAAGTTGAATGTAACCTAATCTAAATCTGTCCATTTTACCAGCCCCGGTGAAATTCCCGGTTTTATAATGAGCAGAGGAGTATTCAGGGGTGGGTTTTGTGTTGCCTCCTGAATAGGACATATCAAATGTAACAGCTCTCCTGGTGGTAACGCTGTCCACTCAAATGTCTTCTGGTGGTAACACTGTCCACATCAAGTTACATTAAATGCAGTCGGACACTTACAGACAGGAACAGGGGATTAAACAGTGGATTGAACAGGTGCAGTTATCAGATAGCAGCGTCAACTTTAATGGTCAAGCAGTGTCAAGTTTAAAGGAAAAGAAGTATCAGGTTCAAAGGTCAAGCAGCGTCAGGTTTAACCAAGTCATTCCAGTCATTGGCAGCGACAAACTGAAAGGAGTGTCGACTGAAGGAAGTCCAGGCTTTAGGAATGATCAGAGTCTGGCACTGTGGTGAAGGGAGTCCAGGCTTTAGGAATGATCAGAGTCTGGCACTGTGGTGAAGGGAGTCCAGGCTTTAGGAATGATCAGAGTCTGGCACTGTGGTGAAGGGAGTCCAGGCTTTAGGAATGATCAGAGTCTGGCACTGTGGTGAAGGGAGTGCCAATTAACCAGGGAGTTAATATCTCACAAACAAGTGTTGAAGTGGGCAAAGGTCAACCGAATGGCTGTGATAAATCACACCAAACTTATGGAGCAAGACTAAAGACTGTGCTTTTATGGCTTAGTATTGGCAGGACGGTCATTTTTAAAAGCTTATATCTGGCAGCGTGGGTAAATGATGCCATATTGTGGAACACATCCAGACCTGCATTCTGGATTTCACTTTAGACTGCAGGTGGGTGATATGGTATTGAATGTGAGTGAGCTGTCCAGACAAGTCTCTGGACATTGGTAGATGTTGACAAACTCCAACTCAGGCCCAACCAGGACCAAGGTGTATAGAGGGCCTCACTTTAACAGGAATCTTTATCAGATTTGGGATTAAGTTTAGTGCTAGAGTTAGAATTTGTTTTAAGTTTAGGAATTAAGGGTTAGGTTTAGGGTTCTGGTGAAATACTAAATTTTTAGAGGTCTAAATTTGCCGGTCCTCACTTTGTGTGTGTGTGTGCGTGCCCGTGCCCATGTGTGTGTGTGTACTGACCTGTGTGTGAACGTGTATGTATCTTGAGATTCTCCAGACGAGAGAAGCTCTTGTTGCAGGTAGGACAGTGGTGAGGTTTCTCATTAGTGTGTGTCCTGATGTGGATCAGCATCTTGTACCTGGGAGAAACACAAACAAGGTGAATCATTTTCTAAATAGAAAGGCACCCGACATGGCGTGTAAGGCCCTCCCACCTACATTCTAATTAAGAAGCCACTCCCACCTGGCATTGAAGCCCCTCCCATTGCGGGCACACCCCTCCCAGTGGCAGCAGTACCCAGAATCCTTTTCGGGTTTGACATGGAAGTCATTGATGTGGTCCACCAAGTCCTGTAGCGTGTCAAACAGCAGATGGCACTAAAGAGAAGCGAGAGTAAAAGAGTATCAGAAAGAAAGAGAGGAGAAGAGAGAGAAAGACAGGAGAAGAGAGAAAGACAGGAGAAGAGAAAGAAAGACAGGAGAAGAGAGAGAAAGACAGGAGAAGAGAGAGAAAGACAGACAGAAGAAGAGAGAGAAAGACAGGAGAAGAGAGAGAAGAGAGAGAAAGAAAGGAGAAGAGAGAGAAGGACAGAGGACGTGGAGAGAGAAAACAAAAGAGCAACAGAAAGAGAAACGGGGGAAAGAGTCAATTTAGGCATTACTTGACACATTAAGTGTGACTTTCGCCACAGCACCTGCTAATCTAATACCTTCGTCCAACGACAGGCCAGCTGCTCATCTGACGAGGGCTCGGGAGACGCCAGCTTCTCCCCAGGTTGACCAATGAACATGGAGGACGGCAAGTTGAACCCCGCTCCTGTGGCTCCGATTGGCAGGAAGAACTGGAATCCCTGCGGAGAAGCACCACCTTCCAGGTAATGAGAATGAGTTGCTTCCTGAGAGTGAGAGAGAGAGAGAGAGCTATGTGTCAGCTAATGAATAAACGAGTGGTGGGTAGGTTAGACAACAGCACAGAAAGCAGCATAAAGAAAAGCAAAACAAAATTGTGGACTCCCACGAAACTATTGTGACAGCCCCCTGGAAAATGACCAGGGACATAGAACCGCACGTTGCCATGTTACACAGTTGGTTTTGTATAAAAACGTGGATACGCACATGGAAATAATTGAATAAATCAGCATGAAATTAGAATGGCTATGGTCTACTAGACTGAACAACTGAGTCACTAGAGGTGACTGTCCGCTTGGATGAACACGTGGATGACAGCGTTTCGCTCCGGGGCATGGCTGCGCCATTGCAGCCAGGAGTCCTGGTTCGTGCCACGACACTCAGGGCTCGGCGAGGTGTGAACTGGAGCCACGAAACAGGGAGGGGAGCAAAACCTGTGTTTTCTCACAACACCGCCCAGCGCTTTTCAGAGATTGCTTCACACTTTTAATGTGATGATCAAGTCCAGGGGGAATCATGTGAACGTCGTCTGTTCAATCCAGAGCTGGTCACAGCAACGCCCAGTGATCCCGGGGGGGAGATGCGTTGCGCCATGGAATTCCTAGCCACATGTAAGCCAGAGGCACAGGGTCTGCTCTATGTAGTCTGCGGAGGACAGCTCGCCACAGCTCGTCCATCTGTCCGTCTTCTATGCCCTCCCGGTGGTTCCAAATGTGATCCGGTGAATTTCACATTCCACACTGGTTTGACTCGGGAATAGGATCAAGATGGTTTGACTCAGAGAAGGATGGAGTTGGTTTTACTTGGTTGAATGATTTCCACCACTCTGTCACAAACACACAAACACACACATTCTCGGTCTAACTTACCCTGGAGTAGAGGGGTGTGGCTGGGCTGCAGCTGGTGGGGTAGTCAAAGGGGGAGGAGGGGGAGGGGGAGGGTATGTGTTGTGAAGAGGGGGAGAGGGAGGGCGAGGGGGCGTGTCGGGAGGAGGGAGACAGGCTGAGGTCCATAGCAGGGGGGTTGCAGGAGCCCGCCCTCTCCTGGTGGAACAGGGGGGTATCTGGAGGGGGGGGGAGAGCGTGAGTGAGGTCACGAAGGAGAGCCATGTACTGTTTATGAGCCACACACACTTCAACACTGACGCGTAATGGAAAGCAGTTATAACTTCAAATCAACATGTGCACACAAACAAGAGAGAGAGAGAGACACACACACACACACACACAGCCACAGTTTCCTTTTCACTCTCTCACACAGACTG
The DNA here is from genome assembly GCF_011004845.1 of Esox lucius. Classification (NCBI taxonomy): domain Eukaryota; kingdom Metazoa; phylum Chordata; class Actinopteri; order Esociformes; family Esocidae; genus Esox; species Esox lucius. The sequence continues at coordinate 10,443,103 of NC_047577.1, forward strand.
ACGCCACTTTCACATCCTTGGTTAGCCGTCATCATAATGTATTCCAGAGGTGTTCACAACAGGGCCGCTGTGCTGTCTGTCCACCCAACGTCGCAGCGCACAGCCCAGCCAGCACATAACCTTCCGACAGACCGGGATTTTCTTAAAACATATTTGTCTTCTGGTTATTCTGCAAATGCTTATCCTACATACGCGTGGGCTAATTTTACAACCGTTATTACCTTTGTCTAAGCTACGCTTACCACCTCTTCAGGCCCAACCTGTTTCTGTATGACAGCGTCGTGGCCAGGTAACGGCCATATAACAAGTTGGCGAAGACAATAACCTTTGTGGAAGTGTTTGCATGCATTTGTCACAGGAGAAAGAGGAGCAACAGCACCACCTGCTGTTATTTGAGCCCTGCCTGGAGTAGACACTCGAGTGCCTTCAGTAAGAGTTCAAACGTTAGAGACAAAAACAATACATAGGTTTACAAAACAGTGCTACATACGCTACCTGAGAAAATTGTTTTAAGTTATTTATGTGGACAGTACGTTTTTATTTGCTTGTAATCATTATATAAGATGAGAATAAATACTAATAAACATTATTGCTATAAAAAGTAACAAGAATTTATTTTGTTGCCGAAAGGTCCATTCATATCTTGTGGGACGACTTGAAAACAAACCGGGTCAGTTGAAGACAGAAAAATAGCGGAAGACCCAAAAGTCTGTCTGCATCTGATGGTAAGTACTTAAAGCTTGCTTCCTTGACGGGCTGACAGAAACCCAGTGAAGTGCTGGCTCAATATCTGCCAGAGTCATCAGGCAAGACAGTCCTGGTTTCAACCGTGAGGAGAGGTTCTACCAGGAACCATGAGACCAACAGTCTGCGATTGGCAGAGAAAATTACAAAATGCAGCCCATGTGAAAATGTACATCATTAGACACAAAACGCTGACTTGTTTTGGAAACACAAACACGGTTACTTTGGATTAGTTGAATGATAAATATGTATATGCCATATACTCAAACAAATTAACCCTTAGAACTTTGCCTAAATTAGGATATTTTTGAGAATGAACTCGCTGAAATCTGAGACAACAATACATTTATTGAGGAGAGTGTGTGTGTGTGTGGGGGAGAGACAGAGAGAGAGACAGCACCTGGGGAGGGGGGAGGTGAGGGGTAGGTCATCGGTAGGTTCCTGAGCAGACGTTGCCGCGTGGCACTGAGCGGGGCGCAGATTGAAGCCGAACACGCTCGCTTTCCCAACCTGACCCTCCCATTGGCCCGCGGAAGCTTCAGATCCAAAGGCTCGTCCAGTGACAGCATGGCGGCTGTAGTATCCCCACCCACCTGCAGGTGGGAGTAAATCATTATGCCACTTAGTGAAGGCCACGATCAATCAAAGAACAACAAAGAATCAAGCTTTCAACTAGTAAGGCAGGAGCTGTCTGAACCAACAGACATGCCAAGGCCCTCCTATCCAACAGACATGCCAAGGCCCTCCTATCCAACAGACATGCCAAGGCCCTCCTATCCAACAGACATGCCAAGGCCCTCCTATCCAACAGACATGCCTCGGCCCTCCTATCCAACAGACATGTCAAGGCCCTCCTATCCAACAGACATGCCAAGGCCCTCCTATCCAACAGACATGCCAAGGCCCTCCTATCCAAAGGACATACCAAGGCCCTCCTATCCAACAGACATGCCAAGGCCCTCCTATCCAACAGACATACCAAGGCCCTCCTATCCTCTTGGCAGTTCTGCATTAAAAAAAAAAACTATAGCCACATTCTGTACTACAAAGGGCCATTATAAACATGTTACCAATGCAATTGGGATTGTTATACACTGTAGATTAAATGGTATGTTACTGGATTATTATACACAGTACATTAAATGGTATGTTACTGGATTATTATACACAGTACGTTAAATGGTATGTTACTGGATTATTATACACAGTACGTTAAATGGTATGTTACTGGATTATTATACACAGTACGTTAAATGGTATGTTACTGGATTATTATACACAGTACATTAAATGGTATGTTACTGGATTATTATACACAGTACGTTAAATGGTATGTTACTGGATTATTATACGCAGTACGTTAAATGGTATGTTACTGGATTATTATACGCAGTACGTTAAATGGTATGTTACTGGATTATTATACGCAGTACGTTAAATGGTATGTTACTGGATTATTATACACAGTACGTTAAATGGTATGTTACTGGATTATTATACGCAGTACGTTAAATGGTATGTTACTGGATTATTATACACAGTACGTTAAATGGTATGTTACTGGATTATTATACGCAGTAGGTTAAATGGTATGTTACTGGATTATTATACGCAGTAGGTTAAATGTTATTTCAGTGGGCATGAATACAATAGCGTGACCCAGAACCACATGTTTTCCCCTCAGTAGCCACAGGCAATTAGCTGTAACATTCAGCCATGGCTCTGGGTGCATATTTCCATCAACAGTGGGAGGAGAGACGTTGGTCAGACGCTCTGTCTCACACGCAACAAGAGCTTTCCCACACATGTAACAAACACGCAACCAGTGAACACACACACTGCAGCTTGTACACACACACACACTCAAAGGCCCGTCAGACACACTGACAGAATAGGGAGAAGCCCAGGGCTGAATGCAACAGGAGATTTCAACAAATGCATGAAATAATAACAACCGACATGAACATGCTTCATCGACTGAGTCTGTCTGGTGCCAGACAACATATGGTTGGGCCTTTAACACACAAACACAAACACAGACACACACACACACACACACACACACACAGACACACACACACACACAGACAACTTTTAGTATAAACGTGGGGTCAACCATACACACTTCCCTGATGGACAGTGTGTGTGTGTGTGTGTGTGTGTGTTTGGAGCAGAATGGGAAGGACAGTCGGTGTCCATGTGGACATGGCCTTCCACGCTCGACAAACGCCTCTAACAGGCTGCCGTGTTGGGCCGACAGGTTGCTGTGAGAGTGACGGATGTCAGGCAGAGATGTCCTGGGGACCACAATGAGATCTACAGGAATAAACTCACTGCACTGGTGTGAATACGTCTCAGCCTGCCTGTGTGTGTGTGTGTGTGTCTCCGTTATCATTTAGAACAGATTCAATCTGAAGTCAGAGTTTGAGTAAGTTGCAAACACACACACACACATACACACTCTCTCTCTTTCTATTCTGCCTGCGTGCAAACTCACCACAGAGGCTCTGCATTCCATAAGAACCTCCTTAACTCCACACACACTACTATTCAGACTATTCACACACACACACACACACACACAGCTCTCCCTTCCTCTTTCCCTCAATGACCTCCCTCTGGGCCGAATGCCCAGGCCCCTTTACTGATCCCCCACCGTCAGCAAACACACACACACCTCTATATACATGCACACATACATACATACACACACACACACACATATGCATATATATATACACACACGTATATATACACCCATACATATGCATATGTATATACACACACACACGCACACACTCCGCGGTGTATCACACACCCTCAGATGAGCGATTCTTTCCTCCTCAGACAGGAAACCTCAGTTTCCCCGGGGGCCCTGAGCAGGCCTCTACCTCCTCCCTGCGAGTCTCTGCCCTGTCCTCAACTCCTTCTCCCAACCTCCTTTCTCACCTTCCTGTGGTGTTCCTTTACTCTATATTGGACCTCCATCATCATCCATCTATCCCACCTCCATCATCATCCATCTATCCCACTCTTCATCATCATCCACCTATCCCACCCTTCATCATCATCCACCTATCCCACCCTTCATCATCATCCACCTATCCCACCCTTCATCATCATCCACCTATCCCACCCTTCATCATCATCCACCTATCCCACCCTTCATCATCCACCCATCCCACCCTCCATCATCCACCCATCCCACCCTCCATCATCCACCCATCCCACCCTCCATCCACCCCTCTGTCATCCATCTCATCTTTCTGTCCATCCATCCACCTCTTAACGGCATGACTCCACTTGTTGCTCTTAATTCTTTTCTCCCTCCCCTCCGCCTGATTTCCTCCCTCCATTTTATTTCTCACCATTTACTACTTCTATTTCCCTCTCGGCCCGGAGGGAGAAACAGCAGACAGGAACCTCTTACCTAGCTGCCCCATTTAGATCAGCCAGAAAACTCCCTTACAATTTCACGGAGGCGGGAGGCAGAAAGCGAGAGAGGGAGGGTGTAAGAGAACGACGGAGACAAGAGGAGAGACAGAACATGAGACAGAGTACTGAGAAGGAGAGACAGGACGAATAGGAGTCACAGACACTGCCCCCCCCCCGCCCATTCCCGTCCCCGCACTGAGCTTTCCCATCACTCCCTCCTCCCTCTCCCTCCTCGTGTGATGCAATTTCACAACTTTTAGCTGCAATAGTTGCGCCTGCTGAGAAAGTCATACACACTGGAGTCGAGGGAGGGGGGGGGGGGGTAGAGAGGAAGAAAAAAGGGAGGGGAAGACATTTAGAAAGAGAGCGAGAGAGGGAGAGAGAGAGCTAAAGACAGAGCGGCAGTCTGAATGAGAACTAGCAGGATAGGAAAACTACAGACTCAGGCCAAAAGTTATTCTTTGTTCCTCGTCAAGTTTTAGGGACCCTCATCGCGAATTCTCCAAGTCCCTGTATCCCAAACCCACCGGCTATGAGCCACCTGTGCCCTGGTCATACCTATTAGAGTCAGGGAGAGAGATAAGACCAGATGTATGGCGGTCCTGGAGCAGACAGGGGCTCTGGCCTCAGATAAGTAGCCCTAGAGAGATCGTTGTTGCTGGGACGGAGGTGGAGGAAAGAGGGGGCTTTTGGAGGTGGGGGAGGGGAAGACGTTCCAAGTCATGCATTTGAGAAATGAGTACTGGCACGTGTATCTTTCCTGCTCTTGACAGTTTGGCCTGTCAATCAATCAATGGTTGGGACTGTTGGGTGAGGGGGCCGGACATTTATAGGGTAACAGCCCTGTTAATCAATCACTGTGAATGAGACTTTCAGGGAAGTCCGACATTTACTGTGGCAAAAGTTAAGGTTAGAAGTCAAGGTTAAGTTTAGATTAGTTTAGGTTAGCATTGTGGTTTGGGGTTAAGGTTAGGATTAGTGGTAAGAAAAACAGAATGTTAAGGGGAATACATTTGGGTCCCAGAAAGTCCCTAAACATTTCTTGTATGCTTCTGACAACTATATAACGAGGACAGAAATGGCCCCAAACGGTGGTTAAATCAAAAAAGGTTGCAAGTATTCCCATTTTGAGACTTTTTTCAGGCGTAAGAGTTAGGTTTAGGCAATCAGATTTTTCTATTCAGTTAGCATATAATATAGTGTGGCAGCCCCTCTGTCCCGCCACCAGCGGGTGGGTCCTGGCCAATCCGACACCTCCGTGGGCACCGGCGGGGATAACTGTTGGTCACCCTGTCCTTCTCAGTTCGCAGAGGGATGGGACCCGACGCCGCCAAAGCCCAAAGGAGAGGTTCCCGCCAAAGGGCTCATCGTTAATTTGGAAGTAAAACAGGACTTTCTCCAGTCCAGTCTACAGGAAACTGACAGGCGTAGAGGCAAAACTTTTATGTTACAGTACCCTTTGATTTTCTTTGCGTATTCTTTTTCTGTTGTTCATTTTTCTCTAGTTACTTTCCTCTCTCTCTCTCTCACACACTCTCTCTCTCTCTCTCTCTCTCTCTCGGGAAAGAACCCTGAGTTGGACTTCTACCCCTTTGAGAGTTACATTACACCAAAGATCTGCTACCCCAGTTCCTTTTCTGGCTCGGTTTTATTTTTATTCCGCCAGTCATTTGTGTTCGTTTGGTTCGACCTTCAAACTGTTCATGATAGGTTATGATTTAATCTAAGAAGTGAGGTTGTCTACGCTGTTTACACCCGAGTGTTTGAAAATCGTAATTCAGAATTGCAACTGTAACATTTGGCCAAAAATCTATGATTCAATATTATATCCAAATTATGCAGCCCTGATGTTGAGTCCAGTTAGACAATGTTAGGAAGACATTTTAAAGAGAGGGAGGAGTGAAGGAGGACATTTTAAAGAGGAGAGGAGGACATTTTAAAAAAGGAGAGGGAGGAGAGAAGGAGGACATTTTAAAGAGGAGGACATTTTAAAATGGTGAGGGAGGAGAGGAGGGCCTTTTTAAAAGGAAAGGGAGTAGAGGAGGGCATTTTAAAGAGGACATTTTAAAGAGTAGAGGAGGACATTTTAAAAGAGGAAAAGGGGAATGGGAATACAGGAAGAGGAAAAGAGACACAGAGAGAGAGAGAGAGAGAGAGAGAGAGAGAGAAATAGGAGACAGGAAGAGGACAACATTCTAAACATCTGACATTAATTAAGGCCATGAGTTGACACGAAAGTGACAGCCTCAACCAATCTGTGTGTGTGTGCGTGTGAGTGTGTTCGAAACAGACATTATTGTTTATCTCTCTTCTCTTCAGCGGCGATTCTCCTCTGCTTCTGCACTCCTCCCTGTCTCCTGTTCCCTCCGTTTTCTCCTTTCTCTCACTCTAGGGCGGCGACTCCTGTCCCTCTCATGTGGGGCACCCCCCACCCCCCCCCCCCCGACCTGACCTCCCTCCACCCCACTCCCCACCACTTGGCAGCCAGACAAGGTTAACACAGAGAAACCACTCTAACCCTGCCCCCCTCCCTCTCATTTCTCTCCCTTCCTAGTTCACAGTTTTTTTTTGTTTCCCTTTCAGCCCCCTCCCTGATCCTTTCATCTTGCCATTCTCCGTTTTCGACAGAGAGAAAAACTGAGGGAGAGAAAGGAAAAAAAGAGAGGGAGACAAACAGAGAGGAGGAGAGGGAGAAGGGGGGAGAAGTTACACCATGAGAGAGAGATGAGAACCAGAGACAAATCGCCACTCAAAAAAGTAGTGAAGAAGGAAATAGAGAGATTAAAGGAAAGAGGGAGGGAGGACAGTGGAGAAAGAAGAAAAGGAGGAGGGAGAGCACCTTAGTCAGATGGCACGGAGCTCGGCTGCACAGAAACTACAGTCCTCTCCTGACCTAACGTTGCAGGAGTTAAGAGTCAGGGAGAATGAAAGATGGAGACAGGAAGTCCAAAAGCAAGAGTGACGAAGACAGAAGGAGAGGGAGGAGGAGGGGGAGAAGGAGAGGGAGGAGGAGGGGGAGAAGGGGAGGGAGGAGGAGGAAGTCAGAGAGAAGGAGGGGGGGAGGGAGTGGGAGATGAACCCATATTGTCAGGAATTCATTTCCCTAGACAGAGCCAGACCCACAGCAGGCTGAACCAGAGGCCTCTTGTGTTTACTTCTTTCTCCACCGCCCCCTCTCACTCCGTTTCTTTCTCTATCCCTTTTTCTCTCCTGATCTAGGAGTCTATTTAGACTACAATGGTTGTCGTTAAAAAAAAACCATTCAATTGAAATAACATCAACACAGTTCATAAATACAATTTTCTATGCACACTGGCAATAAGAAACTCTTGCTGCACCCTAAGGCCCAACATAAATACACATGCAGCCCGTTGGGCCGGTCCACTGACCTGGGGGGCCTGACACTCGACCCCTGGTCCACACAGGAATCGCAGGACAATCGAGCAATGTGCAGACACAGAAGCTTGATCCATTTCCAAAAGAATTGTCTTCCCACTTCTCCAAGTCTCCAGGTGGGGCTCTGTCCAAAATGTGGCACACACTACTTCGGATGGTGGTGTCTCTAGCTATCGACATGTGCAGGTCTACACCCCAAAACAATCTAGCATCTTGAGTCTTCCTCAACGCGTTGTGTAAGATGTAGCATGATATAAACAAGCCCTAAGACGTCGCAACTCCAAAAGTTATTGTTGCTGGTGATAGTAGAATTGTTTTGGTGCCTGTGTGAGATGTTTTTTAGTTGCCTCCTAACGACAACGGAGCTGGAAGGACTTTGGACAGAACCAGACATCCTGTGTCACTCCTCATTCCACATCAGTGATACACAATAGGCGAGACGTCATCTTTGGACCTCAGTGTCTGGCGAAATATCGGTCAGAGAAGTGTCCCGTGTTCCCTCGAAGGGCGATGTTCGACAATAACCATTTTAACCCGTTTACATTATGAACAAAGCGCCTCCGAGGCAAGTTTGGCAACAAGTCCCGTTCATCTAAATTAAACAATTTTAGCGTAAAGTGTAGAAATGCTCTTTCTTTTCTCACAGCATCTGAGAAGCTTCCTCTCTCTCTTTCTTCCTCTCTCTCTTTCTTCCTCTCTCTTGTTCCCTCTCTCCCCCCTCTCTCCCCCCTCTCTCCCCCCTCCCATCCCCCCTCTCTCTGTCATCCAGACCTCAAACACGCAAACACATGCGCTTCACATTCCTTAGTGCAGAGCTGCAGATTCACCCAATTTGTTTCCATTGCTGCACTAGTGTGTGTGTGTGTGTGTGTGTGTGTTTGTGTGTGTTTTCAGGGGGGGGGGGGGGGGGGTGTAAGTCAAGTGAAGCCAGTAAATAATAACCAGACCCAGCTGTAACAGTAGAGTCAGCTCTCACTCATCCCCTGTTCTCTCACCCACACCCCACACATCCCTATCCCACTCTCTCTTTTCTTCCTCCCGCTCTCCCAACATTCATCCCTCTCTTCCCCTGTGGGGTGACTTCAGCAGTGTAGTGAGAAAGGTGAGGAGAGATCAAATTAAATGAAATGACATTCGTCCCATGCTTACTGAACAACAGCAGGCCTCACCAACAGTTAGACTAGCAAATAGGGATGCACTGATACCACTATTTTTACTCACATTTGGGTACTTGGGTGCCGATACCGAGTACCGATACCAAGAATTCAAAGCTGCTCTAGGTAAATTTTTTACGGGAAAAAAACAAAGGTTTGGTTCCTTATAAACATGTTGTAGACCGGGTTCTGGTGTTTCCATGATTCTCTCGTCTTTTCACTTGACGGAAAAGTCAGTTATCGTCACCTATATTGATTGTTATTGTATCAATGTCATTCACGAATGAAAGAAGAACGAACGTTGTTGAGGCGTGAAATGAAATAGCTTGTCAGTGTAAAGTTCTTCTTCAATCTCACTAGCAATTGCTCAGTTCTTATGACTATTCCAAGTAGTAGATGGATACTAGTAGGCCTGTTACTGGCTAGTTAAAACGGCCTGTGGTGTGTGTCCCAATCAGTCCCAATACTGGCATACTAGCTTACTCAACAATAAACAGTACGTACTTCACCATCCGCGAAGTACGTACTTGTAGTATGTAGTATGCGATTTGAGATTTGGCAGATATATTGAATTATTATGCAATTGGGAGCAGCTAGTATACAATTGGGAATTTTATTCTCCCATGATAATGACTATTACCATCAAAATTTCACAATATCAATAACCGACAGTGGCTGGTCATCCAGTGCAATGAACTCAGCAGGCCTCTGCTCTTTCATTTTTTTTGCCCGCGGGCTGTCTCTGGGCATCTTATTTCACTTCTCCAGTGTTTGCTGCCTGGTTCTGCGCTGCTCCTTGAACTCCGTGCTGTGTTGTGTCTAAAGATGTTTGATCAAATTATTTGTGTTAAATTAGTGTTTTTCCTTTACTCCTCTTGACAATTTAGAGCTTGCACTCTGCATACTTGTGTCATTGCTGACATCTCCGTCGTCCGCTCTACCAATCTGAGTTCTATATTCTATATTGATGCGGCCAGAGGCGACAGAACCATCGAGTTTCACTTAATGTTTCCGTGACGTGGTGTCGGCGCGTGGTATCGGCATATTTCTATGAATACGAGTACAAGTACATGAGCCCAGTATCGGCCCGATACCCAGTACTGGTTTTGCCCCATCCCAACTAGCAAATGTTCACTTATGGGCACATTTTTTTTCTAAATTGCTGGTGGAATTAATAAACTAGAAACAGAATGTGGTAACACAAGGAATCCAGTTCAGTCCGTGTATATTTGAACGGTAACACAAATTCCATTCCAAACAGTAGCATAAATCCTGTAGCACAAGTTGTTTTGTCTCTGGGATTTGAGATGAAACAAAGAATCGCATTTGGTCTGCTTAAATTTGAAGGCATTTGCATTAATAAACTGTGTAGGAATTACAGTCCTTTTTATAAGAAGGAATTACAGAAATTAACATAATCTTAGATATAGGTGTCATATTTTGTACCTGGTTGCAAATCCTTTGCATTTGAAGACTGCCAGAAATCGGTGAGTGACCCATAGAAATCACCAGAAGTTGGTTATCTTGCTCTGCCAAACCTCTACTGTAGCCATCTTCAGCTCCTGTTCATTTGGGGTATTTTTGCCTACAGTCTTGTCTTTAGCTTTAGCAAGGGAGACGCAGGCTCCATTCAGGTCAGGTTATTGTCTTGGCCTGTCTAGAACATTTCACTTTTTGTCCCTGAAAATCTGATTGCTTCAGCGGTGTGTTTGGTGTCACTGTCCTGCTGCAAAGTGAAATGCCCTCCAATGAGTTTTGAGGGACCAGCAACAAGATATTTCTGTTAATTTAAGAATGTATCCTACCGCTGCCATCAACAGTTATATCATCAATGAAGACAAGTGAGCCAGTTCCAGTGGCAGCCATACCATGCCCAAAACATACCTCCACCCTTGGTAAGACAGTTATTTTATCCTCCACTTTCCTCTTGCCATCACTCCGCAACATTTTAATATATTTCTGCATCGTGATTGCCATCATGACTGGCATTGACACTTTGGTCCTCACATTGTCAGACACAAGCATTCAAATGCAAACGCAATGCCAAGAACCAAGACTAGACGTTGACTCTCCTGTGCTTACACTAATGATGCAAAAACAATTCTCTAATAAGACACAGATGAGAAGCCAACTGTCAAAATACTTTTGTCCCCATTAAAACGAGAAGCATGTTGTGAAGTATGGTGGTGGATGTGTGATGTTATGGAGGTTTCTCCGTCTCTCCAAACAGGGCCCTCTCAGACTATTTACGATACGTGGCTTTGTATGACAACTTTATTTCAAATGGACTCACAAATCAGACGTCTCCTGTTTGCAGATCATACATGGCTTCTGTCTACAGCAGCGCCTATGCAAATACTGTCGCACGTAGGCACTGACTGTGAATCTCAGCAAGACAAAACATCTCCTTCCCCCCCGCAAAGAAATCCAGATGCCACAACCGCAAACGTGAATACAACCTAGACACCATTACCCTAGAGCAAACAAAGAATTACACCTACCTCAGCCTAAACATGAACACCACAGAGAACTTAAACACGGCTGGGGACGATCCAAGACACATGGTGTGAAGGGCCTTCTACACTTTCAGAGAGAACGGAGCACCAGACATTCAAATCAGCATCTGGCTTACATAAAGAACCTATTGACCAGCATTGTTTTAAGGTCCATCCGCCAAAAGGTAGGTCGTTCTCAAAATGTGAATTATAAAGACCTCATCTACAGGGAGATTAACCTGGAGAGGAGGGACCCTTGTAAGCTATTTGGCTCTGTTCACAGACTCCTACGGACCCCACAGAGCCACATGACAGCGACAAGGTCAGACATTACTAAATCATGAGAAGACTAAAAGATAACTATTTGACACTGGAAATAACCACTTCAAAAAGGGTAAATGCGAATGCTACCTTTCCCTAATTAGAGAGTACACAGTGGCAGAATACCTGACTATTGTGATAGACCCAGAATTAAAAAAAAACCTTGACCATGTACAGACACAGCGAGAACAGCCTTGGAATCAGTCTTTTTTCCAAAGCCAGGTGTACTTATGTGCACATGACCACAAAATGATGTGAAAACATTAAGGAAAAATATTTCCCACAGGTCACGTATGCCCACTAATACTTGAAAACAATCAAACATCTGTTAATAACAATACAACAATTTGCTATGACAGCAGAGTTATTACATGACATGAGCAAAGAGAAACCAATGGAGCACAAGCAACATCCTACACATAACTAATAACCCCATTCATTCACACTAAAACTATTTCATATGGCTACAACACTGTACATAGCTAATAGCCTGACTGATATTGATGGATCATCCTTGTGGTGTATATAATTTCTGTTAAGAACTTTTGTTTTTTGTTTTTGATTTTTGTTATTTATTAATTTTTCTTATTTTCCATTTGGCTTGGAAATGTAAACAAACGTTTCCCATGCACATAAAACCCTGTAAATAAGGTTTTTTGTTTAGATAGATAACACAGACAGACTGGGGTTGTTGTTCTCTTGGCCTCCAGAGATGGTAACACTGTGACATCACGGGAATCAGCTCTCTCTTTCTAATCATATTTTCTCTTACCAGATGTATTTTCACTCTCCCCGATCCTGTCATACCCTGCTCCTTGCCTTTCTCTCACTCCCTCCCTCCCTCCCTCCCTCCCTCCATGTCTCTCATTTTCTTTCCACTACCTCCCTCTTTCTCTCTTTTATCCTCCCTTGATTTTAGGGTCTCTACTAGGCCCCTGCAAATATCACTCCTTAAATACAGGCCCGAAAGACAGGAAAAAGACAGATGACAGGAGTTATAGGGGAGAGGGGACAATGAGTCGGAGGACGGGTGAGGGGATAGAGATAGGAGAAAGAGGAGGAGAAGGAGGCGAGGAAAAAGGAAGGGAGAATGGGCTGAGTATAGAGGATGGAATGCCTGAGAGGGACAGTGAGGGCAGGGGGAGATAAAACGAAGGTGAGAATGAGTGGTGGGTGAGGAGGAGGATGACGTGAACAGGGCGGGGAGTGAGAAAGGAGGTGAGAAAGAGAGGTGGGTGAAGAGGAGGACGGGGTAAATAGGGCAGGGGGAACGAGAATGGAGGTCAGAAGGAGAGGTGGACGATGAGGAGGAGGATGGGGGTACAGAGGGAGGGTGTTGGGGTGGGGTTGCGGAATTCCGTCTGTGTTTGTTTTGGAAATGAATACACAGACGCACAGCTCTGTGGAGAATAAAGGAAAGACAGACGATTGGGCGGTTTTTTGAAGAGGGAGGGAGCGAGGGAGGGAGGGAGGGAGGCATGTTTAGGGAAGCCTTGGAACCTTCTGGAATGTATAAAGACCCACACAGGTGATGGCATGTACTTAGTATGTATTGGGGGAACCTGTGTGTGCACGTGCGCGCGAGTGTGTGTGTATGTACATGTCTTACTTTACTTGTGAGGACCAGATGTCCTAATATAGTAACCCATGGTAAATAAATTGCCTTTTTAGGCCTGGGTTTAAGGTTATGGTTCTAACTAATGAGGTTTAGAATTAAGGTTAAAGTTAGACACTAAGGGCTAGGATTAGGAATTAGGTTTAGATATTCGGGGGTTAAGTTTAAGGGTTAGAACAAATGGGGTTTTTAATGGTCCCAAAAAAAGTCCTCACAAGTATAGTAAAACAAGTGTGTGTGTGTGTGTGTCTGTGTGTGATTCCCCAGCCCAGCCCTACAGAGAGCAAGAGGAGGTAAAGGAGACATTCCTGGGGGGAGCAGAGAGAGGCAGTCGTTAGTGGTTAGAGTCTAACGGGAGAAAAATGCCTGGTCTTAGTCTGAGCCAGAGTAGAACACACACACACACATTAGAGCCAGAGGGAGGCCAGCTTTCCTCACTCTAGCTGGTGTGTGTGTGCACGTGTGTGTGTGTGTGTGTGTGTGTGTGTGTGTGCATATGTGTGTGTAGACTCCAGTAATGGGGAAGGTTTTTATAACTAGCTAGTTGAACCCATTGAACTCTCATGTACAAACGGGGAGTCAAAGACAACATTGCATTGCACACCCAGCATAGCACAAAAAACGTACGCACACACACAGAGACACATACACACACACCATTGCCCATATTACTTTGCTAGAGCTCCTATAAGCGTACAAAAATGGCACTCACATGCATTGTTGTTTAAAACCCATTAGCAATTGTACACATAGGCCTTCCACGCTTCACACACTTTTTCTAGACACCTACACATACACTTTGCCTTCTTTTGCCCTCATATTGAAAATGGCTTTTCCATGACGACTACTCACCCACCACCAGGACCCCTAATGCCCTGTATAGGGAAAGGTACAAGTCTGTCAGACTGGTGAGGCTGAGTGCCTGTCAGAGTGGTGAGGCTGAGTGCCTGTCAGACTGGTGAGGCTGAGTGCCTGTCAGAGTGGTGAGGCTGAGTGCCTGTCAGAGTGGTGAGGCTGAGTGCCTGTCAGAGTGGTGAGGCTGAGGTTCTGTCAGTGCGGGGAGGTTTGGGGTCTGTCAGTGTGAGGAGGTTGAGTCCTTGTCAGAGTGGTGAGGTTGAGGGTCTGTCAGACTGGTGAAGTTGGGGGTCTGTCAGTGTGGTGAGCCTGAGGTTCTGTCAGTGAGGGGCAGTTGAGAGCCTGTTCTGTCAGTATGGTGAGGCTGAGGGCCTGTCAGAGTGGTGAGGTTGAGGGTCTGCCAGCCTGGTGAGGTTGAAGGCCTGTCAGAGTGGTGAGGTTGAGGGTCTGTCAGTCTGGTGAGGTTGAGGGTCTGTCAGAGTGATGAAGTTGAGGGTCTGTCAGTCTGGTGAGGTTTAAGGTCTGTCAATATGATCAGGTTGAGGGTCTGTCAGTGTGGTGAGGTTGAGAGTCTGTCAAAGTGATGAAGTTTGAGGTCTGTCAGTCTGGTGAGGTTGAGGTTCTCTCAGTGTGTTGAGTTTGAGGGTCGATCAGTCTGTCAGTCTGGTGAGGTGGGCGGTCTGTCAGTGTGGTGAGGTTGAGGGTCTGTCGGAGTGGTAAGGTCTATTGTCTGTAAGTCTGGTGAGCTCCAGAGCTGTCCTGGCTGTGATCCTTGAAGGATTATATTACGATATTGTGTGTGTGTGTGTGTGTGTGTGTGTATGTGTGTGTCTGCATGTCTGTGTCAAGGTCTGTTACAGGCCGTTGCATCATGTGCTTCTTAAGGGCTGCTTTGGCTAGGAGACTAGGCCTGGAACGAAGCTGTTTCTCTCTTCCTGTTGTGGAGATGGTGGGTGTATCTACATATTGTAGGTCCTCTCAGAATCCTTGTGAAGTGTGTGTATGTGTGTGTAGTCAAACTAATGGCCAACATCGACATGGACTGCATGAGCACAGCAAACAAAACATACTCAAACACACACACACACACAGACACACACAGTCACACTAATCAGTCTGCTGACAAGGCCTGGTTGTCCAACCAAACACGTTCCCTGTGTTTCACTATGACCTTTTAGTTAATCTCATTCTGTGTGTGTTATAAAGCCGACACTATGTCCACTTTAACTGGATTTAGGCTATAAACTCAATCACTCACAAAACTCGCAGCTATGTACCCTAATCTCCAATGTTCTACTGCTAGGGCTAGCCTATGCCATAGTAGGTTTGGCCTACTCGCTGGGCTACTAGTTTGCTGCTCAAATGAGAGCCATTCGAATGCTCACATTGTTTCAGAGAGCACGAGTATAAATCGGTCTATATGAAGGGGAAAGATCCTGCATACTGATAATCTGAGTCACGCAGTGTCAGTCACCGCGGGCAAGGTCGTGCATGGCCTCTCACCTGCGATTACACCTTTGACAGAACACTGCGCGTGCGCACTACTTCGGTTGGCTGAATACTGTACAGCATACTGTCTGGCTAGATTGACACTTGGGCACACATTGTCACACATTCTAATATTTGCGTGGCATTGTTCTTTTGATGAGGTAGCCTGTGATAAGATGTTAAAGAACTAATATTCGATACAATAGAAAATCGTGGCATGGCATGTTGAAGACAAGACAAAATCATTTAATGAGCAAATATGTCACATACAGACAGACTGCATAACGGACCGTGACATCCAGTCTAGACCCTATCAAACCGCCACTAAGCATCTTCTGCGGGTGTCCTCTATCACGAGTCCTGGGTCAGGCAAAAACAATTCAGCTGAATTCTTTACAGGCTACGCAGACTAATAACTGTTGCACTTATCACAACAACGTATCATTTTAATACAGTATCCTAGGCTGTGTGTGTGTGTGTGTGTATGTGTTTACCTTTTAGAAATGCCTGTAGTCTATCTATCCACAGAACGTGACCGTAGTATCCTTGTCCGCGCACCTCGTCTGATGTCTCCTGTTCTGTCACTTCTCAGTAGCCTATTGTCTCGATGTGTACTCAATCGTTTCAAAAGAGAGAGATATAGGCCCAGAGAAGATTGTCTGATTCAAGTGTGAAGTTTGGTAGGTGTTTTTCGAACCATTGTCGATATTATAAACTGTTTATAACAGATTGGACTAAGAATAAAGAGAAAGACATACAAATTCACCCCAAAAGGAGTTCGAAAATCCAACGACGCGCTGAAAATAACTCGTGAAGCAGAAAAGAAAACTCAGCGTTGAAGAGACTCGCAACTATGTTATTAAATAATGTCAGTAGTGACATTCGTCAAAATACTAGCCTATACGTTACGATAAATGATAGCTTAAAGCTTGCGCTTTTGGGTAGAAGGTGCATCGCTTAGTTACGACGCTAGTCAACTGTATTCTCCGTAGGCGGTCAGTCATTCCCCTAGTTGTCTTGAGAAGTGGGCGGGGGCGTCATCTGTCTGTGTGGGTGCGCAACTAGCCAGCGAGATGGAGAGACCGGAGAGGAGATGGTGGCGGTCTGTGCCAGATTGGATCCTGTCTGTTTTTTTTTCTCCTTTCCCCTTCCACTGTTCGCTTCCAGCGGTTGTCTCTCACGATTTGTACTCCAATCGTCTGCTTGCCCCAGCTGAGCCTTGCGTTTCTCTCCCTCTCTCTCTTTCCTTTTCTTTATTTTCTCGACTAGGCTACACCCCACAGCAGGAGACGTGACTGTGTGGTTCCAGCTTCCCCGCGGCCCTCTTCTGCTTGCGTGTACACACCCAGTCCGCCCCTGTTCCCCTCACGCCGTCACACCACCACCATTCCGCTGATCGGTTAAGTACCAGCCCCATAGCAGCTATACCTCCCAGATCAAGCCTCCTTAACTTCTCCGCTCAGGGTCCCGCCTATCATTTCGAAGGTTGTCCTCGGCTACTTTCCAATTTTTCCTTCAAATCTACCCCCCCCCCTTTCACACACACACACACACACGCACACACACACACACACACACACACACACGCATACATTTACCCAGATTCACACACACGTTTTGCCTCCTCTATTTTACAAATAGTTGTTTTTCCCAAGATGTTCCTGGAGCATTAATACTCTGAATAAGACCAAAAGCTGCGTTGGATGGTTCAGTCTACCATCTGCTGGTCGAATGGTGCATGAAAATTCTCTGTTTTATTTTTTCAGTTATTAAAAAATATTTATCAAAATATATAAATGTAAAGAGAGCCTATTCCATTGGTCCATTATTGTCTAAAGAGCTATACAGATTCATGGATAGTCTAGGCACATGCCCTTCTGAACTAATAACTTTTTACCTTTTGGTTAATAGGACTGTTAAATATGCTTATGACAATTTACCTGGGCTATAAAATATTTTAACAGGACTATTAGGCTCTAACAGAATAGATAAAATATTGCTTAAATTGTACATGTATTAGCCCGGTTTGGAACTAACAGAAAATACCTCTTATGTAATATGTGTCTCTCTGAAGACAATATAGCCTACTGTTATAATATAATAATAATAGATGTTGTTTAATAGAATGTATAGAGAATTTATTATTATTTGTAGTTATTTTGCTTTGGGTTGTTGCGTTGGCCTCGTAGATGTATATTTTCCGTTGACACATTTGGCTTTTCCTCATATAAGCACCAGTTGCCCCGTTCTCTCTTCAATAGGCCCTAATGTTTCTGTCTCAAAGTAGCTCTTTGTGCGTAGTCTGGTCTGCTGTGCAAAGAGAAAAAAAATGAAAAAAACGAGGCTCATGAGCGCTCCTTGATTCCGACCAGCTGTTTCCCGCCTCGAGACACTGATCAGCTGCAAACACACGCACACACACGCGTAGTAGTAGGCGGAGGCACCACACACACTGCACACACGCAGGGAATCCCGCATCAGCTGGAGCTAAACACAGTTGGCCTTTTGAGCAACAACATCGAAGAATCAATAATACTACGGAATACGTAGTTATGTGCAATCGAACACTGTAAATAGGAGTGTATTTTTACGACAAGGAACGCGAAAATAGCTTACAAAACCAGACCGGACTCAAGGGGTTACAGCTGGAGATAGCAAACGTTAGCTAGCTAAAGCATGGAATACTTCATGATGCCTACGGAGAAAGCTTTACAGCAATTCAAGAAATCGGAAAAGGATGTAATCGGAGGGCTTTGTAGGTGTGTATTGCAAGATCCCCATGATAATGCTTTCGATTAGATGTGTATTGTGTTTTTGATTGCAAATGTGTTGTTGTTATTAATTGCCTGCCTCTACTAGCTAGCGAGCTACAACAAATTGGCACAACATGGTTTGGAAGCTATGATTGCATGTTAGCCAGATATGTTAGCTATGCATATGAGCGCATACCCCAAGGGCGGGACGAAAACAGTTATTTAATATATGTCCCTAAACAGTGTAATCGCCAACTGTGCCAATAATAACCGTCGGTGGTGACAGTTGTAGCGAAAACATTTAAACAAATACCTGAAATCGATACATTTTGTATCCAGTTAAAACAAACCACGTGGTTACTACCACACTACCCGCCGCTCCGGGCTGCTGTAGTTAGCACGCGCTAGCCACTGTTCCAGATGTTTTCTAAGGCGTTTGCCCCCCGTTAGTGGCTACTAAAATCCTATAATTTTGATTTTGTTACGGAAACAAACAGCGTTTGAAAGTTTACTGGCTTTGGTTCTAACGCGTCTTTAACCTAGGTGGTCTAGCGCGTGCTTGTTCCTGCCATTGCTAACCAGCTAGCTCGTGGGCAGCGCGGCCATGCTTGTGTGTCGTGTACTGAAACTGGCCAAGCTCTCGAGCTAGTAGCATGGCATGGCCGTATGTTCAACATCCGCAGCCGCCTTTGACTATAAATAATAAACAACGCACAATTTCCCCATTATTGAACTATATAAAAATATTTCTTATGCATTACTATTGTGTAGGTAATGTTTAATCGAGTGGGGGTGGTAATAATGTTTCAAATAGGTAGACGAAGGGAGAATGCATTGTTCTCAAAGCGAAGGGGGTGGTCTTGGTGTCAAATTTCACCTCGTTTCTAAGCTAACGACTGTTTCCGTAATCCGTATGGCACGACGGAATACAATCATTGTAATTACTAGCCACTTAGTTACAAAGTAGTTACTCTGGAATCAGAGTGAAACTTCTTATTCAAAATATGTCGTTGTATTGATTAGTTGGGTCCGAGACTGGTAAGCCAGACATGCTCGACTCGAGCTAGCCACGGAAACCAGAGGTTGTAAACACCTTAAACGCTGCTTGACTTGGGACCCAATTAATGAATGCGCTGTTGTGATCTTGCTTGTTTTTTTTTTTTGCGCAGTTTGAATACGTTTCAATCCAAATTATTTTGTCGGATGTTTATTATCCTTTTTACTCCGTTATGTTGACTTAACTTTCCATCTTGATTTTAAGATTAACTGAATGTAAGGTATGTTTTTGTGCATAGATTTATGCAAATTGCTGCTACTTGGATCCATGTTTTCCAAATGTCTGAGTCTGTTGCGCACAGTTAAGCAGTCTGTCCAGTTGTGAATTATATAAGCCCTGCTATAATTTACTTCTTAATTGATTTACAGATCAGGTTCTTCCAGAACTCTTTGCAAGGTCTGGCGTGAGTAATGCACTGCTGCTAGTCTCTGGGAAAATATACTGTAGACATTTCCCGTTGAAGATTAATGCCAAACTGGCACACCTGATCAGTTTCTTCAGGAGCCGGTTAAACCGTCTGCAGAATGACATCATAGATGCTTTAGAAAACAAGCAGTATGGTGCAGCTGTTTTCTTTTTATTGATTTGTCATCCTAATGAACAGGCCGCCACCTTCGAAAAACCTGTATTAGTGTCAATGGGAGTTTCTCAATGTTCTGTTGTATTGCCGTGCAACTCGCGTTGTCACGTCCCGTGCCATTCTGTGTTGTGAATGGCAATACAGAGGTGAGAGTAATGGTTTTGGTGGGTTTCTGGCTTAGACAGGCGTCACACTGTCAACGCCGATGCCAGGTCAATGCTCGTAGTGTGTCTGCACCCGAACTGAACACTGCGTGAACCACTGTGACTTTTAATAGCGTGTAACTTAACATGCCCTTTAACCTTCATTCAAAAACGTAGTTTGCCCTTCCATGTGGTCACACCGACCTGGACGTCACACTGGACACGAGCACCTTCTAAACCACCGGAATGTTGCTGACCGTCTGCTGTTCGCAATTGGTTAATCGGCACCCTAGTTGTAATGTCACACTGGTCTCTCCGGGTACACACGGGAGACCACAAAGGGGCAAAACACAGCTAAAGGTGACTCTTTTCAATACTCTACAAGATCAAACTGACCGAAGTGCTTACTGATCAATGCACTTGCTGAATGCCCCGATCTAGATGTGTTGGTTGGTTAGGTGGTTGTGCTTATTTCTTGTCTTTACATATTAGTATTGTCAACAGCATTTGCCTCTGTGTGTCTTCCTGTCCTCTTGCAATTGTATGTCTTTCGGCCAGGTCGCCGCGGAAAGGGAGTGTTTGTTCTCGACTGACTTTGCCGGCCAAGTAACGGTGAAACGAAAACAAATTGGTTAGGTGTGTCAATGTATGGCGCACACAAGCATGTTAAGAAGGATGAAGGAGGGGTGGGCAGAGGAGACTGTTGGGAAACCTTGGGTTAGATATTACCCTGGCTGAGTAAACAGAGGAGCAGCAGTTCCTCCTCTGTTTAGGTGGCTGAAGGCCGTTGAGTTCAGTGGGACTTAGGGCCCTGAGCTCCTATTGGCTCTCGTCACTACCACTGGTAGAATGTAGGTAGGGGGTGTGGTGGAATGGTAGTAGCAAGGATGGTATCATATTACCTGTCATTGTGTGTGTGTGTGTGTGTGTGTGTGTGTGTATGTGTTGGGGGGGGGGGACCCCCAACAGCAACACAGGCATAGGATGGTTGTATGTATACACAGGGTGAAATATTTACCTATATTTTATTTATAATTCCTAAAGCCTGAATTAAATGTAACATATTCATCTCTTCTTTCTCTCCATCCCCTCCTCTCTCCCTCACTCATCCCCTCTCTTTCCTCTCTCTCCCTCACTCATCCCCTCTCTTTCCTCTCTCTCCCTCCAGTCTGGCGAACATTCCTCTTAGCCCGGAGACAGCCCAGGACCAGGAGCGGCGTATCCGTCGGGAGATCGCCAACAGCAACGAGCGGCGCCGCATGCAGAGCATCAATGCGGGGTTCCAGTCCCTGAAGACCCTCCTGCCGCACACGGATGGAGAGAAACTGAGCAAGGTGAGGACTCCCCTGCCTTCAGGAGCTTCTTAACACACACACACACACGAGCGCGTACACACACAGAAGGGCGTATGTTATCACACGGTGCATGTGAGGGACAATACGATAGTGTGTCAATTCTCGCGGTTCTCATCACTATTGGAAGGCTTGTTGGTGGTGAGGAAGGTGAGAAAAGCTGCCACATTTTTATGAAAAGCCTTGAAGTTGAAGGGGAAAAAATGCTGTCATTTAGAAACACATTTACTTTCCAAGATGGAAAAAAAACGCAGGTTTTTAAAGTACTGCGGATTTGGGTCTGCTTCTTGGTTTCATTTTTGCTATGTAGTAATCCTGGAATCACTCCAACTTTACTAAGTGCTATAATACTAGACCAGGGATAGTCAACTCCGGCCCTGGACGGCCAAAACACTTCTGCTTTTCTGGTAGTTAGACATCCCTGACTTACCAGGTCTCTAGAAGGAGTGGGTGGATACCAGGGGTGTTTCAGCCCTCCGGGGACCGAGTTAATAGCTCTGTTCTGGACTATAGCCATCCACATTCTGTCTCCGAGTGGTTTCGCTAGATAGATGCGGTGTGTAAATGTTGCATCGTTCCAACGCAGTGATGTTGTTCCACTCAGGCTGCCATCCTGCAGCAGACGTCCGACTACATCTTTGCTCTGGAGCAGGAGAAGACCCAGCTGCTGCAGCAGAACAACCAGCTCAAACGCTTCATACAGGTACATTTATTCGTCCATGAACCGGGTGCTGTGAATCGTGAATGCTGGTTGGCTAATAGCCGCGGCATGTGTAAGCAGTGAGGCTTGAGGTGTATGGCCAATATTACCACCGCAAACAGCTGTTCTTAGGCACAACCAATCACACCCTGCCCGGACACAGCTCTTAGCCGTGGTAGATACCACAATCCCCGGAGATGCCTTAATACTATTATAAATCGGTTACAAAATGGGATAAGAGCATTAGAAAGTGATGTGATGTATATCACAGGTATGACAGTCTCATATACTATTGGTATTAGCCAATCAGTAATCCGGATCCGGACCCCCCTGTTTATAAGCCACTGAATGCCAAGGCTATAGTTCATGGACACTGTACCTTGCCAGTAATTAATATAAAGGGCTTTAAACTTCATCTCCTCCCTCTGTCCTCCTGCAGGAATTCAGTGGTTCCTCCCCTAAGAGGAGGCGCGGGGCAGAGGAAAAGGATGAAGGGATTGGTTCCCCAGACATCCTGGAGGAGGAGAAGGGAGAGGAGCTGAGGAGAGAGATTTTGGAGCTGAGGCAACAGCTGGACAAGGAGCGCTCAGCGAGGATGTTACTGGAGGAGCAGGTGAGAGGGGAAACAGAGGGTTGGGGACTGAAGCAACACCCTGGGGATGTGTATGGAGAACGGGGAATGAGGAATGTTGGGACTTGGAGGCTGAATTGGTTTGTTTGTTCCACTCCTGGTCCAGGTTCGTTCTCTGGACACTGCACTTCACCCAGAGAGGCTGAAGGTCATCACTCAGCAGGTCCAGGAGGAGCAGGCCCACATACAGACACAGACATTACTGAGGTTACAGCAGCTCCATGAACACACCGCCGAGAGGGACCGACACAGCCCACAGGTAATGACACCCGGCCCCCGGGTAATGACACCCGGCCCCCGGGTAATGACACCCGGCCCCCGGGTAATGACACCCGGCCCCCGGGTAATGACACCCGGCCCCCGGGTAATGACACCCGGCCCCCGGGTAATGACACCCGGCCCCCGGGTAATGACACCCGGCCCCCGGGTAATGACACCCGGCCCCCGGGTAATGACACCCGGCCCCCGGGTAATGACACCCGGCCCCCGGGTAATGACACCCGGCCCCCGGGTAATGACACCCGGCCCCCGGGTAATGACACCCGGCCCCCGGGTAATGGGTAATGACACCCGGCCCCCGGGTAATGGGTAATGACACCCGGCCCCCGGGTAATGGGTAATGACACCCGGCCCTCGGGTAATGACATCCGGCCCTCGGGTAATGACACCCGGCCCTCGGGTAATGGGTAATGACACCCGGCCCTCGGGTAATGGGTAATGACACCTGGCCCTCGGGTAATGACACCTGGCCCTCGGGTAATGACACCCGGCCCTCTGGTAATGACTAATGACACCCGGCCCTCTGGTTAATGACTAATGACACCCGGCCCTCTGGTTAATGACTAATGACACCCGGCCCTCTGGTTAATGACTAATGACACCCGGCCCTCTGGTTAATGACTAATGACACCCGGCCCTCGGGTTAATGACTAATGACACCCGGCCCTCGGGTAATGACTAATGACACCCGGCCCTCGGGTAATGACTAATGACACCCGGCCCTCGGGTAATGACACCCGGCCCTCGGGTAATGACACCCGGCCCTCGGGTAATGACACCCGGCCCTCGGGTAATGACACCCGGCCCTCGGGTAATGACACCCGGCCCTCGGGTAATGACACCCGGCCCTCGGGTAATGGGTAATGACACCCGGCCCTCGGGTAATGGGTAATGACACCCGGCCCTCGGGTAATGGGTAATGACACCCGGCCCTCGGGTAATGACACCCGGCCCTCGGGTAATGACACCCGGCCCTCTGGTTAATGACTAATGACACCCGGCCCTCTGGTTAATGACTAATGACACCCGGCCCTCTGGTTAATGACTAATGACACCCGGCCCTCGGGTTAATGACTAATGACACCCGGCCCTCGGGTTAATGACTAATGACACCCGGCCCTCTGGTAATGACTAATGACACCCGGCCCTCTGGTAATGACTAATGACACCCGGCCCTCCGGTTAATGACACATGACACATGCCTACAGAACATTAACTTTCCGGGCCTCCCTCTTGACCTTTTCTCTTCCCCTCACAGTTTATTTTGTTATTTTTTTACGGTGTACTTTTAGACATGCTATGCTTTATTAGAATCTAAATAGCAGAGGGGCTGAAACGGCCGAGGGGCACATTTGGACCCACACTGCAGCAGTCCGTCAGAGGCAGGGGCAAAGACCACTGGGCCCCCCAGGTCAACACCTTTCTCATCATCTCTCTTCTCCCCTTCCAGGTGAGGTCCTCTGCCACGCCCCCGGCCCCCACCCACCACCCCACAGTCATCGTCCCCGCGCCCACGCTAACCCCACACCATGTCACCGTGGTGACCATGAGCCCCGCCTCCAACACCAGCACAGTGTCAACGTCCCGGCAGAACCTGGATACCATCGTACAGGTGAGTGTTTCAGTCCTGGTGAAACAGCTGGTACGACCCTGCATGACAGCTTCAATTTCTAGCAATAATTTGAATTTCGCGTGTTTTAGCCTCTCGCACTAA
Source organism: Esox lucius (assembly GCF_011004845.1). Classification (NCBI taxonomy): domain Eukaryota; kingdom Metazoa; phylum Chordata; class Actinopteri; order Esociformes; family Esocidae; genus Esox; species Esox lucius. The sequence goes on from NC_047577.1 coordinate 10,467,815, forward strand.
TAATAAGCTGTCTGTTTTTGATCCGACATTATATGTCTCATTATTGATTTCCAAAAAATGTACTACTTTACTTTTGGTGTTTTGTACTTCCCCTGTGCCAAAGCCTTGGCAAGGGGCTTAATGGGAATTTTAATAAAATACTAACAATGGCAGGCTGGGGAAATTGAAATCCCTCTATAATTTCCTGGTTGCTACATTTCTACTTGGTTTCTGTTCTTGTGAGAGAACCACCACTGGAAACTACATTGAGTCATTGCTGTAAAATACCTTTTAAAATACAAAGACATTCGTTCATGCAGCTTTTTTCAGCCACTTTGACTGGATGTGAAAGCGAAACACTCCAGCTGGAAGCGAGGAATGGATGGGAGTTATTTTGGGCCCGAAATAGTCTTACTGTGTTTCACCCAGCTTCCACATTAGCCGACCGTGCAGTGAAACATTGACTTAGATGTGATTAGCCCAATCAGTAGGCCTAACAGGGTTTGGCTGGTGCGAGCGTGTCTCGTGGAATAGGGTGAACATCCATTCACCAGTGCTTAGTGGTCAATTTTGGATTGGGCCCTAAACTGGCATGTGTTAAGAGATGTACTCCGTTAACTAACATGGGGCTGTCTGACCTCTGACCCGTCCAGGCCATCCAGCACATAGAGCGCACGCAGGAGAGGAGGGGCAGCGCAGAGGAGGAGAGGAGACGAGCAGTCATCGTCAGCCCCGCCCACGTCTCCATGGATACGGCCGGCTCCGACACGGCCTCTGACAGTGAGGCAGAGGAGGACTGCTCCATGAACTGAATCATGGGCGAGTCGCCCTACGGAGTTGTGTTCACGTTGTGACGGCCAGGCAGCTGGAACCAAGGCGGATTCATGAACCTTTCGCTGCCACATGAATATAAAAACTCACTCTCTCACACACACACACACACACACACATCCCCCGACACACGTAGACCGCCGTCTCTCCAGTCAGTTTGACACTGCAGGGATAGTGTGTTTGATGAACTGATTGCTGACACACACACACACACACACACACACCTTTCAAACGCACAGGTCAATACTCAGACACACATCAACGCAGCCTTGTCTGGTAGAGAAAGACGAGTACTCCCCCTCCCCCCCCGTTCTAGCGAGATCCAAATTAAATCTCAAATCGGTTACGATGCCAACCCACTGTAAAAGACTAAACACAATGTTTCCCTCCAGGCGCCGACTGCTTTTCCCATAGAAATGTTTTCATTTGCTCTTTATACATTGTTCATTTTCTCTGTCTTTGGCATTATGAGGAATCTCGACCCTCCCGGTAGGTGCTGAGCTCTGGTAACGTCTCCGATGAGGACCTCTTCCTGTAGGGACATGGGTACCCGGGCATTAGTCTCAAACGGCACCCTGTCGTCTCTGTGGTGCCCTGTTTTTACCCGCACCTATAGGGCTACCACACAGGCCAAGAAGTGCGCTCGTGTTGCCATTTGGGATGCAGGAGTCTCTGTGGTGATGGTCTCCGTGTTGATGGTCTCTGCCCCTGCCCCGTTTTGTACGGTTGCTTCAAACAATCACCTACACTTGTAACGACCCGTGTAACGGTATTCCAAGTACCACGCCGTTACCTGTGCAACGGAGAATGTACTTCCTTACCAGTTAAAACCAGTTTGAGTAAGCCAGAACCTCCCTGGTGCCCGCTGTGGGCATTTGGACTCCGCCGTCAGAGGCCAGGACAAAGGGGTGCACTTGTAAAATTACCCTTTGGCCGCCATCACCGATCCGTCTGGTGTGGTCATGGCAACGTGTCACAAGACGACGGTCAGCGGCAGGTTGGGAGATTGACCGCTGTTTGACCCGGTCCCGCTGTTCAAGTGAATGAAAGCTACAGAATAAGCTGGTCCACTGGTTCTGTTGGGTCGCGGGTGGAAGCAGACAGTGGACCATTCTCAGAAGTTTTAAAGTTGTGATTCTCTTAAAGAAAATGTTTCTTTTCTTCAGCGCCAGTCAGAGTTACTGAATGTAGATGGCAGATTTGTGCTCATTATTTGTCACGGCGTTCTCAGCTCAATCCTATGTTTTAAGATTTGTTTTCTTTCAGTGACTATGCACTAAACATTTTAGGTATTTATGCAATTCCAAGCTACAGTAAGTGTTTGACATGTGGGCTTAGTGTTGATTATTGGGTACAACAAAAAAGTAATATTGGGTGAAAGATATTTGGGTGATGATATATATTTTTTAATCTATGCACCTCCCAACAAGAGAGAACGTGAGAACAACATTCATATAGTTTGGCGTCGGGTGTCATGCTGGTCTTATACATACAGTACATTATAGAATGCTGTACCTTCTGCTGACGGTGCTTGTGGAGAGCATACACCCCCGGGACCTGGGGGGTTTCCACAGCACCTGGGCGCACGTCCTTACCTGAACGGCGACGCTCGGGGAACACAGACAAGCACTGAACCAGAAATATGCCCCGCCCCCTCGCCCCCCATAACCTGATATGTCGTTTGGGAACGGGACTGGAATTCCTGTTTTGTTTATTTCCCATGATGGAAGTCCAAGGTTTCTCCGATATGATCTTAAGGGTCTGCCCTGACCGAACTACACTCCACGGTTGGCGTCCAGAGCTTTTCCCGGTCAGATGTCGCAATCACACGGGAAAACCCCTGGTCCCCCCCCCCCCCCACCATGCTAATGTGATGCTGTAAAAACATTCCTTTCATATGAACTCGTTTTGTTCGTTTTTTTTGTATTGTATCCTTTGTTCATGCTTTATTGCCAATTGATACTGTTGATTTATGTCTGTTCTTTCCCCGGTTTGAGTAGTTCGTGCTGCCTTTGTCACTAAGCCCACCCTAAAGACCAGGTATGTCGAATGTCAGTGCTCGTCGTACTGCTCGATGAGTTCAGCCGGTCCGTTGCCTCGGCTAGCTGGGACCCCACCTGAGACCCCCCCCCCCCCCCCATGTCAGATGTACTGGTTACAAAATAATTGCCAGTTTAGCCTGGTCCCAGACCTGTTCGTGTTCTCGCCTTTTTATTGTCATGGCGGAGGAACTGGACCGGACGGTGACCTGGCTGTTATCTATTAAGTGTGTGACCTTCAAGCCGGGCTAGAATAGTGTCTGTGTGCTGATAGTATGGTGGCTGAGTCCCAAACGGGAACCAATGTCCCCTAGATAGTGCACTCAGTTTTGAGCAGGGCCCTGGTCATACTTAGGGCACTATCTAGGGGGTATTGTGCCGTTTGGGAATAAATATCCTATTCATTGTCCTTTTTTGTTCGTTTTTCTTTCAGTAAAAAAAAAAAAAAAAAAAAGGTTTTTATACAAAAGATGTGTGTCATATTTCAGCACTGGTGTTAAAAAAGAAAAAGAAAAGAGATGATCTCTTAATAATCAATCATTATCAATAATTAGATATTATTGATATAAAGCACTTCCCAGTCTTTACTGCCTGAATCGAGAATGACAACAGTGACAATGAAATTGATTTGGATTATTTTTACTGTGTTGATTAAGCTCTTTTTTGCTGCGATTTAAACCGAACAGCTGTGTTCATATCTCCTCTCTCTAACTCTGTCATATTCTCTGTCTATCTCTCTGTTTCCTCCTTCTGTCACATTTTTTTTTTATTACAGACTTTTTTATATTTCGTTTCTGTTCATGTCAGTCCAGGTTAATGAGACGTTGTTATATTTTGTTTAAGAAAAAAAAACTTGTTGGGGGAAAAACAGGCCTTTGTAAAGAAAGACAATAAAATTTGTACTTTGTTTTTTAATACATTTGTGTCTTAGAATATATTTTGTACCGTGTTTGAATGATGATGACCTCGTTTAATGTTATTATTTAGTAATGCATTCTAATGGTGTAATGAACTGCTGTCCTGAACCTTATTCAACTCAAGTGGTTGTTTGTCCCACAGGGGGTGCTGTTTTAGTGGATCCGGCATTCTGGCAACCTCTACTCTGTCTGTAGACAAACTCTATTCCCCTCAGAGGCTAAATAAATGTGAAGGTTAATCAACCCAAAGGCCACACAGTGCAGGAGTGGCTTTGGGACAGGTCTGTGAATGTCCTTATTTGGCCCACCCGGATGTCCGGGCTTGAACGTCTGTATGGGGATCTGAATATCTCAGTTCACTGGTGCTACTCGTCTAATCGGACAGATTTTGAGAGGATCTGCAAGGAAGAATGGAAGAAATTGCCCAAATCCAGGTGTGCCATGCTGGTGGAGGCATTACCCTAGAAGACTTGAAGTTGGTGTTGCTGCCTAAGGCATTCATACAAAATGCTAAATAAAGTATCTGAATACCCATGTATGTAATACGAGGTATTTCTGTTTATTTTGAATACATTGGCACAGATTTCTCATTGTTTTCCTGTTGTTATTATATGAGATGTTTTTAAACTGGAAAAATATTTTTTAAACAATTAAGTATTAAGTCATTAGGTATCACACCACAACATGTGGAGAAAACTAAGGGGTCTGAACATCTTCCAAACTCACTGTAAAAGCCTACTGGACAGTAATATGGAAAAAAGAAACTGAGTATTATTGCCTCAGAAACACCTGTCAAATTACAAATCAGCGTGTATTTCTGAACTATAGCTTTTTTCCTTTACCATAATCTCAGAAACCCAAGTAAAATCATGCATAGTTCGGAATACTGTGTAAGCCACAATTTGCCAAAAGGAGACATTTGGTTTCTGACCTCAACTTTAGTTCTTGGATCTTGGCAAACCGTAGTCCTGAAACATTTACCTTTTCGTGCTGGTCCCCCACCTGGAAATGAACGGTGAAACTCTTCTCTGCAATTTGCAACTTACTGTCATCTCACAGGGCAGCTGACACAGAATGTCCGCTAGAGCTGCCATGCCTATGGTGACGTAACTCTCAAGCCCCTCCCTCTTGGACCAGATGGACAGCTGTCTTAAGTCTGACACACAACGACCAGCATGGTTACAGCTGCAGCCTGTGGCACTGCAACGTACAAACCACGCCTCTCAGCAGTGCCGGGCCCCTCCCCTCCTCGGAATGCCCTCTGACCTATCTCCGGGGGTTTATATAGCTACCGTGATAGAGCGGAGGCCCCTGGCAGCCAAAATGACACCTCTACCGGTCTCTGTGTGCTGCGTGATCTCCCTTCTAACCCTGGTCGCTGCAGGTAAGATCATATTCGAAGAAAACGTCAGAGATTTTGCGCAATGGGTACATTTCTAATCGCCACTATCTGGCCAAAGGGAATCCTGAATGTCTGGTTGTTTCTATGGGGGGAACGTTAGCGGGGGTGCATCCCATCTGGATCACTGTTCATTACAGGTGCTCTGTGAAGACTTTAAGAAACGCTCTTGTGTCTTAGGATGGATGAAGCAGTTAGACCTTATATGCGGAGGGTGGAAGTAGAAAATCCCCTCAAAGCAGTGCATGTGAAGGATTCTGGGAGTTCACTGTTCCCCGGTGTAGACTCTGTGTTTGACTGGGAGACAGCTGAATGTGCAGCTGGCAGCTTGGTGGGCTCGTGTCTTCTGGGATAACTGACCCTAGATTCACTGTCATGATCCTGGACCGGATTCTCTCAGGTTAACCTTAGAAACACTGTACGTGTGTTGAGCGAATTAAAAGGTAATCTGGGACGTGAACAATGTCATTTTATCACCCACCACACTAGCTACGCCTGTGAGTTGGTCTGTGGGTGACAATGTCCGTGTTGCTGACCAGGGTCGACAACTGATGGTGGATCTGGATTTGCACACCTGAACAGAGCAATGAGAGCCATTGAGTAAACCTTATTCTGATATGGCTGTAGTTTTTATTCAGTAGTGGTATTTTATGGCTGTATTTTAATCCTGTGGTAGTATTGTATGGTTGTGACTTTTATCCAGTGGTACTAGTGTATGGTTGTGGCTTTTATCCAGTGGTAGTATTGTATGGTTGTGGCTTTTATCCAGTGGTGGTATTGTATGGTTGTGACTTTTATCCAGTGGTAGTATTGTATGGTTGTGGCTTTTAACCAGTGGTAGTATTGTATGGTTGTGACTTTTATGCAGTGGTAGTATTGTATGGTTGTGACTTTTATCCAGTGGTGGTATTGTATGGTTGTAATTTCTATCCAGCAGTAGCATTGTATGCTTGTAGTTCTTATCCAGTGGTAGTATTGTATGCTTGTATTTATTCAGTGGTAGTACTGTATGCTTGTAGTTTTTATCCAGTGGTGGTAATGTATGTATGGTTTTAAATTATATCCTGTGGTTGTACTCTATGGTTGTTGTCTTTTTTATCCAGTGGTAGTACTGTGGTTGTAGTTTTTATCCAGTGGTAGTATTGTTTCGTTGTAGCTTTTAACCATTAGTAGTATTGTACAGTTGTAGTTTTTAATCCAGTGGTAGTACTGTATGCTTGTAGTTTTTATCCTGTGGTAGTACTGTATGGTTGTAGTTTTTATCCAGTGGTAGTATTGTATATCCACGTTCTGTATATAGACAGTGTATCTAAGGCTGCCTGTGTGTGTGGGTGTAGGGGGGGTCACCCTTGTCTGTCCTTGGTGTCACTCAGACCCGCTGTACCTTTCCAGGCTTCTGGAGCTTGTCAGGTGGTCAGAGCCTTGGGGCGTGCAGCTGCCAAAGTCAGACACCGTACCAATGTGTGTTTGTGTGTGTTTCCGTTTCCAGCCTTGCTTCACAGGGAAAAGGCAGCTGTGTTGGCACAAACACACACAAACCCTAAAACATTCTTCAAACGTTTTCCTTTGCACGTTTCGGTTTGCTCTGTGCGCTGTAGCCACAGACAGACATGGGGTCCTGTACGATTTTAAATGTTTCAGATCATTTTCAACCGTTCTTCGGAGTGTACCCAGAGAGTCGGATGGCCGGGGGTTTTGTAGTTTCCTCCCTTCTGTCCTGTCAGTCCGACAAAGAGAAGGTGTTGGACAGAATTTCAGCTCTTGATTCGACCCAGGTCCGCAGGTGAAGGGAGAGGACGGCGATGTCAGAGGCTGATGTGGCTCCAGGCCTGTGGGGCAGTGCATCTTCATAATGGATGTCCATATATGGAAGCCACGACACAAATACATGGTGATGGTGACGCGGCTAGAGGCCCACATATTGACAGCAGCTGTGGCGTGAGTGTGAATGTCTGTATGTGTCTGTGTGTCCGTGTGTGTGTGTGTGTGTGTGTCAGCGTGTGTTTCTGTCTGTCGGTGTGTGTCAGTGTGTCTGTGTTTGTGTGTGTCTATGCGTGGGAATGTCTGTCGGTGTGTGTCTGTGTCTGGGTGCAGGCATTGGTCAGAGTTGCAGTAGATATGCGCAATAAGGAACTAGCAATGTCAAAGGCCAGCGGTGACAATTGTCAGGAAAGGACCTCGTCACGTCTCCCGAAAATAGCAGAGGAATAATCCCCCCCCCCAACCTGACTCACAGTGGGTCTATTCATATCACTAATTGGGAGCAGCACGGTCCAGGGCCCTGGATCCAGGCACCTGTCCCTCTCCATCCCCACTTAGGTGTGCTCTGTCTGGGTACTCCCATTGCCGAGGCAGGGTGGGCCACGGTCACCGTCCCTCTGTGTAATGGCCGCATTCCAGTGCGACCAACCTGTTGTTCTAGTGCTGTTCTACAACCACCGGGAGCAATTCACCTGAGGGTCGTTTGAGGCTTGAATGCTGGTTAATCAGTGTCGGGCTGGTTTTGTTTTCGTCTGGAGTACATTACATAAGACCACCCCAAAACAATTACTTATCTCGCTCCCCCCACCCCAATCTCTCTCTCTCTCTCTCTTTTTTCTCTCTCCCTCTCACTCCTTAGAAAAACCCTAGCGATTATTTATTTTCATTCTCTCATTTCTGCCTCTCTCTTTCTCTCTCTCACTCTCTCAGTCTCTTTCTCCCTCCCTCCCACATCCCTAACTAGAATTCAGTTAAACTGCTTCATTGCAACCGACTGCAGAATTCGATCTCGTTCATTTGTCTACATTTCTATTGATCATAGAGTTTAACTTATCCTATTTTTCTTTCGTGTATGAAATTAGCCGATGATGTAACTGGTCAATTAACTTCATACCTTACGTTTCATACCACAGTGTTAAACAATAAGATTCGGTCTGGATTGTCTGTTTTTTCACGTCACTATCAAACGACATCTCGGTTTCCTGCATCCGTCGTCATATTATATGAAAGTAAACGCGGGCAAAAGATCCCTCAGGAACGTTGGTAGCCTGACCACGGCGGACTGTTCAAATCAATGTTAATGTCGCTGTGCCGACGATTGATTCTGCAGTCGCATGCTTCTGTATGCCATCCGACAAACACGTAGACAGCCGACAGACACGCGCTCAGACCAGTGATGCGGACGCTGTCGCACTGTGTCCGTGGAGGCCGTACGGCCAGACACGACAAGGGAAGGGGCAAGCATTTTATTTGGGCCTCCCTAGATTTCTAATTGCAACGATTTACGGTCCTCCAGTTAAACACACGCACACATGCTTACCCACACTCTCTCAACTGTCCAACCGAACCTCAAATCACAGACACACACACATGGCATTTGGGGCACCCAGTGCACTAATATCTATGGGGTACTCTTTACGACCGTAGGTCGGTTACATTATGCCCTTAAAGTCTCCTTTACTGCCCCCTGTCTGTAGAAGACTGGTAATTCAGGACAAATATTAGCAACTGTCGTGCACCTAAATAGATGTTACGGTACGTTACTTAACACGAGCGCCCATAGGCACTTATAGTGCAGTAAGTGCCTAGGATGGCGGTGAGTTTACTACTGATCCATGCAGGAATTGAACCCACAACCTTAGCATTACAAGCTCTAATGTCTTGCCACTTGGAATGCTGCTTAATGACCGGATGGATCAGCGATGCCCTCTCTTTGTCCGAAGAGATCCATGAGCAGAGCCCTGGAAATCCATGTGCATTTACTGTGACATTTATGTCATTTAGCAGATGCTCTTTATCCAGAGCAACTAATGGCAGTGTGTAGGTGCATGTTTGGTCATCCTCGGTGCTCTAGTTTATCAGTAGTTCTTCCATGATGGAGTCCCTCGTCTTTTACAGATTACTAAACGTCCTGATGATTATAGTCTCCACACTCACAGCAGTGTTCTTTGTTTGCAAAGTAGTCAAATCTCGTTGCTTTCTCCCGCAATGTCAATGCTAAGCACATATCACAACTCTCAACTAAAAACTTTTAACTACTAAATAATGCCAAACGAAATAAAAGCATGTAGTCACAACTCATACAAACGACTCCCTCTAGTGTGAAATGTCTAGTGTGCATTTCTAGTGTGCAAAACGTCTTTGAGCCAACGTTCATCTGTAAAGCCTTCCGTGACATTATGCATTGGTCACCAACACACGTTTGTCAACTGCAGTGCGCAGACAGAACTAATTATACGCGGGGCTGCTACTTTCCAATGTCGCATCTCACGGTTAAACCTGCAAAAGCACGGAAAAGCCCTTTGAGCTCTGATCTTCAGCGTTGCCGTGAGCTGCGTCTGAGTCGACGTGATCGAATGAGGCAGGGCGGAGAGCTTAGTGACAGCATCTGACTGGCCATGACAAACCCAGTGGCGTTCTCTTTACTCTGTGTCCTCTTGTCTGCAGTCTTCCAGTTCTGGGCTCTGATTCACGAGTAAACAATTTAGTGCTTGTGATGACAACTGTCACCTTGTGTGTGTGTTTGTGTGTGTTTTGCCCGAGAGACCGAGAGCGTTGTCCCTTTCTCACATCCTGTGGGCATTGTCAAGATAACATCCAATCACAAATAATCTTTCCCTGGCATGTTCGGTGTCATCAACAGTATGTCACAAAAGTGAGTACACCCCTCACATTTTTGCAAATATTTGATTATATCTTGACATTTTTGCTTTTGTTGCCAGCGGTTTAGACGTTAATGGCTATGTGTTGTGTATTTTTGAGGGGACAGCAAATTTACACTGTTATACAAGATGCACACTCACTACTTTACATTGTAGCAAAGTGTCATTTCTTCATTGTTGTCACATGAAAATATATAATCAGATAATTACAGAAATGTGAGGGGTGCACTCAATTTTGTGAGATACTGTATCAGACTGGTGTTAAACACTGGTTCTTATTAAGGCCTTTTTAGCCACTAGATTCAGAGTTTGCTCAGTTTCCAAGGCTACTTCAGTTGATGTACTCATAGTCCTTTCTGTAGGTGTCCCTTGAAAAGGTCACTGCCTTTACCCAAGCTACCCTAAACAACTCCATTCAAGGAGCTGAAATGTGAGTGTGGCAATATGAGAGGGTGCTGGGTAATCAGTCCGCTCTTGTCTTTACTCACAGTCAAATGCTGTTGTGAACAGGGGACTTCTGTTTGCAAAAAAAAAAAAAAAAAAAGGGAAAATCACTCAGTTTGTTCTGGATAGGGAAAAAGCAGGAAATGTGGTTGTGGAAATGACTAGTGTTGTAATTAGGCTGTTTAGGATAAAGACTGTAATTGGCTATCTGTAACGTCTGAATATCTATACAATTATTAAGGTCAAATGTTTGTTTTGTTTTTGCATCTGTGCATTACATTAGGCTTTAGGATGGCTCTGTGTGTCAAAGCAAGATACACTCACCTAAAGGATTATTAGGAACACCTGTTCAATTTCTCATTAATGCAATTATCTAATCAACCAATCACATGGCAGTTGCTTCAATGCATTTAAGGGTGTGGTCCTGGTCAAGACAATCTCCTGAACTCCAAACTGAATGTCAGAATGGGAAAGAAAGGTGATTTAAGCAATTTTGAGCGTGGCATGGTTGTTGGTGCCAGACTGGCCGGTTTGAGTATTTCACAATCTGCTCAGTTACTGGGATTTTCACGCACAACCATTTCTAGGGTTTACAAAGAATGGTGTGAAAAGGGAAAAACATCCAGTATGCGGCAGACCTGTGGGCGAAAATGCCTTGTTGATGTTAGAGGTCAGACGAGAATGGGCTGACTGATTCAAGCTGATAGAAGAGCAACTTTGACTGAAATAACCACTCGTTACAACCAAGGTATGCAGCAAAGCATTTGTGAAGCCACAACACGCACAATCTTGAGGCGGATGGGCTACAACAGCAGAAGACCCCACCAGGTACCACTCATCTCCACTACAAATAGGAAAAAGAGGCTACAATTTGCACAAGCTCACCAAAATTGGACAGTTGAAGACTGGAAGAATGTTGCCTGGTTTGATGAGTCTCGATTTCTGTTGAGACATTCAGATGGTAGAGTCAGAATTTGGCGTAAACAGAATGAGAACATGGATCCATCATGCCTTGTTACCACTGTGCAGGCTGGTGGTGGTGGTGTAATGGTGTGGGGGATGTTTTCTTAGCACAATTTAGGCCCCTTAGTGCCAATTGGGCATCGTTTAAATGCCACGGCCTACCTGAGCATTGTTTCTGACCATGTCCATCCCTTTATGACCACCATGTACCCATCCTCTGATGGATACTTCCAGCAGGATAATGCACCATGTCACAAAGCTCGAATCATTTCAAATTGGTTTCTTGAACATGACAATGAGTTCACTACTGAAATGGCCCCCACAGTCACCAGATCTCAACCCAATAGAGCATCTTTGGGATGTGGTGGAACTGGAGCTTCGTGCCCTGGATGTGCATTCCACAAATCTCCATCAACTGCAAGATGCTATCCTATCAATATGGGCCAACATTTCTAAAGAATGGTTTCAGCACCTTGTTGAATCAATGCCACATAGAATTAAGGCAGTTCTGAAGGCGAAAGGGGGTCAAACACAGTGTTAGTATGGTGTTCCTAATAATCCTTTAGGTGAGTGTATGTCTCCAATTTTGCAGTCATAGAAAGTTATAGAAATTAAACTGTCTGAAATGGCTGTTCTGTGACTATCTGATCTACACCTCTCACTTTCTTTACTAACATCTTCACCAATAGCAGACCAACCTTTCTCACGCTCTCTTTCTCTCTCCGTCACTGTGTAGACCTGGTGGCGGAAACAGCCAGCCCTGATGAGCTGCACCTCCGCCTCCCACTTCCCTGTGACCTCTCCTGTGACCCCGGCGATGACCATGGAGGCCAGATCTCCTCCAACGACACCCCAGCCCCCGGGCCTGTGTGTCAGCCTTGTGACCGCCAACCACGCCTGCCGACACTGTCCGGGGAACAGCGTGAGGCACCTGTTCAGGCGGAGCAACCCCATGAGATAGAGGCGGTGGCGAGGGAGGAAGAGGAAGAAGAAAAGGCTACGTCCGAGGAGACGGTAGCCAAGGACGATTCTGTGGAGATCTCAGAGGAAGCTGAAGGATCAGAGCTTTGGGGGGAAGCTGCCTTGTCTGAGAAAGAAGATGAAGAGGCCAGAGAGGTGGTTGAGGTAGAAGCAGAATCTGATGGTGAGACAGAGGAAGAGGCAGAACTTGAAGATGGCACAGAGAAAGAGGCAGAATCTGTAGCTCAGACAGAGGCAGAACCTCAAGCTGAAGCAGAACCTGAATCTGAGGCAGAAGCAGAACCTGAAGCTGGGGATGAGGAACAGTCAGATGCTGTGGACGAAAATGTTGCAGAGGAAACAGTTGAGGAAGCCGGGGCTGTGGAGACAGGACCTGCTGAGGAAGAATCAGCAGAGGAACTAGTGTTTGAGGAGGTAGAAGAAGTAGCGGAAGCACCAGAGGAGACAGTAGCGTCTGAGGATGTTATCAAAGCCCCTATAGAGGAAAAGGTTGTCCCAGAGAGCCTTCCAGAGACGACAGAAAAAGCTGTGGAGGATCCAGTTATTGAAGAGGTGACAGTAGTGGCTGAAGCCGAGTTAGAACTTGTGGCTGAACCTCAGTGGTTTCAATCAGAACCAGAGGTTGTGATGGAGAATGTTATTTCAGAGCTGTTGGAGTCTGACATTGAAGCAGAACAAGAACAACAGCCTGTTGTAGTTGATTCTGATCCAGAACCCATTCCGGAACCCATGGAAGCTACGTCAGAATCTGTGGAAGCTGTCCCGGAAACTGTGGTGGAAGCAGTTGATGTGGTTGAGGAGGTGGCTCCTGAGGAGGTGAAGGATGAGGAGGAGTTGGTGAACGAAGAGACTACTGTGGAGGAGGCGACTGATGTGGAGGAGGCGACTACTGAGGATGTGCCAGGAAAAGCAACAAAATCACGAGTGAGAGGTACAGTGGCCTGTATAGTTCAAATTTTAATGAGAAATATTTTACTTTTACAAATAATGTGGGTACTTTTGTCTTTGAGTGTGTTAACATTTGGGTAACACTTTCAGTAACATTTGTAAATTGTTCATAAATTGTTAATGTCTTATTGAGGTATATTTATGAATTTGCAAATCCATTATAAACCCTTTATGGTTCCTGAGGACCATTCAGATCTGTGCAACAATTGAAAATTATGCAAATAAGAGATTAATATTGTCTCACTCTTTGGATAGAACTGACTGTGGAGGCCCTTTTTTCTTTTTTACCAGTTATGTATGTATGTATGTATGTATATATATATGTATATATATATATATATATATATATATATATATATATATATATATATATATATATGTGTGTGTGTATATGTATATGTAAATAACCTTTTATAATGAAAATACCAATGATTAAATAACAATTAAAAAGGTGACCCTTTACCCTTTATGAATATTACCTCATTATAAAGTGTTACTCTGAAGGACCATGATGACAAAAGGTATTCAGGGTCATCTCCAATTCATTCAGCCATGATGCATATGTACCACTGTAATCAGTTGACATTCTGTCTCATTGGGCGCCTGAGTATTGATACCAGCTGTTAAAAATACATTCCCCTCCCTTCTATCCATCCCCCCCACCATCAACCTCTCTCTTAACTCATCTTTTCTCCTCTCCTCTACCCGTCTCTTCTGCCCCTTTCTCTTAAAACCCCTGTACTGCCATTCTTGCGCCGCCGCTCTTTCTCTTCCTCTCTCATTCTCGGCCCGGGTCGCGGAACCTGATACGTGTGGTTGAGGGTGGCCTTAGAAATAACCCCTAGCCGGGCCCAAAATAAACAGGACAGAAATAGTGGGAGAGACTGAGAGATAGACGGACAGATGGACACTGATACAACAACGTGGCCGAAGTCGAGGGCTGCCGAGCTCCGCGGCAGATGCCGCGGTCAATCAGTGTTTCTATTTTCACGGTCGGGAAATCGCCCGGTGTTCTGTTCGGCAGGGCCAGGTCAAAGTTTGGTGTTCTAGATAATGTCGCAGATGGAAATGGTATGGAGCTGGAACGTGATTATGCAAATCTGTTCAACACAATGGATTTCTATCTGACCAGTCTGCAACAGACCCCCTTATGACCCTCCGTTAGAACTGTAGTGGACACAATGGATTTCTATCTGACCAGTCTGCAACAGACCCCCTTATGACCCTCCGTTAGAACTGTAGTGGACACAATGGATTTCTATCTGACCAGTCTGCAACAGACCCCCTTATGACCCTCAGTTAGAACTGTAGTGGACACAATGGATTTCTATCTGACCAGTCTGCAACAGACCCCCTTATGACCCTCAGTTAGAACTGTAGTGGACACAATGGATTTCTATCTGACCAGTCTACAACAGACCCCCTTATGACCCTCCGTTAGAACTGTAGTGAACACAATGGATTTCTATCTGACCAGTCTGCAACAGACCCCCTTATGACCCTCAGTTAGAACTGTAGTGGACACAATGGATTTCTATCTGACCAGTCTACAACAGACCCCCTTATGACCCTCCGTTAGAACTGTAGTGAACACAATGGATTTCTATCTGACCAGTCTGCAACAGACCCCCTTATGACCCTCCGTTAGAACTGTAGTGAATACAATCGACTGCAGGGCCCCACCTCTTCCAATAAGCAGGTGAGTGCTATCCCCGCTGTTGGTTGCTCTGGATAAAAGCGTCTGCTAAATGAGTGACCTCTGACCTTCCCGATTGTTTTTTTTCTATAAAGTCCTATAAAGTCAGTCAGGGTGTCAACTCACAGTTTGAAGATTAGATTAGAGATTAGTTTGTCATTTCAGAATGTGGGGGTGCGTCAGCAGTTGGGCACTTGTTAAGTCAGTCACTGACATCCACTCATTTGGCCAATTTGTGCTGTCCAATTTAATTAGTGTCAGATTGCTGGTGATGTATTACTGTCTACTGTCATCTAGTGGCGTGACTGAGTACTGGCACTTTATATCAGCCAACTTAAAGGTGTTGGCTCATGTCCAAGCAAAGACAAACATAACACACAGATGCTGTTCTTAACTATTTATCCAAAGCTTCATGTTGTATTTGCCCTCGTATCCACTCACAGCAGGTTGCTTTTAATAAAATGAAACATTTTGACTTTCTTTTCTTCATCCGCAGTGGCGGATGAGGACGCAACGACCACGAAGCTCAGAGACCGCTCCCACATCGACAACACACTCCGACTGACCACTGCTGAACCCACGCCTGAGTTTTCAGGTAGGGAGCAAGCAAAGAAGACGGACACACAAAGATTTCAATTGAAAAAGAAACATTAGGAACATTTGCATTGACCACAATGGCTTATAATGCCTGGTTCGCTTATTCTGCTGAACTCAGTAAAAGGACAATGTTGTGGCCAGCACAAACACAACGTGATCAGGTTATGACCTGAAAATATTATGACCTGAATAAATTCAGTCGCACCCATTTGGTGATAGACTCGTTCTGCCCGTCAGTAAGAGATTTAACCCAGATTTTTCCCCGGGTATCCCTGGGCATCCCTGCACCTCTCCCATTCAGAGGGATTGAGAGTGGAGGTCACATTTTGGTTGGATCTTGTGTGTGATATAATCCTTTCTCTTCATCGCCACACCCGGCATTCCTCTCCCCTTTTTTCCTTCTCCCCTTCATCATCTCTCTCTCATCCATCACTCCTCTCCAGCTGCACTGAAGAAATTGCAAAACATCTACCACTCTGCCATTAAGCCCTTGGAAACAGCCTACAAGTACAACGAGCTTAGAACACACGAGGTCACAGGTAATAGAGTAGGAACTAATCTGTGGTACAGTAGTAACTAATCTGTGATTCAGTAGGAACTAATATGTGGTACAGTAGCAACTAATCTGTGATACAGTAGGAACTAATATGTGGTACAGTAGCAACTAATCTGTGATACAGTAGGAACTAATCTGTGGTACAGTAGTAACTAATCTGTGGTACAGTAGTAACTAATCTGTGATTCAGTAGGAACTAATCTGTGGTACAGTAGCAACTAATCTGTGATACAGTAGGAACTAATCTGTGGTACAGTAGTAACTAATCTGTGATACAGTAGTAATTAATCTGTGATACAGTAGGTACTAATCTGTGATACAGTAGGTACTAATCTGTGATACAGTAGAAACTTGTCTGTGATACAGTAGGAACTAATCTGTGATACAGTAGGAACTAGTCTGTGATACAGTTGTAACAAGTCTGTGATACAGTTGTAACTAGTCTGTGATACAGTAATAACTAGTCTGTGATACAGTTGTAACTAGTCTGTGATACAGTAATAACTAGTCTGTGATACAGTTGTAACTAGTCTGTGATACAGTAATAACAAGTCTGTGATACAGTTGTAACTAGTCTGTGATACAGTAATAACTAGTCTGTGATACAGTTGTAACTAGTCTGTGATACAGTAATAACTAGTCTGTGATAAAGAAGTAACCAACTTTGTCCCAGTCCTCCGATGCCTGTTGTCTGAACCAGTCAGTTGTCTTTGGTAACTTACTGAAACATAAACCCAGTCAGTAACTGGATCGGCGTGTGCAATGCACATCTGACATTGATGTTAAGGTGTCAGCCATTTACAGTGGTGTAAATGAGCTGATGTTCTGACTTACCAAGGAAATTCTGGAACAAAAACATTTTCTAGGGGGTACTGCGTCATCCAGTGGAGTACCACATCACCTTTTCTCCTTGTTGCTGGAAATCCAAATTGATTAGGTGTCCTATTCATATGGGGTTCCTACAGGGAGAGTTCATTTTCATTCCCAATGCCGTCCTCACCCTGTCAGCAGTCTATGGTTTTGTTGAAAGGGACAGAAAAGAACCTCCCTCGACAGCAGAAAGCACCTTTCTCAAAATGTCCTCTCTTTTTGTCCTCCTCTCTCCCTCCATCTCTCTCTCTCCCCCTTGCCCCTACTCTCCATTCTCTCGCTTTTGTCATCCACTTCTTCCCCTTCTCCAGATGGAGAGATCACCTCCAAGCCAATGGTTCTGTTCTTGGGGCCCTGGTCTGTAGGCAAGTCCTCCATGATCAACTACCTCCTGGGTATCCATGACACCCCACAGCAACTCTACACAGGTGATGACCAGTTGACTCAGAAGTGTGGTGTGCATCAGGCTATCACCCATCAATTGCTAATCAATATCGGTTTCACACCATTAAATATAAAAACACCATAGTATTCGTTTTTCTTTTCATTATCTATGTTAGCATTATGTATTTGTCCACGCCATATAGACGCCTCTTGAATCATTGAAATCCAAAGTCATATTAAATACATTAGGTGTGGCAAGGTTCTGACGTCTGGTTTCTCACTTGTTCCTCCACCTCTCCGTCTTTCTCTCCAACCGTCCCGTCCCGTCCCGTCCCGTGCCCCCCGCCCCACAGGTGCCGAGCCCACTACCTCTGAGTACACGGTCGTGATGCATGGGGAGAAGTCCCGCACGGTGGAGGGCATCGTCATGGCAGCAGACAACTCCAGGTCCTTCTCTCCTCTGGAGAAGTTCGGCCAGGGGTTCCTGGAGAGGCTGGTGGGGATAGAGATGCCCCACAAGCTGCTGGAGAGGGTCACCCTCGTGGACACGCCCGGGATTATTGAAAACCGCAAGCAGCAGGAGAGAGGTGGGAGAAGAACGGAGACGGGCCTCCAATACGCCGCCGTGTCTCTTAGAGCGATCGACTTAGCGTAGCCGCTGAACTCCGTGAGATCAGCCTTCTGTGGCGTCCTGGCCCCAAGATTAAAATACAAACGTATCCCATCACTCTTTCTGACTCAACATGTTTGAGTTGTCGAACTTTCATAACGTAACCTTGGGTCCAGTCGTAAACGTTTAGTCATTTAGTGGACGCCCACCACTGGCCTTTGCTCAAGATCACATCGGTTGATTTTCACACTGACACCTCGTCAACTGGCCCGACTCTGATCGGTTGAGGTTTTAAATGTTCACAACCTTCGGTGAAACAGGCTAATTGACCCCTCCGATTCCCCAGGATACCCCTACAGTGAAGTGTGCCAGTGGTTCATCGATCGCGCGGACCTCATCTTCCTGATGTTTGACCCCACCAAGCTGGATGTGGGCGGAGAGCTGGCGACGCTGTTCAAACAAATGAAGGTTAACGAGTGTGAAGCATGAATTATTACAACAGTAGCAATGGGTGGGTCAGAGGTCATATCGAATATGCCCATAAAAGCAACTAGGAAGAAGCTAACATTCGGTTTGGTCTATTTTGAAGGGACATTTTAAAACCTACATTCCTTTCACGTCTAAGAGTGAAACGTTTGATGAGCGTTTTCTGAACTGTTTTCTCCGTCCGTTCAGGGTCGAGAGTCCCAGATCCGAATCATCCTCAACAAGGCGGACAATTTGGCCACGCAGGACCTGATGCGTGTTTACGGCGCCCTGTTCTGGTCCATGGCCCCCCTCATCAACGCCACAGAGCCGCCCAGGGTCTACGTCAGCTCCTTCTGGCCGTCGGAGTACGCAGCCGACACCAACCGACAGCTCTTCATTCAGGAGGAGGTCTCACTGCTTGAGGACCTCAACCAGGTTGGTTGACTAAGTCGCTAGGGAAGTGGATCACTTCATCAAACACACCGATTGTGTTCCGGCACACGCCCGGCTGTGCGGACATGGGGGCCGACCTGGAATGGCGAATGGTTTGCTGGCATGAGGTTTCCTAGGTAACGGCTGATGCCGTTGATCATTCAGTCGAATTTTGCAATGAGTGTGTGTGTGTGTGTGTGTGTGTTATCAGTGTCTTCGTGTGGCGTCGGTGTCTCTGTGAAGAATTTGCAACGATCTCCTTTTTAACTTTCAGGTGATTGAGAACCAGCTGGAGAACAAGATCGCGTTCATCCGCCAGCACGCCATCCGGGTCAGGATCCATGCCCTCCTGGTGGACCGCTACCTCCACACCTACCACGAAAAGCTGGGCTGGTTCAGCGACCCCCACGAGGTGTTCGAGGACATCGTCTCGGACCCCGACAAGTTCTACATCTTCAAGTCCATCCTGGCCAAGACCAACGTAAGAGAGTGCGCGGGGGGGCGTGTGATGTGCTCGCGGGAAGTTTGAAAGTTATATGATGCTTATAAGCGGCGAGTATAACCTTCTTCGTCCTTGCGTGCGATTTCACTCTCCAGGTGAGCAAGTTTGATTTGCCCGACAAAGAGGCCTACCAGGACTTCTTCGGCATCAACCCTCCGTCAGGATTCAAGCAGCTGTCCTCTCACTGCAGCTGGACGTCGGGATGCCTGATCGACAACATAGAGAAGGTGATCAGCGTGGAGCTCCCCGCCCTACTGAGCAGCCTGGGCAAGAAAGAGACTCCGCCCCCCGCCAAGGCCACCCCGGCCCCTCCCCCACCGCTGCCTGAGACGAAACCCAAGAACCGCTGGCGGAAGGACTGAAGAGACAGAAAAGGAGGGAATAAGAGTAGTGAGGAGAAAACGGAGGGGAGGGACGCTGGTTACGGTGCTGGGATAATCTCTTCAGAGTTTGTGCGGACTGGACACAGGGGAGAGAGGAGGCAAGGATGGATGGAGGAGACTGAAGATCATCAGCGCGAAAGAGGAGTGAAGCCACTTGAAAGAAATGGGAACCTTACAAGTCCGTTAGGAAAAAAATCCAACAGGAAAACAAACATAAAGACGTTTTCTAATAATTTAGATTGAGACTTTTATGTTCCTGAGAGCTATTATTTAACTCCCTTGTATGTGAACGAAAACAGGGAAATACAAACAAGAGTTTCATTCTTTTCATTTCTGTTCGCTAGGTTATTATTTTATTTCTTCATTGTATGTGAACGAAGACAGGGAAATACAAACAAGAGTTTCATTTGTTTCATTTCTGTTTTTCTTTATGCGTAGACAAAGAAGAAAAAACAGCAGTCAGATACATCTTATTATTCTACTCTATCGTGGTTTTTTTTTGTTATTTAAAAGGTCTGAATTTCTTCAGTCAGTTACAGCATTCTATTCTCTTTGTTATGTCTAGAACATTGTTTTTAGTGCAGTATTGTCACTGCTGTAAGTACACATTTGTATACTGATGCCAGTTTAAAGGGGCTGTAGCTTTCTTGTTGTAATAGGTTTACTCAACGTGACGCATGTAATAAAGTTGTATTTCATCCTGAAAGCTCCAGGCACCGTTTACAACTGGGATTCTTGAGTTATTAGTTCAGAGTGGAAACAGGTGAGAAATAAAGCGACTGCCCATGGGATCTCTATTATGCTAAGCACTCCACACATTTTTGTTATAACACACATGCAACACACTACGCCTCACAAAAACAACTGAAAACCAGTGGAGGGTGGGGTCACAGAGAACACATCCCCATAGTTTCCAGGTCACAGATTGTGCTTAGTCCTGGACTAAAAATCAAGATCCATGGAAAATCTGTCTGGCTCACAACATTAGGTATTTAAAAACTGCTAAATTAGGCAGTCATTTGGGCCGAAGTCCTCCTTCTCATTTCAACCCTGCAGTGGCTCCAGAATTCCACCAGGAGATGCCAGAATTCAACTGCAGTCTGTCTGGAGAATAACTAGGGTTAATGGCTTCCCAAACTGGGGACTGTGAGATCTTTTTAATTACCAACAACAGATGAAACAGATTTCGACCAAGAGATACATCGAATAAGTTTAGAGGCTGTATTAC
Source organism: Esox lucius (assembly GCF_011004845.1). Classification (NCBI taxonomy): domain Eukaryota; kingdom Metazoa; phylum Chordata; class Actinopteri; order Esociformes; family Esocidae; genus Esox; species Esox lucius. Next base: position 10,488,685 of record NC_047577.1, read on the forward strand.
GATACAATCTAATATAACCAACCAACTTTATATGTTCTTAGTTCTGAGTGGCACTGTTGTTGGGGGATCACATAAACAGCGGTATCCACAGTATATCCACTTCATCTCAATTGCCATAAGGTTGCAGTCACATTATGAGAGATATCTAACCTTCCGTTGAGGTCTTAAATATTGAAATAATGAAGTATTTCTTAATTTTTTAACCCTACTGCCAGTACCACTGCCATCATCACTATCACCCCTATGAATGGAAATGAAAGTTGAAAAGAAAAGTTTTGAGTGAGGAAGAGAAGGGTTACAATTAGGAGGCCACTGCAAATTAAACGTTTCTGTTCTATATATATATATATGGATAAATAGAAGCATTCTATATATATATATATATGGATAAATAGAAGCATTCTATATAGAAGCATTCTATATATATATATATGGATAAATAGAAGCATTCTATATAGAAGCATTCTATATATATATATATATATGGATAAATAGAAGCATTCTATGTAGAAGCATTCTATATATATATATATGGATAAATAGAAGCATTCTATATAGAAGCATTCTATATATATATATATGGATAAATAGAAGCATTCTATATAGAAGCATTCTATATATATATATATATATATGGATAAATAGAAGCATTCTATATAGAAGCATTCTATATATATATATATATATATATGGATAAATAGAAGCATTCTATATAGAAGCATTCTATATATATATATATATATATATGGATAAATAGAAGCATTCTATATAGAAGCATTCTATATATATATATATGGAAAGTAGAAGCGTTCTATTTGCAGTGGTCTCTTAATTTTAATCCTTCTGTTCCTCACTCAAAACTTTCCTTTTCAACTTTTTTGGAAAGGAAAGTAAAAGGTGCAGTGGTCTCTAACATTTTCTGGAGCTGTGTATATATATATATATATATATATATATATATATATATATATATATATATATATATATGAGACCACTGCAACTTTTACTTTCCTATCTATCCAAACATATATATAGATAGATTGAGATTGAAAGACTTGATTGTGTGATGTGTTCAGGTGTAGATGCTGTAATGAGACCCTCACACCGTTCACGTTCTAATGAACCCATCTTCCATTTAATGGACGCTTTCCACTTCTAATCAGGTAAATAGGGGGCTTTAAAGCTTTAAATGCGTGCCAGCAAAATGTAACATGGACTAACTTCCTACAGTAGAAATTACATCTAGTCTTTCACTGTCTCTCTCTCAGGTATGTTTGACAATGCAGTGTGTTCACACTGATGGAGATGCGTAGTCTCAGCATCAGTGTCACTCATAGATGTGTGCAGGACGGCACTTCAGAATGATCTGACCAACACATCTGTCATAAGTGTTTCTAATGCTGGTTTACAGAGAGGCCTCCCTTTCACTTTTCCCCAGGTCTATAGTGATATTTGTTTTGGATCTTTCATATCTGAAGGAAGGCCATTCTGGCCTGGTATTAAATTTGATTTGCAAACTGTGTAAATATTTTACGAAAGAGGTACAGCTTCCGGCAGGCTTTAAAAAAGTGAATTTCATTATTGCATGCGTACTGGGTATCATTCTGACCCGTTCCAACTCAACAGGTGTCCATACAATGCCAAATATCTACACATAATTAATAAAATAATCAAATAAATACCTTGGCCTCTGCAAAAGCTGCCAGCAGGGGCCCACCTAATAAGGCCAACTAAAGCTTACTCTGATTATTTTTAAATACCACAAAGGGCAATTCTGGAAGTGAAACGTTTTTGTAACGTTCTTTTTTTTGTTCCATTCTGAGTACAATTTGAAAGGGGCGGGGAGGTTATAAATGGGTTATAAATTCGCCTGAATGATCTCATTGGAGGATGGAATTTCAGCAGGCAGCAGAAAACTGTCTAGAAAGTACCTTTACGAGGAGAAACAGCAAAGACCTCAACGTTCATGACACAAGTTCATCCATTCACATTTTACATAGAATTCAAGCCCTTTAAAATGAACTGTTTAATATAGAAAACACTTAATGCCACTATCAGAACTAATGCTAGACAAGTTCTCGTGCATCCACGGTCTGTGAAGACATGTGTATGCAATGCGATTTGTTCAGCTAAACTTCTTCGACTTGTCTTTTACTTGTTCTGTGATTGCCCCGTAAAAATAATGCTTTCATTTGCACACAATTGGAAAATACTGCCACAGGCCCCAATTTTTTTCGGGAATATATGTAAGTAACAATTGTCTCTCTCTCTGAATGGGATCATGCACATCTTGCCTTGAAACCAGAGCCTGTGTAATGATGGGATTTGAGTTGTATTTGGTTACAAATCCAGGGGAATCTACAGTAAGGGCACGCACAGGAGGACACAGCTGTTTATTGTGCTGTTAATATTTGCAGTACTGGATAAGACTAAGTTGTCACACAAAAAAAGTGCCTTTAGCGTTTACCAACATACTCAATTTTGTATGCATATGGATAATGTTAATGTCGATCCACTTGGCTTCAAACTGAGAGATGGCTCCTCGGCATGTCGGAAGTCTGACATACTACAAGACTAGTTGTCAAGACTGTCAGAACACGTCCTGGGAATGACCTTTTACCTGCTCTACTTTGTCATGCAAGGAGAGGCCTGAGCAATGTGACGGATGATTGACAAGCCCGCAGCAGGTCCCTGGCAGAGAAACGCTGTGGTCAGCATGAGGTGTGTCAGAAATGCACTTTGTGGATCCAACCACTGGTGTCCATTCCCTGCATTCAGACTGAGCATGACCCGCGGGGTAGATGTGTGGCCCCTTTGAGGTAATCCTATCAGAAAGCTCTGAAGAGAATATCTGAGAGTATAACTGAATCGGAATATTGACTTGATAGAATTCATAGCAATTTAGGTTGTCTCATTCACAACCTAAAACAATATAGTGGCAGTGACTTTGTAGATCCAAACCATTGATGTTGTTGATACTTTGCCCCTCTGATATTTATCTTTGCCCCTCTGATTTTTATCAGATTTTTACAAATACAGCTGTGGCGAAATATATTGGCACCCTTGCACTTTTTTTTTTACTTCATGGGTAAGGCAACTTCAAGTGCACTTGACCACAGATGGGGAGGCTCCGTCTGAGACAATCGGCTTGCATGTGAGCTCCCGCCTGTGTGTGTGTTTGTTGGTTTCTAATCCCTATGGTCTGAAGCCGTGATCTCCAATTAAACAATATGCCCTTGAGAAGGAGTCCAACAGCTATCCTGAAAGAAGCTTTGTGCGTGTGCGCGTGTGTGCGTGTGTGCGTGCGTGTGTGCGTGTGACTGCAGTGACACGAGGGTGATCACCTCCTGTTCATTGTGTACAATGACCCTTGGCCCCATAATGAATGACTTACTGAAGATGATAAACTAGGTCAGCCAAGCAGGGTAGGACACTAGTTCCTTGTCTGAGTGGATGGTCCTGTAGGCAGAAGACCTCCTTATCATAATTAAAGTGTGTACACAGAAAATTGACTGAAACTGGGACCAATAAGAGATTGTATTCAAACTGAATAGCAATTCCATAACCTCGATATCACCGACACAAGATCCCATAATTTATTTGTATTTAAATTACGGGAATACTGGAGAGCAAAGATCTTAAGATAACCCGCCCCCCACCCTACAATAGGACTCACATTTTTATTGGATTCAAAGTGTAGTTATTATCACTGCTGCTATAGTCAGACAAAGGTCTATCTGTGGATAAATATAGAAACAAGTCTGGAGCTGGTCACTCAGTTCCCGGGGTTCTCTTCAGGGAATTGTATAGGTCTGCTCTTACTGCCTAGTCTTTATCTGTTAGACTTGGCAAGGACTATTAATGCACCTGTGATCATTGATATCGCTGACTGTTGGAATGATGGGCACAGTCCTAGGCCAAAAAGGGTGTAGACGGCTACGTAGCAAGGACTGTATAAAAAACACGGCCATGCCCTGGTATGTGTGGACCTATTGATGATGCGTTAACCAATTTGTGCTGTAAAAGTCATTTGGAGAGAAATAGAAAAGCGCATGAAATGCTTAAAATACGACGTAGGCCTCTAGCCTTAGACTCTATTTTTAATTTAATTTAATTTTTGTAAGTTTTTGTACTCTCTCAACTTTCATCATCAAGGCTGCGCTCGTCCATCGATGCGTGCTCGTCCTAAGCACCACAAGACATTTCTCCGTGCGCGCACCCTTTATCCGCCAGCCTATCCTGGCCTATCCCCCTCCCCTATTTTCTGACTGGACCCACAGCTGCTCAACCCGCCGACGCGTCGCTCCACTTGCACAACCACCCACACACCCACCCGCCTCCACCACGCAGCCGCCTCAACGACACAGCTGGCGGAGAATTTCCGTCTGGGTACAGGAAGATGGTGGGAGCGACGGGAGCTGCGTTGTCTTCCCCTGGATAGATCGAGAAAACACCTAAAAACTCGTTTTTAATAGCCCATAGCTTACCCGGACTTAAATCGAGAGATAGTTTGGGCTACGGTCAGCGAACATTCAGAACGGAAGAGGACACGGACCCGATCAGACCGAAAGTCGACTCTTTCGAGCTCAATGTTTCTTCTGGGCACATGCATGCTGAAAGCTAAAACTGAACCTATCCAGACTTGAGGAATTTGTGGAACCGATAAGACATCAGCGCCGTTCGCGAACTCTGTAGTTTTCGTTAGTAATCGAATAAAGACCAAGGTCAATTTTAGGGCTATCGTTTTTTTCTCATTTAAATTCGGTACGGGAAAGCAAATTCACAATCCCTCCCTACACTCCATAGCTACACTCTACAAGTTTAACGTGCTGCCTACCGCTGTAGACTGTGACGAAGGAACTACGACCTGAGAAAAGTTTCCAAGCTTTTAATACTAAAGAGAACTCGGCAATCGCGTTCCTGGAGACGTTTTGCTTCTATTTTGAATCTCTGTTTTTGTTTTTAAAAGCCTGCCATGTCCGTATATTAATAATAACAATATCCGGTTTTTGACAACTTGACGGTTTGTATTTCAGTAGCTTACATCGGCATATTTTATGACGATTTGGGTAGGCCATTCATTTAAGTGTGTTTTGCATTTTCAGATTTTTTAAAAAGTCTGTCAACCTTACGAAAAGGAGAAGGCCTACTCATCTCAGCTGTCATATTTGGAGCATTTATTTTGTCGATTTTCACCAACGTCTTCATATTACAAGCCCCTGTCCTTTTGGAAGTAGGGGTATTACCGGTGTAGAGATCCGGAGAAAGAGGTCAGGAAAGGACGGGGCTGGAGCTTGGGAATAGGCCCGTCTGTTGGAGAACTACAGACTGGGGAGGGGGCCGCTAGACCGCTCAACGGACGTTCCCTGTGGCTGCTGATTTTGGGTGGTCGCGATCCAACCTATCGACCCACCCACCTATCCGACCCAACAGCCATAACTCTTAAACTTAGTCACATAACAAGAAAAGTATTCGCACGCACCAGAGGTTTTGAGATGGGAAGACAGAGAAAGTAAGATTGGCAGTAAGAGTTTGAGCTATGAATGTTTTTCTTTTCAACGGATAAAAACGGAAAGAGAACAACACGTTTTCCATGGAAAAGGAACTTTAAATCTAAAGGGATGTGTTTTGGTGCGCGTGCTACGAAAAGATAAGGAACCGACGCTGTCATTTTGTTGCAATTGTATAGCCATTTGTATCTAGTTACTACAATTAATCTCACAACAGCCGAATGTGGATTGTCTGCAGTTGTTAAAAACGAGATAGGCCTGCACCCAAGCTATGGGAAGTCTCGGACTTGGAAACGTTTAGATACTTTTCTCATTGTGTTTTATGTGAGAACACGCTATAGCACAAATACAATGGGGACTTTAATTTGATCATTAGTGAAGAAGACATGACAGGACTTTTACGGAGCGAGGCTCAGTAAGAGCCAAGCTCGAGCTGTCACTGGTGGCTGTCAAAACACAGCGTGGTCTGGAATGAAAAAGTGACTTCAGATATCTGAACACTTGACTCACGAGATAAGGATTTTGATGTGATTAGAAAAACGTCATATAGAGGAATGAAGTTAAAAGAAGGAAGACGAGCCGAGGACTTTTAATTATTTCAACTGACAGATGAGGAGATTAAGCAGAACAGCACACGAGCACGAGCTGAACGGCTCTAGGGCTCAAGTCAACTGACGAATTAATTAACGGAACGTGAGTTTGCTAATGACGCAATATCGACTTCGGGATAATGAACTTGCCTACTAGTCAAGAGCCTGGAACGATGTTTTTATATGAGTGATTACTTGGCTACCTTCATGCGCAGTAGAAAGACGTATTTTCTATGCGCTCCATTTCAAGTCGTGATTACAACCATTAAATGTCTTGCCTCCTGCTACCTCCCCCCCGCGCTCGGTTCCAGATGTTGTACTTAGTTAGCCTTCCTGACTGCCCTCATATCGCCCGCCATCATTGACCAGATATTAGTATTTTCCCCATCACGTCACTAGATATCGTCATGGCCTCGCAACCACAACATCCGCAGCGCACTACGGAGGTGAGCTGTGTCCCAAGCGGCGCATTGACTGTGCGGATTACCGACAGCGAGGCGCACGCAAAGCAGGCGCCCTCACCACAGCATCAACAGTATCACGACTCTACCCCAAACACGACCAAGGACTGCAATGCTGGAGGAGCACGAGGTAGTGGAGGAGGTGGCAGTACCACTAAAGTGGACCCCCTCAAGCCCTGTGCCAAATACAGCATATCATCTAGCTGTAGCTCTGGTGAATCGGGGGTCAGGAGGACTGTTCTGACCAAGTCCCACAGCCAGCGGAGGGCTCTTCCGCAGCTGTTTGAGAGGTCTGCGGCCCAATGCTGGGATCCCAAGTTCGACTCTCCGATCCTCGAAGAGGCCTGCCGCGAGAGGTGTTTCCCCCAGACGCAGCGGCGCTTCCGCTACGTTCTGTCGTACCTGGCGTGCGCAGCGCTTCTGTGGGAGGTATACTTCGCTGTCAACTACGACCGCTGTGACCCGGCGACCTTCCTTGCCCCCACTGCTTCCTTCCTCCTCTTCCTCCTCCTCCTGTTCCTTTTCACCCTGACGACGGCGTACGCCCACCTGTACAACCAGGCCTCGCTGCTCCTCATCGTGGCGACGTTCACCATCACCCTGGCTCCTCAGATCCAGACGGGAGGTTTCGCCGACCTGGAGAGACCCAGAGAGGGCAACTTGTCCTCCCGTCGCATCCGAGACGGCGTGGACCCCACTCTGGCTTCATGCATCTCGCCAGTGGGCACCTTCTCCCTGTGTATGGAGGTACTGTTGCTGCTCTACAGTGTTCTCCATGTGAGACTGTATGCTTCCGTCCTACTGGGGCTCCTGTACTCGGTCCTGTTCGAAGCCTTAGGGTGGCTGCCACTGATTCAGGGGCGGGACGGCGGCGGGAGTGATTACGGGGCGAGTGGGGGTGCAGGGGGGTCCCTAGCTTACCCCGGTAGTCCCGGTTCTACAAACCCGGAGTGGGACACCCTCCACTGGTTGGGCCCGGCCAAAGCCCTGCTACACCTGTGTGCCCACGCCATCGGCATCCACCTCTTCATTATGTCAGAGGTTCGATCCCGCTCCACCTTCCTTAAAGTCGGACAGGCCATCATGCACGGCAAGGACCTGGAGGTAAGAAGTTGCGGTTGCTGTAAAACATGTTGAATTGAATCACCGAGAAAAGGATTACGTCCGTAATCCCATCTTTGCCGGTGAACGGGAGGCATAGAAACAATGGGATTATACTCCCTGTGTTCCTGAGAAGCCTTTTTTCACTTTCTCTGTGAACGTGTGTGCAGGTGGAGAAAGCGTTGAAGGAGCGGATGATCCATTCAGTCATGCCGAGGAGAGTCGCGGACGAACTCATGAAGCAGGGTGACGAGGAGATGGAGGGGAACGCCGGGAAGAGATACTCAGCAGGTGCTTGCTCGGCGTCAGCCGTGTCCACGGGCGGAGGCCCAGGTGGGGGTTCGTCGATCGCGGCTAGCCCTAAGACACACCTCCATCATCATCGGAAGAGGAAGAAGACTTCGATTCCCAGAGGCCAGGTATGATGAGCGGTGGAACTCAGTGGAGGTTTTGAAATCACACAGCATGAATGTCAATTTGATTTCAGCTTAAATAATTTATTTTACTTTTTTATTTATTGTGTTTTAGGTTCTTTTATTCAACTTTTAAATGCTTTATCTGTAGTTTTATTTATTGCATAATTTTTGTTCAAATCATGACATTTTTTCAGCAGTAGTCTTAAAGTGCTTGATAATTGCCCGTTAAAGACCTTAAAGAACATTCAGAGGTGTCTGCTTTAATATGATCATCAGATCATCTTCAGGCCTTTCAACATGACACGAATGGAGCCCGTCTCTATCCTCTTCGCGGACATTGTCGGCTTCACCAAAATGTCCGCCAACAAGTCTGCCCATGCCTTGGTGGGGCTCCTCAATGACCTCTTCGGACGTTTCGACCGGCTGTGCGAGCTGACGCGCTGCGAGAAGATCAGTACGCTGGGCGACTGCTATTACTGTGTAGCGGGCTGTCCTGAGCCACGGCCGGACCACGCCTACTGCTGTGTGGAGATGGGACTAGGTAAGAGTCAACGACAGAGAACTACGTATGTACTGAAAGACGTCCTTTCCTTGCTATTCTTGCCCGTGTGTCGCTGTTATGTCCTGTTGTTTATTATTGACGTTAGCCCACGTCTGTGTATTTGATCATCTATGACCGCCACGTGCGTTGGATCTTCCGTTCACGTTTTCTCTCCGCAGCTAGGAAAATGGATCCAAGTGTCGTGTTTAAAAAAATATATATAAAAATTCTCGTTCTCCTTCTCTGACGCCAGGTATGATCGTGGCCATCGAGCAGTTCTGCCAGGAGACGCGTGAGACCGTGGACATGAGGGTGGGGGTCCACACGGGCACGGTCCTCTGTGGCATCCTGGGAATCGAGCGGTTCAAGTTTGACGTGTGGTCCAACGACGTCAACCTGGCCAACCTCATGGAGCAGCTGGGCGTGGCCGGGAAGGTCCACCTATCGGAGCACACCGCCGGATTCCTGGATGAGCGGTATGAGCGGGAGGACGGCCGTGTGTCGGAGCGGGCCACGCAGGGCCTCATGGAGAAGCTGAAGGGTAAGAGGGTTCTGTTCTGGTTCTGCTTTGATTAGGCGTGAAAACCGGGTGTTTGGCTTATATCTGGTTTAGTTGATTTCATCAGTCGAGTGTGGTATGTGCGTCTCATACCTTGAACTGATGTCACTTGAATTGAAGTTTATTGTATTTCAGTAAAAATGGAAGGTTGTCTAGGTTATTTTATTTTAATCAAAACTAGTTTTTTGTATGTTAATAAAAATAGAAGGTAATTGTAGATTATTGTTTTTTTTTTTATAAATAGTTTATTCTAGGTTATTGTATTTGAATATAATAGAAGGTTATTCTGGCGTCTGTATTTTCTCGGTTAGGGAATTGCTCTTGCCCCCTTTAACCAATAACAAGAACATTAAAATACTGAAATGATAAATGCACCTTGTTATTACACATGTATATTCAACCAGTCAGTAGGAAACGCAATCTGCAAATCAAATTTACACATGCATTACTGTGCACATGTTTTGGGTAACTGAAAGTCGAACTAAAGTCATTTATTTGGGTAGTAAGTGTTTATGTGTAAAAAAATTATTGATCTATTTGTATATGTGTATATATATAAGAAGGAATTAACCATAACAAACACAATAGGGTTTCACCGGTTTCAACTGCTGAAACCCTAAATATAGTCAAAATAATAGTGTAGTCATGGACAAGGTTAGAAATAATCATTTCTAATTTAAACAATAATTGTGTTCAAACTTTGCTTTCTTCAACTAATCCTCTATTTGCAGCAATTACATTAGATTGGATTGGATTCAACTTTATTGTCATTGAACAGGTACAGTATAAGTACAGTATAACAATCTGTTTCTCAAACTAGACACTCTAATGTATTTGTCCTCTTGCTCAGTTGTGCACCAGGGCCTCCCACTCCTCTTTCTATTCTGGTTAGAGCCAGTTTGTGCTGTTCTGTGAAGGGAGTAGTACACAGCGTTGTACGATATCTTCAGTTTCTTGGCAATTTCTCACATGGAAAAGCCTTCATTTCTCAGAACAAGAATAAACTGACGAGTTTCAGAAGGAAGCAATTTTGAGGCTGTAATCGAACCCACATTTGCTGATGCTCCAGATACTCAACTAGTCTAAAGAAGGCCCGTTTTATTGCTTCCTTAATTACAATTTAAAAAGGGTTTTCTAATTATTAATGAACCTTTTAAAATGATAAACTTGGATTAGCAAATGCAACATGCCATTGGAACACAGGATTTCTGGTTTCTGATAACAGGCCTTTGTATGCTAATGTAGATATTCCATAAAAAATCAGCCGTTTGCAACATTACCAATGTCAACACTGTATTCCGGATCTTGTTATTTTAATGGACAAAAAATATGTTTCACTTCTGAAAACAAGGACATTTCTTAGTGACCACAAACTTTTGAGTGGGAGTGTATATACTACATCAATGTCTCAGAATAGGAATTTCTTTCTTTTTTTACTTTTGATCCTTTTGGGAGAATATTACATGCCAGATCTTCAATCAGCATTCCTACTCTGAGTCACGTTTCTGATAGAAGCTCATGTTGAAAGGTTTGCCCAGGGTTTTACAGAGTCATAGTTCATGAACTCACTCAAACCGGGCCGCAGTAGACACTGAGTGTTCTGAGGTAGCACAAGTAGACACACGCACGCACACACACACACACACACACACACACACACACACAGAGGTCCAGTTTACATAGTATTTGGCTGAGGCTATGTTTGTGCCCAGGTGTTCTAGTGTGGGTAGGACATGTTTGCGTTGTAAATAGGAACTGATAAAATTGTCAAGGGCAGGCACTTCTCACTTGACTAGGGTAGAAGGGAGGACTCACAGAGAGGGGAAGAGACGAGGAGGGGAGAATGAAAGAGGTGAGGAGTGGAGGGAGGAGAAGAGGGAGGAGCAGTAAAAAGGAGTTAAGAGTTTCAGGAGAGGAGGTCTCCTTCACCGGTCTGTCGTTTATTGTCCTAGGGATAGTCTTTAATGGAGGCATTTTCTGTGGACTCTCATCTTTCATCTCTTGTAAACTCTGAATAGGAGCTGTTGGTCTAAGGTCAGTTTTAATGTCACCTCACATTGTCCCTTTATAAAGGGAGGAGAGAAATAATGGAAGAAGAAGGGATGGGAGGACAGGGAGAAAGGGAGAGAGAAAGAGAGAGAAGGGGGAGATGATTGTAGGAGAAGGATGACATGAACGAGATGAACGAGGGACAGAGATAAAAAAATTAAAAAAAGAGAGTAGCCCAAACTGTTTTTGGATGAAAAAGAAGCAGCGTTCAAAGCTGAGGTCACACCAGGGTTATTCATACAGTCAGTGGGGGAAAAGGGGTCTATCGAACTTGACCAGAGTTATTGAAATGCAATGGGAACGCATTATGGAAAGATAGTGAAGCTCCTAAATGCTAGCCAACGAAAGTAACCATAATATAGGCCACTGGTTTAATGTGTGTTTTTCATATTATTAAAAAAATCCAGGCTGTGATACTTCTGTGGTTGTCAGCCCTATATGCAGCTTCTCCATGTCATCATCGCGTCTCGGCCAAGTTTGACTGACTACCACTTCTGACTGATGCTTGCTGAAAACAGTCAGCTATCTGCTTATTTGTTTCGAGGGGTAGCGTTTATGGGGTGACCTCTTCTCACTTTGAAATTTTGTTATGCGGCGATAACGACCAAATATCCAAATTGGTCTTGGGTGTCTACATCGTGGCCCTGTTACAATAAACACTCCTTAACGGAGCGAATGGCCTGGACGTGACGGGTTATGGACCAGAATCCCCCTGGTTAGATGGACGCCAACGATGGCGTGGTCTTGACCCTCGCGGCCTGAGCTATATCGGCCTCTTAGTCCAACATATGTCTGATTAATAATTTATAGTATGTCATGGTACTGATCTTCCATTTGTCCAAATGGATTTAATTGAAACCACTTTCCTGCCACCATGTTGTAACATCTCCGCCTGGCTATATATGAATCGCCCTCCACTCCCTGTCTGTCAGTCTCTCTCTCTGTTTTTCAATCCAACATGAATTGGGGTGTTTAAAGTTGTATAGAGATCAGGTACACTGAACTAAACATGTTATGACAAAATTGCATATAGAACCTTCCAAACTCTCGATATGTGTGTGTGTGTGTGTGTGTGTGTGCGTGCGTGCGTGCGTGTGTGCGCTTGAATGTGCCATATCCCTAACATTTCAGGTCAGTTTACAGGTCTTGCAGGGTTTGCTGTAGGCCTGACGTGTATCTGGGGTTAACTGTAGGCCTTTATTACTATAGAAACATGACATGTATCTGGGGTCAACTGTAGGCCTTTATTACAATAGAAACCTGACGTGTATCTGGGGTTAACTGTAGGCCTTTATTACTATAGAAACATGACATGTATCTGGGGTCAACTGTAGGCCTTTATTACAATAGAAACCTGACGTGTATCTGGGGTCGTCTGTAGGCCTTTATTACTATAGAAACATGACATGTATCTGGGGTTAACTGTAGGCCTTTATTACAATAGAAACCTGATGTGTATCTGGGGTCGTCTGTAGGCCTTAATTACTATAGAAACATGACATGTATCTGGGGTCAACTGTAGGCTTTATTACAATAGAAACCTGACGTGTATCTGGGGTCAACTGTAGGCCTTTATTACTATAGAAACATGACATGTATCTGGGGTCAACTGTAGGCTTTATTACAATAGAAACCTGACGTGTATCTGGGGTCGTCTGTAGGCCTTTATTACTATAGAAACATGACATGTATCTGGGGTTAACTGTGGGCTTTATTACAATAGAAACCTGACGTGTATCTGGGGTCAACTGTAGGCCTTTATTACTATAGAAACATGACATGTATCTGGGGTCAACTGTAGGCTTTATTACAATAGAAACCTGACGTGTATCTGGGGTCAACTGTAGGCCTTTATTACTATAGAAACATGACATGTATCTGGGGTCAACTGTAGGCTTTATTACAATAGAAACCTGACGTGTATCTGGGGTCAACTGTAGGCCTTTATTACTATAGAAACATGACATGTATCTGGGGTTAACTGTGGGCTTTATTACAATAGAAACCTGACGTGTATCTGGGGTCGTCTGTAGGCCTTTATTACTATAGAAACATGACATGTATCTGGGGTCAACTGTAGGCTTTATTACAATAGAAACCTGACGTGTATCTGGGGTCGTCTGTAGGCCTTTATTACTATAGAAACATGACATGTATCTGGGGTTAACTGTGGGCTTTATTACAATAGAAACCTGACGTGTATCTGGGGTCAACTGTAGGCCTTTATTACTATAGAAACATGACATGTATCTGGGGTCAACTGTAGGCTTTATTACAATAGAAACCTGACGTGTATCTGGGGTCAACTGTAGGCTTTATTACTATATAAAACTGACGTGTATCTGGGGTCGTCTGTAGGCCTTTATTACTATATAAACCTGACGTGTATCTGGGGTCAACTGTAGGCCTTTATTACTATAGTTGTGTGTGTGTGTGTTGCTTTGTTTGTCACAAACCAAATAAAATCTCCAGTCTGATCATAGGCTCTGTCTATATCCAAAATCACACCCTATTCCCTAAATAAAACACTGCTTTTTGTCACAGCCCATATGACCCAAAAGTGGTGCACTACATTAAATTTAGGGAGCCACTTTGGATACAGCCTAGAGAAAAAAGCTAGAACAATAACTTTCTCTGTCAGTGCCAGCATGGCGTGTTTTAGCGCAACCGTTTACTGATTGGTTTACTGCGTGGTGTCTAAGATGTCAAAGGTCAGCTGTAATCACAGGGCAAAGGTGGTCCTGGTTTCCAGGCACAAACTTGTTTTTTCACCATCAATTGTGTGTGTGTGTGTGTGTGTGTGTGTGTGTGTGTGTGTGTACATTCCTTCAATCCCTTGTGCTCTTATTCAGAAGAAGAGCTTAAAAGAGAAAAGCATGAGACAGATGAAGTGTAAGACAAGTGAGTTAGCTTGCTGTGAGGATAGAGATCAGACAGATGAATCGAGAGAGAATGAGTGAGAGACAAGAGGTAGAGAGATGGACACGAGTGGAGGGAATGAGTGAGAGATAACCAATAGAGAGAGAGAAAAATGGAATGAGTAAGAGATATATAAAACAAGAGGAAGAGTGAGATGAAAAGAGTATTAAAGGACAGTGTGACCTCCCAGAAAACCCCAGAGTTCCCCAGGGCTGTTGGAGTAAGAGAAACAAGCAGGAGGTCTTTTTAGCCTAGTTTAACCGTTCTACCCCATCAGTAACCAAACTATCCGCTTGTTTTTCTCCAATGTTAATCAATGTACACTGTACAGAGTATGTACACACACACACACACACACACACATACATATTTTATAAATATAAATCTACAAGGGGTGGTCCTCTAGAGCTTCTGTCATTGGTTTAGTGGACAACTGCTTTGGACCAGGGTCACCATGTGGGCCGCTGGGCTGCCATCAAATCTAGTTTAATGAGGAAGCGTTGATCCTGAAAGGTCATGAAAACATGGTGAGCGTGTGTGAGAGTGGAACGGCTTGCTCATGATTAGGCTGCGATGACACACTTCTGCTAATGAACCAGTGTAATACAGTAGAGTCCATTAAGGTACTGCTAAAATGGCTTGTCTCTCCCTGCCTCTCCCTTCACTCTCCCCTTCTCTCTGTCACATTTTCTCCCCCTCTCAGAATGTGTGCCGGTATAGATAATGTAGCCCAACCCTTCCCTATCTGGCCACATGTGTGCATAGACAGACACACACACACACACACACACACACACTGTAGAGAGAGAACATGGCAGATTAATAAGACACCCACACACAGAGGCTGAAATTACACTATTTTCTTCTACTTTTGACTTTGTGTTTGTGTACCTTATAATTCATTTCCTGGAGTCATAAGTGGTACTCTGTCCAGGATAGACAGACCATCAAAAAGTAGTTTGATTGTATCTTCGGTGGAGATGATACAATAGATTGAGACAATAGATTGCATTATAATGTTTGGAGAAGTACGGATGAGACCATATATTGTATTGTATCTAATGTGGAGATGAGACAATATATTGTATTATATCTAATGTTGAGAGAAGTGGAGATGAAACGTGGAGATGAGACAATATATTGTATTATATCTAATGTTGAGAGAAGTGGAGATGAGAGAAAGTTGTATTGTATCTATTGTGGAGAGAAGTGGAGATGAGAATTTAGTATTGTATCTATTGTGGAGAGAAGTGGAGATGAGAAAATGTTGTATTGTATCTATTGTGGATAGAAGTGGACATGAGAAAATGTTGTATTGTATCTATTGAGGAGAGAAGTGGACATGAGAAAATGTTATATTGTATCTATTGTGGAGAGATGTGGACATGAGACAATAGAGTGTGTGTTGCTCAGCAGTTCACGCCAAAAAAAAGAGTGTATGTATTAGTTGGTTATAGTTGGAACTGCTGTGTGTGTGTGTGTGTGTGTGTCTGTTCATATGGGTATATGTGTATGTCTGTTGGCTCTGAGGTAGTGTGTGTATTGGCTCTGGAAGTGTGTGTGTGTTGGCTCTGAGTTAGTGTGTGTGTGTGTGTGTGTGTGTGTGTGTGTGTGTGTATGTGTGCATGTTGGCTCTGGGATTGTGTGCGTGTTGGCTCTGGGATTGTGTGCGTGTTGGCTCTGGGATTGTGTGCGTGTTGGCTCTGGGGTAGTGTGTGTGTGTTGGCTCTGGGGTAGTGTGTGTGTGTGTGTGTGTGTGTTGGCTCTGGGGTAGTGTGTGTGTGTGTGTTGGCTCTGGGGTAGTGTGTGTGTGTGTGTGTGTTGCCTCTGGGGTAGTGTGTGTGTGTGTGTGTTGGCTCTGGGGTAGTGTGTGTGTGTGTGTGTTGGCTCTGGGGTAGTGTGTGTGTGTGTGTTGGCTCTGGGGTAGTGTGTGTGCGTGTGCATGTGTGTTGACTCTGGAGTAGTGTGTGTGCGTGTGCATGTGTGTTGACTCTGGAGTATTGTGTGTGTGTGTGTGTGTGTGTGTGTGTGTGTTGAATGGTTAAGGTAAATACACTATGAAGCACAGTCTGGGAGCTGATGAAAAGCCATGAGCATGGCTAGCACAGAGTTTTACAGCTGGGCTAGAGTTTGTGCGTGCGTGTGTGTGCGCGTGTGTGTGATATCTAAAGGAAGAAAACACACACACAGACAGACACACAAACACACACACTTGAATGCTTTGGCGTTGATCCCAAAAAACAGTACTCCGATGTTGTTTAGAACATTTGGTCAACACATTGTGACCATAATCAGTGCATTTCTTATTGAAGGAATATGAGGAGAGCACGTGCTCCTTTCCCAGTCCAGACACATTGTCCCAGTCCACCGCTGCTCGTCACCTGCATATCAGGTGTTTTTCTGCCATAGAAACCCTTAGGGCCGGGCTGCCTGAACCTTTTTTTGGGTCCGCTCCATAAGACAAGTGAGAAATTACAAATAAAATCTTTACACCGTCAGGGATTAAACAACTCCTCCGGATCGAATACGGTCTCTCCCCAACAGGAGGTAGAGGCTGGAAGGCACTTCGTCTTTGAAGAACGTGGTCAGTGAGGATGCACCGATAGGAAAATTATTTGGCGGACGCCGACGGTGGATATTCACATACCACAACCGGCCGATGTCGATGAAGTTCTTGTGTCATTTCTGTATTTGTGTACCCTGGCAGAAATCTAAATTGAATAAAGGTGCTTTGCTGATGCTTCTTATTTCGCTAATTGTCAGTTCACTCACACAAATGTTATCCTTCTTTATTCTTTAGTAACATTAGACTCCATAAATTCTGACAAAGTCAGAAAATGAATGGAAAGGATATACATTTCAGGATAAATACATATTCTCTTGCGGTAACACCTGTGATCACTCATAGTGTCCAAAACACCTCTGATCACAAAATTCTGATCTCTCAGAGGTATATCTTAAGCATCTCTGATCTCTCAGAATTTTGTCTTAAACACCTCTTATCTCTCAGAATTATGTAGGGAGACTGACAAAGCACCCCAAATATTCTAGCGGTGGATTTTCCAATAACAAAAGAGAAGCTTGGATGTAGTTATAAACCAGTTGCAGGAGCTGAATCAAAATTGATTTGTTCAGACATGGAAAATGGAACTCAGGCACACGTGTAATACACAGACTAGGAAACAAAGGCGTGCCATCTTGAAACTTTAAAAAACAAAGGAAAACGGAGCGATAGGATATCGATAAAGAAATAAGGTAAACGGGCGACTTCAGGCCAAATTTAATGAGGCCACCAATACTTGTAACACTCATGCACTCAAACAGTAGGTTGTCCAATCGACAGGAGACAAACAGAAATTAAACCGTGATTAAACCCCGGTTAGTGACAGGCGTGAGGCCTAACGAGACATAAGAGAAGGGTGCGTTTGATTTGTGTGCCGGGGACGTGGAACGCCGGTTCCCAGGGGTAGGTGGAGTAGCCGCAACCGGCTGAGCCGAACCGAAAACCGTCGCAGTTGTCACAAAATCAGTCATCCGCTATTGGAGGAGCTTTAAATAATCATCACAACCCAGGGGTTTCTGGGACCGATCAGAAATGTTAGAGGCAGTGGTTTGGCCAGACTTACACACGTCATTTTTGATGGAGGTCAGAAGGGAGAATAAGACTTAAAAAGGATTGAAAGAATGAGAAAGAACAAATGTGAGACAGGAGAAGAGAGGCTGGGGAGAGGGAGAAGAAGAGACAGGGAGGAGAAGAGAGACGGGGGAGAAGGAGAAGAAGAGATGGAGAGGAGAAGAGAGACGCGGGAGAAGGAGAAGAAGAGACGGAGAGGAGAAGAGACTGAGAGGAGAAGGAGAAGAAGAGACGAAGAGGAGAAGGAGAAGAAGAGACGGGGAGGAGAAGGAGGAGAAGAGACTGAGAGGAGAAGAGACTGAGAGGAGAAGAGACTGAGAGGAGAAGGAGAAGAGAGACGGAGAGGAGAAGAGAGACGGAGAGGAGAAGAGAGACGGAGAGGAGAAGAGACGGAGAGGAGAAGGAGAAGAGAGACGGAGAGGAGAAGAGAGACGGAGAGGAGAAGAGAGACGGAGAGGAGAAGGAGAAGAGAGACAGAGCCTTTACCAGCCACCACCTCTTTCCCAAGGATTTCCCACACACCAGCTAGGAGTGTGTGCGCGTTCTGTGTGTGTGCGCGTTCTGTGTGTGTGCGCGTTCTGTGTGTGTGCGTGTTCTGTGTGTGTGCGCGTTCTGTGTGTGCGCGTTCTGTGTGTGTGTGCGCGTTCTGGGCGCGTGCGTGTTTGTGATTATGTGTGTGTGTGTGCGAGCATGCCTCTGTTTGTGTGTGTGCATATGAAAGAGAAGGTGTATGGTCGGTAACATATTGTAGCTTTTCAATGAATGCCTCTTAACAGACACTTTATAGGAAATTTACGAAATGACCATATTTATTTTCCATAATAACAAAAGCTGTTTATTATACATTGTCTTGATCCCAGGGGTCTGAACATGACAGGCCTCAGTGACGGGAATGGCTGCCATTTGGAGGTTTTCCATCAGACGGCCACGATGAGTTACCCATCCTGGATTATGTTTTATTTTACTTTGTATCATGATAAGTAAGGAGGCTGTTCGCTCTGGTGGGGGACAGACAGCTCCTGTTAGTGGGAGACAGACAGGCATCCACTGTTAGTGGGAGACAGACGGGCATCCACTGTTAGTGGGAGACAGACGGGCATCCACTGTTAGTGGGAGACAGACGGGCATCCACTGTTAGTGGGAGACAGACGGGCATCCACTGTTAGTGGGAGACAGACGGGCATCCACTGTTAGTGGGAGACAGACGGGCATCCACTGTTAGTGGGAGACAGACGGGCATCCACTGTTAGTGGGAGACAGACGGGCATCCACTGTTAGTGGGAGACAGACGGGCATCCACTGTTAGTGGGAGACAGACGGGCATCCACTGTTCGTCGTAGAGACAGCTCCTGGGGGAGGGGGCTGAGGGAGGTAGTGTTGCTCCCAGGACAGTCTCTGCCCTCTACTATGGCTCACAAGAGAAGGATACGGGGAGAAAGGAGGGAGGGAGATGGGATGGATGGGAGGGAGGAGGAAGGAGGGAGGGGGGGATGGATGGGAGGAGGAAGTGGCCCCATCCTCCACTCCATCACTGTGTCCTAATATGGAGGCATCTGAAACCACACAGCCTTGGTTCTCAGGGCAAGAGAGAGAGAGGGGGAGGGAGGGAGGGAGAGTGTCTGAGGCATTACAGAGAATGGATGGAGAGAGAGGGAGATCCGTTGGGGGAAAGTGAAACAGATTGAGTTGTTAAGAATAGTGTACTAGGGGGGGGTGGAGGGAGGGAGACATTGAGAAAGGTTTAAGATTCAGATGATAACCGTGACATAGGGGAAGTTCATTTTGGGTGGAGAAATTAGAGCGGGAGATAAAGGGAGGCAGACACACACACACACACACACACAACACAGTATTTCCCTGGCTGGGTCTGGGACCAGAACGGACCATGTGACCCAGGAGTCACTATGGATGATTTTGATCATGTGGTTCTAAGCTACCAGGAGGTTAGAGGTCAGGGTCAAGGGTCACGTGACAGGAAGTGGTGAAGTCTGGATCGGGACACTTGGGGATTCTCCTTAAAACGACTTTCTTTATATATACTCTGCTGGAACTTAACGCAGCAAAGAAAGAAAGGTCAAAGTTTAGCCTTTGACAAGATGCATGATTAACAGTAATGACAACATCATAGACTGTAATACACTGGTTCTTAATAAATGATTAGTAATAAAACCTATTAGTAGTAGTAGTGGTGACATGTAATACCTTAAAAATATATGACTTGATATGACTTGAAGTGATGGAATTTAGTGTAGTGTTGTTGTCATGGAGTTAAATGCAGTGTTGTTGTCATGGAGTTGAATGCAGTGTTGTTGTCATGGAGTTGAATGCAGTGTTGTTGTCATGGAGTTGAATGCAGTGTTGTTACTTTGGAGTTGAGTGCAGTGTTGTTGCCATTTTGTTGAGTACAGTGTTGTTTGCATGGAGTTTAATGCAGTGTTTTTGTCATGGAATTTAGTGTAGTTTTCATGGAGTTGAGTGCAGTATTTTCATGGAGTTGAGTGCAGTGTTGTTTTCATGGAATTTAGTGCAGTGTTATTACAAGAATCGGTATACACCACTGCTTTTATTCTACTCTATAGTCACAGGTCATGTTGTTATGTAATGTGCAGAGTTCAATAGGGGTTTGTGTGTGTTTCCGGTCTGTGTGGATTAAAGGAAGAGGTTGTGGTGTAGACAGACCTGAGTGGTACATGTGGAATTTCACACACACCTCCCACACACACACACACACACACACACACACACAAGGATTGCAGACAACACCCTCACATTCACACAGCTCACACACACACTTTCTCCACATTGCTAGACTGACAAAGATGCTATTGCACTCTTCTTTTTCAGTCAGTCAGCTATACTTTTATTCTGTTAATCATCAGCTAGTCATTTAGTCAATCAGCCAGTCAATCATTCAGCTTGTCATTCAATCTACCAGCTTGTCATTTACCTAATCAGCTAGTCATTTACTCAATCAGCTAGTCATTTACTCAGTCAGCTAGTCATTTACACAGTCAGCTAGTCATTTACACAGTCAGCTAGTCATTTACACAGTCAGCTAGTCATTTACACAGTCAGCTAGTCATTTACACAGTCAGCTAGTCATTTACTCGATCAGCTAGTCATTTACTCGATCAGCTAGTCATTTACTCGATCAGCTAGTCATTTACTCAATCAGCTAGTCATTTACTCAATCATCTAGTCATTTCCTCAGTCATCTAGTAATTTACTCAGTCAGCTAGTCATTTACTCAGTCAGCTAGTCATTTACTCAGTCAGCTAGTCATTTAATCAATCAGCTAGTCATTTAATCAATCAGCTAGTCATTTACTCAGTCATCTAGTCATTTAATCAGTCAGCTAGTCATTTACTCAGTCAGCTAGTCATTTACTCAGTCAGCTAGTCATTTACTCAGTCAGCTAGTCATTTAATCAATCAGCTAGTCATTTAATCAATCAGCTAGTCATTTAATCAATCAGCTAGTCATTTAATCAATCAGCCAGTCAGTCAGATGGAATGAGTGAAATATATGCTCAGATCTTTTATTTGATAATTAATTCCCTTTCACTTTTTGTTTACACCATCTGACTTTTTGTTACTAAACCAATGTCTCTTATTTTCTCAACTGTAGTCTTTGCTTCCCCTCTTCCTGTGTGTGGGTGTCCGTGTGTGCGTGCGTGGCTGTTGGTGTGTTTACATGTGGAAGAGATGGTGTGTGAATACAGTATGGTCAGTAATATACTGCAGCTTTCTAATGAATCTCATTAGACTTGAGACTCGTATCTCAAATAGACACTTTTTAGGAAATAAAGAAACATATGTGCACGTTAACTAAAATACTAAAATAACTTTAAAAGGCTTTTTGTTTTACATTGTCTTGATCCAAGGGTTTGGAACATTGTGTGTTGGTGTTTATCTCTGGTCATGAAAGTTTAATACTGTGTGATGCTTGGGGCTATGATTCTGCAGTTCTACACCACACACACACACACACATACACGCACACACACACACACACACACACACACACACACAGCAGCAGCTCTAGCTCCAGCACGCGTTGAAGAACCAGGACTGCCCAGGCTGAGTCATACCCACTACGGGGTCTCCCTTGTACTGTATACAGACACCGGTTTCTGACTGGGTTCTGTGTGTGATACCCTGTGTGTTTGTGGTTCTGCTCATCAATAGAAGATGCAGGGACAGCAAGCAGCCAGATGTAGCCAGCAGAACCGTGGGTGGTGGTGCCCTCCTAGGGGAACTACTACATGGTGTGTGTGTGTGTGTGTGTGTGTGTGTGTGTGTGTGTGTGTGTGATGTTGCTGTTTCTTAGTAGTGGAATGCAGCATCTGCTTTGATCGTTAACCGAGGGCATCTACCGCTTGTTTGTTTATGTATGGATCCCTTTTTTCTCTTGTCTCTTTCTGTGTCTCTCTGTGTGTCTCTGTCTCTCTTTCTGTCCCCCCTTCTGTCTCTCTGAAATGAGCAGATTCCATTAGCTCTCAGTTGAATTTCAATCACGCTCAGTGTCACCCTCCTGTATCCCATATCTAATGCCTCCCCAACATCCCTTTTACCATGTCTCCCCCACAATATATCATCTTTTCTCATCCCATTTACCACGTCTCCCCCACAATATACCAGCTTTTCTCATCCCTTTAACCACGTCTCCCCCACAATAAACCAGCTTTTCTCATCCCTTTTACCACATCTCCCCCACAATATTTCAGTTTTTCTCATCCCTTTTACCAAGTCTCCCCCACAATATTTCAGCTTTTCTCATCCCTTTTACCACGTCTCCCCCACAATATACCAGCTTTTCTCATCCCTTTTACCACGTTTCCCCCACAATATACCAGCTTTTCTCATCCCTTTTACCATGTCTCTCCCACAGTATATCAGCTTTTCTCATCCCTTTTACCACGTCTCCCCCACAATATACCAGCCTTTCTCATCCCTTTTACCACGTCTCCCCCACAATATTTCAGCTTTTCTCATCCCTTTTACCACATCTCCCCCACAATATATCAGCTTTTCTCATCCCTTTTACCACGTCTCCCCCACAATATACCAGCTTTTCTCATCCCTTTTACCACTTCTCCCCCACAGTATTTCAGCCTCTGTCATCGCTTTATAATCTGTCCCCCTCAATATTTCAGCCTCTCCCTCCTTGTGTCTGTCTTTCCCACTGCCAACAGGCTTGCCTACAGTCACCTGGCACAGATGCCCCTCATGTCCTCCCTGTCTGCTCCCTCTCTACACCCCCTTCACTCCCCTTCCTCTCTGCCTCCTGCTATCTTTCTCCTTCACTCAACACACATTGTTTTTAGGATTTTGGAGTTTGGACTATTTTCTACTCAAGGCCTTTGGGTCAGAATAAAGAGATGGATAAACAGAGGGAGAAGGAGGGAGAGAGAGAGGGAACACATGGGGAGGTTTAACTTGTGATTGTTGGTAACATGAAGGGGGTTAAGTTGTTACTGTTGGTAACCTGAAGGGGGTTAAGTTGTTACTGTTGGTAACCTGCAGGAGGGGTTAACTTGGTTCTGTTGGTAACCTGCAGGAGGGGGTTAAATTGGTTCTGTTGGTAACCTGCAGGAGGGGGTTAAGTTGGTTCTGTTAGTAACCTGCAGGAGGGGTTAGATGGGTTCTGTTGGTAACCTGCAGGAGGGGGTTAAGTTGGTTCTGTTGGTAACCTGCAGGAGGGGTTAAATTGGTTCTGTTGGTAACCTACAGGAGTGGATTCAGTAGGTTCTGTTGGTAACCTACAGGAGTGGATTCAGTAGGTTCTGTTGGTAACCTACAGGAGTGGATTCAGTAGGTTCTGTTGGTAACCTACAGGAGTGGATTCAGTAGGTTCTGTTGGTAACCTGCAGGAGTGGATTCAGTAGGTTCTGTTGGTAACCTGCAGGAGTGGATTCAGTAGGTTCTGTTGGTAACCTGCAGGAGGGGTTAAATTGGTCCCTCCTGCAGGTTACCAACAGGGTTCAGTTGGTCCTGTTGGTAATAATCCAGCCATTGTTTCTGCTTATGTCTATATCTGTCTCTCCAGCAGCTGTAGCCGATAAAGCTTGTGGGTCTGTCTGTGTGTGTGTGTGTGTGTGTGTCTGTGTGTGGGTCTGTTTCTGAGACTCGTGTGTGTGTCCTCAGATGATCCCAGCCTGTGTATTGTACAAAATCAATAGAATCCATCAGGTGCATTCAAACTAAAACATGTCATCCTTTCAACCCTGAAAGTGATCCATACGCACACACACACACACACACACACACACACACACACACACACACACACCACGCATAGACACACTGAAACACAACACACATGCATTACGTCTATTCCAGTAAGTTAGATACTAGTAAGCCGGTTACTGACTAATAAGCTGTTAAAACGGCCAGTGGCAAAAGCCATACAGTTCGTAGATGCTATTTGTGATGGAGGCAAACTTAATAAGAAACATTAGTCGGTTTAACATAATGCTTAATGCTGTCTAGCGAAACATTCAGACATTGCCAGCATGGGGTAGTGGTTAAAGACACAGAACCCAGGTTCAAATCCCGTGAGGGCAACACCTTTTATCACTTTTAATTGCAGACCAGCTGAACTAGGCTTGCCTGGTTCCTTTCCTGGTTTTTCATGGTGTCCTCGTCGAAACTATGTGTGTGTGTGTGTGGGCGGGGGGGGGGGGGGGGGGGGGGGGGGGGGTTGCCTGCTGAAGTGTGTGAATGTGTGTAGGTTGTGTTGCCCACTGTTATAATACTCTCCATTCACTTCCTGCTGCAGTTTCTCACACTGTGGTGTCTCTGTTCACTGGCCCACACACACACACACACACACACAGACCACCAGGGGCAGCGAGTCCCAGACAGGCTAGAATAGAATAGATGATTATATTAAGTGTGTTGTTCGGTATAATACCAGTGCTACACAATGACTGATGTAGCTACACAACAATAGAGCAGAGTTTAATAGGGTAGAATAGAATAGAATACAGCAGAGTAGAAAAGATTAGAATGGAGTTGAGAAGGGCAGAGTGGATTAGAATACAAAGAAGCAATACAGTAGAATAGAGTAGTGGGGGGAGAGAATTAGAGGTAAATAGGAAAGCAAGATAGAGAAAGACAAGAGAAAGTAACTGATTACCTGGAAGAGCGAATGAAACAAACAGGAGTAGACAAGAGTGTGGAGAGATATGGGAAAGAGAAAGAAGAAGAGAGAGGGTGAGTGAGAGAAAGAAAGAGAGGATGGGAGAAGAGGTTAATGGGCTAACAAGGTAATTAGACACACGGTTCATTAATGAACAACATTGGAGAACATTTGCATTAGAACAGGGAACTAGTTCCCAGAAGCCTTTGCTGCAATTCCCCAATTTACATCCCATTTACATTTCAGTGATCTTACAGATACATGTTGCAGTTACTCCATGCATTTTAGGACAGCCAGGTGGAACATCTACAGCTTAGTTAGTTTAACCAAAACACTAACCAGTAATGCCTAAACCTAAAGGGAATCCCAATCCTAACACTACGCCCATTTGTAAATGTTCCTGTGAGCCCAATGTTTCTTTTCCCCTAGTGGGGATTGGGCAGAAAAATCACACGGGGAGCAACTTGTCAGATTTTGCAAGCTTTTGACACATTCATCCGGATCACGCGCACACATACTGACAACACAGACGGACACGGACCAACAACACACACAGGCAGACACAGACAGCCAGACACCGACAAACGTAACACATGGCTCACTGTGCCTTCATTGTTTGAATCACTATCACTAGCTAGTGTAACCAAATGAGCCCCCCATCGTCATGACAGCTGGCTGGTATGGCTGCAGCAGAACAGATCAGCACCGCATGCCTCCTCCACGGCTAGCTGGAAATGTCAGGCGGCTCGGACCGTTTGGTAGTTTGTCAATACTCGATACGTAGATCATTTTCGCCGGGCTTACCGTGTGATCTTCATCAAAGGGGGCGCTTTGTTCAACATTGGTGCACCGACAATCGGTATGTGTTTGACCTGTGAGATACCTGCGGTGGGTTTAGATAGCGTTCGCTATCGGGCTGATAGGGACTGGCGGTTGGCCAACTCCACAGCAGTAGTCCAGGGTGTTGCGTACGTCCCTGTTGACCCAACAGCTGTGCTAACACGCCGGCCACTGCAGACCAGCCAAACAGTCGCCTGTTAATCATCCATGGATGACTTCAGGGGTTGCACGTCTGTCTTTTGTGGGTCTGTCCTCCCCCCAGGTCTGTCTTCTGTGGGTCTGTCCTCCCCCCACGTCTGTCTTCTGTGGGTCTGTCCTCCCCCCACGTCTGTCTTCTGTGGGTCTGTCCTCCCCTCACGTCTTGTCTTCTGTGGGTCTATCCTCCCCCCTCGTCTTGTCTTCTGTGGGTCTATCCTCCCCCCAAGTTGGCGGATGAATCGGTCAGCCAGTCTGCCTGCCGACTCGATTCCACAACCTGACCATCACAACGGCTTTCCTAAAGGGTTTTATAGCGGAGTCGAATATGAGGCCGGGGGAGAGAGAGCGGAGCGTTGTGAGAGTTAAGCTCTGTCTTTAGTTAGGAGTTTGTGTGTCCTTGTGGATGTATGTCTGTCTGTGTGTATAGCTAGTGACGTGTGAGTTTTCTGCTTAGGGATGAAGACCTACCTGATCTCTGGGAGGAAGTTGGAGCATGCTCAGTGTGGCTGCTCCCAGGACTTCCTGACCCCCTGCCCTCGCCCCCACACCCCTGACCTTATCCCTGGGGGCGCCGCCGGTCCTTGTGTGACCTGGAGTGTGATTGGAGATCAAAATGAGGAGGGGGCGGGACTCAATGGATGCCAGGATGAACACAAATCAAATATTGCGAAGGTAAGAGGGCAGGCTGGCACTGACACCTGGCTGAGTACAGAGGAGCCCCCAGAAATTAATTGAAAGAACAACTGTCTTATTCTCCTCTCTCTCCCTCTCTCCTTATTCTGTAGTTTGCACCAGGTCGTAGCCCAAGGGCTTTGAATGGAATCCTCAGCCCTCCCCTGGAGGACCCCGTGAGGGCCAGCCAGAGCTCCCTGTGCGACATGCTCCAGGAGAAAGAGAAGAACACCGGTGCGGGCACAGGGACGGGTACAAGCCTGGGTGTGGGGGGTCCGGGAGGGTCGGGGCCAGGGGGTATGGACCACTCGGCCCTCATCCCTATACGCTCCAAGAACTTCAGGGAGAAGAGTGACGTCCATTTTGTGGATGTCATCAAGGAGGACAGGTGAGGAAAAACTAAGTTGCATTTGGTTTTCATGATGAACGCTTGTGAGGTCTAGACAGGAAGTGAGGTCTAGACAGGAAGTGAGTTCTAGACAGGAAGTGAGGTCTAGACAGGAAGTGAGTTCTAGACAGGAAGTGAGGTCTAGACAGGAAGTGAGGTCTAGACAGGAAGTGAGGTCTAGACTGGAAATGAGGTCTAGACTGGAAATGAGGTCTAGACCGGAAATGAGGTCTAGACCAGAAATGAGGTCTAGACAGGGATTAACCTTTTCACGCGTGAGTTTCAAATATTCCTTACCGACCCCCCAGCGTGAGTTTTTTTGCACGTGACTTCAGTACTCTGCAGCATTTGAACTCATGCCAGCATTTGAACAGTCACCTTGCTAGGTAAGGAACACTACATGCATTGCATTGCAAGCTTCTCTCGTTGACTCGAATTCTAAGAGCTGCAAAAGTTGGTTGATTTATTACTGTAGCTAGCTAGAAAACGTCAGCTAACCGCTAGCAAACGTCAGCTGCCTGCTAGCTAACAAATCGTGACCAGTTATTCAGTGCAGTGAAAATGAATAAACTATATAAAATGCATACAACGGGGAACGTAACTTCTAGAAAGTTTTTGCAATGGTTTTGATCGGTAGTAGTCGCTAATATAATTCGTTTTTGTGCATTAGTGTTGGCTGTCTGTTGGTACGTAACTAACACTTCTTGTCCCGATTTGAATGCTTTCTACCTGGTTAATATCATAGTATGGTCTTGAAACAATTACAATCAGGAAATAAAGTTATAAACACTGTTTGAGCTAAATGTGAGTAAATAATAGCGCGGTTTTACCAGCCATTGTTACGTTACTTGTAGCTAGGTATGCTAATGGTGCGTTCTAAACATGACGTTCTAATCACACCGGTGTGATCGTACGCTCCAGGGACCACTCTAGATTGATCACACCAGTGTGATCGTACGCGCCAAAGGGTTAACTAACCCCAAACCAGTTCAGGGGAGCTGAATCAAGTAACATGGTAAGGCGTGGGTTTTACAGAGCAATTTATGATCCAAATCTGACCCTAGAAGACTTGATTGAAGCAATTATCAACTGGGTAGTTTGGGTCCTGGATGCGTGACTGGCTGAAATCTGCGGTATTTCAGGCATCATAAATCTGGTGGTTCAAACCTGGTAGGCTGATTGGTTTAAAAGCTGTGGCATAGTTCAATAGCAGTTCTCCATTGGCGAGAGTGGAAACATTCAAAACCACATGTCAAACCGGGAGTTTGGCTCCTGCTGGCCCGGGGAAGTAGACCCCTCTGCCTGGTGCACGACAGCCACAGTGTCACCTTAAACAAACCCTGGGCACACTCACTCAGCTAGACGGAATGAGGAGCAGCCGTTAGCTGTGGTATATTGGCCACGCCTCCTCGGGAATAATTGCCTTAAATATACCAGGAACTGGTATGTCTGGTCGGGTCGGCGCTGTGTGTTCTGTTGACAGTCACCAAAGGGTAACCCTCCTACTTCTACTGTCCTCCCTGCAGTCTGATGAAAGACTACTTCTTCAAACCGCCCATCAACAAGCTGAGCCTCAACTTCCTGGAGCGACCTCTGGAGACAGCCTACCGCATCAGTTACCAGGAGGAGGTACACACACACACACACACACACCCCTAGAGACAGCCTACCACATCAGTTACCAGGAGGAGGTACACACACACACACACACCTCTGGAGACAGCCTACCACATCAGTTACCAGGAGGAGGTACACACACACACACACACCTCTGGAGACAGCCTACCGCATCAGTTACCAGGAGGAGGTACACACACACACACACACACACCCCTAGAGACAGCCTACCGCATCAGTTACCAGGAGGAGGTACACACACACACACACACACCCCTAGAGACAGCCTACCGCATCAGTTACCAGGAGGAGGTACACACACACACACACACCCCTAGAGACAGCCTACCGCATCAGTTACCAGGAGGAGGTACACACACACACACACACACCTCTGGAGACAGCCTACCGCATCAGTTACCAGGAGGAGGTACACACACACACACACACCCCTAGAGACAGCCTACCGCATCAGTTACCAGGAGGAGGTACACACACACACACCTCTGGAGACAGCCTACCGCATCAGTTACCAGGAGGAGGTACACACACACACACACACACCTCTGGAGACAGCCTACCGCATCAGTTACCAGGAGGAGGTACACACACACACACACACACCCCTAGAGACAGCCTACCGCATCAGTTACCAGGAGGAGGTACACACACACACACCTCTGGAGACAGCCTACCGCATCAGTTACCAGGAGGAGGTACACACACACACATCTATGGAGACACACACACAGAATCACACACTCCTCTGGAGACTACCATTACAGCTAGGAGAAGAGGTCTGTTTGAAGCTGTTTCTGGTTTTCGAGAATACACGCACAAGGATATTTTTCCAACAGGCAATGTGGAACAAATCACACAAAGTCCCCTGCTGGTTCAACTGAGGTAGTGCAGTCTGGTTCAAACCGGTTGAAACACGTCTAACCATGTTCCCCCTCCCCCCTGTCTTCATGTCTCCCATTATCCTCCAACCCTGTTGTAAGGTGTGTGACCTCTCTCTCTGACCCTTTCAGGTGGAGACCCAGGCCCCGGTTCAGACCTTCGCCAGCCCCACCTTCAGCTCCTTCCTGGACGTCCTCCTCTCCTGCTCCGTCTTTCTCGCCCTCACCCTGGCCTGCTTCCTGGTTACCCTGGGCGTCATGGAGACCCTACCGGCGACCGCCCTGGGATTGGCCGCGGTGGCTGGCCTGTTGGAGCTGGTCTCCCTGGTGCTGTCCATACGGTGAGGTGGCTGGGGTTGTCAAGCAAAGACGTCGTGAGCCTTGTGCATCTGTTCCGATTAGACTCCTCATGGTCTCTCCCCCCCCCCCAGGATGGCGTTCTACCTGGACAACGTGATGAGCTGCACCCGGACTCTGCTGAGGGTGGCGTCTGGGTGGCTCTCGCGCCACGTGATCGGTGCGGTGCTGGTGTCACTTCCCGCTGTGTCTGTGTTCTCGCACCTGGCCTGCAGCCTCCACCCACCCATACAGGTAAGACTGGTGCCTGTGACACACTGAGTCAAGGGGAAATTGGGTGGAGGCGTGTAGGACTGGGGGGCTCCACACCTTCCCCGGGGCCCCCCCCCGGGTAGCCCTTATCCAGGAGACTTCTGCGCTGATCAATCGTTCCCGGGGAGAGAAACGGATGGTGGAAAATGCAGAGGGCTTACGCTTGTGGACCTTGGCACGCTGGTTATTGACATACCCCTCTGGAGTCCATAACTTCAGGAGAAGACCGTCTTGGCCCCGACATGCTCCTAACACAGCGTTCTTTCCCCGAAACCTCTGAGTCACTACCTGGACCCAGTGCTGTTCCCAGACCTGTTCTTCACAAATGACACCCCTATTCCCTGCGCAGTTCACTGCTTTAGACCCGAGTCCACAGAAAGTAGGGAGCCTCTCTCGATGCAGTGATGTCTTGACTTCTCACAAGGCTCAGCTGGTGTGTTTTGATATCTTGTTTTTCAAGAATTTCTCCCCTTCTCGCCTAAGGGCAGACACACACAGACAGACAGACATACAGACACACACCCACAGACAGACAGACAGACAGACATACACACACACACACACACACACACTG
Organism: Esox lucius; assembly: GCF_011004845.1. NCBI lineage: Eukaryota > Metazoa > Chordata > Actinopteri > Esociformes > Esocidae > Esox > Esox lucius. The sequence goes on from NC_047577.1 coordinate 10,519,405, forward strand.
ACAGATCAAAGTAGTAATCCTAAGGGAGTGAGTAATTAGACTGGAGTGTCTGCCTTTGAAGATATTAAGAGGCAATAACACACAAAGAGGATAACACTGAGGGGATGGAGAGAGCGAGAGAGAGAGAGAGAGAGAGAGAGAGGGGGGACGAGAGAGAGGGGGGACGAGAGAGAGGGGGGGGGGGGGACGAAGGGGTGGTTGGAGGTAGAAGAGAGATGAAGAGATAGGAATACAGAGCAGAATGGAAGCATGATAAGGAAAGGCTAACAGAGGGAGGGAGGGAGGGAGGGATGGATGGAGGGAAGGTGGGGAAAAAGGGATGGACATGGAGGGAGAGCAGCATGGATGGAGAGAGGGGGTGGATGGAGAGAGCAGAGGTCTGTGGTAGATGGGAGAGGAGAAAGATGTACACCGATATTAAATAGATAGGGAGGAAGAGAAGGATGCAGGGAGGCTGAGGACACATATGAAGGCTTGTGCTTGTCATTTACTTTTTGCACTGACTGATAACTACTTTGTTGAGGAAAAATATTTTAGATCAATCACCTTCCCTCACCTGTCTGTCTTAGATCAGTCACCTTCCCTCACCTGTCTGTCTTAGATCAATCACCTTCCCTCACCTGTCTGTCTTAGATCAGTCACCTTCCCTCACCTGTCTGTCTTAGATCAGTCACCTTCCCTCACCTGTCTGTCTTAGATCAATCACCTTCCCTCACCTGTCTGTCTTAGATGTATCACCTTCCCTCACCTGTCTGTCTTAGATCAGTCACCTTCCCTCACCTGTCTGTCTTAGATCAATCACCTTCCCTCACCTGTCTGTCTTAGATGTATCACCTTCCCTCACCTGTCTGTCTTAGATGTATCACCTTCCCTCACCTGTCTGTCTTAGATGTATCACGTTCCCTCACCTGTCTGTCTTAGATGTATCACCTTCCCTCACCTGTCTGTCTTAGATGTATCACGTTCCCTCACCTGTCTGTCTTAGATGTATCACCTTCCCTCACCTGTCTGTCTTAGATGTATCACCTTCCCTCACCTGTCTGTCTTAGATGTATCACCTTCCCTCACCTGTCTGTCTTAGATGTATCACCTTCCCTCACCTGTCTGTCTTAGATGTATCACCTTCCCTCACCTGTCTGTCTTAGATGTATCACCTTCCCTCACCTGTCTGTCTTAGATGTATCACCTTCCCTCACCTGTCTGTCTTAGATGTATCACCTTCCCTCACCTGTCTGTCTTAGATGTATCACCTTCCCTCACCTGTCTGTCTTAGATGTATCACTTTCCCTCACCTGTCTGTCTTAGATGTATCACTTTCCCTCACCTGTCTGTCTTAGATCTGTCACCTGTCCTTACCAGTCTATCTAAAGATAAATGGGCTGAACTGTAAGTCACTCTGGAGAAGAGAGTCTGCTAAATGGCTGATCTAATTAAAATAGAAAGCATTAGTTCGCTGCTAAAAATCCTACATCTTTTGACCAACTGCTGACCTGGGGATTACGGTGTGGATATGTGCACTCGGTATAGACAATGGCCCGGACATGTGGGCCGGTTCTGGTCAACATAGTACCATCGTGTGTGAATACTTGTGTGCAACTGCATGTCATGTCTGTGCTCTAACACACTGTGTCTGTGTGTGTCTGTGTGTGTCCGGACTCCCTCGTCCAGGTAACCATGTTTCTGTGCTGTGCAGTGACGATAGCCATCATTCAGTACTGCAACTTCTGCCAGCTGAGTTTCTGGATGCGTTCGGCGCTGGCCACTGCTGCCGGCGTAGCTCTGCTAGTGCTGCTCTATAGCCCCCTCAACAGGACAAGGTGAGTACCGCAGCTTGTGTGTGTGTGTGTGTGTGTGTGTATGCGATCCTGGTTTTAGAAAAACAAACACATGTTAGCAGGGTGAGTTACAACAGTCACTATAGTCACGTAAATCACAGTCAACATTAGGAGTCGTCATTTCCAAGACTGAATGTTTATAGTTAATAAAAGGTTGACGATTGTTGAATTAAAATGTGCACTATTTTGTGATGGAATAGTAGATAGATGACGCTGTATCTCACTGGTCCGTACCTCTTTCTCCCTCACGTCAAAAGGGGAAATGAATGAGTTTGGCAGCCTGGCTGTCAATGGCCAAGGGTTTAATCACTGGGCTGATCCAATGCACAGGAGTCATTCTGAGAGGTTGATATGAATCCATCGGCTTGAAGTGTTTGTGTGTGAGTCACTGATTGGAGTCACTGTGCTGTTCCAACACACAGGAGTCATGAGAGCTTGATATGAATCAGTGAGTTTGTAGTGTGCGTGAGTCACTGATGGGAGTCACTGATGGGAGTCACTGAGAGAAGTCACTGTGAGGTTGCGATGAATTAATCAGCTTTAAGTGTGTGTGAGTGGGTCACTGATGGGAGTCACTGATGGGAGTCACTGATGGGACTCACTGTGTCTTGCAGCTCCAGTAATGACAGCTCTCTGGGGATGGGGTGAGTGTTGCCGTGGAAACGCAGAATGTTGATGGATGAGTGACATTTGGTGGGGTGACGGGAGGTGAAAGGAGAGAGGAGCGTGTGTCTTTCTCTTTATCTTATTCTTCCCCTCTCCTTGCTCCCTCTTTCTACCTCAGTCTTTCTCCTTCCCTCTCAGTCTGTCTCTCTCTCCCTTCTGTATCTGCCTCCTTTGCCGTCTCTCCCTCTCTTTGTTTTTCTTTCTCAGTGTTCTCTCTCTCCCTCCCTCCTCCCTCTTCTCCCTTTTCTCATCTTGCTGATGTAACCGTAACAGCTAAATGTCGGCAGCGGTGTCAGTGGCTTCATCCCAATCGGCAGGCTATTCCTTCTGAGCTCACTAGGATTCAAAGCAGGGCACTACCCTGTCTAGGCAACTGGAGGCCTGTTGAGATGCAGCCCGAAAGAGTCCGATTGGCTAGCTGGTTCTCTTGGCACGGGCCGTGGGTTAGCTCAGCCCACGGGGGAGACCAGGTGAAGTTAGAGATTGCTGTGACATACTAAATTCTGCTCCGGACTGGATGATTTCCACATGGATGATGGAGAGTGTGATGTTGCTGTAGGGGCGTGTCAGGGGGTGTTGCACCGCATGATAGGCAGGGCACGACCAGAGAGTGTTGTCCATGGGAAACAGCTGATCATTATCCTGTGTGCGTGCGTGCGCGTCTGCGCGCATATGCGCATGTGTTTGTGTTTGCTGAATAAATTAACCAACAACATCTGAACTAAACAACTGAATGTTTGTGACCTGTTCGTCCATCCATCTGTCTTGTGTTCTTCTCCCTCACTCTCTTTCTACACCCACTCTGTTATCTCCCTCTCTCTTTCTGTCAAACCCTTTCCATGCCTCCCTCTCTCTTTCTGTCTAACCCTTTCCATGCCTCTCTCTCTCTCTCTCTCTCTCTCTGTCTGTCTGTCTTTCAGTAACCTCACCAACCTCACCAGTGTTGCGCGGTCCACTCAGAGAGAATCAGGTCCAGACTCTATCCCGACGGTCCCAGTTACACTGCTGAATCTGCTGGTCCCAGAAGCGGTCCTCGCCTACTTCCTCCTCCTCCTGCTGGTGTGGGTCCTGAACCGTGAGTTTGAGGTCAGCTACCGCCTCCATTACCACGGCAACGTGGAGGCCGACAAGCACCGCGACAACATCCAGACCATGCGGGACCAGGCTGACTGGTTGCTAGGCAACATCATCCCCTTCCATGTCTCTGAGCAACTGAAGGTGACGCAGAGTTATTCCAAAAACCACGACAACGCCGGAGTCATCTTCGCCAGCATCGTCAACTTTTCCGAATTCTACGAGGAAAGCTACGAAGGCGGGAAGGAGTGCTACAGAGTGCTGAATGAACTCATCGGCGACTTTGACGAGTTGCTACGGAAGCCGGACTTCGCCAACGTGGAGAAGATCAAGACGATTGGCGCCACGTACATGGCGGCGTCTGGGCTGAATGCGCAGCAGTGCGTCGACGACTCTCACCCCCACTCCAACCACCTGAGGGCGCTGTTTGACTTCGCCCTGGAGATGATGGGCGTCTTGGACGACTTCAACAAGAACATGTTGGGCTTCGGGTTCAAACTCCGCATCGGGTTCAACCACGGCCCCCTCACGGCGGGGGTGATTGGCACGACCAAATTGCTCTACGACATCTGGGGAGACACTGTGAACATCGCCAGTCGCATGGACTCCACCGGGGTCGAGTGTCGGGTTCAGGTGAGCGAGGAGAGCCACACCGCGTTGAGCGGATTGGGTTTAGAGTTTGACTACCGTGGTACCGTCAACGTAAAGGGCAAAGGTGAAATGAGGACCTTCCTTTATCCCAGGAGCGCTGATAGCGGAGGGCAGCTATTGACTGAGCCAGGGCTCAGATCACAGCTGGCTTTTGGACCCAAGGGGCCCGGAGACGTCCCGATAAAGACGGGGCCAAATGCAGGCACCGACGTTCCAGCTCTCTGTCCCTCGTCTTCCTCTCGTAGTCCTCCCCCCATATCCTCCACGCACACCCCCGAACACTCCTCCCTTGGACCCCTGGGAGCTCCCGGACTAGGGCATGAGCCAGGCGTGGCCAATCCTAGCGGGCCGAGAGGCGGGTGGGTAACACCCACTGGATCCCCCCACACTTGGGCTGGACTCCTCCCTCACCCCCTCACCCTGGACGTTGACCCAGAACTTGTGCCCTGTAGTCTGGCACGGCCTGAGGAGGAAGAGGAAGATGAGGAGGAGGAAGAGGGGGCTAATGAGCTGACAAAGCTCAACAAGGAGGATTTCACCTCCCGCCTTTGATCCATCAAGTGCTGATTTAGGATCAGGTCCCCCCCTTTGCCCGTATGACATTATGATTTTTAAAACTGATCCTGAATCGGCACCCCTACTCTGATAGTCTATGTTGGTGAGGCCCATCAGCGGCCTCTTGAGCTGAGTTGCTAAAGATGCAGTTTCGTTAGGATGGTGGACAGGGTGTTTTCCCCCTAACCTGTAGATCGACTTTCTGAACCCAGACGTGTGAGTTCTCCCGCTGAAATGTTTCCCCTGTCAGAAACAGTCATACCATGAGGGCTCATCACTTTTCTATGTTTGTTTTTTTGCTTTGGTGGGGGGGTGGGGTGGGGTGGGGGGGGGGTCTGTGTTGAGCACAGTGGGGCACTATAGGATGGAGGAGGAAGGGGGACCGGGTTTTTGTTGTTGATTTTAGTGTTCTTAATTTTGTTCGATTTGTAAAGAAGTGCCTACAGGACAAGAACCGTCAATGAACAAGTCATTAATCGAACAAAAACACAAAAAGGTGAAACAATCTTAAGCATGGCTTTTTTTTTTTTTTTTACCTAGATTACCGATGATGCTGTGGTTCTTTTATTACACACATTTTTTAATGCAATTCATTTTATTATACCATTAATGTTTGTGCCATATATTGTTTTTCCCTTTGTAATTGTAGCCTTTTCACCTGACCCTAAAGGGAAATTAATTAAGTCACGGACAGTGTAGGATCATGGCTAAAAAGCTGAGAATTCTTGGTAGAAAAAGGGAATGAAAAAAGCTGCAAGTGTTTCTGCTGTTAGATGAGGGCTTACAGTGTTCATATACTGCATGTGCTGAAGCCGGACACTAATTAGAAACCCCACACAGGGCTTATCTCCAGAACACCTCGTTTTAGGCCCACGTTTCCAGGAAGCCAGTTTAACAAATAAAGAGGCTGTTCGAGAGTTTAACTGGTCAAAACATTTCTCCTCAATGTGTCGCACACAGCGTGTACCCGACCAGCCCTCGATGGTGTTCTGACACTTCCACAATGGGAACTGCCAAATTGTGTTGTAACATGTATTAAGCATTCTTCATGGTCAGAAAACCGAGCAGATACATGACAGTGGCACTCTGTATTAAGGTGTATAGTAGATTCACTTAACAAGCGCACATCCAGATATAGTTTATGGGAATAGTAGGGTGTTAAAGGGACTATTTGGTAATAATGAAAATGGGAATGCACTTTAAAAAAGCATTAGCTGTGAGTGACAATCATATATTATTAAGGCTACCATTGACTAATTGAAGATCTTTTTTTTTTTAAAGGGATAATACAGTAAATATCAAATGTCTGCACACCCTTATTGAAAATGTAGCTTTTTATGTAAATGGTGAAATCCTTACAAATCATGTCAGATCCTTTTTCACCCAGCATCTTCCAAGGACAATATTCGGCATGAATTTTGAAATATATATTTGGCACAAAGCCAACTTAGCTTATTATCCAAATTACACAGTGCCTACTGTCATATGTGGTGGCGGCAGCATTATGCTATGGGGCTGCTTCTTTTCAGAATGGACAGGGGCTCTGTTCAAGATGAAGGGGACAATGAATAGCTCCAGTTTTTAAGATATTTCTTGTGCAAACAGGAGATCCCCTCACAAATTTAATGAGCTTGAACTCAACTGCAACGATTAGTTGGAAAACATTGATAGATTAAGGCGTGCTACGTTGGTAAACCTACCCAAACAGACTTACTGCAGTAATTCAAGCAAAAGGTGCTTCCACAAAGTATTAGTATAGGGGTCTGTACACTTCTGCAATCAAGGCATTGCTGTTTTAAAAAAATCTGGGAAATTAACCATTTGTTTTTCACTTCAATATTGTTGGTTAATAGATGTTATGAACGGTGAAAACCTTTCTGACATTATTTATCTCGATTTCAGCCTTTACTTAAACAAAAGCTGTATTTTCTAAGAGTGTGTAGACTTTTAATATCCACTGTGTGTATATGTAATTATGGCATGAACTATGAGGAACAGAAATCAGTTGAACCAGTTTATATTACAACCGGTTATGTATATTAATGTATATTAACATGCAAACTCAACTTAGTAGGACGTTTCTATCTGATGTATTTGTTGCCACAAAAACGATTTTGTTTGACTGACTCCAGATTCAACTGCGGGTTTATCACAGCCGCCTTCAGGTTGGTGTGACATGCTGGTTTTGAGAAGTGGGACATTTAACCTTTCCTCCAGTCACAGCCTCTCCTTGAGATAGGCGCTACTGTAATAATGTACTTTAAATGTGCCACTTTCATTGAATTATTTGGCTGCAATGCAACCTATGTTTTGTTAATTTTTTTTCGCAGAGCTAATTTGTTGTAGTGCCTAAAAAAGTATGATAGACTGTATTTCATTTTTTTTTCTTTTTGTGTTTTGTATGAGGATGATGATGGTGAAGATAATGATGATGATGTGTTTGTGGAAATTATAAATCGTTTTTGTGTGCAGTTACAACTGCATCTCATGTTCAGAGAAAATATCCATTTGCTTTCTTTCTTGCTTTTTATCTTTTATCTTTTTCTCTGTCTGATTTCCTGTGTAGGTTAATTTGGACAAGGTTTCCTACCCATGCTCCCTCGCTTTTCAAATGGTTTCTTTCTTCCTGCCTTTTCCTCTTTTCTACTCAAGCTTTTACTTCTGAAAGAAAGGGTCTGTTGGGTATCAATATGTAGCTCGGACACTTTTGTGACTTACACAAAATGTATATCTGTGTGAATATCTTTTAAAGAGAAAAGGTGAGGATCTAGGTTCAGTTCAGCATTTTGATTCCTGTTTTGGGCTCAGATAGAGTCTGCCGTGATCCTAGAGCTGGGCTTTGGGTATACGTGGAACTGCAGGGAGATCCAATTAGAGCAAGGAAAAAGAAAGTGGGCTATTAGACCAATTTCACAGATAAATAATATAAGCATATGAAATTAATCAACGCAGTTAGAGTATATTTTCAATGTGAGTTTGCCAATGAAAAGATCTGTTAATTCCACTCAGTGTTTATATTATTAATCACAGGAATGTTGATCTTTAGTGTGATTGACTATGACTTGGGCAGATTTGAAAAGCCATAGTTGCTCTTCCTGGTGAGCAGACCATAATAACCTGCAACCATCCACCTATTTGGTTTATAGTTCTCAGTTGTCTGTGCAGTGAGTTCAGAGACAGAGTACTGTAGCAATTTGTTTTGAGCATTGAAAGGGCACCGTAACCAAGACTGGTAACTAAGGGCCTATATTTTTGCAAAGGGAACTAACGAGCAGAGGGGAGGGATACGGGCACACCACCCGTCTTCGAAGACCCACACCTGGAACACCTGCGTCATGAATACAAAAATCAAAAGGAATAAAAGGATGAATTAACCTGTCTCGGACTCTGTGCTGTCTGGTCAAAATGGAGGACGAGAAGGAGTGATGAAAAGGAAGGAATGACTTTGCTTGTTTGTGTGATTTTCACACCTGATATGTGCATCTACATTTGTGTGTGCGTGTGTGCGCGTGTGGGCACGTGCTTTTCAGTACAACTTCTTTCCCCTATAAACTCCCACTATTCATCATTGAATTCTGTCCCTGTATATTGTCAGTCCTTACCAACTGTAGGGTTTGCATGTTAGCTTTCATGACATGGATAAAGATTTTCTGAGCCTATTTGAGCTGAATTTGACATAATTCAAGTAATGTAATAACACATGCCATTTAGTTGATGTCTTTATCCAAAGCAATGTAGTCATGAGTGCATTAATTTCATGTATGTGCAGTCCCAGGAATGAAACCCGAAATTCTGGTGTTACAAGCCACACTCCCCGCCAGCTTAACCTTGCAGAATAATCACATATAATACTAACTGGGAGACAAATGCCCCAAACAAACATTGCACAAAATAGATCAGTGAATATTAAGGGAAACAAGTATTGACCTTACTGAACTGGTGTTTGACCCTGCGTGTCTTTTCCCCTGCCGAGTAAGTCCTTTTACCAGGCTTTCACTAAAGGAACTATACAAGGGAAATGTATTGGAGGGTAATGTATATGAGATAAAAATGTTTATTTTTTGCAGAGAATATATATATATATATTTTTCTTTTCCTTTTTAAATACTAATGGGTGTGTAAAGCACATTCAAACTGTCATCACAAGCAAAAAAAGTTTGTAATTCACTCGCTAAGTGATTAAGTTGCACACTCATTTTCTTCCACTGCTATGGAAAACTAGCTATGTAAGATTAACTCCAAGGTTTTATTTTCCACACTGGGTGAATGATATATTTGAAATAAGCCAAAGAGTTTTAATTTGTTGATCTGAGATGTTATTGTGTTTTATTTCTTTTGTTTTACTTTTCAATCGGTCGGTGTGCCATTTGGTTTGATGTTTGTAATTTGTGCACGTTAACCATAGCCAATGTATCATTTAAAAACACAATGAACATAATCTCTATACATTTGCACAAAGCACTCACTGTGTATGTATGTACATATCCGTAGTATGTATTTTGATGTCACATTTATGATTTTTGTTTTAACTTTTCTACATGTGCATGTGCTCGAATTTGACTTTCTGTGAAAAAAAAAAAAAAAACTACGAACAGAACACTTTAATATCAAACTGTTTTGTGTCTGTCTGTCTGTCAGAGTGAATGTAACGTCAATATTTGTGGCAGTATTTTGCCATTGTGTCAATACATTGACATCTGTGACGGTCATCTACTGAACAACGATCGTCATGGCAACCGCAATATTAATACTTGTTGTATAGCTCAAGCCCCTGATTTTGATCAATAGAGCTGTTACATATGTTTGACATTGCATTAATTGGGATTTAGATTTTAAAAGATTCTGCATGATGGAGAGGTATCTTGGCCCCAGGCCCAGCACACGAATAACATATATGACCATTTAAACCCCCCAGAGGTAGTGGAGAAATGTTGTTTCAGGCACAGAAACAAAAAGAAACTCTTGTTTAAGTGGACTCTTCATTTTTGGTCCATTTATGTCAACATGTTTCTGTTCAACACTATAAGGCATAAGACATTGACCCTGACTTTTCAGTATGGTTGGATATGTTCAATGAACTTGCAAAAACTGTTCCTGCTATGCTGATCCTACGTTGACTATATAAACGCCTTCGCACACGTGAAGACTATGAAGATTACAAAAAAAATCTATAGCATATATATTACCAAGATATTAATGGAAAAATGATTCAGGGCTGTATAATATTTAGTCTCTTACCGCCCCTAGCGGAGTATTTTGCGAACTTCGCGTGACGCACTCGAAGCTTCTGTGGTCTATGCTTGTATAGGTTTACGTAGGGCGTGATTGCACGACCCCTCCCCCTCTAGTCTACAGTCTATCTGGAATTGAAAAGGAAAAAAACTTTTTGTAGCGAAGGAATCAACAGACGCCATCTTGTCGTGAATCGGAATTAGGATTTTGGTAGATCACTATTTTTTATTTGGAACTTGACCATCCAAACCGAGGTTTAACGGTATCCTTCCACTGAAAACGAACTATTTTCATCATTTTGGAAATATTTTTTGACAGAAAAACGGGAATTAAATCGGTCATCGTCGGCGAGAAAACCCCCGTATATCTGATTTCCCCTTCAGAGCGGAGCTCGAGCACCTATCGCCGTTCGGAGCAATATTTTTTTTCCCGGGAGTAGCCGGAAAAGAGACAGCTTCTTGCGGACAATATTGCAAGAATATATCATGTGTATGCAGTTGTGCATTTTTATGGAGCTTCGAACGATTTTTGCATGAAGAAATTTGACGTCACAAAATGGGTTGTTTCAACGTCTAAAATTAACGACTTTAGTTATGTGACAGGAATGCAGTAATTAATGTGAATATTTTGTTATCACATGTTAACCTTAATTTTGCATGGGAAACATTTTTATTAGGGTTATTTAACGACAATAATGTGGGTGTTGAATTATCATGGGTTGAATGGCGGTGGCGAAGCGGGGCGCTGTTTCATCCTTTTTGAAATTCTCTCACTATTAGAAAATTAGCAGGTTAGCCAACGTTAGCGAGCTAACTGCTTGCTAACGTGCTAACTAGTGAAATAAAAGTGGAGGTTGTCAGAACAACTTTTCCCGTCGCAGGATTTTTCTTTAAACACATTTTTATTATAATTAAATAAATCACACGAAAGATCACAATGGCAGAAAACCTGCTCGATGTCGGACCTCCCAACTCGAAGCGACCGAAACTGAATTCACCTGCGCTGTCAGCGTCAGATGGACCAGGTAAGGAAGGCCCACGAACTAACTTAGTTACTAGTACTGGACGGTTACTAACCAAACGTTAGTTTTACATAGTTCGTTTAGTACATAGTTAACTAATGACTGATCGAATACAATGTTATTAAACTATATAGCCAACGTTAGTTCAAAAGTCAGTCATACGTTGAACAGGCGTGTCGTCATTCAAAACAGCTGTAAAGTACGTTACTGTAACAGTTAGCTAGCAACATTTTGACATGAATGTTGTTGGCTATTACTGTACTGTTGTAGCTATTAGCCTACACTAAGTCCTTGCTACTTTGGCAATGACAAGGAGTGGCAAGGATTGGAATGTTATGTAAAGAGACTGGTAACGTTACTCAGCTGGCTGGTCAGCAGCAAAACTTTGATAACGGGTAATTTTCTGTAAGTTCTGGATATAATTAGTTTTTATGTGGATGAAGGCTAACTTTAAATAGCTAGGTGTCTAGAAACGTAAATCCACGTAACATAGTAGGCAACTTACATGGCTTTTCCTGCTAGAAATCAGTTTATTGCTTTACGTCGTCAGCATGCGCTGCTTTGTCAACATGGAAAAGCACAACCGTGTAGTTAACATTGTTTTCAAAATGTAATGGGGCGATAGTCTACTTGTCAGTCTGGTTGCGAACTACTGTACAGTAGCTAACGTTAATTTTTGTAAGTCCATCAAAATGGAACCTAATGTCGACGCTATGATTTGGGACTCTGCTGGTGGCTAAATTCTGTTGCAATGTTTACTTTGATCAAATCTCTTGATGGCAGATTTCTAGTTGCATGAACAGTTTAACTTCAGTAGACACGGTCTTACAAAACCTGCTGCACGCACCCTGCTTGCTTCGAATATTGTTTCTCAGAATATCTTAAGAGGCTATTGTTTAATAATCGATATATTCCAGTCATGTCCCAGTCCCACGTTGCCTTGCATTTGATTGCATAAATGTGTCTTAGGGATACAATGCTTAATGTCGTGACATCTTGAAGGCCAGTTGTAATTTTCCACTGTAGCTACTTTAAGATCCACTGCTCTTTAATGCACCTGTAGGGCCTACATCTTTGAAAGGTTACAGATTTTATTTTTTTTAAGTTGCAGTGGAAGGTATTCATTACAGAAAATAACCTTCTCTGGTGTGGTGAATTTATTGAAGTGCACAAAATGCAGACAATGACAAAGATCCCATTTAGATCGGAATGTGGTCTGTTTTTTGTGCCTTATAACGAAATTCACCATTGGGGCATAACAAATGGCAGACATTGTTTCTGTTTTTCATTCCTGCACCTGACACGCAACATTATTTTCATCTTGGTCTGTTGCTAACCCCAGAGGTGCATGACAAACGTAACCCTCGTTCAGAATTTTTGGCAAACATTGTGTGTTTTACTCAAAGCTTTTACGGTGTGTATACACAGCCGCAGAGTTGTGCTACACCACTCGTCTACAGTTGGTCCTCAAAAGGGGAGAATAAACATTTTATCTGCAAAAGAATCAAGACCCCATGTTGTTGTTGCTCCAGCATCTATGTACTGCTGTAGCATGGGTTTAAATGCAGCCCACGTCTTTCACCAGATAATCTATATTTCTTGTGTAAGAAAGCATCTTAGTATCTTAAAAATAATTGGCCGTTCAAATGCTGGTTTGAGGGCATCCTTTCCAGATGTTTTTTTTTAAGCACTTCCATAATTATATTATAGGGCGAGGACTAATTGACAATGTCGATTACATTGACAAGGAGAAATATTTGGCAATGAATTTCATTTTTGACAAGTTAGGTTTATGTTGGACGCAGCAAAGAAAACATAGAAAGAATGGTGGAGACTGTTGCTCCACCAGTAGACCATAACATTGAAGACTTATTTTAATAGCTCGATAGTTTAATCTAAAACAAGTGTGCCATTGTCTTAAGTTTGGTTTCATGGTGTGAGTTGTTTTGATGCGAAACATCATTCGTATTGAATACATGCCTGAGCTGCGTGTTAGCGTAGCATTTGCACCACCACCAAACCGATGGTGAACTCGTGCACATGGAATTTATTTACACTGGATACCGTTACTGATGGTACATGCAACGGTTCTCAGTTTGTGCGTTTTGTATTTTTCAGCGAAATAGAAACTTTGAGGTGAATGCGTCCTTAGTCTTAATCTACGGTGATTTTAATATTGGTGTCTTCAGTGTACAGTGTAATTAATATTGCCTGTTTAAAAAAAGCCCACAGTGATGTTTCACTATTCCCTATTTTCTTTTATCGCTTTCATTTCACAGGCTCATTTAGCACACTACAGATTTGTGTAAATTCTTAAATGATAAACAACTTTAAATATGTAATTTTGAAAAGTATTGTGCCAGACGAGACCAAACACATTAAACTTGGGTTTAATGCTGGAGTGTACGTTTAAAAAACAACAACTAAGTATTAATAGGCTATGTAAAATTGTTGTCAAGTGCAGCCCTATTATATAATTATACTTTGCTAAGTACCTTAAAATGCCTCCAAAACCTACTACATTGTTTTAATGTTCAATCTCCTATCGCCACATTAACTAAACAGATCCTATAGGCCAGAGACTGGAAGCATGGAAACACTTGGGGCTATCAGCTGCAAATTACCCCCAACAAAGGGTGTGTTTTGCCCTGAGTGTCTGTGGTCATGCATGGGCAGCCTCAGAGGATCATCCCCTGCCCTGACTTTTGGCCCCTGCCTTCTGCCGTGGGGCCCCTAGGGCCTGGCTTGAGTTAATCCCCTCTGTGGCACATCTTCCTTTGGAGAAGAGGTTTTGTGTGTGTTTGTGTGTTAGTGATTTAGAGGGATGCGCCTTTCATTGAAGTGACAGAGGAAACACGCGCCCCCTCTCATCCCCCGGCCCCCTCATTTAGGCCATCTGTCACCCTAGCAGAGTCCTCCTGCCCCCCCCCCCCCCATCACCCCTTTTTCAGTCCCCCTTATCACTGATACAGTAGTTGGTATGTGGTTTGCCACAGTGCACACGTTGTACAGGTAGTGTACATGTGAACAGTACCTGCCATGCATTTGTCATCAGTGAATTGTTAGTGAAGCTTTTTAGCAAATAGCTTACCTAGGAATTCCTCGGTCTGGGCGACATGCCAGAATAGGTCACCTCCTAAGTCTTTCCGGATGAGACTGAAACACACGTATGTACACACGTCCTATGTATGCACAGGCTGAACGCCGGCTGTGCTAATGAAGTGGGAACTAACAGCGTTTCACCTGTAACAGTAAATCACCTGCCTGCTCTCAGAGCCGCTGTCTAAGCCTGGTGAGATTCCGACGAGAGGCCAGGCTCCCCCGGCGGCATGCCGTTGCCTCTCCAAGCGGCACATTTAGGACCCAAGCGGCACCGTGCACATTCATGACTCAGTCACTAATGGCACGGAGGTCCCTGAGAAAATGGGTATGTGGGGACTTCTGAGAGCGGTGTCATGGCGGGGGGCTAGTGGTCGTGTCACCGCCCGATCACCCAAACCTAAGAAATGTGTGTGACTGTGTGTTTTTGCTCCGGCTCAGCCTGTGCCTATTACGGTCTAATTGGTAATTGTAAATTCCCGCCGGCAGTCGTTTTACACACGTTTTAAGCTGCTCTTTATACCGTGCAGTTCCCTGTCATTTTAATCAAATCTGTCTCTTATTAGCAAATATTGCTATTTTTGCGGCACCCAGACGCATCTGTCAGTTCTTGGCATGAAAAGAGACACGGGGAGCAGAGTATGTATGGAGAGAGGAATGAGAGGAGGATGAAAATATGCCTTGTTTAAATGCCTCTAGATGAAGACAGAAACTGTTGCTAGAGAAAATGTAATCAGTTGTCTTGCATTGCTGTATGCTCATTTGTAAAGAGAAAAGGCCTACATTTACAGAACAAATGCGTTCCACAAAATCTCCCTCAAGCAAATTAGACGGGTTCATTCTAGTGTTAGACTGGTGTGAACATTTGCCGGCTTATGATTTATCTAGTCATACAACATTGAAATTCATTGGGAAATGTAGGTACTTGCAAGAAGTGGGTAAGGTGAAGTGTGTGTCAGAGGCAGCTCTAGATGGAAAGTGTGTTTTGACTTGTACCCGACTTGGTCCGGAATGGTGTTCTGGTACTTCTAATTTTCGGCAAATGGGGTTCCGGTTCCTTTTGTAGGCAACCCCTTTATTAACACATACATTTTGATTAACATAGTCTAATGTGCGATTTGTCCATTCCTGCACTTATTTTATCCGAAGTTAAGTGCTGCATGTGGCACCAGCATGTTTTGGTAAGTTTTTGAAGGCCACGCCGGTGCAGCCAATTAAAAAATGTAACCCTCTAAAAACTTAGCAAAATGCATGTTTGGCCAAATTTGGGTTTGGCAAATTGACTGACCAGGCAAGTGTGTGTGAAGGTCAACAAAACAATGTACATCAGCAACTAAACAGAGCAATGAGGGAAGGCAAGGCAGAGGGGAAACAGCCTTGGAGCAATTGATGGGGTGCAAAGAATCCAGAGAATGAAGGAGATGAGTGGTAAGAATGGAGTGAACGAGGGCTGGTTCTGGGGTGAGGTCGGAAATGGAGCTATACATTTTTTTGGAAAACGTGAACGTAACTTTTGTGTGAGGCATGGCCTCTCACTACCTGTGAACACTTACCTTAACCATAATCCTTCACCTAAACCCAAAATTCTAACCCTTGCCTTAACTGAACTTAAAATTTGTAACCCTTACTTTAACCATAAGCCTTAACGAAACCCTAAATGGGTGACCCTTACCTTAACCATAAGCCTCAACCTAACCATTGAATTGTATCCCATATCTTAACCATATGCCTTAACCTTAAAGATGTGACCCTTCCCAGAATTCTTTAAATTTATATTGTGGGCCGGTGTAATTTGGTCGTCGGCTCAGCCTTCACATGCTCCTTGTGAATACTTGTGTGGTGCCCTGCGGCTGTTATATTTGATGTTATAATCATTTAGCGAACGCTCTTATCCAGGCTCTGACATTAACTTTGGCCAGAGGCCAGTAATAACAGTTGTCGACACGTGGATCTCGTCGGGAACTTTATCGCATTTTCAGTTAAACCTTTCTTTTGTTGTAGCTTTTCGTTGTCAGTAAAAATCGGATTGTGAAATAAACGTATACCCAATTGCCAAACAGGTGCACCTGCTGAGGTTGTCTCTTATTGTGTATCTGTATGTTTTTAGTATGGTCCTTTGGAATGTCGAATCCAAGTGCCAATCTGCCTACCGCCCAAAACAAGATAGAGCGCAAAGAAAGCATTCCAAGAAAGTTGACCGACAGCATTAGCTCAGGAGGCTATAGCCCTGTTATAGGATAGTCAGTGGCCTGTTATCGGTTATCTGGCCCTGATTTCTCCTTTTTGCTCTAGTCGGTTCAGAGCTAATTCAGCCAAGCAGAAACTACACCGCTTTTTAGTGAACTCAACTGACACCTGGTGCGTGTCTTTGAGGAAATACTAGATCTGCCATATCTGTCCCGCTTCTGCTCTTCTGGCTCGGTTGTTTTCTATTGTATTATTTTTATTATCTTTTAAAGACTCCTCCCCACAGACCTGTCTTTGAGCCCTGAGCTACCATCAGAATTGTTTGGATGTCTGAGTCTTTGGTAATGCGTGTGTGGGACATCGCTCTGTGCGAGTCTACCCGCGCGTACACCCCCCCCCCCCCCCTGTCATTAGGGAAAGCCCCACCATGTGTGTTTCTGTTGTGTGCTCATTCGGTAGGGTGAGGGAGTAAAACATGGACACATCGCATCTGTCCGGTCCCTAGCTATGAACACAAACGCACACACTTTAACATTGTGCCTTGGGGTAGGCAGACGTGGCTTGTTGCTGTTGGGGTGTTTGTCTCCCCGTTCCCGGCCCGCATTAAAATACAGGTAAATCAAGAGGAGAATGGTGAAGGTGAGGTGATGGGCATATGGAATGGAATGGATGGGTTTAGGAGAGGGAGAGCTGAAACCGGAGACAGACTCCTCAGCTGTCATGGTCTTGCCCTTGCCTCTCATGCTCCTCTGTCCTCCAATCTGCTATGGTAATAGTTGATTTAAAAGGTCTTCTTTGGCTGCTAGATCAGGATTTTATTAATAGCTGGGTGTTGTTTAAAAAAAAAAAAGTACCTTGTGCATTCCTCAACTATCAGTGCATTCCTCAGATATCACCTCTTAACAGTTCTATTTGATTTATCAATAAGCATAGTTTGTTCCACAGGCCAGCAGGTAAATACCCTATGGAGAATATACACCGATCAGCCATAACATTATGACCACTGTCAGGTGAAGTGAATAACACTGATAATCTCTCTATCATGGCGCCTGTCAGTGGGTGGGATATATTAGGCAGCAAGTGAACATTCTGTCCTCAAAGTTGATGTGTTCGAAGCTGGAAAAAGGGACAAGCGTAAGGATCTGTGCGACTTTGACAAGGGCCCAATTGTAATGACTTAGACGAGGGGTGTGCCGATCCAACAGACAAGTTATTGTAGCTGAAATTGCTGAAAAAGTTAATGCTGGTACTGATAAAAAGGTGTCAGAACACACAGTTTGTTGCATATGGGGCTGTGTAGCCGCAGACCAGTCAGGGTACCCATACCCTGTCCAATGCCGAAAGTCCCTACAATGGGCACGTAAGCATCAGAACTGGACCATGGAGCAATGGAAGAAGGTGGCCTGGTCTGATGAATCACGTTTCCTTTTAGATCACATGGAAGTGCCGGGTGTGTGTGCGTCGTTTACCTGGAGAACACATGGCACCAGGATGCACTATGGGAAGAAGGCAAACTGGCGGAGGCAGTGTGATGCTTTGGGCAACGTTCTGCAGGGAAACCTTGGGTCCTGCCATTCATGTGGATGTTACTTTGACACGTACCACCTACCTGAGCATTGTTGCAGACCATGTGCACCCTTTCATCGCAACGGTATTCCCTGATGGCATTAGCCTCTTTCAGCAGGATAATGCACCCTGACACAAAGCATAAAGGGTTCAGGAATGGTTTGAGGAACACAACAAACAAGTTCAAGGTGTTGACTTGGCCTCAATTCCCCAGATCTCAATCCAGTCGAGCATCTGTGGGATGCAAAACAGGTCCGATCCATGGAGGCCCCACCTCGCAACTTACAGGACTTGAAGGATCTGCTGCTAACGTCTTGTTGCCAGATACCACAGCACACCTTCAGAGGTCTAGGGGAGTCCATGCTCCATGACCTACACAATATTAGGCAGGTGGTCATAATGTTATGGCTGATTGGTGTATATCATCATGTTACTAACCTAGTGTCGACTTGCAGCGGTTGAGGTTTGTCTAAAGAACCACCTACCTACCTTTTTAACCTTTACAACATGCAGATGTTTTTTATTCTTGCACTTTGCGGTTTGAATGCGACGACATCGAGCCGTGGCAGCATTTTATCAGCGGAATGCAGTGAACTGTTGAGTGATGCTGTGTGTTCTGTTGCCTGTTAAATTGTGTCAAAACACATTCACTCCTCCCCCTCCCTTGGGATATTCTGTATCCCCCCGTCTTAGCTGTTAACTGTGTTTGGCAGGGGGCCAACACACACTCATTTATCACTGCTCAAACATCAAATTCCCTCTCAGCATCTCTCTCTTCTTCCTGCTGTTTTGTGTTCTCTTTGTATGCTGTGGTTCAGCAGTAGACTCTCTCAGCTGCGCAATCTAGTTAGCACTTTGGCTAATTAGTCGGTTGCGATGAAACTGAAGTAGAGATTTTTCATCTCCTAATAAGCTCAACTTGGGTCCGTATCTCCACACATTTGTGTTTTAAACTTCTGAACCTGGGATTGTATCGGCAAATCCATACGTCCCCTAATAGAAATGGTAGGACATAATTGGACTGGAATTGAATGTCAGTCACTGCATTTATCTTGGAAGGGGGACTGATGGTGCAAGATATAGTTGTTCCTTGTGGCTTAAATTACTGCTATTTTTACAGTATTTAGTAAGGCTTTGTGTGTTTCACATTTGCCAACAAAAATAAATCTGATATTTGGCGGTTTTGTGCCGTGCTCATTATCAATATGGATGTGACCACACACCTTTTGAACCAATTGAATATCAATAAATGACCCCCCCTCCTTCTCTCCTCTTCTTCCCCTCCCAGTGGACCTCGGCTCCTTGTCATGGGATGACCTGGAGAACGACCTGCCAGATGAGCTGATTCCCAACGGGAGCTCAGACCTGGGTGGCCTGATGGGGGGCGCCATGCCCTCTAACGGGGGTAACACCAACGCCCCCGGCCCCCTGGGCTCCATGCTCCCGGACGCTGCCGCTAAGCACAAGCAGCTGTCGGAGCTCCTCCGGGCGGGCAGCGCCTCAAATCTCACCGGGGCGCCTGGCGGGGGTCCTCAGTCCGGTGGCATGGGCGGTCAGCTGGGCGCCACCCTAGGGAAGAGCCCCTTGGGCCAAGGATCACCCAAAACGGGCAGCGCCACTGGACAGAACTTCAACCAGGCTCTGGGCGGCCATGCCGGGATGTTATCCCAGGGAGGGCAGCCCCAGCCGGGCCAGGTGATGAACGGGGGCCTGGGTCCCGGGGGCGGGAGAGGCAGGGGGCAGTACCAGGCAATGCAGGGGGCACCTGGCGGTGGAGCCGGCAGTGCGCTGGCAGACACCCTCACACAGCAGGGCGTCCAGCAGATGGGGGCTGCCAACCTCAACCCAACTGCTCCCGCCCAGCAGACGGGTAACCTGAGCAAGGTAAGGTCACACGGATTAGAGGCACAGTGCTTTGACAGTGAGGGACAGCTAGAATAAATACTGAATGGCAAGAGGCGAGAGTGAATGGCTTGGTTTTGTGTGTTGAGTCATATGGAGGGTTGCATGTGTTCTCAGCTTTGGTGCCGGGTTGGCCCCGTGTGGAGCAGATCCATTCTGAATTAAAGTGGCTGTGTAATACCTCTGGGCACAGAGTCTGCCATGTTTGAAGCAAATTATTTCCGTCTGCTGTAGCCAAACCACTTTCCCGGATTCAGACGCTTGGCTGTAGCCTGGTCCCAGATCTGTTTGTGGTCTCTTGCCAACTGCAGTGCTTATTGCCAAAATGACACAAACAGATTTTGACCAGGCTGCAGTTTGTCTGTGTCCCCTTTATAGGGTCTACTACATCAATGTCTGACGCTTCCTCTGGTTGTGCCCGGCTCTAATCCAGTGTTTAGGTTTTTAACAAACTCAATTCACTGCTTAATTGTCCAATTTAATGAGTGGTAAAACGCCTGCTCCTTGTTTCCAACGACATGATATATTTTCTATTGCTAGCCACAGTAATGTTGGAGAACTGCAAAACCAATCAATGTTGCTTGAGACCCCAACTGCTTCCGTTGTAGTGAGCAGTAGCTTCTGTTCAGCCATGGTCTTATGGATTCTCTAGTGATTGTAACTGTGGAGAGCTATAGATGTTAACCTAACCCTTAGCGAAAGCACCTGGGTGTCGTTTCCAG
The DNA here is from genome assembly GCF_011004845.1 of Esox lucius. NCBI lineage: Eukaryota > Metazoa > Chordata > Actinopteri > Esociformes > Esocidae > Esox > Esox lucius. The sequence goes on from NC_047577.1 coordinate 10,539,915, forward strand.
CATTTCCCCTAAGATTTTGTTTTTGGTGTGGTGGTAAAGTTTGTTGGTCCTGTGGCTGGTTGGAAAAAACTTTTGCCATGAATTTCACCAAAATAAATTTAAATAATGAATGATTATGCTCCTTAGAGCAATGTGTTCTTTGTAAGAAGATATTAGGGTGGGACCATTGCCTGTTTTTCTAGGCCCTCCTTGGCCACCGAGACTAAAGTTACCAAGTTTCTTTTTTTGCCAAAACCACGACTTGAACCCTGGTTAAACTTGCACAGCTATACTGTGAGGCAGTCACTTGAAAAGCAGTGGTTTTAAGAGCCCTGCAGCAACATTTCCTAAATGAATATATGAGAAACCATTCTACAGTGTCTGTCCTAGACACTCCATTTCACCCCCTCTTGAAATTTTAGTTTTACTATGTTTGATCTGCGTTCTTTTTTAACACAAATATTCTCTAGAATTTAGGAAGATAGGCATATAGGTCAGAGGGTTCTATGTGGATGGTTTATTTGATTTCATTAGTTTACATACTACATTGTAACCTCAATAACAGAAGTTACTCACCTCTAGTTGGGATGGCCTAGATTTTGTATCTGGACATGTATCTACCCATTAAGTGGTTTCTGTTGCATTGCGCTATGGCTGTTGCAGTACAAGCTTAGTGTTAAGATTACAGAGTTGATAACAATGTTTGTCAGCACTTCACCCAGCAATGTCAGGACCATACGCGCACACACTCAACACTCTCCCCATACTGCTGCAGTGTGCTTTTGGAGGATGTATTAGAATGTAAAACATGAAATTTTATGTAACGGTCAGAGTTGCATATGCGACCAAAACTGTTTTATGCGAATGTATACAAAATGTGTTTTCTCGCATGCACGATTACTTATTTCTGCCCAGAAAACAAATGCTCCTGTGGTTATAGTGTTTCTGCTGTTTAATTTGGTATTTTGTAAACTCACAAATAACTACTCATTCCATCATACCCTGAGCTACTTAAAGAGCCAATTGTAGCTTAGCGTAGTCAGAGGCTGGATGGTCGGTGAACTAGCTAACATAACTTTGTTAATTGATTAAAGTAATGAAGAGCATGAGATGTTGAATTGCCGAAGCTCTCCTCTGCTTTCATTGCACATTCTGCATTGACACCATCCCAGCTTTGTAATGTTATATAGGCTAATGTAGCTCACAAAACAACTGCATTTACATCAAAATGTTCATGTATTCTGCACTGACATCTCAAACAAATCTTAGACATATCCGAAGCTGCAGGCTCCCATCTATCTAATCAACGCGTTGTTGACATTATCCCGTATTAGCCAGTAAACGTTAACTGAACGCAACAATTGTACCTGCTACATTGCAAATGCAAACAGTTATAACAATGTGGAACCATTTGTTATTTGTCAGCAGCAGGCTGTGTTTGTGACAGACCAAATTCCTCTTGCTGGAAGCACAATTAAAGAGGCCAATTTGTTATTCAAGGACAATTTCACAAAATGTTTTACTTTTTCCATATACAGCTTTGTATTTTTTTTATTCTGATGCGTATAAAACAGGCTGCCATTTTTCTCTGTGTATGTGTGATATTCGTTGATAACAATCTTAAAGAAAATTTATGTACAGCAAATGTAGGCACTCGTGGTACTGTACATTATTCTGGCTAAACTCTGAAATTACTTAAATGTTATGGAGATGACCGATTTAAAATGATGGTAATTTTGACACTTCATGGGTACTGGTCGGTGGGAGTTCAGTGGTGAGATAATGAAAGAGTGGGACAGAGATCCGGCGATGGTGAAAGAAAGAGTCTCGATGATGGTGAATTACGGGTTGTCTGATCTCGTGGTGCCGTGATATGAAGCCGCCAGCTGATGTTCTTTGTTATGGTGTAGATGGTTGGCCTTTGCATTATTCAAGGTTGTAAATCTCCTTTCTGGGCGCACACGTGTCCCCCACGTCTGTTCTTGTGTGTGATTCCCCTCTGTTCCTCTGGCTCGCTGCCCCCACCTCCCATTGGGCAGTAAATCTGTGATCAGATGCAGAATAATGGGGTGACTGTGAAAGGACAAACAGAAAAGAGGGGGAGCAAGAAGGAGGAAGGGTGAGAGGGATGTTAAAAAGGGGTGATCTCTGCATGTCCAGACAAGTTAATACAATTCCCTTGTTCTTTCTTACTCTTTCTTTGTTTCTGTCTCCTCTGTCCCTCTGATCTGGCATTGGAGTGGAGTGGCAAGGCTTAGAGCAGAGCTGGTTACTGTTATTGCTCTTTCGAGTGTGTTAGGGATAAAGAGGTGTGTGTGTGTGTGTGTGTGTGTGTGTGTTAAGGAGATTCTTCAGCTCTCATCTGTTCCTCTGTGTGAGGGGACACTTCAGTACACTTCTGTGTGTGTGTGTGTGTGAAGCTGCTGGTCTCATGACTGCCTCAGCTGTCTTTTTTAACAGGTCTGCTTGAGCACTGTTACCAGCCTGGGGGCTGGAGAGGGGGACTGGGCGGAGGATGGATTGAGGGATGCTGGGGGGCTAGGGGACTCCCGCCAAGCCTTATTTAAGCCTGCCGGCTGCGGGGGATCAGAGAGGGAGAGCTATGTAAGGGCCTCCGTCTCAGGCTTCACCAGGCCGATGTGATCAGAGAGGAGGCGAGAGGGATCCTGGGGAAGGAGGGATGTTGGGGCCTCTTTCTGGCTCAGCAGGCTCAAGTGATTACAGTAAGGGAGAGGAGGGAAATGGGGGAGAAATACAGCAGGGTTTGTTCTGAATGGAGGGAACGACACGGAAGGAGGAGGGGCGCGACCAAGGCCACCGGTTCCCCCAGGCCTACATCTACTGCCAAACACTGAGCCCCAGCAGAGAGAATGTGTACAGCCGTAGGCATGTGGCGGCGAGGCTACGGCTTAGCCGTGTTATGGTTGGACCGGAGTCGGCAGAGTCTTAAAGGCACACGTGGACAAGCTGTGAATGAGTGGAATCTCACTGGGAGAGGTGCTTGTCGACAAATTGGTTGGCCGAATTGGAAAACGCAAGTTTACGGGCAAATTGGTGCTGGCTTGTTGGAATTAATGTAATTGTTACTTTGTCCTTTTGACTTGTTGCTATTCTATGTAGAACTTTCCTAACCATGCTTCCCTTATCTTCCTTCCTCTCCCTATGTCTCCTCCGCCTAGCTGGGCTTGGGCTGTAGCGGTGGCAGTCCGTTTGGAGGTCATTATGGCCAGGGGGCGGCTGGGCCAGGAGTTAACCCCCAGCAACTTCACAACAAGACAGCGGCAGCGCTGGCTGCAGTGACCAGCGCGCCAAACCTGGTAAGTGCCAGTTCTAGTCTGTCACGCTATTCCCTGCACTGGAATGCATAGGTTTTCATATAGTAGTCCACAGCCTGTTGGTTGTACTTTTGGATGATTCTATATTCGCCTCCATCCATCTTGCCCTCAATTCTGAGCAGTCTCCCAGTCCCTGTCAATGAAAAGCATCCCCACAACATGATGCTGCCATCCCTGCATTTTACTATTGCGAAGAGTGTGATTTTGGCTTGGCACCAGTTCTGCATTGAGGCCAAAACTTTTATTTTGGTCTCATCAGACCTTTTGACTCATCCTTGCTTTGTCTTCCAGTTGACATATGGAAATATCTGTTCTATGTAATGCATTTTTGGCACTGAGTTTCCATGGGCCACCCTTCCACATAGCCAGGCTTGTAGGTAATAGTTGACTGGACATGAAGGCAACAGAGAGGGTGGCTGTGGTAGTTATTTTATGTCCTCTATAAAAAAAAAAAATAGGTAGACTTCAGGAGATTTTCTGATTCTGGTCAGGGGTCAGGGGTCAGGGGTCTGCTGTCCGAGCTTCAGGGTGATGCTGGTTAATCCATTTGGGTTCAAAGACAGAAAAGGGTTTTGACCGGGGGCTGCATTTACTTCAAATCAAGCTTGTTGAAACTTCTATTTCGTTTTAATCTAGCAATTGTTTGTTCTCACCATCTCGAATTTCTTTCTAAAAATGGAACCCTGTTAGGCCCCTGCGTTAATTAGATGTTGGGTCTTGAAGTGGGCGGGGCATGTTATGACTATTTAACATTGGGCGTTGCTTGGTGCCCTTCGCTCTTTTTGCAATGTACATTGCAGAGTGCTCTACTGCTCACTCTCCACGAGGTAGTAACTATGAGAACAGCTTCCTGTTGCTGTGGGAAACTGCCTTACACAATGAGACGTTTCCAAATGAGGCGGCACAGGTGGCAGGACTGTCACCTGATGGGTCATGTGAAGGTGCCTAGGTCAGAGTGAAGTTTAACACGCCTGTAATATGCCATTTACCTAGTTCAAATCTGAGATATTAGAGCTCCCTGCTAATCCAGCATATGCTAAAGACACTATGTGCTCGGCTCTGTGTGCTTGTCACATTATTATCAATATACTAATATTATAAAACATATGGAGTAGATTAAGTTGCCTTGTCCCCCAGCACAGAACAAAGGTGAGACACTGATCATTAGGGAGGGGAAACCTGTCAATGGCCTGGTTAGTGATGTTCTGTTAGTGAACAATTATTAATCTTTAAATATTTTTGAAATGCGTTTTGCGAACCAAAGCTGTCAAGAAAAACATTTTGTGGCAGCTAGACAGCTTTAAGAAATACAACATTAAGGCACAAAAACATGCTGGTGTCACCAATTCAAAAGGCTCAGTGGCACCAATCAGGAAATGTCATAGACGATGATGCTGCCCCATCACCCAAACCCAGTGAATGACCTTCTCTGGTGCTGCCCCATCACCCAACCCCAGTGAACGACCTTCTCTGGTGCTGTCCCGTCACCCAACCCCAGTGAACGATCTTCTCTGGTGCTGTCCCGTCACCCAACCCCAGTGGATGTCCTTCCTTTGTTTAGTTTTTTGTGCCATATTCTGCTTTTGTTTTTCGACTGACTGCTCTAGGGGATGTCCAATGTCTGGGATATTGGTAGTTAGTGACAGGAAGTACCGATTATGTCTATTTTAGTTCAAGATCGTAACACTGCAAGATGTTGAAGGCCGAGGGGGCCGGGGTATGCTGTACTCAACCAATCTATTGTATATACAGTAGTTCACAGCTTTTAGTTTATTCAAGCGTTTGCTCTTGTCTCTCTCTGTATGTACACCGGTTACATTCTGTATCCAATTGCTTTGTGCAGACTGGCTTTCTGTCAATCTAGTTGTATTGCTTTATTTGAAAGTTTCTGGTTGGTGACTTCTTAAATGTGTTTCTTTCTCCCCCCTTATCCTCCCTCTGCCCGTCCTTTACCACCCCATTTACCTCCCCAGTCGCAGCTCCAGCAGCAGCCTGGGCAGCAGGTGCCCTCGGTGGGCATGGTCCCCGTGTCCGGCGGCGTGCCCGTCTCAGTCGCCGGCCCCACAGCCGACCCGGAGAAGCGTAAACTGATCCAGCAGCAGCTGGTTCTCCTCCTCCACGCCCACAAGTGCCAGAGGCGGGAGCAGGCCAACGGGGAGGTGCGGGCGTGCGCCCTGCCCCACTGTCGCACCATGAAGAACGTCCTCAACCACATGACCCACTGCCAGGCCGGCAAGTCCTGCCAGGGTGAGTCGACGGAGGGGGCCCAGGGCTGGCACCGTGTCTAATTAAGGTTGGGGGCAGAGCCTCTGTGTCGTGGTCTGTGGTTGTCTCCCTCTGCCCCCCCCCCCCCCTTGGCTGTCTTCTCTCCACTCGCTGACACAGAGGGCCAGACGCTCCGCTTCCCTTTGTATCGGTCACGCCACTCTCCTCTGCCTAATCTGGACACGCCACCAGGGATTTCCAGTTCCACGCCTCGAGTGCTACTTTCCCTTCAGCCACTGTTTCATTTATGTCTTGGCCTTTGTGTGAGTGTGTCAGGTTGTATCAGGTTTAACTTGGACCCAAACATTTAAGCAGGCGGTGACATGAGTTTTTCCTTCTGGCTCCCCGGTTCTTTGTTTCCCATCGCCTGTGACAACACTCCTCTTTAAAGTTGGTTTATTGAACCCCTTCTCAGATCTGACGTAATCACAAAGCAGGTGAAGACTTCTGCCGTGGTTGTGGAGCTATATTGAATCGATAATAAGAACTGTCACAAATGTTCCTTTTGCTAAAAACTTAGCTTATTTTGGGGATTTACTGATAATCATTCAGCTGTTCTTTCATTGTTATTTAATAATGTAAGTTAATTGAACCGATTCTCATTCTTAATAACAACCTGGCCAAAGGCCTACAACAGGACGGGACAGGAAACTACAAAATGATGTACACTATAACACTATACTGCGTGTGTAAACATTCTTATAAAATAAAAATATACGCAGTAAGACATTGATGGGTTTAATGCTCAACAGGTGCCTTCAGACTGCTGCCAAGTGGTCGCATTTTGCAAACTATTTCATTTTCCCCCCCATTTTTTTGGGTTACATTTTTTATTGATTGCACCAGCGCAGTCTCATTCCAAGTTTCATGATTAGGTCATTCGGTAATGTGAATCATACTTGTCATGATATCAAACTCCTTACTTGTCTGTTTCGCTAGTTGCGTGTGTAGCCGCATTAGAGCCACTCTCCCCTTTCTCTCAGCACTCCCAATGTGGGAGTGTGACAACGGCCCCCAGTTGGCACGCGGAAACAGAGGCTGCTACTGTCCAATGCAATAAACATTCTCAGAATGAAACGGCGAATAAGGGAGAAACGATTAAGCAAACCGAGCGAGTATGACGAGACCATAACAAAATGCAACACGCCTGTAATATGCGATTAGAGGACCTTCTATGAAACCAAGCTCCCTTTCGAATCCAACATACGCTGAAGATACTGTTGGCCATGTTGGAATCTAGCAAGCCGTAGCTTGAGGTATTTACTAAAATGTACGATAGTAATGATCAAATCAGCCCATCAGAGATCTCGTTGTTTGCTGTAGATAAGGACATGTCCTTTGCATGCTGACTTGGTAAAATAACATTAACAAGGTGCTCTATTAGGTGTAGGCTGAATTGCATTTGTAACGAAATACAGAGTCTGACATTCCAATGCATGTGGCTTAATCATAGGTTAGTCTCATGGCTGAATTAATCTTTGTTTAGTAAACCAAATATTTGTTTTATTATATTATATAAGAATTTCTGGTTGGGATGCAATCAAATCTTGTGCTGGTGCCACCAATCTCAGCCTCGGTGTCTCCAGTGGAAAATTAGCCCGGAGCCCTGGCATTAATCCCAAAGCAGCCCGGTTAGTCTTTCTGAGGAGCGAGGTGTGACAGGTCTTGTCCAGGTTTGTCCAGTCATTGGCGTGGGAGTAAATACCGTCATCACTAATGAGTCTGTTTCGGTAGCAGGTTACAGCAGGCCTGCGTTAAGGTCAATGTGATGAGTGTTGAGGTATTTTCAGTTGTGCGCTTGTGAACTATGAGCCAAAGTAAAGGACTGTCAGGGTGGTCATTTTTACAAAGGTGAGCTTCACAGTGTGTGAGAGAAAGAGACCAACTCTGGGTGTGTGATATAAGCAAGGAAAACCATGTCTAGCCAATTACTGATGTATTTGGTGTCCACATACTCATCCAGGGCAAGGATGCTTGCTGGGCAAATGTCTAAGTTGAGGTTGATTCAGATGGTTATTTTTGTTTTAAGGAGTAATAAGGAGTAGATGATTGAAAAATAAGTCATGGTGTGGGGGGCAAGGGGCCAGTTTTATACCAGACTTTGTTGTCCAATTAACAGTGGATTAGGAAGTAACCGTCAGCGCTCTCTCACACTGCTACCAACCATTTATTCATCAGGTTGTTTGTTTTAGACTCACTTCTTCTGCCCTGGGGCTTTCCCTAGGCTGGTGTCAAGGTTGGAGCAACATCAGCCAGCACATGAGACAGGGAGGATTGAGTTTATTTGGGGGAAAGAAGCATTTTAGATAGATTTAAATAAGTATTCTAGTTCACAGTTGCAAAAAGGTTTCTCTACGGTTTACCCTACTCAACTTGATCTCTTCATGACATTTTTCTATGCCTGCTATAAAGAACAGGGTAACCCAATATTACAAAACCTTGGTGAGATTTAAAAAAAAAAATCCTGTTTTGCCCAACAAAATAATTTACTGTTTGTTTCCCTGGCCTCTGTTGTACAGTAAATAATGCAACCAGGTGAAGGCCAACCTGGAAGTTCCAGAACCAGAAAGAACCACAAGCAAAACCACATTTTCTTTCTCCTAAGGCCAAACAAAGTAGACTCTTCCCAGACTGAGAATTAGCACTGTTTGAAGCCTGGAATGATAACCCGGCCCTAGGGATGACTCCAGTTTCTCTCTCTGTCTTGGATTTCGATTTAGGCGCTTTTTGAGGGCTTGTTGCTCTGGCGGTTCTGGAGGCTGTTGGCACTGATAGCCAGCAAGGATGTCACAACATCAGAATTTTAAACTTCAACAAGATACCAATGCAATTATATGATTCTTGGTTCCTATTCCGAAAACAATTATAATAAATGCAGTGTTTGTTTTATGAAAAGGACATTTTTTAAGGAACATTGCTCAAAGCACAAAGTGTATTCGGATTTTGAAACAGCAATCGAATTATAATTTTAAATAAATAATTATTTGTACTGGTAGTACTCTGGGCCTATTTAAGAATATTTTTTGAGGAATACTTGCATTCCAATTTGGTCCTAATCTTGACAGTCACTCCAGATGCACTAAATCAGTCAATGAAATGTATTTTATATCTGTCGTTGTCACAGTGTGCATTCACAGATACTCAGCCTGAAATAACCAAGAGCAAGCAACAACTAGAATTGATACACATTGGCTAGTTGGGTCAAATCTTAGGAAGAAACCTAGAGAGGAACCAAACTGAGGGGAAGCCAGTCCTATGGGCCTCATCAGTGTTTTTGCGTGTACAGTGCCCTTTAACAACAGTATTTAACAGGACAATTTCTAAAGTGAACATGTTCAAAAGAAATTAGACTCTTCAACGTCAACTGCCCTAGCCTGCTGTTGTTAGATTGCTAGTTTGTTGCTAGCTTTGTTAGCTTGTGGCTATCTTGATGAAATTGTCCTGCTGGTAACTGAGTTTTGGCTGGCTTGCTGAGCAAGCGTTTTGTATAAATCGATCTTACAATAACTGTTCGCTAAACACAATTTAATAACGTTATGATTGATCATTTGTTATTGTGGGAGATGACATTTGAATCGTCGTTGCGTGCCGTTGCCATTTTGCTTGCACCTGTTCCTGCTGATTTGTGCGATGGCATTCTGATGGTGTTCTTTGCTCTTCTGCCTCTCCCCTACAGTGGCACACTGCGCGTCGTCCAGGCAGATCATCTCCCACTGGAAGAACTGTACGCGGCACGACTGTCCCGTTTGTCTGCCCCTCAAGAATGCCAGCGACAAGAGGAATCAGCAACGTGAGTAGCACTTAAAACTCACAAATACCCCATATTACAGGCATTTCCGGTCATTGCCTGAGTCCACCCCGTGCATGCATGTGATAGGGCCACATTGAGGATGCCGCGTTGTCCGATGCCGCGTACCGCCGCACTGGAACCAGATCTTTGCGCTCCTCCGGTCGGCGACACGACAGCAGAAACAGATGTGGGATCAGGCCAGCGCTGCCCGATTAGCAGGAGTGGAGTCCTACTGGGCTTGTAATCTGAGACGCAGGAGGGATAAGGGAGACAGGAGGAGGGTGTGTTAATGTCCAGCTGAGCTATTGGCCAGTGAGCTTGTGACTCATTTAACCCCCGATCTGCCTGTCCTCTCACTGTCTGTTCACTCCATCTCTTTTTCTGTCCCCCTCTCCTCCAATCTCTCCGACTGGGTCTTTTTCTCGTTCTTTCTCTTGGCTCTCTTGGTGCTTTTTCTTCTCACTTTCTTTCTCTCCATGTCTACTTGATGTGCCGTTGATGGGCTGCTACAGGGCAACGGAGGAGGCCACGGTTGGACACGGTGGTCACCATATCCCGGCTCATTACCAATGAATTCGAAACCGCCTGATAAAATCAGTCCCGTCTTAAATGCAGTTCAGCAGTTTAACCTCTCTTTGAGAGTACACGCTAACAGATAGAAGAGAATAAGTAGCTCAGTCACTGTTTTATTTTAGTGCGTAATCTGTGAAACACCCTGTCCACCTTTTTGACCTTTACTTCAGTCTATTTGGTTTTGAGGAAGCCTATCTGAGCGGAGGCATTTCAGCAGCGTGTCGTAGGCTTTGAGCTGAAACATGCTGGGCGGAGCGTGGCCACAGCTAATGGTTGAACGGTATTGGTGCAAAACTGGTGCGGGACAGATGGCTGCCACTCAAAAACCCAGAATTTAAACCGGCTGTAGGCTAGTGGAGGTATGCATGCTGTGCTCCTCGACCCAGGCTAGTGGAGGTATGCATGCTGTGCTCCTCGACCCAGGCTAGTGGAGGTATGCATGCTCTGCTCCTTGACCCAGGCTAGTGGAGGTATGCATGCTGTGCTCCTCGACCCAGGCTAGTGGAGGTATGCATGCTCTGTTCCTCTGAAGCTGTGTTTCACTCACATACTCAGTTGGTCTGTGCACGGCTATTCAAAATTCTTATTTTTGCCAAGAAATACAACGTTGAAATAAATAGGCATGAAAACGCTTTTTCTAAATACAACACTACATAGGATTTTTGCAGGGATAAGCCATGACATTTTAGATGCGTAATTCATTTGTTTTTGGTAACTTTCTATGTTGTTTTTATGAATGTCTAAACTGTATGTTGGTCAGTCAGCAGCTCTAGTGGTTTGGTAGCCTAATCAAGGCGGTTCAGTTTGTACTGTTAGCTAGCGGATGACCTTTCAGTAATTCAAGGCAAGATGGAATACATTTACAGAATTCAAGTTTACAGAGAATAAAATGAGCTAGGTAACGTTAGCCGCCTCAAGCGACTGTGGAGTGCAAAACATGTTAAGGTAACCCACAAGTATGGCTAAAATCAAACTCAGACCGAAATCCTTTTCATTTTTATCTCTTGATCTTTGGCTTTAATGGCTAAGGAACTTTAAAAAATGCACCAAGAAAACTGAAACCGATTGACTTTGTGGAGGGTGGATATTGAAATTCAGTCTGTCAGCTTTGTGGATCATATGTTATCCCCCTTTTACATTTATATTCATGTTATTTTAATTAAAAGAGGCCCTTGTTTTTACTCCCCAACCTGAAGCAACTAGCTTGTCAGTTGAAGTTATAAATTAGTGCTGCTCTGCTGTGGACCAGATCCTTGTAATGCTGCAGAATTTTACTGGATCATGGCCACTAAGATGTGTTGTTTTTCCTTTTGCTATTTTTACAGTTTTTCTTGTTTGTTCTCTCATTGTCCACTTTCTTCATATGTTCCCTCATCCTGTTCCTCTGCTCAGCATCTTTCATCGCACTGTTCTTCAGAGAGTTTATTTCTTTGTCTGATTAGCTTGCTGGAAAACGCAATTGGCACCATCAGCTTTATTCGTGCCAATCTAAATATCAAGCAGCATTGCGTTTCTGTGCTCTGATTTTAGCCTCTGTCCCAAATCGCACCCTAATTCCTCCTGGTTTTGCTCAAGGGGAGTGCTCTATGTAGTGAACATTTGGAGACTGTGTTGGAGTAGAATGTCAGTTGAATTTGGAAGGTCTATATTACATGTGATTCCCCCGAAAGGAATTTCTTCAACCCTCCGGTTGCAGTTACCCTGAGATTGGGTCCATAACCGCTTTTCACACAGCTATCCCGTAGCTGACAAAGTTTTTGTGCTGATGGACCGTAAACACAATCAATCACGTTTTGAAGGCTTTTTTATCTGTGGTGTGTGTGTTGCAGTGACGTCACCAGAGCCAGGCTTTTGTTCCCCGGTGCAGTGTCTGTGTTTATGCATGCAAGAGGTTTGTTTGTGTGAAAGGACAAATTATCATCTTGATTAATAGCATGTTTATTCTGTAGTTAATCGGGATGAATCAACAGTTTTTGGATGCCAGAGAAGTGACTTGAGGTCTTTTGGGAATATTAAATGATTGACTTATGGAAATAATTCTGAGATTACCATTAAGCAAGATTTATTTATTTTTGGTCTGTGCAGGACTAGGACTAGGCTTTATCTGTGTCTGTGTAACCAGCCCACTGTGTGTGAATTGTATGGGAAAATATTATTTAAATACTATGAATCTGTTTGTGATGGACATCTCTATGACACCTCCTGCTCCTGTGATCACCTCCAAAGTAATTAGCATTGTTGATAAAGATGGTGGAGCTGTAGTGTAAGTTCAGACATTTCTAAAATATAAAGCAATTTTTTTTCCTCTAAATGAAGTGGAGAAAAGGGTGGATTCATCTGTCATTTGAAGTTTGACGGCTTTACTAAAACATTTTTTTTTTTTTTACTGAATCGCCAAAATGACTTGTTGGCTGAATGTTGTTTTTGTTTGTAATATAACCGAAGTATCTGCTGACTAAACATCCTGCAAAATGATTGATTTAAATTGGGCTGTAACCAGTTCAAGGGAAGGATCCATAAACAAAATGGTATCAATAATAATTTCACTGGACTGAATCTAAGCTTGGGACAAAGTTAACCCTGATCTAGGACTTTAAGCCAGCCAGGTTAATAAAAATAGCAGTTTGATTTAGGAAAAAAAATATTTGGACATTTTTTAGGTTCCCACAGAATGTGGACGACTACATGACGGAAAGGGGGGAAAAACAACTGATGTAATATTTAATGGCTTGACTCCTGAAAGCAGTTGGGTGGAGCCAGCTGGGAATGTGGGTAATGGACTGTAACAACAATAAACTAGTCTTGGATGTACGCATTAATAACCACGACGGGCCTAATAAATGTATACTAACCCATATCGCGCCCTTCTCTCCCCTCCCCAGCCATGCTAAGTTCCCCCAATACTGCCCTCCAGAACTCCCTGGCCTCTGTGGTCTCCGGCCCCACAGCCGCCCCCTCCCTCAACACCTCCACCCCCATCGACCCCTCCTCCATGCAGAGGGCATACGCCGCCCTGGGCCTGCCCTACAGCAGCCAGGCCCCCACCCCAGGACAAACCCCCCCTGGAGGGCAGGGTGCCACTCAGGGCCAGCACTCGCAGCAGATGAGACCCGTCAATGCTCCAGGTAACAGAAGGCTTTTGTTACACTCTTGGAGTTGGAAGTGGTTTAGTGTCTCTATTTGATGCTTACCAGGTAAAGTAGGGTTGGGCTCTGATCAATACAATGTCAAGTCTACTGGACATGCATTTTTGGAATATTTATTTTAATATAGGGGCTAGTAAAATAAATGTGCGTTTATCATTTGAGCTGTCCGGGTTTTTTAAAGTATGAACAATTTGTAGGTGAAGGAACCTCTGAATTTCACTGACAAGCACTAAGTGGCTTTTTCCATAAAAAAAATTTGAAAATCCAATAGAGTGGTTCTGGCACTAACAGTTGATTTGTACTTTGCCACATTAGAGAATACAGATCATTTGTTTTATTTCTCTTCCTTAAATATTTAATGCGTAAAACATTTTTCCGATTTACAAAACCTATGGACTAATTTACACCTGTAAATTGTGGATTTTGGAACAATTTCTAAATCTGTCAGTATAATGTATTTATTTTTGATAGTATTTGGTATTTTCAACTAACTGAAAATGAACATCTGTAATATCTTATGTACATAAGTATTTAAATCCTTTATTCAGTACTTTGAGGAAGCACCGTTGGCAGCAAAAATAGTTTAAATTCTTACTGAGAATGCCTCTACCAGCTTTGTACGCTTGGATTTGGGCTGTTTCTCCCATTCTTCCTTGCAGATCCTCCCAAGTGTTCTCAGATTGGAGGGGGAGTGTTGGTGAACGCCAATCATCAGGTCTCCCCACAGATGTTCAGTGGGTTTAAAGTCCATGCTTTGGCTGGGCCTCTCAAGGACATTCACAGACTTGTCCTTTACCCATTCCAGTGTGGCCTAGGCTGTGTGCTTTGGGTCAGTCTTCACCCCAGTCTGAGGTCCTGTGCTCTCTGCATCAGGTTTTCTTCAACAACCTCTCGTTCATCCTTCCCTTAATCTTGACCAGTCATGCCGTCCCTGCCGGTGAGAAGCTTGCCCATAGCATGATGCTTCCACCACCACGCTTCACCCTATAGCTTTGCCTTTAATGCTTCCCTCCACTCTACTTTAAAGGCCTGATTTAGAGTCCTGTTGTCTCTGCAGAGAAACTCTGAAGATCTGTTATAGTGGCAATCTGAGTTCTTGGTCACCACCTGACCAGGGCTAGTCTGGCCTGTTTACGTACCTCTAAGAAGTGTCTTGGTGGTTTCCAACTTCCTTCATTGTCAAATAATGGAGTACGCTGTTCTCGTGGAAACTTAATGGTTTAGAAAATATTTTATAATGGCCATTTACCCTCTATACCTCGGCAAAACAGAGTTCTTCACATTCATGGCTTGGTTTTTGCTATGACCTGCACTGTGAGCTGTGGGTCCTTTTTATAAAGGTCAATCAATTTAATTTAATCTACCACAGGGGAACTCCCAAGTTCTATGGATAACTTCCATGATGATCAAAGGACACAGGATACATCCAAGCTCAGTTTGGTGTGACATGCCAAAGGTTCCAAATACTTACGCACATGAGATGAGAGGTTTATATGTTGAATAAATCGGTGCAAGTATATAAAAAAAAAAGATTGTATATGCTTTGACCTCGTGGGGTACTCTGTGTAGATTGATGGCAGAGTCCTAATGTGAAGCCAGTGTTTTCGAATGCGCTTTGATTTGAATTGGTTACATGGTAAAGGCAGGGTTCTGTTGATCCTGTCCTGTGTAAGGGGTGTATGTTCTGAATGTGTCTTGTTACAGTTAAAAGTTTAGTATAATTTTGGAACACGCACAACAGGTTTTATATAAACAACCTTTAGTTCGGCAGCTGCTGACAGGTTTCTGTTGATTTCACTGCGTGAACACTGGGGACTGAGCGCGTGTGCATATATATTAAGAGTGTCATGAGACGTGCAGACGTGCATGATGTCAGTTTGCACTGTCTGCCTCCAGGTAACCCGATGGCTCTTGGTGGTGGAGTGATGGGTGTGACCTCGTCCGATCAGACCAGCCTGCACTCTGACTCCTCCCTCTCCAACTCGCTCAACACAAACAAGTAAACCTTCAGCAAACAAACAGACTCTTGTTAATCTTGGTCTTTGTTTTCTCCCATTACTCCCAGATGACCAAGCTGGTTAACTCTTGGATGTTGGTTTATTCCAGTCCGTTCTAAGATAATGTGGCCTCTCCTCACCCGTGTGCCCTGTCTCACCCTCGTCCTCTGTCTCCCCCTCACAGTCAGCTGTTGTTAGACGGTTCCGGTGGGGGCTCCATGGGGGGCAACCTTCCTACCGCGGCCCCCCTGTCAGCTACCGGGGTCAGGAAGGCCTGGCATGAACACGTCACTCAGGACCTCCGTAACCACCTCGTCCACAAGCTGTATGTACATGTTTTGTGGCGGGAGGGCATAGACTTGATTAACAGTGGTCTTAGAAATGTCACCAGCGTCCTAAATGGGGTGGCTTTGTCTGCAGGGTTTTTCACTTGTTAATGCCGTTGACCCTGTCAATTTAAATACAAATTACTGGTGACAACCCAAACCTCTTCATTAGGGAACCAACGACATTCTTCAAGCTAGGTCAGCAGTGAATCACACTTAAAGTCCAGATACATTTGTCAAGTGTTTATTTATTTCCTCCTCTTGTTCTTTTGTCTACTCTCCATGTAGAGTACAAGCCATATTCCCCACCCCAGACCCAGCAGCGCTGAAGGACCGGAGGATGGAGAACCTGGTGGCGTATGCCCGGAAGGTGGAGGGGGACATGTACGAGTCAGCCAACAGCAGGGTACGTTCCACCTGAAACCTCTGTCTCTCTCTCTCTTTTTCTGAGTCTCTCTTTTTTCCAGTCTCGGTCTCTCTCTCTCTGTCTCACACACACACACACTGTTGCTCCGTCTTTGCTTGATTCTTTGCATTGTAAAAGAAAGTCCCCCCACTTGTACTTCTTGTAAAGTGTTTTGGATAGGATGTGAGGGAAGGGAACGCAAGTAAACGTGATGATTTATTTTATAGCTTATAATAAAACATAAGACAGTACCTAAATTTAAACAATTTCAAATGTAACTGAATGGGTGTTTTTTTTACTTTCAAGAGAACAAAATGTAAAGACATCAAAAGCTAAGTAGACACATTCAAGAAAGAACCCCATTTCTACACGCTCACCCTAATCGTTTTAAATGTGCAAAGAAGCTCTGTGGACTTGAACAGTAAGTATTTGGATGCGCCGATCATCTTGAACCGTTGAATCAACCGGCATCAAAAGCCACTCCAGAATAGGCGGACTGATGCTGGGACTGTTGCCAAAAAATACTTATTAATACCAACACGTTTCTGAAGCTACAACAGATGGCATGAATTCCAATGCATTTCTACATCCATTGATTTAAGTAGGAAAAAAGTAGACTGCCACTTTTTTTCAACATTTAAAGCTAGAAATGCCATTCAACCTTTAAAACAAGCACGACAGTTAGGAATAAGTTGGTGAGATAGTGTATGTATTTTTTAAAATATTTTCTTTGCTCTTTGACTATACACTGTAGGCTTGAATATGGACGCAGATAGCCTAGTGGATTAGAGTTTAGGGACATTAACTGGAAGGTTGCTGGTTTGACTCCCTGATGCGACAAGGTGAGAAATCTGCTGTTGTGCCCTTTGGTGTGTAAGTTGCTTTGTATAAGAGCATTTGCTAAATAACTAAAATAAAAAGTGTCATGGGAAACCGTATGTCTTGACCTATAAAAGCGGCCAACAATGAAACAACTTTGACATGTTACAGACTGACTAAACAGTGTTTGCTTTCTAAAAAAAATTAAATAAAGAAGCCAGTTTTCTATTCGCATTAAGGGCTAGAGGTGCACTTCGTTCACAAGATCACCTCAGGAACGTTTCCACGCCCCTTTTAAACAAATTACTCAAAATAATCTCACCTTGTCTAACAGTGACCCAGCCCTCCCCCTATCAAAATCAAGATGAGGTGCGCATTCGTTTGTCAGCAGAGGAGGATGCACTGCTCTCCTGGTTTTAATAGGCTGGAACCAGTTGTCATGCTTTTGTAAACCAATGATTGGTTTGCGAGGTGGGACTTTTCAGGTGGCTAAGGGTTATGTATATTACTGCCTGTGGCTCACTAAAACCCACTGTAGTGAGTCAAACCCCCTCAAAATACAGCAGTTCACTTAATCAGGGCATTAAAACCCTATAATTACTCCGTCATAAACTTGTGTAAGACGGGCGTCACAGTTACTTCTGTAAACAATTGTTAGAATTAATGTAATGTGGTTTACCTGGTTTCTGTCCCACAGGATGAGTACTACCACTTCCTAGCGGAGAAGATATATAAGATCCAGAAGGAGTTGGAGGAGAAGAGGAGGTCTCGGCTCCAGAAACAGATCCTCAACCAGGGTCCCCTGTCTGCGACGGGGGGCCAACAGCAGCCTGGAGGCCTTGCCCAGACCCACACCCTGGGCCCTGGGCAGCCCGTGAGGCCACAAAGTGAGTAAAGAGGTCCCTGGAGGTGGCAGTAGAGAGGTCCCTGGAGGTGGCAGTAGAGAGGTCCCTGGAGGTGGCAGTAGAGAGGTCCCTGGAGGTGGCAGTAGAGAGGTCCCTGGAGGTGGCAGTAGAGAGGTCCCTGGAGGTGGCAGTAGAGAGGTCCCTGGAGGTGGCAGTAGAGAGGTCCCTGGAGGTGGCAGTAGAGAGGTCCCTGGAGGTGGCAGTAGAGAGGTCCCTGGATCACATTGGACTGCTTTGCCCAATTTATCAGTTTTCACAGATATCCTCATTGAGATCTGAGGAAAGCTTTCGATGGTGGTTAGTGGACTGATCTAGTACCTTAGCCAGTTTTGTGCTTTGTTTCCTTTCTGGATTTTTCCTGCACCCAGGCTGTTAACGCTGTTCTGTCAAACAGCCTTTAAATTGCTTGTTGTCTTTCTTCCTCCTCCTCCTCCTCTTCTCTCCTCTTCCTCAGACGGACCTGGGCCTCTGGCCAATGTACCCAATCAGATCATGAATGGCATGCAAGCTGCCCCAGGTACCTTGTCCCCTCTCCACTTGTACAAATGGTCTGGGTCTCTTTGTGCTCATTGTAGTGTTTTTTCTTTACCAGTGGGGCTTAGGTTGTGTGAATGCCAGATGGTGTTGTCCGCCTGTAGGTTCTACAGGCGGACAACATTTGAGGGAACATTTTGGAGTTCCCAGCCTTTGAGCTCGGAGGTAATTGTGTAGTTGTTTCTTGCTGTTGTATGCATTTTTGCTATGGAGCCTCATTCTCAAACATCATAGCATAGTGAATAAATCTCAATTGGTGTTTTTTTGCGCTGTTGAGCATTTATGTTGGTGATTTTTACTTTATAATAGGATTCTGAAAATATATAGGTCCTTTGTAGCAGCTTTGTAATTCAGGTTTTGGTTTTTTTGTTGGCCTCATGCCCAGGTTACAACAGGTTAAAAAGTAGTTAGATTGTTACTCGATTGTTGTTTTTAAACCAATAATGCTTTGAAAATAATGTATGAAGATATATTCATAAATTAGGTATATATCATGAGGTAGTAACGGTTCACTAACGTATGGACTGGTACATAATGTCTGTTACATTTTGGTTCACCAGGAGAATGTAATTCTCAGTGTTCCTGGCATTGTCTGTTGTGTTGGGTTGGACCTTTTTAAGTTCTGCATTTGTTCCCCTGTCGCAGGTGGGAATTGACCTGTGGTGAAGACCTGAATACCAGTTGCACTCATTCATTCATTGAGAAACGCTGATGTGCTAATGGCCAACATGTTGCATCAGCCGTAAACTAAACGAATAGTTGGCTTACAGCTGGCATGCTTGTAAACAAATTAGAGTTAAACCACATTGATAGATTTGTGTTGCATTTAACAGCTGATTATGCTTCGGTACGCTTAGATGGTGTCAGAGATCACTGTGGAAGAGGTGGGTGCTTAGGACGAGTGTACTTGCCAATTGGAGGGCTGTTGAATTGGGTTCAGTCCTAGGTGGTAATTGCCCACATCCCACTGGGTTAAAAACCCAGCATGACGTTGTCCGTCTGCAACTGTTTAGTCTTCGCGCATGCGTCAGATCATTTCTTGTTTGTGTTGTGAGTCTGTTTCTCGCTGTGGATGTGACTACTTCTCATCAGTTGAGGTGTGTGTTAGTGGTTGACACGGGAGTACATTTTCATCCACTGTCTGCATGTTTTTCCTGTCCTGATCCCGCAAATGTTATACAACCACAATACTGTCCAGTTGGGACAAAACAAATCTCTCCCATCCCAGGCTCGTTTTTGGAAACATTAAAATGTGTTAAGGGTGTGAATGTAAACAGTGAGATCTCCTTAAAGGTTATTCTTGAACTCCTAGTACAGTTATTTCTTTACGAAATGACAACTAACAGGTCCCCGTCATCATAAATGGGTACTAACGCCTCGCTAATGTATTAATGCTGAAGGGGGAAATCAACTTCATCAGGCAACTATCATCTACTTCAACTGCCGCAAGGATGGGTGCGTGCTTGGTGTAAATAATGAGGAATGAACATTATCGACTCATTTATCTCTTGTCTCCTGATATCCCAGTAACTGTCTTTACTGCATCCAACCGAGAGGCGATAGACTACCAGCTAGCACTGAGGCCTATTCAGAATGACAACGGAATAATTCCAAAACTCCTTTCAGGTTATTAGCTAAATAGCGAGCCTACCTGTTGGGTGCTGTAGCCTGTCGTTTTCGTTTTAACTAATTTTAATTCTTTATTTCTTCAGTCATTCAGCCAGGTATATCTTAATTATTGCCAGGCTCTAACAGGAATTTGGTTTAGTGCCACATAGATGGTATTGTAATGGGATAATTAAAAACAAGCTAAATATGCCAATTCATTTCTGATTGTTTTAAGCAGGAAATGAAAATAATAAACAGTATTTAATGTTAGTCACGTCCCTAATATGTACAGAAGGTTCGGTGTTCAGGTACAATGCTGCCAAATACTAATACCGGTTAACCAATTAAAACCCTTGTTCCATCTCTGCAATTTGCGTTTGCCAATCGCATTTTCCATTTAAATGAAATAACAGTTGGTGCAGCTCGAGAGAGATATTGACATCTAACAAACTATTTTCAGGTAAAATATATATTCAATATGTGTGATACATGTATATACATGTACACACATCCCATTGTGAAGTCGTCCCGACTTCTAATTTCACCCTTGTTCCTGAATGAATTCTTCGGAACTCACAAGACCCACTGAGTCCTGTTCCTTTGTCAACCTCTAATGTGGGTGTGTAGGGTCACCGCCGGTTTGTTGTCTACTGTATACATGTGAAGTGGTGTGTGTTGTCTGACGTTGTGCTCCTCCTCTGCAGGGCTCAATCAGTTCAGCTCCATGGCCCTGCCCAACGTCCAGATGTCCCCGCAGCCTCTGGGGCCCCGCGCCGCCTCCCCAATGACCCACACTACGCAGATTAACATGGGCTCCGTCCCCTCCGTGAGTAACCGTCACACCGGGGCGGCACGTCCACGCACGGACAGCCCCGGGAAAACACCACCCGCTACCATTTCTGGAATTCCTTGCATGTTAGTCAAAAAACCGTTCCATTGTCACCGATCCCAAAGTGTTGGGTTTCTGATGGTGGTGTTCATAGATTATCTGTAGATTTTGAAGTGCAGAGAACCAAGAAGCCAAGCAGAGCCGTAATGTTCTCTTCAGACATGATTCACTCCGTGTTTGAGATATTCTTAGTGGCTGGGAGGAAAGTGGCAGTAATTGCTGAAATGAAAGAAACACTTGGTGCCTCACCTCTCAACTAGCGTGCAAGGCTGCTGACGTGGTTCACCGTTGTACCATGACGGAGACGGGGGATGGATAGAGAGGAGAACAGGGGAAGGGAGACCGAAGGAAAAAGCTTTTTGGTGCTCGGCGGTGGTGTCACAGCAACAGCTTATTTATTTAAATAGTGAAACCGACGCGTGGGATGTAGAAGTCACTGGGGTTGTGTTTCAGCCCATAACGCGGCCATTTAGTTTTCCCGGCACTTTGAGTCTTTCACCGCCCCATTTGCTTGCTGATTGTGGCTCCGTGTCGAGAGCTTCCTGTGTGACGATTGATGACCACTCTCGTTACAGAGGACCTCTG
This sequence comes from Esox lucius, assembly GCF_011004845.1. Taxonomy (NCBI): domain Eukaryota; kingdom Metazoa; phylum Chordata; class Actinopteri; order Esociformes; family Esocidae; genus Esox; species Esox lucius. The sequence goes on from NC_047577.1 coordinate 10,561,072, forward strand.
TCACATTCCGTTCCAGGGAACCGTGTTGTGCATCCCTTATGATACCCTATTCCCCCTTTCACAGTCAAAGCAGTGCACCATAGAGGGAGTCAGGATGCCATAGAGGAGTTCAGTGACTAATTGAGATGCCCGCCCAATATTATTCATGTGTTATTCCAGTGGTATTCCAATTGGTTTAATGTGGATTTCATTTCAACATACTTCATCTTCGCAGAGCATTTCTCACAAAGGCTCGTGTGCGGCCCGGTTCAGATTTGTTTGCCACTTGTCCGTCTTTTAATCGTTACAGAATCGGCTGTATTGCTGGTAATTACAGCAAAAGATCAAAATAGCCATTTTGTTTTCCTGTGACATTCACACATCTATCATCCCTCAGATGGGTCTGTCTCCCTCACGGATGCCCCAGGCCCAGGGCATGCTGGGAGCCCACGGTGGCGGCAGCATGGTTGGCCAGACGGCCAATCAGAACAGCCAGTTCCTGCCCCCTCAGACCCAAACCCCGTTCTCTGCCTCCGGAGCCCTGAACGCCAACCATGTGGGCATGGGCCAGCCCCAAGCACAGGCTGCTGTGACACAGGTGAGAGAGAAGGGGCGAGTCCAGGTACAGACCACGTGAGAGGATTGGTCGGTGCAGGCTGCTGCCGTAATGGGGAGGGGAAAGTTTTAATAGACCACTAAAATCAATAACAGTCGCACATCGACTATCATGAGGTTCCCCTTCTAATCTCAAGTATCTGTGTGTTTGGTTTCTGCGTGTGTCTAATGGTCTGTCTGTCTATGTACGTCTCTGTGTTTCCCTCTGGTACGTGTTTCCACGTCTACCTTCTCCTGCTACAACAGTCTCCGCAGCAACAGCAGAGCTCTAACCTTCCTATCAATGTACTTGGTCCCCTTGGCCCCCAGCTCCCCCCCTCCTCTTCCTCCCAGCCCCCCCTGCGCTCCACACCTCCACCCGTCTCTTCCGCCGGAGGCGCCACGATCCTCCAGCCCTCCAGTCGCAGCTCGACCCCTACTTTCTCCGCCCCTGGTCCATCCACCACCCCTCCACGCCCCCCCCAAACCCAGCCTCCCCAGACCCAACCACGTACCCCCCTCCAGACCCAACCACGTACCCCCCTCCAGACCCAACCACGTACCCCCCTCCAGACCCAACCACGTACCCCCCTCCAGACCCAACCACGTACCCCCCTCCAGACCCAACCACGTACCCCCCTCCAGACCCAACCACGCACCCCACTTCAGCCCCAACCACGTACCCCCCTCCAGACCCAACCACGTACCCCCCTCACGACCCAGACCCAGCCACGTACCCCCCTCCAGACCCAGCCACGTACCCCCCTCCAGACCCAGCCCCAAGCGGAGCTTTCTACAGTGCAGCTGCAGCAAACCCCGACTACGCCGGTGAGACACCTGAGACCGCATGGCATGCCCTTCGTCCTTCAACCTCAGACATCCCGCTTACCTCCTACCTTGCGGCCCCTTGTCGTTGACGTTTTGACCTCCATTGACCATGGCCATCTTGTGTTTCTAGCTGCATGACAGCCATGGAATGTCTGATCTATCACAGCAGTCCGCCTCACTCGCTGTTCGAAACAGTTGGTTTCTCCGTTGTTTTTGATTCTCTTTTGTTCTCTCTCGCCTTCTTTCTTACGGTCTCCTACTCTACCCTTTCAGCTGTCTCAGACAGGAGCCAGCCTGGATCACCGGGTGCCCACGCCGGCGTCCACCGCCAGCGCAGACATGCACCCGCACTCCCAGCATGCTTTGCCCGACCTGCCTGTCCAGGAGACCAAGGCTGAGGCCCGGTTTAAAGATGAGCGGGACTTTGAGTCCACCGGCGGCAAAACCGAGCCCAAGATGGAGGTAAGCGTTTTGTTAGTTAATTCGTTCATCGATTCATCGTTCTTTTGTTCCCTAATTTAGTCAGTATTTAATTCATTATTTTTTACATTTGGAGCATCCCGGAGTTGCCTCTTCACTGTTGATGTTGAGACTGGTGTTCTGCGGGTGCTATTTAATGAAGCTGCCAGTTGAGGACCTGTGAGGCATCTGTTTCTCAAACTAGACACTAATGTATTTGTCCTCTTAATCAGTTGTGCACTGGGGCCTCCTACTCTTTCTATTCTGGTTAGAGACAGTTTGTGCTGTTCTATGAAGGGAGTAGTACACAGCGTTGTAAGGGCTCATCAGTGCGTTGTCAATTTCTATCATGGAGTGGCTTTCACTTCTCAGAATAAGAATCAACTTTCAGAACAAAGTTCTTTGTTTCTGGCCACTTTGAGCCTGTAATCGAACCCACAATTGCTGATGCTCCAGAGACTCAACTAGTCTAAAGAAGGACAGTTTCATTGCTTCCTTAATCTGCACAATAGTTTTCAGCTGTGCTAACATAATCACAAGAGGATTTTCTAATTATCACAATCTTTTAAAATAATAAACTTGATTAGCAAACACAGTGTGACATTGTCAACACAGCACTGATGGTTGCTGATAACAGGCCGCTCTATGCCAATGTAGACATTCCATAAAATAATCAGCTGTTTACAACATTAATAGAGTCTACACTATATTTGTGATCAGTTTGATGTTATTGTAATAGACAAACATTTTGCTTTTCTTTTGAGAACTATAACATTTCTAAATGACCCCAATCTTTTGAATGGTAGTGTAAATCAACAGTTATTCATAGCGTACTGTATTCTGACCAAGGCATTTAATCTTTCGCCCATTTGTCTCTTTCCAGACAGAGGAGGACTCTGATTCATTTTCAGTGAAGAAGGAGGAGCCAGATGAGAAACATGAGCCAATGGAGACGGAAGAGAAGAAGCCGGAGATTAGGGCCGAGTCCAAAGAGGAGGAGGAGGAGGAGGGAGGAGCCAATGGCACCGCGTCTTCATCCCCATCTCATTCGCGGAGGAAAAGTGAGAATGAAACACCTCATCACCTCTTCCCTCCCTTTCATTGTTTCGTGGTTTTCTCTCTCACCATCTCTGTCTCTTTCTTTGAAAAAGGGAACGGGACAGGGATGAAACCTAGAATATCCCTACCAACCCCACTCCCTTTCTGTGTTCTAGTCTTTAAGCCCGAGGAGCTGCGCCAGGCCTTGATGCCAACCCTGGAGTCTCTGTACAGACAGGATCCAGAGTCGCTGCCCTTCAGACAGCCTGTAGACCCCCTGCTACTGGGCATCCCCGTGAGTGGTCTGCATACCGTGGAGTAGCGATGGCCATTTGAGGCTTCCTTACCGTTCTTCTAGCAGCTGGATGTTATGCTTGCGGCACTAACTCAGATTTAATTTTTCTAAATAAAAGCTCTCACTGAGCTATGTTAGGCAATGTAGTTAAAAATCTTGTCTTTCAATCTAGTCTGTCATTTTATGTTTAATGTCCGTTCCATTGTTGTTCTTGTCTGTTCTTTTTTACAGATTAGATTAACTATATGGCCTTATAAATTTCATTGATGGCTTTTATTGTGATAAAGAAAATCTGAGTGCTGCCAGCATAATATCCTGCTGCTAAAATAATGCTAATGAAGCCTCATTTGGCCATCACTACCGTGGAGCTCCTGATCACCGTAGATCTGATTTGACACCGACTGTCTCTTATGATTGTGTGGTAGCTTTTAGATCCAGCCCCGGCAACCAGGAGGGATCTGGTTGTTTTCAGAAGTGATCAACATTACACTACGTAATTATTGGCACCCTTGGTAAAGATGAGCAAAAAGAAGACGGCGAAAAAATGTCACTGCTGTTTATCGTTTTGATCTCTCTCTACACATGTGCATTTTCACCTTCGAGTGAAATAAAAATTAGGAATTCTTATGAACCAAGTTTTAGAGGTGTCTTCCTGTTGACACAAGGTTGTTCAGCTGCATAAAATCAGCAGTGGCTTCATAAAAACATGGCAACACATCAAAAAATTATGAGATGTAAACAACTGAAGCAGTGATAAATCTACATGGAAAGGACCCAAATGACCTTGATTGTGTCTTGATAAGTTACTTTTGTTAATCAGCCATTGTTTGTCTCCCAGGACTACTTTGACATTGTGAAGAACCCTATTGACCTGTCCACCATAAAACGTAAGCTGGATACGGGTCAGTACCAGGAGCCCTGGCAGTACGTTGACGACATCTGGGTCATGTTCAACAACGCTTGGCTTTACAATCGCAAGACGTCCCGTGTTTACAAGTACTGCTCCAAGCTGGCCGAGGTGTTCGAGGCCGAGATTGACCCGGTCATGATGAGCCTCGGCTATTGCTGCGGCAGGAAGGTGAGATGGAGGGATGGGGAAAAGCCGGGGTGGAGGTGGGAAGGGTGGAGGTGGGTGGAGGTGGGTATCGGGTAGCTTAACAGGTTCAAGACTTGACCAGTGACCAGAGGGTTGGTAGGAAAAATGAGAAATCTGGTGTGTCCCGGAGCGAGGCAGTCAAGTCTGTTTGCTCACTGGTTGTTGCTGTTATTGAGAATGTGTTCTTAGTCTACTAACCTGGTCGAGAAAGAGACTGACGATCTGTTCATTTTGTTTTATTACCCAGGTTGGATTAGGTAATGCAGTGTTTGTTTAATAATTTATATTTTTGCATTTTAAACCTACTACTATTCCCTTTCCTTTTGCAGTATGAGTTCTCTCCTCAAACCCTCTGTTGCTATGGCAAGCAGCTTTGCACCATACCCACAGGTGGCACTTACTACAGCTATCAGAACAGGTAAGAGAGTGGCCTCTTCCTGCTCTGAATACTGCCCCCATGCACCTCCTGGTGGTCAATGTATGTAACTGCTGCTTCAGGTTCTTTGCATTCTTTGGAGTTTTGCAGCACAGGGGTGTGCACATATAAGCTTAAGAACACAAAGCGGTCTGGTCTGGGCCTGTGTCCAAAATGCTTCTAATGATGAGTGCTAATCTAGGATCGGTTCTGACTTTTTTGTTTTTGTTTATAGTAACACGCTAACTCCATAAGAAAGCACAGACCAGAAGGGTCTAATTTTAGATCATCGCAGAAGAGATGCTTTATGAATATATTACAGTCAACTCCAAAATTGTTGGGACCCTTTATAAAGATGAGTAATAAACAACACCGGTAATGGGCGGTACTGTAGTTTTCTGACATGTAAATATATTGTACTTAATGAACGATTGAAAAGGAATCAACCAATTCCCCAAAAAAATATTACTTCACCCGTTGTTAGGACAATCAGCGTATTGCAGTGGCCATAAGAGGGCAGTCCATAAGCACAGACCGAACCATCTAAAGGATCTGGAAACTTTCTGTGTGGGGAAATGGTCTGCAGTCCCTTTGTCTTCCAATTGCATGAGAAAAAATACACACACACAGAAGTCTATATATTAGGTCCCATATTTCACAGTGCATTTCAGACCATAGACCGAGCCATAAAGTCCAGGGGAGTCTGTGTCAAAGCATTGATCTGGGGAAAGTTATATATAAAAAAAAAAAAATTCTGCTTTTAAAGTTCCCTGGAAAACAGTGGGCTTCATCAATCTGAAATAGAAGACATTTGGAACCACCGAGACTATTTATTGTTGCCCATCCGGCCAAACTAAGTGACCAGGCACGAAGAGCCGAGGTCAGAGGGCACCAAGAACCCAACGGACACTCTAACATACCATCGTAGTTTCTCTGCAGAGAGGGGAGAACCTGCCAGAAAGACGACAATCTCTGCAGCACTCCTATTAGGCCTTTATGGTAAAGTTATGGGAAAACAACCTGGTCTGACCAAAATCAAACTACCTGGCCTAGGTGGTCCGTCCGACGAAAACAAGGTATCACTCATCTATGCTAAAGCATGGTGGTGGGAGCCTCATGCAATGGGGAAACTTCTCAGCGGCAGGAGATGGGAGACTGGTCATAATTAAGGATGAGATGAATGAAGCATAATGCACAGGTCCTCAAAAAAAACCTGGTCCTGAGAGCACAGGACCCCGATTGGGGCAAAGGTTCATCATTCAGCACAACAACGACCCAAAGCGCACAGCCAAAACAACACAGTAATGGCTTCCGGATGAGTCTGTTGATGTAGCCAAGCCAAAGACTTGAAACATGTTGAACATCTGTGGGCAGACCTGAAGATGGCAGTTCATTGAGGCTCACCATCCGGTTTGAGAGCTGGAAGAAACCATTTTGACAGTTGTAATTTGAGAAGAAAATGTTTTATTGAATAAATGAATATACGATATTCCTCATATTGGAAAGTTAAAACCTTGCCTTACCTTTTTAAAGATGCTATTAGTTTTGTGACTTTAGCCCTGGTTGCTTTTGCAGCATAGCATCACGTTCTGACCCTACCAAGTTGTTACTGAAAGATTTGCATGAAATAAAGTAAATTAAATAAATGCCTACACAACACTTGAATGGGGCATATCTGTTGCCTGCTTGTCAACTGACTGACAGCCTTTTAAGCATTTTGAATGTTTTGAATGTCTTTGTGCTCTGTCAGCGACCTGCTTCTCCTGAGGGTCTGCTCTGCATGTTGACGTATTTGATGCTGTTACAGGTACCATTTCTGTGAGAAGTGCTTCAATGAGATCCAGGGGGAGAACGTGACATTAGGGGACGACCCAGCGCAACCACAGACCATGATATCAAAAGACCAGTTTGAGAGGAAAAAGAATGATACACTAGACCCTGAACCGTAAGTTCACGCTCGCGCACGCACACACCACGGTAGGGGGCGTGGCCGATAGTGTCCTCTCGGACCAACCATTCTAGACTCCGGGCTGCTGGGGTTGATATTTAACATTTTTGGTTATATAGCTAGATTCTCTCAATTCTACAGTTTAGCTTTTATCCAGGGAGTCAAAAATAGGGTAGTACATTTTTTCTGTGACTGAGGTTGTTGGGAAAAAGTTGTACGGGAATCTCTGGGTCAGCAGAAGGACAGTTTTATATTTTCAGGACTTAGTTCTGGTCATTTTAGCAATGCACAATTTCCACCCCTGACCTTTCGCTCCCAAAACGAAATATCCTGCATCTGAATGTCAGTTACCCCCTTTTCGAGTCCCCATCTTCCTTGTTAACATACCTCTGATGCTCTCTCTTAGTTATCTGCAGACTTCGTCTTTACCAGTGTGTTTTCAGTGGGCAGCATTAAAATCATGTGATTTTCAGTAATTTTGTCTTTAAATTTAGTTGGATATTGCAGTAATTTCACGCAGCGAAATTAAGGAATTAAATTTTTTTCTAACATCTCTCCATGGTTTTCTGCTTAAGCAAGCACATTTTATTCATACATTATTCATATATCAGCAAAAAAAAAAAAAAAGCATATTACCAGTGTTCTTCTCCTACCTCTTTCAGGTTCGTTGAATGTAAAGATTGCGGACGGAAGATGCATCAGATATGTGTGCTGCACTATGATGTCATCTGGCCTTCCGGGTGAGCTGAGCCTATTGCTCCTTTTTTATTTAAACCGGTAGTATTTAGTACTTAAAGATAATTACCGCTTTTTTCGCCTGCAGATTCATCTGTGACAACTGTCTGAAAAGAACTGGGAAGACCAAGAAGGAGAACAAGTTCTCTGCCAAAAGTACGTCCTGAGTTCCACTTCCTGAAAGTCGGCTTTACAACCACGCTTTCTTGTCGTGCGAATAATCTGGAGAGAAAAACATGTTTACTAATTACCAGCCATACGAGCTTCTCAGAAGCCACTCTCTCTATGTCCAAACTGCCATATGTTGAATGTCATGGCAGTGACGTTGAGATCCCTGGCTGTCTCTCATCTCTTGCAGTAGCTCCTCCATTGTTCTCTGCCTTGTGGTTGTCCGCTGGCATTTGCCTCTGTTATTTGTAGTCCTAGGAAGCATGTTTGACCTTTCCAAGCGCATGGCATTAAGCTAAATTAGACAGCGTCTGCACATTTATTCATATATAAAACATGCCCCGCTGAATGAGGGCTTGGTTCCTGACCAATTTTTTTTCTCTCTTTGCTTTCTATGTTGCTTCATGTTTCTCTCTCCCATGTGTTCTGTGCACACGCAGGGTTGCAGGTAACACGGTTGGGGACGTACATTGAGGACCGGGTGAATAAGTACTTGAAGAGGCAGAACCACCCAGAGGCCGGGGAGGTGTTTGTACGAGTGGTGGCCAGCTCTGACAAGGTCACTGAGGTCAAACCTGGCATGAAATCCAGGTAGGGACTCAGGATTTGGTCTTCTGCCTAACCCTTCATGGTGTACTCTATTAACAAGTCTGTTTTTTATTCCAAGTCCTATTCAAACAATTAAAATGTCTCCAGACTGACTCCTTAAATTGTAGAGACCTCAAAGGTTAACGTAATCCAATTACAAATGTACGTGGAGCACAAAAAGAAAAGAGAAAAAATTGTTAAATACTTGTAAATGCACTGTAATTTCAGGTTTTACACTGTTATCTTAATCTCTTATACATTGTGGTTGAAGTGGATGTACTGTTACACCATCTCATGGTCCATGTATTTTTTTTCTCTCTTTTGTGATGGCGAGGTACAATTTAGAAGTAAGAACACAAAATCGGCAGACCTATTGATCCTAATTGTTGTGTCTTAATAACCTACTCCATCTGGAATCTTGCAGTGTGGTTTAGGTCGGATGCTGATATCTGTTCTGTTGTGTTTCCACTGGTCAGGTTTGTGGACACTGGTGAAATGGCGGAGACCTTCCCCTACAGAACCAAAGCACTTTTTGCCTTTGAGGAGATTGATGGTGTGGACGTGTGTTTCTTCGGGATGCATGTCCAGGAGTACGGTTCAGATTGCCCCATCCCCAACACCAGGTCAGTACCTCTTCCCTGTCATGAGTACCTATCTGTAGCCCTACAAGGGCTACAAGGTTGGCCAGGACAACAGTCCCTACCAGTGGGTTTGGAAGTGGACATCGGAAAATTGAAGATCCTTTTTTGTTGTCTACGCTGGTGATATAGAAGAAAATCTGGATGCTATCCAGACCTAGTATAAAGGGGTGGTAGTAGAAGAAATATCACATGAATGTAGCGTTTCTCTGTAGGTTTCTCACACTGAATTCATTGTTTTGACTCTCCTTTTAATGAATTTGTTTGCAGATGTTTTGTAGATAACTATGGTGACTTTAACGGTTGTTCCTGCTCTCCATAGGCGGGTCTACATATCGTACCTTGACAGTATTCACTTCTTCAGACCGCGGCAGCTGAGGACAGCGGTCTACCATGAGATTCTGATCGGCTACCTGGAGTACGTCAAGAAACTTGGGTGCGTTTCCCTCTCGCACCAACACAACACTCGCTAAAACAACATTTTACACCAACTAAATACCGGAACGATGCGTGTGTTCTGACCTTTGACCCATGATCCGACAGCTACACTCAGGGTCACATTTGGGCGTGCCCCCCCAGCGAGGGGGATGACTACATCTTCCACTGCCATCCTGCTGACCAGAAGATCCCCAAGCCCAAGAGGTTGCAGGAGTGGTACAGGAAGATGCTGGAGAAGGCCTACGCTGAGAGGATCCTGCACGACTTCAAGGTAGGGCCTCTCAACGTACCAGATTTTGACATGGCTTTGGCGCCAGGTGTGGTCACTTAACTGGGCCAAGTCCACAACCTTAACTGAGCCTATGACGTGCATTGTAGATTTGCAGAGTGAGAGAAAGGCACAGTAGTTCAATGAAAACCCTGCACAGACGTGTATGAAAACATTGTCCAGTTTGGTCAGAAATGCACTTTCTGGAACCACCTATGCAACCAATTAGGTCTCCAAAGTCAATATGCAGCTATGATTGAATGACAAATAGCCTTGATGCTTGGCTTAAATACAAACCTGTGTTTTTTCTTTATTTCAGGATATCTTCAAGCAGGCGACGGAGGACCGTCTGACAGGAGCCAATGAGATGCCGTATTTCGAGGGGGACTTCTGGCCCAACGTGCTGGAAGAGAGCATCAAGGAGCTGGAGCAGGAGGAGGAGGAGAGAAAGAAGGAGGAGAATGTGGCCTGCTCCGACACTCCCGAGGTGAGAGGAGTAAAGAGACTAGCTTGTCACGGGATGGAGTGCCGACGGGGAGCTGTGAATAGTGCAAACATGGTTATTAATCACTAGCCTAACTACATTTCACAGGAGGCGTTTGAGTCAAGGACGACTCATAGAAATGTCTGGAGTAGAGCAAGTGGAATGGTTTGATACCATTCTGTTCAGGCCATTACAATTAGCCTTTCCTTTCCAGTTAAGGCTACACCAGCCGGCTGAGCTACAGGCTTACATAGAACTCCTATCTGACTTGTGACATTTGCCTCAAGTGACTTATTGTGATGTCAAAATAAGTGAATTCATGCAGGTTTGCTGGTGCCCAGCCTCCAGTGAATGAACACTAATGAACATATTTATTGATCCTTTGTCTTTCTCAGGGCACGCCGGGGGACACCAAGAATGCCAAGAAGAAGAACAACAAGAAGACCAATAAGAACAAGAGCAGCGTGAGCAGGGCCAATAAGAAGAAGCCTGGGATGCCGAATGTAGCCAATGACCTGTCCCAGAAGCTCTATGCCACACTGGAGAAGCACAAAGAGGTATGACTTTCATTGAGTTGGAATTTAAATTGAAAGTCGTCTTGTTTGTATTTTTATTTCCTCATTATATCTGAACGTTTTATTTGTATGGGCTGTGTGGTTACGTCTCTTTGTTTAGTTTTTGTGTGTTAGGGTACGGGGTTAGGTTGAGGGTTAGGGTATGGGTACGGGGTTAGGTTGAGGGCTTAGGGTACGGGGTTAGGTTGAGGGCTTAGGGTACGGGGTTAGGTTGAGGGTTAGGATACGGGTACGGGGTTAGGTTGAGGGTTAGGGTATGGGGTTAGGTTGAGGGTTAGGGTACGGGGTTAGGTTGAGGGCTTATGGTACGGGGTTAGGGTACGGGGTTAGGGTACGGGGTTAGGTTGAGGGTTAGGGTACGGGGTTAGGTTGAGGGGTTAGGGTACGGGGTTAGGTTGAGGGCTTAGGGTACGGGGTTAGGGTACGGGGTTAGGTTGAGGGCTTAGGGTACGGGCTTAGGGTACGGGGTTAGGTTGAGGGCTTAGGGTACGGGGTTAGGTTGAGGGCTTAGGGTACGGGGTTAGGTTGAGGGTTAGGGTACGGGGTTAGGTTGAGGGTTAGGGTACGGGGTTAGGGTACGGGGTTAGGTTGAGGGCTTAGGGTACGGGGTTAGGTTGAGGGCTTAGGGTACGGGGTTAGGGTACGGGGTTAGGGTACGGGGTTAGGTTGAGGGTTAGGGTACGGGGTTAGGTTGAGGGTTAGGTTGAGGGGTTAGGGTACAGGGTTAGGGTACAGGGTTAGGTTGAGGGTTAGGGTACGGGGTTAGGTTGAGGGTTAGGATACGGGGTTAGGTTGAAGGCTTAGGGTACAGGTTTAGTTTGGGGTACGGGTTAGGTTAATTCCGGGTTAGCGGTGAAGGGATATTTTTTAGTGGTACTGAAATACCTTTTGATACACTAAGATATAGATTTGAGTGGTTTACAAACGAATGTCCCTCTACCTCTCCTCCAGGTTTTCTTCGTGATCCACCTGCACTCGCCCCAGATGGCCAACACTCTGCCCCCCATCTCGGACCCCGACCCCCTCCTGACCTGTGACTTGATGGACGGCCGCGACGCCTTCCTCACCCTGGCCCGGGACAAGCACTGGGAGTTCAGCTCCCTGAGAAGGTTTCCATTCAGCATTGTCACAGGCAGTAACACGCGTCAGCCCTAACCGGTAGACCAGCGCCCGTCTAACCCGTGACCTCCTCCCCTCCCCCGCAGGTGTAAGTGGAGCACCATGTGCATGCTGGTGGAGCTCCACAACCAGGGCCAGGACCGCTTCGTCTACACCTGCAACGAGTGCAAACACCACGTGGAGACGCGCTGGCACTGCACCGTCTGCGAGGTAAGACGCGCCGTGGCCTTCTGGGAGACCCTTGTCCTAAAGAAATACGAGAAAAATAAGTACCCAGCAGAGTTTAGACATAAATCCACGACTCGAGTAAGCTCGAGTCGTGGATTCCGTGACCTAAGTGGCGTGGTCGTAGCCAGGGCGGTAAGGGACCTTGTTCTCCTGGTGTTTCTGCCAGCGATCTGTGCTTATACGAACCTCCTCCCTCCTCCCCAGGACTTTGACCTGTGCATCAACTGCTACAACGTCAAGGGCCATGAGCACCAGATGGTGAAGTGGGGTCTGGGTCTGGACGACGACAACAGTGGCGCGGGCGGCACCGGCGAGGCCTCCAAGTCCCCGCAGGAGTCGCGCCGCCTCAGCATCCAGCGCTGCATCCAGTCCCTGGTTCACGCCTGCCAGTGCCGCAACGCCAACTGCAGCCTCCCGTCCTGCCAGAAGATGAAGCGGGTGGTGCAGCACACCAAAGGTGAGGAGGTGGTGCCTCGTGGCCCCACGGCTCTCTGGTGGGGGGGGCCCCGAAGGAAATGCACATCTCTCTGTGTCTCTGGACAGTGACGACAGTAATGTGTTTGTTCTCCGTCTCAGGTTGCAAGAGGAAGACCAACGGCGGCTGCCCGGTGTGCAAGCAGCTGATCGCCCTGTGCTGCTACCACGCCAAGCACTGCCAGGAGAACAAGTGCCCCGTGCCCTTCTGCCTGAACATCAAGCACAAGCTCCGCCAGCAGCAGCTCCAGCACCGACTCCAGCAGGCCCAGATGATGAGGCGGCGCATGGCCACCATGCAGGGCCGAGCAATGCAGCAGAGCCTGCCGTCCCCGCCCCAGGCCTCCGCCCCCTCCTCCCACTCGCAGCCCAGCACCCCGCAGACCCCGCAGATCTCCGGCCAGCCGCAGACCCCTGGCGCCGCAGGCCTGTCCCCGGCGTTCCCCCCTCGCAATGGCCAGCCCCTGACACCGTCCTCCCAGGGCAAGGGAGGGCCCCAGGCATCCCCCTTGCACCAGCAGCAGTCCCCCCTCCCGCAGCCGCCGCCGCCGCAACCGCCCCAGCCGACGCAACCGCCCCAACAGGCCCCACCTCCCGGCGCGGTCAAGATGGCGCGGCACATTGAGATGGTGGCCCAGGCGCAGCAGAACCAGCAGAACTACCGGGTCAACATGAACGGACTCAACCACCAGAACGCCCCGCCTCACCCCCAGCAGCAACAGCAGCAGCGCATGTCGGGACCCATGCAGATGGTGGGACCTAGAGGACCCCAGGTCATGCCTCAGCCAATGGCACCAGGGCAGTGGCCTGGCACTGGGGGAGCCCAGCCTGGACAACCGGCTGGTGGTATCCCCCCCCAGGTGGGTCAGTCCCAGCAGGGCATCCCAATGCAGCGGCCCCCGATGATGTCTGCTCAGGTGCAGACCCAGAGGATGCATGTCCCCCAGCCGGCGGGTCCCAGGCCCCAGACGGCGCCCCAGAGACCGGGGGCCATCGCCCCCAACGCCCTCCAGGACCTCCTGAGGACCCTGAAGTCGCCCAGCTCGCCCCAGCAGCAACAGCAGGTCCTCAACATCCTCAAGTCCAACCCGCAGCTCATGGCGGCGTTCATTAAGCAGAGGACGGCCAAATACCACGCCAGCAACCAGCCGCAGCAGCAGCCACCGCCGGGAATGATGGGAGGCCAGCCGTCGATGCAGGCCATGACGACAATGCAGGCGGGCCAGAGGCCCGGGATGCCCCCCCAGCAACCTGCTGCCCAGGGGATGGCAGCCCTGGGACCCCAGGGGCAGCTCATGAACCCGGGACACAACCCCCAGGCCAGCGCCACCCATATCCAGGAGCACTACCGGAGACAGCTCTTACGCCAGCAGCAGCAGCAGCAGCAGCAGCAGGCCCACCCCGGCCAGTTCCCTCCCCAGGCTCCGGGCCAGGCCCCCAGCTACTCCCAGCTCCGCATGCAGCAGCAACAACAACAGCAGCTTGCCATGCAAGGCCAGCTCCCTCCCATGGCCCAGATGGGTCAGCCCGGCATGGGCATGGACCCTGCCGCAGCCGCCCAGAACCTCCTGCACCAGCGGATGCTCCAGCAGCAGCAGGTTGGGGGTAGTCCGGTGCAGCCCAGCCCTACCATGAGTCCCCAGGCCCACCTGCTGGCCGGCCAGCCCCAGCCTGGAGCTCACCTACCCGGCCAGTCCCCCATGGCCAACGCCCTTTCCAACCGGTCCCCTGCGCCCATCCCTGTCCAGTCGCCCTGCCCGCCCTCGCAACAGCCCCCGCATTCCAGCCCTTCGCCCCACGTCCAACCCCAGCCCTCACCCCACTCGGGGTCGCCCCACCCGGGCTTGGCCGGGCCCATGCCAGGCTCACTGGACCAGGGCCACTTGGCCACAGCAGAGCAGAGCGCCATGCTGTCACAGATAAACACTCCCAACAGAGGGGGCCTGAACAGTGACCTGGGCATGGGGGGGGATACCACAGGAGATACGCTGGAAAAGTTTGTGGAGGGGTTGTAGCATTAAACAGAAGACTTGGCCACGCCTCGAAATGGCATCCTATTCCCTATCCAGTGCACTACTTTTGACCAGAGCCCTTATGTTGTGTGTACTATTTAGTGCACTATTTGGGATTGAGCCAGAAACACACGAGTACCCCCCCCCTCTATCTTCCACTAATGTACTCAGACTTGGGCCCTGCTCAATTTCGGGGGACTTTATTTCTAAAGTTATGAAAATGATTTTTTTCTTTTTTGTACTGACATGTAAAAAGTTTCAAGAGATGTATGATGGGGGGGGGGGGGGGTCAAATGGGATACAATTGAAAAAAATGAGATACTTTAGGGGGGATGTTTATGTTTCCTTAATTAAGTGTCTGGTGTTTCTTCTTCCTTATGAGTCTAGGGATTTTTCAAATTGCTGTTTAAAAGAAATTTAAATCTCAAAGAATATATATTTTTTTTTGGTTGAGACCAAAATGTGCTTAAATACGTTACTGTTTTATTTGTATTTCTTTGGTTTTGCGGTATGATTTCATGCCTTTTAATTTTCTTTTTTTTAAAGAAAATTGAAAAAACTAATTATATTATTCATACATTTTATTTTGTACCTTGCTGAGAAAATGTTAAGCATTTTTCTTTGTGTGTGTATGTGTGTTAAGACTGTAAAACATGTTTTTCTGGGTATCGGACAGGTTTGTTTTTCTGTTTTGGAGCACTTCTGATTCCTGGGGCGTTTTGAAGGGTTAATGGCACCCCATTCTTCGTATTGTGTCGGGCAGTGTTAGGGGGCACGGCGCCATTTCAGATGGAAGCCCTGGCAATTGTTACCTAGTGTTGTACCATTTTACAGGCAAGCCTACCGCGAGGGACACTTCCTTTCCCTTGTTGTAAGGTGCGTTTAAAGAGAACTATCTGTGTTGCAATGGGAAACGGACTACAGCAGTCTGTGTACGCAAGCACGTACGCAGAAACACTTGACACACTCAGCAGACACACAACAAAACGACAACATCACAATAGCCTGGAAACCGGAATCTGTCTTTGCAAATCTGGAAGATGTTTTTTTTTTTTTTCTCGTGTTAAAAAAAAGTTTTCAAACAAACTGCTTTCCAGCAGATACGTAAAGTATAAAAAGAGGTAGAGAACGGAGAACAGACCAACACGCCGATCCTGAGGGGAGTTGGGGTTCACCAGTTGACCATTTGTTTGTAAAAGAAAAATAAATGAATAGTCCCGATGTCTCTCAACCCGTTATCCTCATTCCTCTCAAAAACATGAAAACTTGAATAAAATTTGGGGTGGGTTACGTTCTTCTAGCTCCCTATTGTAAATCATGCAAGTTGTAAGCAAAAGTACTATAAATATAAGGAAGATAATTAAATCACTGTATAAACTGGTTAAAGACTCATTTCTTACTTATATACCATATTGTTAAATAAACTGTGTGCAACAGACAACACTTGAGTTATACTTCTGCGTCTGTGGTTCGCGTGGTGTCGGTGCCAGAAACTCAGCGAAAAGATTAGGACATCTCTTATGTCTCGATTAGTGTAACGTAGGTTATGGGTAGGTGTTCAATTATTTGCTCTATGACCTTCAGTCACTCTGACCAATAAGATCACACACAGCCAGAGTAACCTATTTTGAACAGTAACATTTCTGTTGTATTTTAAACAATTCAGTTAATGTGTCATGACAGCATTTCCCAAAATACACTAGTGTTCTATATGCCATTACAAATACATCCCACTCCCCGCGACCTCCCAAGTTTTTTAACCGTAGTGGTTATCGGGCTTAATGTTTTTGCTCGCAATGACAGTGCAGCCTTTTTCGGCAGCGGAGAGGTAGAGCCTGGGTCGTAGCTAACATGTGGAAAGGTGGATATGATTCACGATGCACATGGTTTGGCACGGCCCAGTGGTGGTATGCTGTTGGTCTATTAGTGAGAGGGCCCAGGATTCCTTGCAACAGCCATAGCTAGAGCCTACCATATTTTTTAATCCCATTTGACCTTATTCTTCTATAATTAAACGCTCTTTACAAATGCAATACCTTATTATGACGTGCCGGCTCTACCAATGAACTGTTTAAGATACCCATTGGACTGCATTGTAAAGGTGTGTGAACATTCGTTGGGCATTTGCCATAATAGGGCAATCGACTGAGCAACTGTCTGATGCTCTGTAGTTAGGTGCAAAATAAGATTCTCTACCTTAACATTTGATGAGTACGTGCCCAATGTTTTTGGACAAAACGTTTCAACTTCCGGCTAAAGGTAAGAAATGGTCGACGAAACGCCGTAACAATCCCGTCCTTTCCGCTTAATTACTGGAGAGTCCTAGTTTCCATGATTTTTGAAAAAAGTGCATTTTATAAATAAAATGACACATTCATTGAGGTATTTGGCCACACATGTTATACCTATATCAAATATTTTGCTGTTAGACGTTTTTGTATGTTCAGAACTATTTCTTGATATATATATTTTAACTACTTACGTAACGTCGTTTAACGCTAGTATCCACCCATCTGACGAATGGACGTCAAGTCTTGTCACGTGACAGGAACCATCCAGGAGAAAGCGGTCGGTTTTGAAAGCAAATTGCCAAATTATCTCGTAGTAGAGTCTACTAATGCCATTGCATCGCACTCGTCTCCTACATTTTCGAGTACTAATGACACCGGAACTCGAACCATGCAGGTTATATGGGCTGAATAGGAATTTTCACAAATGAACCCGACGTTAAACACGTTAGCTAGCTAACTACACTGTATTACATTCCCCACCATGGGTAGTGATCTATCTTAGCCACTATTGTAGCTAGTAAAACAATGCAGCTAGCTAGCTATCCAATGTAGCGAAACGCAGACAACAGTTGTTACGATGGACGACTCAGATCAAGACTTCGTAGACCTCCGCTCCAAATTGCTCAAACGAGTCCGTAGGAAAGCTGGCGAAACCGTGTCGGAGAGGAAGACTAATGTGGCAGAGTCGTCGTCCCAGGACTCTACCAAAGACGTACCCCCCACCAAGAGGCAGGCGATTAGGAGGAAGAAAAATGTTGGAATAACTTTCAAAGGCCCTCTGGGTAGGAGCGTTAAAACCCAACACATTTGTGATCAACTTAACCTAGTTCCCTCTAATCCAGATATATCTAAACCGGCATTGGTAATTGGAGTTGCTGAGGTCGGTGATGGGGAGAATTCTCAGAGAGCGAAAGACAAAGTATTACACAGGATGCAGCAGTTTAGGAGAGTCAGTCCACAGAAGCTTGTGCATGGTGGAAGGAGTCCGCTTGCTGAGGCAGAGGACATCAGTGACACACTGCCACAATGTTCAGGTGAGGTCTTATCACATTGTGTCAGTTCACCTGTGTGTGTGTGTGTGTGTGTGTGTGTGTGTGTGTGTGTGTGCGTGCGTGCGTGCGTGCGCGCGCTCTCTCTCATGTGCACTCAATATCCAATATCCATATCCATTTTTCAGTGTCTGTTCTTGCGCATTGCTCTCACTATTCATGTCCTCCTGCACAACCCTTCTATTCAGAACCTTCAACCTCCGCCCCCCCCCACTCGCCTGGACCCGCTTCCACTCCCATACCACCGGACCCCCGGGTGGGGGACTCGGACGAGGCCCTGGCCCTTCGTTTACAGGAGGAGCTGGACAGAGAGGCCCAGAGTGGGGCGGTGGACCTGGAGCGGGGTGGCCTGTTCTTCTGTCAGCTCTGCCAGAGAGACCTGTCAACCTTGAGCCCTGCAGGACGCACACAACACATCAACAGGTGTTGATACTGACACACATACACACACTTGCACAAACTGTACCTACATGTGTTCGACCATCCCCCCACCCACCCATGTATTCCTTTTATCTATTCAGTGTTTTCAGGTTAGTACGGATGAAGGCGATAAGGTAAGGGAGCCGGTGTACGTTATTAAAGGACATCCCTGTGTCTCCTCTTGGCCCAGGTGTTTAGACGAGAGCGAGGACGGTACCGCGACCCACGCTCCCCCCGCGCCTCCCCGCATCCCAGAGTGCCCCATCTGTGGTAAACGGTTCAGGTCCCCGAAGAGTCGCGCGGCCCACCTAAAGCGCTGCTCCTCAACCATGGGCGTGGCCCCCGCTGTGCTGCTGCAGGCTGTGCAGAGACAGGCCGCAGAGGGCCTGACCGACGACACCGGCAACCAACCGTGAGTCAGTCCCCCTGGGTGGTCCCACCCACTTGTAACACAGACACGTGTGCTGCTTCTGGGGCCTATGTGTTGCACTTAGATCGTAGTCGAAACACTGCATCGTTCAAATGTTGTTGTTTCCTGTGCACATACACCACTACAGCATGGGTTGGAGTCCAGCCCACCGCTACTTATATGAATCTACTGTTATATTCTACTCTTGCGTAACACTCTCTTCCCCTTAAGTCAGCAGGTCGGGGGCTCCAAGCATAAAGGCCCTACAGACACCAGCATCCCCACCAGGAAGAAGCCCAAGAGGAAGCCTCCTGGCCTCGACGAAGACACCATGGTGGCCCTGGCCCTCTCCCGCTCTCTCCTGGAGCAAGAGAGAGAGCGGGAGGGAGAAATGCAGAGGGAGATGGAGGGAGGTCAGCAGCACCTAGCCCTCCTCCCCCACTTTTCTCTGTCCCCACTGAAGTTGAGGGCTGAAACAAGTAAGACAGTTACTTTGGCGGTCATGTGCAGTGAGCTCCAAACATATGTGGACCCATCCACTTGTAACAGGGTTATTTTCTCTTGTTGCCTATAATTGGCTGATATTTGCTGCTTGATTTATCGGTGGATCCCTAATTAGAATCAAGTCTAGACTTTTGACAGGTGTCCTGTTCATGCGCTTGGGATGAAAACATGCATGCCTGCTCAGAAAAAAAACAAAGCTCCAAACAAAGCTCGCTTTAAAATGGCCAGTTAGTTCCAACCAATTGTGGGTTCGTTTGAAAATGTGAGTCTTAAAAATTTTTTTTGCATGCAGCAGTACAATGACCCCGAACACAGAACCGTAACAACAAAGACATTTTTCAGGGCCCCAAAGCGGCATCCCTTTCACCAGAGATTGAGGGCAAGTAGACCCCAAAAATCAGCAAGGAAGATGCCTTCCGTGCAGATGCCTTCAGTTCAATCCGACTGTCATTGTATCATTTTAAATCCAATACATGATGGCAGGACATCAGAGTCTCTATCATAACTAAAGTCCTCTTGTTACCTGCCGCAGGTAAGGGGCGGGGCAAGAGGAAAAAGGGTGTGGCGTCTCGCCCCCCTCCTCTCCTCCTGGTCCAGGACCCAGAGGCAGCCTTGAGACGACTGCAGGAGCGAGTGACGACCCTCCTCCTTTGTCCCCGTGTTTCCTCGCCCCCCACGCCGACCCGCTGTCCCAGCTCCCTGACTTCCTGTAGTGGCACAACCCTCTGGCAGAAGAGCACACTGCCGGCTGGAGGGTCAAAGGAGATCTCAGAGTTCTACACCCCAGAGTTAAGGGACATCATTGCGCCCTGGGTGTCTGGAAAGGTACGATTCGTTTTTAGTGTATGGACCAGTCTCTGGGTGGAGCTGTATGTTGGAGTCATTAGTTGAAAAACATCACCTTGACTATTTTATCAATCCATCGCATTTATTTTATGAAGCCCTTTTCACATCAGTGATTGTCGCAAAGTACTTTTACAGACACCTGACCTAGATACCCCGAAAGAGCAAGCAACAAGAGTTTAGTCACAGTAGCTAGGAAAAACTCCCTAGTAAGGTCAAAACTAATGAAGAAACAAAGAGAGGAACCAGTCTGAAGGGTGGCAAGCCTTCTGGCTGTGGCGGATTGAAGATTAAAAGAGTACATTGTTTTTGCATGTTCAGCTGACGAGCATGTCAATGAATGCATCTGGGCTGTGTCCAGAGTCTTTATTTAGCCAGATTACCGTAATTCCCCGTTTATAACCCACACAGTGTAATAACTACACCATTCATTTTATAACTTTGTGTGTATACAAACCAGAGTATTAACCGCACCCATATATAAACTGTATTTGCCCAGAGAATTATGGCTCGTACATACACTCACCTAAAGGATTATTAGGAACACCATACTAATACTGTGTTTGACCCCCTTTCGCCTTCAGAACTGCCTTAATTCTACGTGGCATTGATTCAACAAGGTGCTGAAAGCATTCTTTAGAAATGTTGGCCCATATTGATAGGATAGCATCTTGCAGTTGATGGAGATTTGTGGGATGCACATCCAGGGCACGAAGCTCCCGTTCCACCACATCCCAAAGATGCTCTATTGGGTTGAGATCTGGTGACTGTGGGGGCCATTTCAGTACAGTGAACTCATTGTCATGTTCAAGAAACCAATTTGAAATTATTTGAGCTTTGTGACATGGTGCATTATCCTGCTGGAAGTATCCATCAGAGGATGGGTACATGGTGGTCATAAAGGGATGGACATGGTCAGAAACAATGCTCAGGTAAGCCATGGCATTTAAACGATGCCCAATTGGCACTAAGGGGCCTAAAGTGTGCCAAGAAAACATCCCCCACACCATTACACCACCACCACCAGCCTGCACAGTGGTAACAAGGCATGATGGATCCATGTTCTCATTCTGCTCACGCCAATTTCTGACTCCATCTGAATGTCTCAACAGAAATCGAGACTCATCAGACCAGGCAACATTCTTCCAGCCTTCAACTGTCCAATTTTGGTGAGCTCGTGCAAATTGTAGCCTCTTTTTCCTATTTGTAGTGGAGATGAGTGGTACCCGGTGTGGTCTTCTGCTGTTGTAGCCCATCCGCCTCAAGATTGTGCGTGTTGTGGCTTCACAAATGCTTTGCTGCATACCTCGGTTGAAACGAGTGGTTATTTCAAAATTGCTCTTCTATCAGCTTGAATCAGTCGGCCCATTATCCTCTGACCTCTAGCATCAACAAGGCATTTTCGCCCACAGGACTGCCGCATACTGGATGTTTTTCCCTTTTCACACCATTCTTTGTAAACCCTAGAAATGGTTGTGCGTGAAAATCCCAGTAACTGAGCAGATTGTGAAGTACTCAGACCGGCCCGTCTGGCACCAACAACCATGCCACGCTCAAAATTGCTTAAATCACCTTTCTTTCCCATTCTGACATTCAGTTTGGAGTTCAGGAGATTGTTTTGACCAGGACCACATCTCTAAATGCATTGAAGCAACTGCCATGTGATTGGTTGATTAGATAATTGCATTAATGAGAAATTGAACAGGTGCTCCTAATAATCCTTTAGGTGAGTGTACATTGTACATTCATATAAAAAATCTGCCATAGGGCGCTACCAAAATGTATTTGTGGAAGAATTTTTTATTATTTTTGGAAACCCTGTAACGCCAATTGTATCATATTTGCTGCATGAGTTTCTGAGACCTCTACGTTGTCAGACAATCATCTGTGAAAATGTTTGCCGGTGAAAACGGTTTTAAAAATGTGTAACTCGTGTATTAGTTGCCCCCTTGTATTAATCCCTGTGGTTGAAGTTTTTTTCTAAATCTGTGTATAAGCCTGGATTTAAAAACAGGAAATTACGGTACATCTTACTCTCTACTCTGCCACACTAAGTTTGGCCTGTCAGCATATGTGGGTCTCACGTCCAGCTGCCTCTCCCTCTGTCACATTTCTAGCTGGATGTCGTCACACCCTCCAAGGCCAAGGCTGATCCCTCTGACACTCATTCTTCCATAAGAGAAGGTACCCCCCTTACTGTGGAGAATCAGCCGCCCTCCACCCAAGGAGCAGGAAACCTCCCCGTGAGCAGCCAGACCCTGTGTGACCTGATGGAGTTAGCAGAGGAGGGGATGACTCTCACACAATGGGGCTACTCTGCTACAGGACCTGTCAAGGGTGAGGTCAACACACCAGTTTATAACTGAATGGGGGCCACAGGAAGACGCACACAGCTACATGTGAACACACTGACTCACGCGGCTACAAGAAGACACACCCACTCACCTAGCTACAGGAAGACACACCCACTCACTTTGCTACAGAAGAAGCTGGGCTGTAAATGCACCTAACGGCAGTCCTCTTCCCTCCGCCCATCAGACAGGGTGAACTCCGCCTCAGACCTCCGCCTGAGTGGCTTTGTCCCCGAGAACACAGATGATCACCCGGACCTTTGCCTCAGTGGCTTCATTCCAGAGAGGAGAGTCTCTGAAGACCACGGAAGGAAATCTGTCTCTCAGCATGTAGAAACAAACGAGAAATCAGTAAGACTGGCCATACGTTTTCCACTATTTTGATATCTTTCATAACTTGTACTTAAATAGCTGAATCTTGTGCCAGAGCACATTCTTCCTCCTTCCTCCCAGGATTTATGGAAAACTGGGGAATTCATTGGAAATTCCTGGAATATTGTAAGCCGGCCGTGCTCGTCAAAGCCATTGAGTTTTGCCTGTCTCTCACCCCTAGGTGGCGCTGTCCAGGCTTGCTTCAGACCTGAGCAGCATGGTGAACAACCCCCAGCTGAGTGACGTCCAGCTACAGGTGGACAGTGGGGAGGTCTACTTTGCCCACTCATTCATGCTGTACGCTCGATGCCCCCTGCTGGCACAGATGGTGAGTGCACTTTGTGGACGTTGTGATGGCAATTTCTTAAGTCCAAACTATTTACGAAAATGGTAGGTAAGACAGAGGAAAACTCAATTTGCACAATAATCAGTTTATTCTTGCAAGGAGAGAATACACAGGTTACAAAGTAACAATGAATAATCTCTAAAGTAAAACAGGACAAGCATCATAATTTAAAGGAGGGTAAAAAGGGGTGTGGTAATATGTATGTCAATAAAACACATTCACATGGTAATCCTTTTCAACCTTTTAGGAGTCACAATGTCTGGACACCCAAGGATAGACCCTAAAAGTGTTATACAGATTAACTCATTTACGAGTAACTAATCCACTAGTGCCGGTCAAGGATGTCTCCCTGAGACAAACACCAGACCCCACTCTACCTACATTCCTTTACTTATCTAAACATGGGGACTCAGTCCTTTAATCAGTAAGAACACATCAGTGTAAGAAATTTCCCTGACAACGTGCAGTG
The DNA here is from genome assembly GCF_011004845.1 of Esox lucius. Classification (NCBI taxonomy): domain Eukaryota; kingdom Metazoa; phylum Chordata; class Actinopteri; order Esociformes; family Esocidae; genus Esox; species Esox lucius. The sequence goes on from NC_047577.1 coordinate 10,584,505, forward strand.
TGTGTGCACATGGCTGATTTTCAGCCATTTGTATTCATAGTAGACACGTGATTTGTTTGTTCCTCACCGTTCCTCCTCTGTTGTACCTGTCCCAGGTTCACGACAGCGGCTTTGGGGTGCAGGAAGAGGGGGTGCCCCCAGCCCAGAGGGTGTTGTTGGGGGACGTGGCGGGCCAGGCTGTGTGGAGCATGCTCCAGTACCTCTACACAGCCTGCTGCCCACCCCTCTCACCGTCCTTGCTGCCCCACCTACAGGAGCTGGCGGTCAGGTGAGGCACGGCCTGTAAAGTTTCATCGGGCTGGCTGGTGTTGGGGTTTAGGGTTCGGTAGGCATGGTGCAAGTGACCCCGTTTCCCCTTTATGTCTCAGCCCCACTCGTTCTCTCTGTTTGTCCTGCGGCCGTTCAGGTTCGACCTGGAAGTGCTACAGCAGCTGTGCCAGCTCCACCCAGGGCAGACCCAGGGAGACCCGGAGGGGCAAGCGGGTGTAGACTACCTGGACCTGGAGCATCCAACTGGGGGAGAGGAGGAGCACAGAGACAAGGTCTTCGCGGAGCTCCTCCGGTCCATGTGGAACGAAGACGAAAAGGAGGAAGATGAAGGGAGAGCAGAGGGAGAAGAGGATGGCAGGACGGCGGAGGGGGAGCGACGTGATGTGATGTTAGAGGAGGGAGAGATGAACGAAGAGAAAGTAAATGAGGACGAGATGGAGGAGATATACCAGTTCGCCGCCAGTCAGAGAAAAAAGGATGACGGGAAAGAGCAATTGGATGAGGAAGATGAGGAGGAAGGTGTGACATTTTTCACAGAAACAGAAGATCAGGAGGGTTCAAGTAGAAGTCACACATTGGCTAAGGAAGCACAGGTGATCCCATTGAAAGCCCCCTCATTGGCTGAACACCCATTTAGTACCGAAGAAGGGAACAAACCAGAAGATGCAGGAAGAGGAGACATGGACTCGCACCAAGGAAGACCATCTGAACCGAACATCACAAGTCTGAGAGAGGTTTCAGACCGATGCCCCCACCCCATCCCTGACGGTGACCTCGACCTGAAGGTCAGTCTGGATCGTAGCTACAACCGCCTCTTCTCCGACTCCTGGGGGGCCTACGATACCCAGACTGATCCCCGGTCCTCCCCGGCGTCGCCACCCAGAGCCAGCCCCAAACATTCCCGGTCTCAGCACCCCAGGACCAAGGAGGAGGTCATGATGTGTCCAAATCCCACCTACCCTCTTTCACCCCGTTCCGGGCCCTCCGAGGTGAGGGTAGACGGGTGTACGACTCAGCCGGAGGTCCCTACCCTCCAGGCCTCAGCCAGTAAAGTCATTGACCTTACCTTCAGTCCCCCAATGGTTCCTGGTGTCTCTACCCTGCCCATCCGTGACTGCTCCCCGGGAGAAGTGGCTAACACTGGGGGACGAGGGAGGACTGAGGAGGTGGGGGGTGCGGTTGGGGTCATGGTGCCTGTGTGTATGTCGTCGTTCCAAGACAGAACCCATTCTAGTCAAGAGGACTGTAAGACACACCGTCGGGGTCTTTCAAGTAGCTCTGCCTCCCTCTCTCCTCCTCACAGCAGCCAGCAGCCTGAGCTCATAGTTCTGTCCGATTCCAGTGAAGAAATGGAGCTAGGAGATCTAGCACCGGACGGTTCCCCCAGCACCCCTCCGATACCCCTTCCCCGCCTCTCCCAGAACCAGCCAGACTACACCCGAATAAGCACTCAATCTAACACCAAGAAATCCACCTTGAGAAACAAATTAGTTGTGGAACCTGGGACACCCACCTCAAGAACCCAGTCAGACCCAGATCCTGAGAAATCCAGTTTGAAGGAGAAAGAGTCCAGTCCTGGTTCTGCTGGTCCGGATCAGAGCCTGATGGACTGTTCTGCAGAGCTGTCTTGGCTCATTCCTGCCACTCCACCCATGGTTTCCAAGACCTCCAGCTCCACACAGACATTTAGCAGCATGCGTCGCACACAGCTTTTTCCCAAGAACAACTTTTCCGTTTCCTCTGCTTCGGTTTTCTCATCTCCCGTCCCCCCTTCCAAGCGAAGCCTCCAGACCTCCAACACATCCGATCCGCCAAATTCTGCCCAGGCAGAGTCCTCAGTTTCCAGACATAACCCGAACCACAGTGGGCCTTGGAGTTCCCGTCTGGGCGACAGCTCTTTTTGGAAATACAAATGTGGCGCGGTGAGTTCTAACCCGGCGGACAAACCCACTGAGCCCCCGGTGTTCGTGATTCCCCCCTTCCAAAGGAAACGTTCCCGTCTCCCCAGTCAGAACACTTCTGTCTTAGCCCGCCCGCCACCAGACCCCTCCACCAAGGGGACCCCTCTCTATGACGTCTCCCAGCCTTACAGCAGCACCCCCCTGCATGCACACCTAACCAAGCCGCCTGCTCTGTCTTTGGCCTCACCTCTTCTCGGAGGCAGTAGGGGGGAGAGTGAGGCTAGCCAGAGAGGAAGCAAGGGGGAGGAGTCCCAGAGCCCAGGGAAGAGAGACATTCTGGGGGATTTGGGGTCCCTGTGCCTTTCGCTCTCCGATCACTCTTCATCCCCACCCAGAGTAGCAGCCCTAAGTCAGCCGACAGAGGGCAGTGGGTGCCCTAGCCGACACAGACACTCAGCCGAGTCTGCATACTTCCACAGCCCGGGGGATGGAGAGAAAGCGAGCGGGGTGACAGGGCGGTCTGACAAACCCATGGAAATGGAGGAACTGGAAAGGAGTGTGGCGAAAGAGAAAGACAAAAGGGGGGAACCTGAAGAGGTGGAGAGGTCCGGGAGTTTCCGACAGAGCTTCCTGGAGATGGACGAGCCCGCCATGGCCTTTGACGACTCCTGGGGCCTAGACGGGGGAGGGGACGCGGGCATTGAGCCGTCCCAGCAGGTGTGCTTCAGTCTTCGGCTGGAGAGTAGCAGTGGTGGGGGGAGTCCTCCAGAGCAGGGCTACGGGGGCAGAGAGGTAGCGGGACCGTCCTCTACCTTGACCTCCTCTCCTCCTCCTAAAAGCCACACCACTCCCTCTACGCCCTCTCCACCTCGACCCATCACACCCCAGGCCAACCCAGAGATCAACGCTAGCCTTCTGGCCAACCCTGAGATCAACGCTAGCCTTCTGGCCAACCCTGAGATCAACGCTAGCCTTCTGGCCAACCCTGAGATCAACGCTAGCCTTCTGGCCAACCCTGAGATGTGGGAAGACTGGGGGGATGACACGGAGGAGGCCCTGCCACTCTCTCAGAGGGTGAATAACATGGCCCTGACCAAGAGGGTGGCCCAGCTCAAGACTCCAGGTAATTTGGTTTGGTTAGGCCTGCGACTCAGCTTGGTTTTATAATTTATTATTATATCAGCACTCATGATTTGGTAATATTGTGTGACACTCAAATACATAAAACATTTTTTTAATGGTTTTCGCTGGTCAACTCCTCTTATAACCTTTGACCTCTCCCTCCAACAGTGGTATCCAGAAAAAAGGGTCAGCAATGTCCCATGGTTCCCATCACCCCCATGCCCTCCTACTCAGACATGGACACCCCTGACCTCAAGAACCAGCTCAACAGGTCTGACTTCACAACACCTCTTCCTTTCTCCCAGTGCCGATGCGTCCAGTCAGTAGTTGCTACCTTCTTACCTCAGAGAGTCCCGACAGGCTGTCCAGTCAAAGATCAGGACAGAGCCTCCGATAAACATCTTTATTGTTTAACAGGAAGTCTACAAGAACGTTTCCCAGTCAGTAGACACCGTAGGTTGTGAGGCATTCAGAGTGATGTCAGGTGATGTTAGGAGACACAGCAGGACATCCACATTGCCAGCTCAACACAGAGGCTCTATTTCCGGACCTACACATTTATAAAGCCCAGGCAGTGTTACGTTTTCCTACATACAGGAGACTAAATACATAAATGTCAACGCCACCGTGTCCCTATTCTTCCCTGTAGGTTCGGGGTACGTCCTCTACCCAAACGCCAGATGATCCTGAAGCTCAAAGAGATCCACCAGTACACTCACCAGGTCATCAGCTCCGAATCTGAGGACGAGGCCCCTTCCCTGGGTCGGCCCCCGCCCGTTGGGCCCCTATCCACTGGCGGAGACCCCTCCAGGCCTGTGTCCTGTGCCCTGACGGGGAGGTTTAAAGAGCACAGGGTACCAGTGCCCCCTGCTGCCTCGTCTGGTGGGGATGAGGGTCTGGAGGCTCTCTCTGCCTCTCAGGGTTCCAGTGCATCTTCAACCGCACCCAGCGAAGCCTCTGACAGGTATCAGTCACGTCAAATGTGTCGGTGTGGCACGCCATGTTGAGATCGTTCCGTTTTGCCGTGACCTTTGCCCTCCCCTTTCGCCCCGTCCCCCAGGTTCAACCCAGAGCGGTGCCTCTCGGGCGACGACTCGGACAGTGACTCCGCCCTCACGGCCTCCCAGGCCGTCTCCAGCCTCCAGGACCGGCTCGTCGCCATCAGTCGTTTCATCCAGTCGGACCCTCAGCTGTACGGGCAGATCCTCCAGTACCAGCCCCTGGTCTTGTCAGACCTCCAGGTCAGACTCAAGGCTGCAGGTATCCGGCTGGGAGCGGCCAAGCTACTAGACTACCTGGATTCTCAGTGTATTACGTTTACCACTGCCAAGCCAAGGGTTGGGGGAGAGAGGAAGGGACGGGGACGGGGGAGGAGGGGGTTGCAAGGTGGGATCAGGGGGAGGAGGAGGAGAGGGGCGGCTCCTGTGCTAGATTGAAGTAACCTCTGTAAGGTTTCAACGTTTTGGGACGTTTCTATTAATTTCACAGGTTTTCCCAAAATCAAGAGGGAAGAAGCAGGAAATCCAGAATTGTCTTATCGGGATTTCTGCAAAAACAAAACGTATTTTAGTGTCCTGAATTTTGAAACCGTGGACCTGTTCAAAACAAATGTGGAAATCTTAATGTGTTAAATTAAGTTGTTGTAAGATATGGTTGGTTATTGTTTTGACTTCATTTAAAATGTTGCGACTTTTATAATTATGGTATTAAAAAAAGTGTTTCACATCTTACATTCCCTTTGTAGTGTACTCTGTACTAGCTATACTAGTCTGGACTAAGCCGTTCTAATTGGGTTATTGAACTACTGAAATGTGCACCAGCCAAAATCATTTAACATTCCAAACCTAGGAATAACTTCAGTACATCAAAATCTTGAAAAATATTTTACTGTATTTTTGACATTTTTTTCATTTTCTATCCAAAGACCAGCCAAGAAATACATACTTTTCATTCAACCTGAGTACAACTCATGTTGGGGTTGGGGGCAGGGAGGTGCTTATTAAAAAGAAAACAAGCAGAAGAATAATCTCATCCTCTTCACTCATTGTTTCTTGATGAGCCAATCAGGAAGAGGCAGTTTCTGGTTGGCCAATCAGGCAGAAGGTAACCGGTGGTAGAGCTTTCCATTCTAAAAGGTCAAAGTTCGTAGCTTCAAGACTGTTCAAGGGGCAGCAGTTTGTGTAATATCACAGTGCCTATGGCTATTCCTTTGAAACCAAAACAAAGACCACAGATGAAGCACCTGCAGAACCAGAATGTCCTCTCCTTCAGCCACCTCCTGCGCCTCCTCTTCCACTCACAGCTCGGCCCATGTGGCTTCCTGCCACTCGGCACCTCTCATATCTAATCCTCGTCACGACAGGTTATTGATGTTGGCCAGGAAGCGCTGGGCCCACCACTCCTCCAGGTCTATGGGGACAAAGTCTGCATGGTGACAAAGAGAAAGTGGCCATTAACTCCAAGGCTTTGCAATAACCAGATCATTGTCTGTTAAGACCGGGACGTTCTTCTAGACAAAGGACAGGACTATGTCACTCTTTAAGAGCCTCTGCAAGATCACTAAATGGTAAATCAATAGAATCAATTGGATAATTTGAAAATCCTCCCGTTCACTGCAACTTGAAACATTGCAGCGCTTGGCCCCCTGTTAGTCATTTGTCCGGTGACCCGGAAAGTCAACAAGAGGGGGCTGTAGGATGCAGGAGAACCTTAGGAATCTACAACCAGCAGGCTGGATCATGTAGTCAGATAATTGTTCATAGACCAGAAGGTTAAACATTTAAATGAAAGGTTGTGCCTTCTAGCTGCAGATAAGACTTCACTTTAAAGAGTGACTATTGTTAAATAGCGTAGTGGTTAGAGTTCAGGGCAACACAAATTAGGCATTAGGTTTTGTTCAGGATAGAAAAACTTTGCTGGCTACAAGCTGCAATAGCTACATTATAGTAAACCTTGTTTTCTAAAGAAATAAACCAGCCATGGAGTCAGTTTTCATTCTAGGTACTGTATAGCTATTAGCTAGCCATCTACAGTAATCTAATTTAACATGTTATACCACCTTGTTGGTTTGGATGTCAGCTGAAAATGTAATTTTCTGATTCTGATCATCTCTACGACAGCAGTAATTGGTTTCTAAATTAATGCTCTAAATGTACCGATTTCCATACTGCTATAAAAGGTATGTACAGTATATAGCACGGGCATGTCTTTAAACTCTAGCGCATGCGAACTTCACCGAGGCTCGGAAAGTGACAAGTTGGACAAGAAAAACGAACATCGATCTAGAATCCGTTCAGCCTTGTTGAGTCACAACCAATAAGAATGAGAACAGTGAAAACCTGATCCAAAAAGCTCTGTGGATTCAGGGGGGCATGAAGACGCAGATCACCCCGATGTCCTGTCGACCCACTCGTTTAATAAAGCAAACCAAAGCCCCGCTACAACCAGGAAGTGGGCCTGTGGACACTCACTCTTCATTGTGGTACTGGAGGTCTTCTCTGTGTACTGGACCGGCGCCTGTCCGCACGGCTCGTCACCGACCCGTCCGTCTCCGGCCAACCGCTGCTCCACCTCCTGCCATGCTGAGAAGGGACGGGACACACACACACTTCAGAGGTAGGGTGGTCCTGGCACTCATCTGCTTGACGTCCCTCGTGTGTACAGCCAAGTCACACGCTCACTCCTTACTTTAACGTTAGAAATAGTGAAACGGATGGAACCTCAGGCCAGGGATAAGGAACCCTGTTTATATTCTGTTTTAAATAGACGCCCTCTGTGTTATTCGACCGTGCTGAGCCAACCACGTGTTTTAGACCAGATCAGCCCAGGACAGTTGCGTCAGCCCAACTAATTGAAGAGTTTAGTGTTGATAAAGACTGGAAGTTGTGTTTTCGGTGAGTTATAACCCACCCGCACACTCTGTGTTGACTGTATACATCGATATACGGGGGCGTTGGTTGGCTTAGCGCTTAAAAGCCGTTTAATTAACCCTAACCGCTCCAGGGTTGCTGTAAATAATGGCTGATCTACTGGCTGTGACAACAATTTCCCAGTGTGCCTTAGGGTATGGGATATGCAAAAACCCCATTGACATTTATCATATGCATATCATAGGGATATAATCCAGGCACCTAATTCATTAGTATATTAATCTATTCGACAAGCTGTTGAATGTAAATGATAGCCTACACTAATAACCCCCCCCCCCCCCCCCATGTACTTATTAATACAAAAGTTAGAATTTATAAATTACAAATTTTTTTAAATATTTAAAACAATATATATTTATGAAAGCAAATCAAAAACAGAAAATCTGAGAAGTAGGTTTCATCCCTATTTCCATGACCACCAAGGTTTTCACAGTTGAATGAGTCGTTATAAATAAATAACACAGACTGACACTGTCTTGCATGCAAAACAATAGAGTTGTTTACAGTGGCAAGTGAACCCACTGAAAGGTTCTCAGCCTATACCGAAATCAATGACTAGAGGGTTGTGGCTCTGGTTATATAAAACCAGAAAAGTTGTTCTGGCCATTCATATTATTTGGAAGTGCTCCAAGAAAAGCAGAACTGTCATGCTGAACCTTTACTATTTAATCCACAAGTTATTTGCTTTGTCAGAGCTTAGTGAGCGTGTAGAATCAACAAGGCAAACTGTCAGAAGGAATGCACACTTTTACATAATTTAAATGGCCAAATCGTTTGTTTTTTGTATGAGTGTCTCTTCTCTCTCCATTTCTACCTCCACATGACACGTCTACATTTATATTTGAAGTCATTCACTTTTTGCGTGAAATGTGTTCATATACACTTAGTCTAATCTAAATGGACTAGTTCACTTGGATTACATATTCTACATGGCTAGTTTTACACAAGAAATCTAGGCTGAAGGGCTAGTCTACATGGTGAGTCCACACAGCTAGTCTTCTCTCCTTGGATGCTGTTTTTCTCCCCCATATAAAGTCTGAAGGAATGGGGGGGGCGGCATGTCAGCTGTGGCCTCGAGCCGATCCTGACCCAGAGCTGCTGGTCAACAGAGCGGGTTGACTACAATGGTGTTCCATTCAAATGATGATAACTGGATATGTTTTTAATACCTAAAATGACTTGGGGCTGTACTGCTAAAGTTCAGTGCTACAGCGTGATTGCAAATTAAAGGACACGTTCGCGAAGGCTTACGATCGCAAGTCGGCGGCTCAGTTGGAAACTACCCTTCGGTTGGTTGTGCCACCGTAACACTGCCCGTGAGCGAGCGTTGTGCTGGAGAACCACAAGGAGGAGAAAAATGCCCCCATTCATGGAGAGCTCACCTTCATACACAAATCGGACGTTCTCCTCATGGGCAGGGGTGAATCCTTCGGATGGTGGCTCTTCCTTCTGTATGGCCACTGTATGATACCCCTTCCCGTTCGGGCGATTGAACACTATTTTTGGAGCTGAAGAGCTGAGGGAAAGAGACATGCAGGTGGATAATTAGGTAAGTAGGCAGGTTCAGGAGGCAAATGGTCATTTGTGTAGACCAGAAGCGAGACTGTTTAGCTGCTATCTGCCCTCATTAAATGCCCATCATGTAAATAATCAGTTGGATCTTTAGAAGAGCTGGTCTTGCTTGAGATTATATACACACACACACACACACACACACACACACACACACACAGTATATAACAATATAAAAACAACTCACTAGACTGGCTTTTATTACCTTGCACAATCAATAAATGTCAACAATGCACCTTAAGACAATACAATGTCTAATATTACACACCTTTTTCGTAATTTTGCAGACACTTATCGACTTACATTCCCATGTGGGAATCAAACCTACAATCCTGCAGTTGTAAGTGCCGGTCTGTGCCAATTGAACAACAATGGACCAGCTCTCGAGTTCGGTACTACTGGGATGTAGAGGCAAAAACATGTTGCCATCAAAGTTACAAAAAATCATCACAATGGTAATTAAATGCAACAAATGGGCATCCCCACTTTCTCCTCAGTACGTGTTTAACCCCCAACGCCTCCCAGGTGGACAACCCAGATCAGTGCTTTCAAATTGTGCATGCCATAAATCGCCTCCAAAGCATGCGTTTTGTAATAACGCGTTTATCCACGTTGGTTCCTCTACGCATCTCTATGGATTTATCTACACCTACTTCCTTACACAACAGGGTTGCTATGGGGACAACCTCGGTCGGACAGTAGAAGTATGTGGATTGAGTCCCAGTCAATTATCCAACGCCTGATATTATGTAACAAGCTTAAATTTGGCTATTGTAATAATGCATGTTTATCCGGACTGTATTACAAAAAACACACAAGTACATAGTCAATTACAGAGCAAACTGCTTGCGCAACCAAATGCCCCATTGCTAAACTTGCTAGCAAGTAACGTTAGCAACCGTGTCCTTGTAGTGCGCAGAATGCATGTTTCACTTAGAACGCACGCGTTTCTAGTGTATGCGGTTGGATATATATAAACCGACTACATCTTAACAAATGACCAATTTGACCTGCTCGAATGACTTCAAATTGTTTCTTAGTGTTCCCGCTGCGTTTTTACAAGTAAACACATGGACGACAGGCACACCGCAGGTAGTTCGCGCTGCTAGCCAGCAAGCCTGTCAGCTAACCTTGCAAGGTCACACCGTTCAGGACGAACCTAGACAACGCTGTTATGACACAATGTAAACTATGAATTAACACAGATTCATTTTAGAGTGAAAACATGACGAAGGACGTTCTAAAGCTAATTTGCGTGAATCGTGACGTACGCGTACAGAAATCATACCAGTGGCAACATACATGATAATACTTATTAACAACGGAACGCCACACGTGCCACAGAATCTTCAGATTACTACAGTAGCTTGTTGGGAACTCTTGATATGAAGACAGGCCTAGCTAAATCAAGATATTAGTACTTACTTTGATGATAGCCAGGAAGTCAGTTTCAAGTCGTTGGTTTTGTTCTCAATTTGCTGCGTGGGACCTAGAATGAAAAGAGAATATCAATGTTAATTGACCACACGCACATGCTTGCCACTAAATGTTATGCTTTTGATCTCGATAAACCTAACCTTACACATGCGTAGCCGTAATCTATTCAATTCCAATATTACTTCCATGGTCATCGTCATAGCCAGTATTAAATGTACCGCTGTATTTACATGATTCGAAGATTGTTGATTATATATAATTAAGTAATAGGCTTACATAACTTATTATACATTATTTGCCGCTCACCTGTCCTGCGTTGTGTAACAAGTTTACTGGGACCTCTAGTAAAACCTCTAGTGTACATCATGTGAAAGCCTGTTCCACGAGAACTTCAGTGTTGCAGGCGGGGGAAAATCTTCAAACAATTCAAGAATGGTGGTCGACTCTGTAGTCCACACTGAGCAATGTCCCCTTTCGGTCTAATTCTCTTGACGCAGCCACCGTGGAAAAAAAATACAGCGGCGTAGTTTTCCCAGTCAGCTGCCCGGTGCTACGTAAGCTACTGCAAGCAACTGTCACCGAAAGAGATCTCTGTATGTCGCCTACTCCTTGTCTTGTGGTGTGACCGTCACCTCTACGTGTATGTTTGGTAAAGGAGCCTTGTGTTTCAAGGGCACAGCCGATAGGTCAACCAAGGTAAAACACGGACAATAAATTCAAATGGCTGTTGCAGAAGAGAACTACAACACGTCCACTATATAGTTACACCGGTTAAACTCAATGGAGGCAACCAAAGTAAATGAGACTACACGCATGCTGTGACAAGACCAGACCCGGCCGTCATGCCCACGTCATTACACGCCCCCAAAGAACCAGACTACTACTGACCTTTCACCCATTAACCTTAGCACGTGGAGAATCCACTTCGACAAAAGCTCAACATTTAAAATCACACGGGAAAATGTAAACACTAGGAACTGTTTTCCCGACTCACCATGAGCCATTATGCACAGGCGTTCACCATATTTGAATGAGGCAAGCCTTATGGTGGTTGTGCAACAGCCCATTTGAGCAAAATGCTTATTGTCTAGCCAAGGTATTGGTTTAAAATAGCATTGGTCAGATCAGGGGCCACCGATTTGATTGGCCCGTGGCGCAAATAGCCAGGGGGGCAGGAACACAGGTGAAACAGGAAACGGGTTAAGTACGGAAGATCATCCGCCAGGTTAGTCGGCTCAGACAAGCTTAACCAGGGTGATACTGGTACCTGGCCTTCTACCCCCCCCCGTTCACTGGGCCATGTCTGCTCTGTGTAGGTCAATGTGCGTGACTCTACGACTGTTTTTAATACTGCCCACGGGGTGACACGAAGGTGACCGACTTGACAAAAAGAGATCCACTCAAACTTGCCCAATGATTTATGACCCATATTCATATTGAGAACAATGGGTGTGTGTCACTTGCCCTCGGTATCAAAAGTCAAACTTAACTCCTCGACGTTTCTGGCCGTGTATGGGCACAGATTGAAGCTGTATGGTCGAAGCTCTGAAAAGACAGATCTAGAGGAGCCAAACACACCAAGTCCATCCATATTGCACTTTATTTTTTGTCAACCTAATAAGACCACTGCATCAGAGTTAATGCATCTTCCTGTATTTTATACATCTCAGTGGAGGAACAGTTGGATGTACATTGATTGGTCCTGACTCATACATCCCAGTTCAGAAAAACACATTATTGCATTGTGTGGGAATATAATGTTCGTATTTAGACGGAGACTTAGGCTGCAGAAGGTGTGCCCCTGAGTTGGTGTATACAGTACATTAGTGAATATTGAGTCATGATGGAGACAAGCAGGGCCTTAGGAAAGTTCTTAGAACACTTTGTCCAGGTTTTGGTTGTGTTATAGGAATAAATTATTACATTAGCCATCAATCCACACAAAATATGTTTTCAGACCATTTATTAATTAAATTGGCAGCAATCACAGCTTCAAGTCTTCTCGGGCATTCCTCTACCAGCTTTGAACACTTGAATCGGGGCTGGTTTTTTTTCCATTGTTCTCATAGATCCTGAATGGGGAGCATCAGCGAACTGCAATCTTCAGGCTCCACACAGATTCCAACGGCTTCAAGTCCATGCTTTGGCTGGGCATCTCAAGGATATTCACAGACTTGTCCCGAAGCCGTTGTCTTGGCTGTGTGCATCAGGTTACTGCCTTGTTGAAAGATGAATCTTTATCCCAGTCTGAGGTCCAGTGCGCTCTTCATAAGGTTTTCTTCAACGTCCTCTATAAATTACGCTGTTTATTCTTCCTTCAATCCTGACCAGTCTCCCAGTCACTGTCTCTAAAGAAATGTCCCAATAGCATGATGCTTACGCTACCATGCTTCACCGTAGGGAAGGTTTTCACTAGATAATGACTGGCACCTTATTCTGAACCAGATGTAGTGCTTTGTATTCAGACCTAATAGTTTGATTTTGGTCCCACCAGACAAGATGATATTTCCCCCATCGTGCTCTCACAGCCCCTCAGAAGGCATGTCATATTCCTTTTAAACAAGAGTGGCATGCATTGTAAAATCTAAGATATAGCACTGACAACTGTGTGTCTTTCTAAATAATTTCTAATGAATTAGATTTGCCACAGGTGGACTCCAATCAAGTTCTAGAGGCATCAAATGACAAAATGCATCCAAGCTCAATTTGTGGTGTAATGGCAAAGGTTTTCCATTTTCAATAAATGTAAAATAATTTTTAAAAATGGTGTAGATTGATTGCCCAAATATATATATTTAAATAAATTAAAAATGAAGTCCATAACACAACAAAAAAGTGGAGAAAGTGAAGTGTTCTGAATACTTACCGTGGGCAAACTTTCTTTACTGTTTGTTTGTGCTTGTGTCAGTTTGCGCGCTTGTGTGCGCGCATCCATCTGGCATGTTTTTCTTTATTTGAATTAAAGGGATATTTTACTCAAAACATTCTCTTACTATTTTGCTCATTAGTCTGCAGTCAAGTTTTGTAGATGGTTAATTTCTTTTCAGACAGGAACCTGTGTTTCCATGACACATTTTGCATCTTGAATGAAAGTGTTTTTGTGTTTGTGTAATAAAACCAAGGCATACAGGTTGTGTAATTCTGTGTGTGTGTGTGTGTGTGTACTTCAGTAATGAGGATCACAGTCCTCCAACAGACTGTCAGTGATGTAGTTGATATCCAGTGTCTCCTGGTAATATTGTTTCTCCACAGCTGTGTTGACAGTCCAGCCCACTAACTCCACCCCTCTCTGGGCCCAGTACTGGACATAGTCCCTGGGAATGGATGGAGAGAAGAGAGTCAGCATGCGGCTTGCTGGCCTGCGCCGTACAATATGTAACCAAGTGATTTAAACAATCAATGGAGCTTCCTACACATGCATGTAACAGCAGCTTTCATTTCTAATGGTGTTAGCTGCGGCTGTGTTGCAGCAACAACAGAAACAACACAGCTGAAACAAATAAGGCTCTAGAAAAAGAGCAAACGAACAAGCAACCTTGGTTGATTCCCGGGAACGCAGATTCTTACGTCTAAAAATAATTTGAGCTTTTGTAGGATCCCACTGCACGTTGTCTTGTTATTATGTTACCTAAACAAGGGCGCCCGTGTGTTTTTCTAAAGCGGCAGCGCGCGTCAATACCAGTTTCCCCACCAGTGCACACTGAAGTTATTCCCATCACACCGTTCTAATCCTATTTCATACATCTTCAGTGCCCGCAATCCAAACTGTCGGCCAGTGACTGTGCATTATGAGTGACTCACGGAGATATGAAGTTCTTCTGCACCAGGAAAGCCGAGACCCCGCAGAGCTTCCATAGCAGGTGATGATGAGCCCAGTCGAGAATGACGTCCAACGCCCGCATCCAGTGGTGTTTCCATGGCGACGAGAAGCGCGGCGCTCCGTCCCCGAACTGGGACAGGCTCCACGGCCGGTGGGTCAGCGCCGTGACCACGTCCGGGTCGGCCTGTCGCATCTGGGGTCAAGGTTGAGAAGTCAGGCAGTGGAACGGGTGGCTGAGGGACGAATTGACTTGGGAGTTTTAAGGGACATTCTTTTCTTTCGCTACCTTTAGTGAGACCTAAATCAAAAGCAACAGTGGGTTGTAAGTGAATTAGGTAGGGGGAGAATAATACGCCAGGGTTTGGTTACCTTGTAGATGACTTTGGGCTCGAAGGAGCACACGATGCTAGTGTTGTAAAGGATTGGATGTTTCTGATACAGCTCCTTAAAAGCTGCTGCTGCCTGAGAGAACAAGAACATACACTTTAAATATGTTACCAGAATCCCTGTGTGTGTGTGTGTGTGTGTGTACACAGATCAGCCATAACATAATGACCACCTGACTAATATTGTATAGGTCCCCCTTTTGCAGCCAAAACAGCCCTGACCCGTCAAGTCACAGACTCCACTAGACCTCTGAAGGAGTGCTGTGGTATCTGGCACCAAGACGTTAGCAGCAGATCCTTTAAGTCCTGTAAGTTGCGAGGTGGTGCCTCCATGGATCGGACTTGTTTGTCCAGCACATCCGACAGATGCACGACTGGATTGAGATCTGGGGAATTTGGAGGCCAAGTCAACAACTTGAACTTGTTGTTGTGTTCCTCAAACCATTCCTGAATTATTTTTGCTTTGTGGCAGGGTGCATTATCCTGTTGCCATGAAAGTGTGCACATGGTCTGCAACAATGCTCAGGTAGGTGGTACGTGTCAAAGTAACATTCACATGAATGGCAGGACCCAAGGTTTCCCAGCAGCATCACACTGCCTCTGCCGGCTTGCCTTCTTCCCATAGTGCATCCTGGTGCCATGTGTTCTCCAGGTAAGTGACACACATGCACCCGGCCATCCACGTGATGTAAAAGAAAACGTGATTCATCAGACCATGCCACCTTCTTCCATTGCTCCGTGGTCTAGTTCTGATGGTCATAGTAGGTGCTTTCGGAAGTGGACAGGGGTCAGCAGTTTTGGAGATGCTCTAAACCAGTCATCTAGCCATCACAATTTGGCCCTGGTCAATGTCGCTCAGATCCTTACGCTTGCCCATATTTCTGCTTCTAACACATCAGCTTTGAGGACAGAAAGTTCACTTGCTGCCTAATATATCCCACCCACTGACAGGTGCCATGATAACGAGATGATCAGTGTTATTCTCTTCACCTGTCAGTGGTCATAATGTTATGGCTGATCGGTATATATACATACATGTATATCAGTATATGTATATATGGGCGTGTTTGTGTATTTGTGTGTGTATTCCTCTATGCAGAATGTCTGGATGTACCAGCCATTGGATAACTGCTCCATTGTCTGAACTAAAGCAGAATACTGCCTAAAAACAAAAGGCCAGGATGCTAACATACCATGACTGTTCTGAAAGTGTAGCGAACTGTAAGGATAAATAGAAAGGCTCCCGATTGGCCGCACCTCGTCTGGGTGACCTTTGACATCGAAGTAGATGGTGAGCTGCAGTTTGATGCATTCCTCCACAGCATCCAACAGCATGGGTATCTTCTCTCCCTGGAACCTGTCACTGTGGAACCCACACAACATGAAAACATATAAGACCAGGGGGTCGACAGCCTTTATGACTAGAATAATTTCTATTCATTTTTAAATATACACTGCAAAAGTATTCAACCCCTTGACCAATTCTCTAATTTCACAGTAAGAAATGGTACATTGTTCTTATTGATATATTTTTTTTAAAACACTCCAACCCAGTTATTGTAAGGTGTCATTGGATTTATGTTCTACAGTATAAAAAAGAAAAACAGACCTATTCTTGCATAACTATTCAACCCCTACAAATTAATATTTGGTGAAGGCACTTTTTCCGAATCCATAAAAGTATTTTGGTAAGTATGCACCATCAAAGCCCATTCTTCTTGGTAGATTTGCTCCAGGTTGTTCATGTTGGTTGGACGCTTGCAGCCCACATATTTGTTTCTTTACTTAATATATATCACACTAAAATGTTCCAGTCATTAGCTTTGCTGCTGTAGTCACATACATTCGTGCAGCAGTTAGCTAGTGTTTGCATTAGTTCGTCACTGGGATTAAACACAGACACATTTCTGACTCCTGCCATACTGTTTCACTGAATCACTTCTTCAGTCAATCCCATCCCTTTGCTCACCTAAGGCGGTGCTTGGCAGCAGCGTCCAGCTTGCTCAGCTCTGAAAAGCTCAGCTGTGCAAGTGGTCCTGACCCGTTGGTGGTTCTGTCTACAGTTTCATCATGCATCAGGATCGGGACCCCATCTGAGGTAAACTCCAGGTCCAATTCCACACCCGTCGCCCCGTTCTTATGGGCCTACAAACAGGGAGGACGTATAGGGAAAACATGTATAGAGTGAGAGAAAATATCTATACAGTACCAGTTAAATGTTTGGAAACCTACTCATTCAACTGTATTTCTTTATTTATTTTCCACATTGCAGAATAACAGAGCCAACACCAAAACTATGAAATGACACAATTGGAATTATTAGTAACCAAAATAGTCTTAAATATATCAAAATACATTTCCTTTTGTAGATTATAGTAGCTTTGCACACTCTGCATTCTCTCAAAAAGCTTGTACTGTTTGGGTCTGGACATGATTGTCCGGGTTAGTGCTGTGAACACTTGAATATATATGCGGATTGTAGGCTAGACGTTTAACTATACGTTTCTCGATATCAGGCTTATCCATTATAGGGCAATCCATTGTCTCTCAAGCGATATGGACTTCCTACCTTACCTCCCGGATAGCAGCTATGGTGTTCTCAGGCGCATCGTGCCCTCCGCCTCGGTGAGCAACGATGGACACCCCACCAGCCGCAGCGTTCTTGGTGGGCCGAAGAACCTGTCTTGCCCGCATGGACGGGACTTGTGGAAACCGGAACAAAATCAGAAAGGCGTACAGACAGGCTGTGAGGGCGGTGGACCATATCGGGCTCCGGGTCCCAAGGAGTGTGCCCACAAACACGACCGAGAAAAGGGTGAGTTCGTCTCCGACTTGCAGCATATTTGAACTGCCTACGGCTTATTTTCTTAAATAAATGTTATCATTTATGTGGCTAAACAAAGAAATGTATGTATATGGTAGGCTACATACAGTGGAACTGCCGCACTACTACTGTACCTAATCTTGGTTAGGGAAGCGACTGAGGATCCAGTCCCTTTTGACTTTATCTTTCCTGTCTCCACCATAGACTGTAAATATCATAGACTGGTAAATATAAGGTCTCCACCCGGGAAAGACGTTATTTCACAATGTATTAGCAATTTCTATGGAACGCCAAAGGGGTCAGAATTAATGCGTTCAGAACGCGATTGTTTAGCGCCTACGGCTGTTAAACAAGCGCCCGCGCCTGGATTAATATAACTTCCTCCTCAGAGGCGGAGCTTTAATGGGTGCAATGGGTGCACGGCACCCATGGCAGCCAATCACAGGGGCACCCAAGAAGTTTATCTTATGGAAGAAAAAATTACAGCAAACATAAAAAAATATACATGATGATTAATTTGCTACATACTATTTAGTTGACATTTAAGTGATGAACATCTTCATTTTTTATGATTCAATAATTCATTGAATGATCGACTAATCTGGTGTGACCGTGAAGTGTAGCCAGCGTTGACAGAAAATACAGTTTCCCGAATAATTGGGATATTTTTAATGACAGTGTGCGTTTTTTATGAGGAATTTTGTCGGCTCGTTAGCGAAGGATCTGAACAGTGGTTAATTAAGTAACGAAACATAAAAATGGAACGTAGATATGTCTGCCACTCAAAGGAAAGAAAAGCAATACAATCAAAAAATAATGAAATGTGCCCTTGAGAAACGTCTTTAGTTAAGTTGTTGAGCAGCATAAGCAAAAGACAATGGATGAATCTGATGTTACAATGACAGGAGCAGCATCGCAGTTAATAGCGAAAGGGGATTACAGTTATGATCCAGGTCCATAAGCAGCTAGCAGTGAAGTTTTGTAACTGCAGGTACGTTGTGTTGCAGCCTAATAACAAGCTCCTGTTCTTCATGGTACGTGAAACGTGCGTACATTTTTGGGAGAATAGTACTAAATATTTATATTATCTGCCTATCTTTTAGTTGGGAAATCAGGTGGGGGTGGGGTATGGATTTGGCACCCATGGTGCTAACTTTAGTTGTTATAAAAGGACAACTGTATGCTTTTGTTAGTCCTCAGAATGTAAGTACAGAGTGATAGTACACCAACATCATGGTTTACCTACATCTTTCGTTTGTTAGAAGTGTATGTACTTTTTATTTGGCAAGTATTGGTCGCCACTTGTCAGCCTTTCTTCACACATCCAATCAGAGATAGAATTATATCTACTGCACAACACTCAGTGCACATCTGGCTTTCACAGGTTATTTGAGAAGGGTTCCTTAAGATGCTTTTAGTTTAAAACAAACTGGAATGTTGGATCATTTTATCAGGAGTAACCCTTAATATAATGTGTTTGTATTTCTCTTTGTTTCTCTCTTACTGTAGCTTGTGTCAATGTCCCCTCACAATGTCCTTCAATGTCCCTCACACTAAACCTCAAGGAAATACTTCAGTTCCTTTGCACTATTTTTAGAATGACATTCCCTAATATTCAAAGTGTTAAATTTCCTAATGCATGAACCATACTGTAGGGATCTTTGCTGACTTCTACACTACCTGAATGTGTGTTCTTACCATTGATTTGATACTGTTACTTAACTGCACAAAAAAGATCCATCAATCATGTGACATTACCCTGCTTCTCTGTCCTTTTTTCAGTTTACATGTTTTAACAACAATCCTCTTTGCCACCACTACCAAATTATGGCCCGTCATTGAACTCCTAACATTATCTGTCTCCAACTCATCAGGAACTAAGGATTATTTCTCAGAGAGGAGACCATAACACAAAATATACTGTATAGTTATTAATATTGCTTTTATTATTATCATTATATTTTTTGTTATGAACCATGGCTTTGTTTGACATCACGTTTTTAAAGAAAACATGGGTGAGCAGGCAAAACACATTTATTTTATTTCTTAGGTGTTTCATATTCAACTGTAGGTTATAACAGAATGGCACCATCATAAAACAAAACATGTCAATAAAGAAAAAAAGGAAATTACCCCTTTTCAAAGTCTGCATACCCCTTTAGCATCAATGATAGCGTGCAGTCTTTTGTAATAGTTTTCTATGAGGCCCTGAATTCTTGCAGGCGGTATAGCTGTGCATTCATCTTGGAAAAATGCTTCCAGGTCATGCAAAGTCTCTGGTCGTCTTGCATGAACCACATGTTTGAGATCTCCCACGAGTGGCTCAATGATATTAAGGACAGGAGACTGTGATGGCCACTTCAGAACCTTCAACTTTTTCAATACTAATTGCTATTTAAAAAGCCACAGGTGTGGGATATAACCCTTTAATTGCCATTTCATCCTGTGTGTGTCATGTTTTGTGTCAGTAACAAGGCCACACATTCAAGGGTATGTCTTTTGATCAGGGCCCTTTGGGTGATTTCTGTTATCATAATGATTTAAAAAGGAGCCAAACAACTATGTGATAATAAATGGCTTCATATTATCACTATCCTTAAATAAAATAAAAAATGTTTGCATGATCAGTCATATTTTCAAAATCAATGTCAAAAAAGCACAATTTAGGGTTAGATTAGGGTTAGATTAGGGTTGCCACCTTCAATGTGGAAAAATAAGGGCCTCCTTGCCAGCGGCCCCAAACCCGGGGGACACAAATGAAGCGGGGTCTGGGGGTCCTCCTCAATGAGAGTGTCAGATGCCTCATTCCCTGCATTCTGCTGAATTTCTATGCATCAATTTGTTTGCATAGAAATGCATTGTATGCATTTCTGTTCATCATTTTCGAAGTCGTCTGCTCTGTGAACATGAATGTAATGGAAATAGAGTAAATAAGAGTACAGACCAGTTGCATCAATTATATTAAGGATTAAAACATCAGATCATAGACATGGGCAAGATGTTTGGTCTTTCAGAATAAACTATTTGGAAGAAGGAAGAGCCCACCCTCCAGGAAGGATGATGTAGCCTAGTTTTGTCTGTTGCTGCTCCCATGCTCTGGAATTGTCTCCCATCCCACATTAAGTCCCGTTCCACCACTGACAATTTTAAATCAAATTTAAATACACAATTTTTCAGTCCACTCTTTACTTATTTTTACCCTCCTCTTACTGTGTTTTAATCTGTTGTTGGTTTTATTCGATTTCTCTTAACTTCTTATTGATTTGCTTTTACGTCATTTTAGTTGTCTTAAGTGTTTTCCATTTTAGTCTTGCTCTATATGTATTATATGTACTATTGTATTCTGTTATGTATGGTTGCCTTTTATGTATTATTTACCTTAATCATGTATACAGACCCTGTGGCACAGGGGCATTGCCTCCCAGCAAGCATTACCCAAAAAATTGTTTGGGTAATGCTTACCAATACTGTACTTCACTAATAACTGTTGGGAATGTAGGCTAGCTCTCTTGCCTTCATCTGCAAATGCGATCGGATCGAAGATGTGCTTTAAGTAATGTGATCACTAAGCTACAAAGAATGTGTACCTACAGCAGTTACTAAAGCTTTCAAATTTGATTGACAGCTCTGTATTTTGCTTGTATATAGGCATACAGCCATGCATGCAACGAATATTTGCTTTCCGTCCATCGTGCTTTAGCTACTATTCTGTGTTGATAAGTAGGAAAAATGTGGCCGTCCATGGCAATCCAAAGCCCGTCCAAAACGTTTGTTCTAGCGCCTGCACGTATACCTGTTTTGAGGCACATGTTAATCCATCTGCCTCGACTGTAAAGCACTTTGTGTCAACTGCTATTGTTTATAAATGTGCAATATAAATAAAATGTATTACACTTTCCACCAAGTGGGATATTGGTTAAATTTCCCTCACACATATACACACAGCTCGTGCGTGCGGAGGGTCATATCTTCTGCTTACTGAACACACAACTTGTGTATCTGGGACAACCGCACTGCTGATGTTACCGTGCGTGAGTTCTCCGTAACCACGGCAACGATTACGTTCAGTGACAGACAACTCGCCTGTCATTCTGATTAAATACTTCTCCGCTGTTTCATGAAACTATTTTGGTTTTATTATTTTTCGTGTCAATCTAAACTTGACGTAGGGTGTGCATGAAAAAAATCGCAACTTTGATTCTGTAAAGGACAGTGCATTTTATTTTTCAATACGGGTCGATCTCGTATTATACGGGAAAAAACTTTTTTTTTTTGTCTATGAATATTAATGTCCTGCACCGACATAATTTACTTTATCGTCAGTCGTGCTGTGCCCACAAGAGGGCAGAATGACGCTTTGGCAGGTTTGGAAGTGGATTTTTAAAATCTTTACTTCCTGTGTCAAAGAGCAATTTCTTTCCTTGTCTCTGTCTAGCCCGGACTAGCTACATATAAAAGTGTATTTTTTTTACCTGTACGTGTGATGTTTTCTCGAAAGGTTTAGCTATACAAGCTAGCTAACATGGTAAGATGTCTACATTTATTTAAATTAATGTTAAAGAAATTGTCTCGTTGTGAATATAGTTCATGGATATCTGTCTGACTTACAGTATAGTAGCTGGTTTGCTAGTGAGCTTGGATAGAATAGGTTGTATGAATGATAGGCAACCACTGTAAATAGTGTTCTCTATTGTATGCATTCTTGCTGTCTAACCATTTTGTAGTTAAGTAGGATTTAGACGTCACCAAAAGTAGGAGCTGCTCTTCCTGGGGTCCATATAAAACATAAAACCCATCTCCTTGTCTCCATCTCACAGTATAGGTCAAGAACACACCTGCCTCGGTTGTCTTTCCAGGCTCTGGCTCACTGCAGAGGATACAGTTTGCTGAGAAGATCCTCATGCCAGAATCTCTGTATCCCACAACCCCATAGACCTAGTACACCAGATCCAAGATGGATGCCTAGTATTAAACACAGCAACCCAGCGCTCCTATCACCTACACTCATCACTCTAGCCAGGTGCTCTTACCTATCAACACAAAAATATAACCTCATCTACTCACTACCTCACATGAAAATCCTCAGGACGGTGTCCAGACTCAAACTGCTCCAAACCGGAATTACGATGGTCGTGCTCCCTCCCGTGTTCTACATGTATCTCCATGGAGATGCTTCTTACTTCCTGGTTACTTACAGCACTGGGATTGCGGCATTTGCTGCCGTCATGTTATACACTGCTAGTTACTACCTGAGACGCGTCATTGGGAAGATGTACCTGGACGAGTCACAGACTATGCTAAAAGTGTCTCACATGACGTTCTGGGGACGTCGTAAGGACGAGTACCTTCAAGTGACGGATGTGATGACTCTTGGGGATACGGGGGACTCTGCGGTCGAACCCATACTGAAGCTGAAGAGATATAGTAGCTCAGAAACGCTGTATTTTTCCATAAAATTGGGACGTGTGGTGGACAGGCAAGCTTTTGAGAAAGTGTTTGGGACTTTGATTTGATGATGTTTTGATGAGGGTTGGTGCTGTGAATTGTTTATCTGCTCAGAGAACCACCAGATTATTTAAGTAAAACATTGCAAGTGGGCTTGGAGCCCTCCCCTAGATCTGCCTTGTGAGCTCCTCTTCCAGGATGTTGCTGGACATACATTGCAGCTTGAAGGAATTATGTGTAGTTAGTGTTGCAATAATACGATTCTAATGCTACCTTATTAATATTTAGATGTTTGACATGCTTTTCTATACATTCATCAAAAGGAGAGGCAGTTCTGAAAAGGTTCGCTGTAATGTGAATGGACTTATGCTGATCGAAGAATGGTCTCATTAAGTCTGCCAACAGTCTGACTGTCCAGTAGAGGGCAGTATAGTCAGGGATATAAGTATGTATTTCTTATGGCTCCAAAAGTAGGGCCCATATTTGCAATGAGTTGGAGTGATGTCTGATCAGTTTTGTCATTTAGATCATATGGAATAAAATCATCTGAGTTCAGTACGACAACTACGAAAACATCTCTATATATATATATATATATATATACACACACACAACCTCTGAACTCTCTACAACAGTTTATTTAAAAAATGTAGACTTTCACCTAGAACCTAAACCAAGTGTTTTTCCGGCCCTCAGTCATATACATTTAACAGATCTAAATGTCAGTTGTCTGTAAGCCTGACGTTGACAACTCATCCTTCAATTCAACCAGGCTCCAAAAAATTTCCCAGAGTGCTTATCTGCAAACTGCCTCTATCATTCATTCTATTTTTGATTTGACGGATAGACAGTGGGAAAGGTAGGCAGGGAGGATGCTGGGAACCTAGTCGGTCCTAATCAAACCCAAGCTGAAGTAGTGAATGTTCACCACAGCTAAGAGCCCTCCTACAGTACGACGCGTCCCTGCCGGCGTACTGCGCTTAGCGTTGGTGTATTGGCAGTACCGTCTCTCTGTGGACGTCATGTGGTCTGGGTGGTCAAGTGACCTGGGCCAGCGAATCACAGCTGCAGCAAAACCTGTCTCTTACCACTTTCCTGTGTGCAATAAAGCACATAAATGCCTGAAAAAATATATAGTAATCCCTGTCTGCACTCCAAATGGCACCCGAAGGCCTTCTGCATAGGGACCTGTCAAAACCAGGGCGCTACAAAGGGTTTAGGGTGGTGTTTTAGGGTGCACGCTCTGGCAGCGTCAGGGGCCGTTTCAAGGGGCCGAGGAGCATCTGAAAAGGGCCCCCCCGAGTCCCTTCACAGGACCGGGTATGGGGAAAACCCCACTTTTAATTGTTGCTCCCTCCTGCGAAGCTCATTGGCTTGTGTCGGTTCTGTCATTGTTATTAAAGGGGACACGCTTCCTGTGATCAACAGTATTACATTGACCTCAACTCCCGTGGGCCAGGCCTGAGCCATTTCACATTGAAGGCCTCTTCCTGTGTCCGTTAATGTATCAGTCCCCTTTTCAGGCTCGGATGAAACAATGTGAACAATACGTGTGGCATTATCTGAGAGCAGACACACATCGTAGCCAGAAATACGTCTGACTCCTGTAGTTCCTGTCCCCCTGGGGATGTCTATCAAAATGGCAGCTGTGGTCCGAGGTGCCAACACAGTCCTGTATCACTTCCTCGAGGCCGAACAGATTCCATGTCCAAAATGCCACCCGTGTCCTCTGTAGTCGACTGTTTTGGACCAGAGTCCATAGGGGCTCAGGACCAAAATAGTCCACTGCATAGGGAACAGCATGCCTTTTAGAACGCAGCCCGATCCCATGTGGAGCCTGTGATGTCATGCTTCATACATCTACCCGCTGTTCAAGACGCTGAGATTCCAGTGTGGTCATGCAGGTATTTGGTCCATCACAGCATTGTTTACTGTAAAGACCCCTGATTGTTTTTGGCTCAGTAATTTGTGTCTTTATTAGACAAAAGGGAAACCTTCCTGTCTGTGTAGGATTTCCTCTGGTTTTCTGCAGTAAGAAGGCCTTGTTCTGAGGCCCAAATGGTACCCTATTCCCTACATTTTACACCAGTGTTGGTCCGAAGTAGTTCACTGGGTATAGGGTGATGGGGGCGCAATTTGGGACATCCAGTTAACCTGGCTAAAATAAACCACTGGTGTATCTATTGTTTGTAGGAATTCAGATGGGGTTTGGTAAATTAATGTGTATTTATATACGACAACAACAACAACATCATCATGAACAATATCATCGTCATCATCAGCAGTCCTTTGAACGTCGGTTTGGCAGGAGGAAGGTGTTTCATCTATGACACATGTCAAGTCTTAATGTCAGGTGACATAATGAGGAACGTCTCCCCGTGGTTTCCTAAGAAACTGTGTAAGCTCAAAACATATGTGTCTGTACAGCGCAGGAGACGACAGGTCATTCTAGCTTAGTGTACATCTAAGTTACAGAATTAACAAGGACAGACAAACTGTGTGTACATGTGTTTTTTGATAGTCCGTTTTGTTACACCGGTTATGTATTCATAAAATGGCACAAACAAACCACAAACACAATTGGCGTTAACGCAAAATAACAAAGACTTACTTCATAGCTCTTAAGGATGTACGGCAACACGTTAATGAAAATAAAAACTCAGTTGACATGCACCAGTCCCCTCAGTGTTACTTTAACGGCCTGATAATATGCCGCAGCCATGCTTGCTGAGCTGTTAATTTCTACAAGGAGGTGATAATGTGCTCCGCTCAGAAACACACAAGGAGGTCTTGTCTAACAGCCCAGTGCTCCCAGTAGCAAATATACTGCACATGTCTTTCCTGTATCAAAGTAATGTACGACACTGTCCCCAGTGCATCACTACACGGTGATGCACTGCTCTCATCGTGTATGTGGCGGCCCGCGCAGCCACCCGTCGGCCGTCACCAGCCCCAGGCTCCTCCGAACAAATTTACAACCAGTGACAGTCAGCTGCCCCCTGGCCCGCCGGGTTCAGGGGAAACACTGGCGGTCCCAGGTCATAAATCCTCCGGCAGTTCTAGTCGCTGTGCACAGTGTCTGTGCGCGCGTATATGTACAGTTCATGTATGTTTGTACAGTGTGTGTGTGTGTGTGTGTGGGATTGGGCGTACGTGTACAGTGTGTGTGCGCGTGTGTGTGCGTTCGCGCCTCAGCCTTGTGAGTTATAATTAGAAACACCCCTTACTCACCACGGCACTAAGGAAGTGACCCGTTATGTTCTATGTGGTGTGGTGGAGGGTTACACGACACTAACAAAAGGAGGAAAGGCAGGCATGCCGTCTGGCTAATCCACCGACTGGCTCACCTCGTTAGCATGTACAGGTGTATGAATAGAAAGAGTGAGCAATAGAACACAAGTCATTATTCCATGATCTGGTTGTAGCAGTCATACAGTCAAGAGTGGAATTCTCGATTCCCCAAAACAGCTCATTACCTTGGCGACGGGAGAATTCTAAATGGTTCAAAAATTCATGAGAATCCTGTCGTCTGCCAAATTCCAGGTACAGTTCATATGAATTAGGTTATAGTGAGCTTGTGCTCCATCACGAACACAGTCCATTTCACATGTTTGATGATGTTCGGCCTATAGAATTTCTGTTCATTTATCCATATGACTTTGTTTTATGGGGTAGAGAAAGTTCACTCCTTCAGTATAATATACTAATGAGGGTGGATCCTATTCTGCTGAGGTCGGCAAAGTAGAATATGTACTCCATTCACCCTGTATTCGTTCACTGACCCCCATCGACAAATGACAATAATGTATCTAATCACGTCCTTCGAATTGTGAAACACATGGGGCCCAGGGCCAACTGAGGGGCTAGCGGTTAGAGCCTCTGACCAGTAATCTGAAAGGTTTCCGAGATCGAATCCCTGAGTCGGCAAGGTGAAAAATCTGTTGTTCTGTCCCCGAGCAAGGCAGTTAAGGCCTTACAGCTCTCAGGTTGGTGTTGTAAGGGAGAATGTCTGACCCATAGAACAATGGCCCAGCTGAATGCAGATGGATGCTTCATGCAGGCTGTTCACACATGATCGTTTGGTCCCACAGGCACTCCAGCTAATACGGCTAAAATGATAGCTGTCCCGCAAATATCGTGTTGCAATTTTTGATTTAGGTTCACAAACCTCTTAGGGTAATGTGGTATGACACCAATCGGTTGTTTTAGGTGCAAAGATCTGGCCTTTAAATGCCCTTTCATCATCAACAACAGATTTTTAAAAGACAGATTAAACATTAAGAGAGCAGATTATTGCTACAACCTATTATTTTTGACCAAAATGGGGAGAACAGCCAGCAATATTTTGAACTTTCTGGAACATACCCTTAACATTCTCCCAAAGGCATTATGACACTTCCCGGACTAAAACATTAAGGTATGAATCACAATAAATGTTTTGGATGGAATGGAAGTTGAACGAACTACAAAGCCTGAAAAATCGCCTTGAAATGACAAGGAAAACAATTACAGACAAACTTAAGCAAGCCATATTCTCTGCCATCAGCACTGATAACCTTGACATATTTGAAGTACAGGCCATAGTTTCATATAAATCTCCCGTGTTTCCAGTTTTTCGCGGGGCAGCCACATTATTTAACGCCAACTTAAGATTCCTGGGTCTATATTTGACTCGCTTTTTCCATTCTGATGCCAAATTAGTTTTTTTACACTAAAAACCTAAATTAACAAAACTTGTGGCCAGACTTCTTAACAGCGCAATTCTTAACTGCCGCAGGCTACCTTCCAAAGGTTACGAGTAAACCTTTCCTGAGACATTTTTCCCATAGCTACAGAGGTCTAAAAATGATGTCTCGCTCAGTGTGTTAGAGTGGAATCAGCAGAGAAGTATGAAGCCTGATCCACACGTAAACAGAATATATATTTTTTTTTTTGGGAAGCAACTAAAACATCTCACATTGGCACGAAAAAAATTCCTGCTATCACCAGCCACGGCACTTGTTCGACATGTCAATGAACCGGTAAACAACATTGCCAGTGAGTTTATACACCTCCCAGGTCAGTGGTGAGGTCAAAGCGTTGCGCAAGCATGTGTTTCGCCTTGCCCTGCAGCGAGAGTGCAGTGTGTGAACTGCTTTGCCAGTGTGAATTGTCACTGACATTTTACGTTAATGAAATTTGAATGTAATTGTGTTCCGTAAAACTATCGTAGTGCGGAAAAATCATAAAATCTATGCTCTGGCCTTGCGCGTCGCCTGGAAAACAGAGACAAAATTAAGCTTTGTTAAAAAGAGAAAATACATTTGGAATTAGATAACAACACTTGGTTTTTCATGGAAGGCCCCCGAACTTTAGAAAAAGGGCAGGTTCTTGGACGCGCTTCACAACATCGTTTTTTCATCCAATTGTGTTTGCGGAGCTTTGACCTCCGACACTTTGGCAACGCTGGCCAAGAGACAGCCCGAAGCGCCTCTCCGGAGCAGCTGTTTGAAAACAAAAAGAAGCAAGCAATTCATTTCTTAATGAATGTTTCTTCTAGTCACAGTGCATAAGGAATATGTTTTTCCCTTAACATAGGGAGAGGCTTGAGAAATAACACACAATAGACAATGGCCCGTCCATGCTACAACATAACATCCATTGTGTCCCAGGTTAAAATGTCTCAAGCCCAAATATTCCAACTACCACCAAGGGTTCTCCCCAAACAGACTTTCACCAGGGAAACCCACCGCTGTGAGACCCAGACAAACTCCCCGTGCTCTATATTTGGACCACAATACTGTCCAAGACAGAAAAGACATGAAGATTAACGTTTTTTTCTTCATAAGGAAACATTATATCGCAATGAAAAAAGTGCACCTTATTAGGACCGGAGGGCACGGTACCTCCATATATCACAGAAGACCTGACCATATAGGGTTGATCAACCACACAATCTAGCGTGACGGGGTGCCGTGCTTAAGGCCCGACTGCGCTTGATGAACGACATCCGACCACCTTTGGGCCAGAGGCTGATATGTGACCAGCCCAGAAAAAGCTCTCCAGAATACGTCTGGACCCACATACTTCAGAGTGGTCTTCAGAGAACACAATACGAAGACAAAATACGACGAGGCTGCTCTACATAAGCCAGCAGTTCTCAAAGACCAGCGGGGATCCTGGCTCCTCGAAGCCTCTCTCTTCTCTATGCTGTAAACTACTATTCGACCAGAGCCCGAAAGGCCCTGTTTATAAGAGGTCTAGGGCGCAGGGGATAGGATGCCGTTTGGGCTGCCGGCGGCCCTCTGGGGTCTGGAGGACTCTGCTGTACATTTGAATTCTTTCAGAGCGGTCCGTTTCACACAGCGGGGGGTTCCCAGCTGAAAAGAACGCTCAGTTGCATTCCAGCCCAGTCGTCTCTCTGATACCCGGCCCCGCCGATACAGGATGGAATGGAGGAAGACAGCGTTCCATTCCCAAGCCGCAAACGCTCCCAGTGTTCATGCTCTCCCGTTTTCCCCCGTTTCCGCACCCTGGCCCAGGTCTCTCTCCCGAATGTCGCTGTCTGGAGTTAGACCGTACAGTCCGCTCGTTGAACCAGGTGGCACAGCGGCGGTTGGGCGACGAGACGTCCGATCGGTTGCTCGTTTGGGTTTGTTTACCTTGGCAACGCGACTTGGACCGCAGGCCACCCCCCACCCCCCCCCCCCCCCCTTTGGCCTCTCTCTGGAGGGGGCTTCCATCCGGGAATGCCTCTGTCGCTCCGCGGCACCATTCATGTGTAACAATGCCACAATGTCTTGAAATGGGAAGGAGGGAGAAGGACAAGGGGCATGAAGAGTACCCACCGCTCAACCCTCTATGTAATCTCCTATCGTGAGGATCTCCCTTAAGGCTGGCGGCCATCGTTATATCGCGATAACGCCACATTGTGTCATTGTAGGAAGTGAAGGGACAAACAGTATGGGACGCCCTGCCTATTGGCCAGCAGTATAATTATTAGAGGGTGGCCAGAGACCTGGCAGAGAGGGATTCTCCGGGGTGTGTACCCACAGTGCAGCACAATTAACAGCACAATGGGTGGAACAGGAAGCCATTGTCGTAGTTGTTATACCGCCTGTGTTCGTTAGGTGTTACAGTAGGGGCTATTGTAGCGCGAGATTATCATCAGCCGCGTTAGCGGCCGTGTGCCAGGGTTTGGCATTGATTGAGAGTGAGGGCGAACATTTTTCCTCCCTTTAAATACCGGACATGCTGTACAGTAATAAGCGCGACTGAATGTTCCATTATTCTAGGATGAACAGTGTGGTAGAGGAGACGTTGGGTTATCAAACTCTCAGGCTCCGTACAAAGCGCCGTGCCAGATGGGCTCCATATCCATTTTTCAACTGCTCCCATGAGTGACTTTGCCTCAGGAGTTCAGCCGTACAGTAGCAATGATTAATGTAGGTATTTAATATCTCCCTAAAATCTGTTCCCCCGGATAAATTAAGACTGATAACACACAATTTATTATGCCCGTATGTCTTAATCCACACAACAAAAATATAAAATAAATGTCAGTGTAAAACACATCCCATTAATCACCTATACTAACCAGGTTTTAATATGGTGACCCTCAAGCCAAAGCCCAACATGTCATCTGAGGTAAAGTCATGATGGCCCTAAATATATCTCCGTGTATCACACTCCACGACTCTGTGGCGCTTCATGCAACATCCCAGAGGACTTGTGAGTAATCGCTGATTGCGCAAGTCACTACTCCTGTCATATTAGAGCATATTATTACACCGAGCCACTGTTCCAGAACGCGCGTCACAAATGGTGCCATGCTCCCTGAGTAGAGCCCTGTGTCCAACCGGGAACGCTTACCCCGGAGGGGTCAAGAGTAGTGTACGAGTTGCTACGCGGCAGGCGGACTCCTGTGGTCCCGGGTCGGCCTCAGACTCGGTGGCAGAATGGAAGGTTCCTGTGTTTGTGCCTGTTCCTGCCTCTTCCTGCCTCTTCCTGTCTCCCGCTGACACCACGCTGCCGTCGCCACTGTTTCCGCGTCGACCGGCCAGGCTGAGCCGGACCAGGCTGCCCAGTTGGGTGTGGGGGGGGGCACTGCAGGGTGGAGGTCGCCCCGTTAGTCGGGTCGAGAGGCAAACGCCCACACAAACAGACGCGGAACATGAGAACACAAACCTCCCCGCCCCCCCCCCGGCCCCCCCTGAAACCCACACTCACCCCGACCCATCCGAACGGCCCCTCTCCTTCACGTCCACCTTTCATTGTGCAGGAAAAATCCCAGTGTTTACGTCTTGTCCCAGAAAACAAAAGTGAAGTGGTGATCAGATTGAGTCGAGGCCATGATCCTCCAGGGGGGAAATGGACCAGACCCTGCTAAACACAACAGAGATCCAGGTAAACAGACTGTAGCTCTGCCAGAGAGGGACGTGTCTGTGTGTGTCTGTGTGTGTGCTATGCCATAACAGAGAGTAATTTTAGTCAGAGCCATTAAGTCTAAGTTCACTGATTGGGCCATAGCCTTCCCTGGGCAGACCTGAACAAAGTATCATTGAAACCTGTTACTATTACTGTACCTGTTGAAGACTGGAGCCAGCACAGTTAGTACACAAAGTTAGTCTGTAGAATTGATATATACAGTTAAACTTGGTATACACGGTTAGGGACAGCCAATGAACCCTTTCTGTAAACTGTTCTGTGTAAGTGCATCTTGTCACCTACAACAAAGGCATAAAGATGAACAAAAAAGGCTGTATTAAATAAACTACACAGGTCAATGGCTTTTTTTGTCCATTTCAATACATGTAATATATTGTATGTTCATTAATGACTGAAGGGAAGTGACCGGCGTCGTACCTTTCTGAAATTCTACATTTATTTCCCAGTGCTCCGCACCCTTGTATTCAGTGGCTGTGTGCACACTCCTCATGCAGGAATAACAGCACTGAAGCCTCATCAAATCCTCCAAGAGTCTTTCTAAGTTTTGTATTATATACCATTGCTTCCGTGTTGTATAGTGTGGTTGAAATAAAGAGACGCTCTCTGGTGGCAGGATGAAGTGATTAACAGCATCTACACATGGCTGCCATATCTGCCCTCTGCTCACTCTACATAGTCCTGAATGGAGTTAAAAAAGGCTACGTCGATTCGCGCACGAGGAACACAAACATCTCGGCAATTTTGCAGCACTGACGCTACTGGCGTACCGTGTTCACGTAGCATTTCCACTTCCAGCAAGGTTTCAACTGGGGCTGTCTAGCACGTCGAGTTATCCTGACCATATGCCGGCTTATGCATACAGTTTCGCCGTTTCCACTATGTCCCCTTCTCCCTAATAGAACTGTCGAGTTTTGGTATAAAGCAAAAATAATATGTGCTATGAGGAATGAGTCACGTATATTATCACAGCGATCATCATGATCAGCGTGTGCGCTAACTGGTTGTTTATTAACATGCTCGGATAACTGCGTTAGATCGTCATGTCTGAACAGAAAATCACATTCCGGGAGGATGGACTCAAAGAACGGCACATTTCTCCTCATATTAATGTACGGCCTACTATTACACTATAAAAAGATACTAACTCGTTTGATGCATATTACATGTGACCATGTTGACACAATTAATTCAAAACTTTTAAAAGTCATAATTGAATGGATTACACCCACCCCTCCATCCATACATTTCCGTTTAAGTAGAGAAAATAAACGTCTTTATCTCTTTCCCCCCCATCTCCTCATTTGCTTTTCTTTGACCTGTCGACTTTCTCCTGTGGTGCTGTTTGCTCAGCTGGCCTGTAAAAAGCGACTGGGCCTCACACTCTGGGTACCAAGAGCCTGAAGGGCCTCCTCTGGTTTAATACACCATCCTGGTAAATAAATACCTCAACCACTCCCATTAAAATACATTATCCTGTTTAAAAATGTCAAACATTGCCTTCAATACGGTATGAATTATCTAATTTTCCCACTTGTCTACACCTTCTAATCCCCTTCTCACCTTCATAACGTATTAGGCTAATCTCAGCTTGGTAAGTGGTGTTTTCATGGCTAACCACAGTAAATGTGGATCCTGAGCATAGCTAATAGGGGATTTTCTGCTTCTGGGGTCAGTTATCTGTATACAAACATGCCTGTAAGGTGAATCAACACCAAGAGGAAATAGTAGAGGCCGAGCAGGACCTTTCCTTCATTCCAATCGACTCATTCACATTAGACACAGCTACAGAGCGTCTGTATTGAGTTGTCTTCAGTAGCTGGTAGCTGACTTTCAATAAGGCTCACGTCAACATATGAAATCCAAAATGTTCCACCTGAGACCAAGTGGCTTAAACCATCTGGTTCTGATGATGTGGGGAAATGGAACCAAATTCACACTGCTGGGTCGCCTTGTAACGCCAGATGGCATATGAGTTTTCACCAACCCAGTCAATATGTTAGGGATAGATTCTGCCCGTGAGATGGTGATAAACTGTTATGACTATGAAATTAGCGATCCCCCTTCACCCAAAACCGAACACAAAAAAAGGTGATGTGGTAATATTAGGGCTAATAGTTCATAAGTATTAGTCAGCTTCTGACTGTGATGGAGTTTGTGTTAAAATACCAACAAATGACATAATACAGTCTGAAGAACTAAGTGTATTTAGGTTGAGAACTCTCGGGACATTCAGCAGGTTCAGATCCCTAACATTACCCTCTGGAGTTGTGAGTCCAGACCTCCAGGTAAGGTTACATGTCTGAGCTCCAATTGAGATTAATTACAAATACAGCTCTCAAGAGTAATTCCACAATGATGAATAACTTCCATTCTGAAAGATAAATACACAGACCATCCTCCCTCCTACCACTCCTATGAGTGAAATCATCATAAAATAACATTGAACCCAGCCAAGATATCAACCGTCACAGTGTGATATTACTAATTTTATTAAGTGTTTTTCTGTGTGTGTGTGTGTGTGTGTGTGTGTGTGTCTGCACTGAACCCACTCTAGCATCCCAATTGAATACACCACAAAAGAAAGTCCTTACTTTTGACAGGATAATTTCTGTCTGTCTAAACTTATAACACTGCTGGGAAACACTGTCCATTCCAGAGGCTTTGTTTAAATAAAGTTTGGTTTTGCATTTAACAGCGGGGTGCAGTGCTCGGCGGGGACGCTGGAACAAAAGAGTACTGTGTGTCCAGGTCGTTCCTCTGAACTGTACTCTTCTAAAATCACGGGTATTGAACAAGAAAAAAGGAGAAGGGATGTTAGAGTGAGGGTGACATACCCAGAAAGAGAGAGGAGGGTCACACAATGAAAATGAACTACTCTCTATCTGACCGCTCATCCTCTTAAGTATTGCTTATTAATGTTTGAGGACACATCTTAGAATATTTATGAACCAAATCCAAAGTAAGTACTGTAAACATGGGATTTAATGCTACATTTAGTAAGTAAAATATCCCATTTATCCCATCTGATGTCCCTCAACTCCACCTTTCATGCATGTTTTTGTACTATTTGAGAAAACATTGAACATGAATTCCCATTGCTTCAAAAAAGTAAATATTTTCACAGTGCTGTTTTTTTTTTTAGCATAATGATTTTAGGAACTAATTATAGCAAACTGCTGTGTAATTCAAACAATACTTGTTTAGTTGTGTTATCTTCCAGTAAATCAGTTATCTTTCAGCCATTCAGTTATCTTTCAGTCATTCAGTTTCTTCCAGTCATTCAGTTATCTTCCAGTCATTTAGTTATCTTCCAGTTGTACAGTTATCTTCCAGTAAATCAGTTATCTTCCAGTCATTCAGTTTCTTCCAGTCATTCAGTTATCTTCCAGTCATGAAACGTATTAGTCCCTCAATGCATTTTCACTGGCTTTACCAACAACTTTCAGACATCTCATATAGTGACAACATTGAAATGTCTTTCTACTAGGCCTACTTACTTTGGCAAACAATATGAGAACACCCCAGTGATTAGGAAAGATTAAGACCCACATATTACATTATAAAACGTGTGAAAGTGACCCTTGACTAAACCCCCAAACCTCCACCCATCATCCTTCCTCCATTCTCTTCATCACTTGTCTCTGGTAAGGGGCTCCCATTACTATGTCCTCCTGACTTACTCCCATCTGTCATCCAGACTCTCCCTGTCCCAACGGCTAACCAGCCTCCGCAGAAGCATCCATCTAACTCCACTATCTTCACCCAATCACAGGTCCACCCACCCAACCCAACCCACCCACCCACCCAGCCAACCCACCCACCCAGCCACACCCTGGGGATCCCTACTGGTGACAACATGCGTTACATCAAGTTCAGCTTTGCATTTGGGGGAGAATCGGCGTTGTTCTTTCATCAATATCTCAAATCTCTTATTTGGCAGCATCTTTCTGCCATAGACCTATCTCTGCTCTTGCCTGTCCACTACAGACCTCCCTCAGCACCAGACTGTGTCTGACTGCCCTTAGTGAACTTTCATCCCATTATCTTCTCTCAGAGATGTATCAGTATATACTCACCTCAGATATGCTCAACTCACCAAAATTGAATTGGATTGGAATTTGTTGTACAGTAGTGTCAAACGTCAGTCAAAACACTAAACTGAGCCGAATTTCTTACAACAACATAGCATCTGCACAGTGGCCTAGAATCAATCACACGCCTAGGGTTGAGGACGCCTGGTCCTACTTTAAACATTATTTCCTTTCAGTTCTCAATAAACATGCTTCACTCAAGAAACTCAGTTCTAAAAACTGTCTGAGCTCGGGGTTATGAGTTTGTGTTTTAGCTCTGAATTGTCTGTCTTGGTTAAGAGCTTGTGGTTTATCTCAGATTTTTTCTGTCCTGGATTACAGCTCATGGTTTAGCTCTGATTTGTCTGTCCTGGTTTAGAGCTTATGGTTTAGCTCTGAATTGTCTGTCCTGGTTTAGAGCTTGTGATTTAGCTCTGAATTGTCTGTCCTGGTTTAGAGCTTGTGGTTTAGCTCTGAATTGTCTGTCCTGGTTGAGAGATTGTGGTTTAGGTCTGAATTGTCTGTGCTAGCACAGAGTAAACACACTCGTGCTTTCGGGACTGCTGCTCTGACTTTTTGTAGAGTTCTCCCTCAGAGCACCACCTGTTTCTCCAAATTGGCTGAATATGGTGCCAAAGATGTTCCTTTATTGGTACCCTTTTAAAATGAGCTGGGATTGAGGATCTTGATTCGTTTTTTATGAGTTTGCCTTCTACTTTGAATTCAGCTCCAGTCACCTCCCTGTTTAACCCAGAATTACAAACAGCTGGAATTCAGAGGGATTTAAAATCTCCTTCAACGATAGAGCCTGACTGTTTTAGGCATATTTCAATCCTGTCTAATGTTTTGAATGCCTGGTGAACAAGCAGTTAATCCGCCATCTTGAGTCTTATATGTTTGAGTCCTACTGTGTCCAACAGTCTTTAGTCCTATTCCATCCAACAGTCTGGAGTCCTATTGAGTCCGACAGTCTTAAGTCCTATTGAGTCCGACAGTCTTGAGTCATACTGAGTCCGTCTGTGCGTTTCAGTCAGGTCCATCTATAAATGCCCAAAACAACATATCTGCTTTAGACAAAAAACAGTATTGTGCGGCTATTGTCATTGATTTGGCTAAAGCCTTTCAGGCAGTCAACCATCTCATCCTGATTGGTAGACTCAGCAAGCTAGGGTGAAATGTTACACGCGCTCTTCAGTCAGAGCCTACCTCAATCTACCCGCTGCCAATCATCCCTGAAAGCTTCAGCTTTGACGTACGTTAGTGGTGCCATTAATTATACCACGCCACAGCATTCCTGGCAGACAGCTTAGAGGTTAAGACTGTTGGGTCAATAACCGTAAAGTTGCCGGTTTGTTTCCCTGAGCAGTTCATGGTGAAAATCTAAGGAGGGGATGATTGTGCCTGACCAATGGCTGTTCCTGTAAATTAATTTAGAAAATGACATGACCATGAGGGTCCTATGAAAAAAGAAGTGTTGTACTCTTAGTATTAGTATTGACACCAGGGTCATTGGGTTTTCGAACCATCAGTTTCTTTTCCTATTGCGCATTGTGCCACCATGGTACATTTCTGTAA
This sequence comes from Esox lucius, assembly GCF_011004845.1. Lineage (NCBI taxonomy): Eukaryota > Metazoa > Chordata > Actinopteri > Esociformes > Esocidae > Esox > Esox lucius. The sequence goes on from NC_047577.1 coordinate 10,621,283, forward strand.
GGAAGTTTCCTGGCACGACTTACATTTCCTTCTCTAAGACATTTTTACATTGACATCTTTCGCACCATTACCCTATACATCTTAATGCACAAATCGAGTCTACTGACAAGTGGTTTTTCCCAGCTGGCAAAGCTGGTTGTGATGACATTTTGACCGGTTCTGGGCAAGCATTGCTCATTTTAAAGTCAAATTACAGAGCACAAAGCCTCAATCTAGATGAATCACTTCATAACATTTCTCCCCCGTGCATTAGCAGAAGCCGTCCCATTCTGTCTAGAACTAACAGATAAGATGCTGCTGTGTGAACAGTGCTATGTTGACCAGGCTGTCAACAGGAGACAGTCCCTTGGCAGAGGCCCAACGAATGCCCTGGTGCATCTACTGCCCAGACAGAGTGTGTGTGTGTGTGTGTGAGAAAGAGAGAGAGTCAGAGTGTGTCTGTGTGTGTGTGTGTGTGTGTGCCCGTCTGAAGACCAATTTCAACAGAAAAGACCAGAAGATATGAATCATGGATTAATTAGCTCTGAAAACTACAACCCCATTTCCAAAAATGTTGGGAAGCTGCATAAAATGCTAATAAAAACAGAATGCAAAATAATTCAAAGACAACATATCAAACTGTTATTGTTTTTGCCCATTTTGAATTTAATGCCAACAACACGTTTCAGAAAAGTTGGGACAGGGGCATGTTCACCACTGTGTTGCATCACCTCTACTTTTAACAACACTCAGTAAGCATTTGGGAACAATTGCTGTAGTTTTGAAAGTGAAATGTATTCCCATTCTTGCTTGATATTTGATTTCAGCTGCTCAACAGGTCTCCTTTGTCATATTGTTCATTTCATAATGCTTCAAATGTTTTCAATAGGGGGGCAGATCTGGACTGCAGACAGGCCAGTTTAGCAACCAGACTCTTTTACTGTGGAGCCATGCATTTGTAATACATGCAGAATGGGGTTTGGCATTGTCTTGCTGAAATAAGCAAGGCCTTCCCTGTAAAAGACGTCAACTCTTTGCAATTTTACGTTGAGAAACATTATTCTTAAATTGTTGCAATATTTGCCCATGCAGTCATTCACAGAGTGGTGAACCCCTCCCCATCCTCACTTCTGACAGACCCATCCTCTCTGGAATGATCTTTTAATACCCAAGCATGTTACTGACCTGTTGTCAATTGATCTAATTAGTTGTGTGATATTGCACCATGTTTAGTTGTTAGCATTACACAACTTCTCCAATCTTTGGTTGCCTCTGTCCCAACTTTGTTTTTGCACATCACTGCATTCTGTTTTTATTTCTATTTTACGCAGCATCCTAACTTCTTTGGAAACAGGGTTGGATAGAGGACAAGGGAAAAATGGGATATGCTTTGTCTGGATGACGTCATCAAAGATATAACTGTTTAAACCAAATGGGAAAATGTTATTTCTGTTATTGAGGCAAGGTAAATAAACATACTAACAACTTGGTTTGCCCAAGACCTCGAGGTGAGCTGCCTAATTTAGAGCTTATTTGTTTTCTAGTAAAAAGTTCAAAGTTATTCAGCTTCTCATGTGCTAATGAAAAAATGAAATGGCCCATAAGTTTAGGGTGAAATAGTAAAAGCCTTCAGCTTCCGCCCGTACTCTGTCTTCACTCAAAACAGACTTAATGTGACAGAAAACACATAGCCTCCCCAGAAATCACATTTTTACCCGTGCACAGAGACTGCAGTTGCATGGTCTTAACGTGGCTCAGAGCAAGGCATGACCCCTCGCCACCCATCCATCATACAGATCCATATCATCCACGCTCAGCTTGATTCCCAAATTGCACCCTATACATCGTTCACTAATTTACACCGGACCCTGGTCCCAAGCAGCCTACCATTTATGGAATAGGGCATCATTCAGGACCCACACAATGTTGTCCGCCCATGGATTTATCAGACGTCTTCGTTATGTCTCCAGTCCTGTGGCTCATTGTGTCTGAACCCTCTGCTGGGCTCTCGTCGCCGTTATGGATATACCAGCTGTGTGCACATGTGTGTGTGTGTGTGTGTGTGTGTTTGTATCTGACCATCTATTCATGTTTAAATAGGTTAGTGGATAAGTGAGGTTGTTTTTTCTGGGTAAAGCCTCTCCCCGGCCCTCCCTCTCGCCCGATCGGCCAGTAGAGATGGTTTGATAAGGTACACGGATTCCACGCAGCTCGGCTCGCATTTACACGCTCACGACGCACAATGGCCATGCGATATTTATGACCGTGGACCGGTAATTAGGCATGCCAGGGAGGGCCACGGCTAGCCGGGCTACCTCCATGTCTGCACTGTAGCCCACCGGTCCCCTTCCACCCCCCCCCCACCCCCACCCCCCTGGCCCCCCACCGGGGCTCTCCCTGGAGCCATTGTGTAGCACTGTCGGGGTCAGCGTTTTCCACATATTCAGGCTCATAAAAAAATAAGAAGCACTGTGTCTCTACAGATTATTTTCCCACTGGAAGACAATGTTGCCCCAGGAAATCCACGGCCTGGTGTTGTTGTCTAAATTGGGAAGCTGTCATTCATGCGTTTATCCTTGTCCACTCTGTCCTCTCTCCCGTCTATAATAAGTCATTATGGATCTCCAGAGGGTGATCTAAGAGGGGCTATGCCACCCAAGGTAGCCTAACAACCTTTGACCCCCGTGCCCTCACTATATGTCAAACATGTCACAGGTCCGTTCTTAGGGATGTCTCGAGCTACGCCTCACTTCCTTCTGGACGGACAATGGATCTCTTTGGGATGGGTTTCCCACGACAGATCACTGAGAAGGGATGGCAGAGAGGGACATGATGTGGAAGTACAGTTCCCGAAAGTGACACAGAGAATCTGGGAATCCCTGTCAATCTTTGTGTGATCCATTGTGAAGCAAACCAGACAAGTAAGGTATTCACCAGGTGCTTTCCTTTGCTAATTTGTTCGGTATGTTCAATCACCCGTGCTGATAATGACATGTATGGATATGGCCTTTTTGAATTGTTGGTAATATAATTGAAAGGATGTCAGCCAAGGTATTACTTTTTCAAGGGCCGGGCTCATACTGTCACGCCACAGGAGTTTCTATACGTGCGTTCTTGGTAAAAAATTATTGTTGAGCAAATCGGCAAAGAAGAAGTGTCTGAAATCTTGGCGAACACCCTGAATGACCCATCCTCCCTCCAAAGTCAAGTGAAATTCTGCACAATGTCTTTCTAAATGAAACCTTTTCAAGTAGGGGCCTTTTGGCATTAAACCTGGAACAACACCACCGTGTATAATGCCAAAACGCATTGAACATTGTTTTTACACACACACTGCTGCACACCTCTGTACACTCAACCCATTTAAGAAACCAATACATTTTAATTTCAATACATCCTAATTTGTCTAATGCATGATTATGGCCTTGCCCCGTACCAGCAACACCACTGCATGTACAGGACAGTTGAACAATGAGAAATGTGTTCTCAGAAGCACATCTTGCCAAGCTGCTCTGCATCTTACCACACACACACACACACACACACACACACACAAACACACACACTGGAGGTGAATGCATTCCCTGGCCGACAACAATAACTGAGCTCACAGGTGCCCAATCTACCACAAGGAGTCGCTAGAGAGTGACGAGACAAGCCAAACCTGTACAACCCTGCATCACCCCCATTCATCCGTGGCAATAAGTCAATAGCGGGCTGCTGTCTGTGGGATCGCCGGCACCGCCAGTATGTCGCAACCAGAATTGTAGCACCTGGATGCAATGATGCAGTTGAACTGCAAGGCAGTGATTTTGATCACTGTGCCACACAAGGGCTGGAAATCCATTCATTAACACCCACCCATTCATACAGTGGGCATTTAGACTAATGGCCCCAAAACATAGATGAGACAATGCCTCCTCTTGTTAATGATAACCTTTGCAATATTGTTTGCAATAATCCACATTTCCTGCCAAGAATAAGTTCACATTCTGGATTGTTCTTTCAATTCAGAAGTACCAGTCCCAGTTATAAAGAAACTTAACCCCAGTAAGGTCAGCCAGATAAGTCAATGCTAATTAGGGTTTTCCAGTAAACTCTTGTGGTTTCGTGCCAAATCCAAAGGGCAAAGCTCAAATATCAAACCCAAATCCCAAAGCCCATGTATCAAAGCCCAAATTGCAAAGCCTCAATATCAATCTGATCTTCTGTTTCAGTAGGCACTTGCAGCTAGCTGGGATTCAGTTAATTAATGGGACAGTAATGACTGATACTGAAGTTGAAAAATGACCAGAGGACGTTTAGAGGACAAATACATCAACAACAACTACAACAAATGTGCTCTGTTTTCTTGAAGCAGTCCAGAAATCTTGAAACACATCTGAGGGGCTACATAAACGAAACAGAACAGATATAAATGGAACATAATAATTAATATCTGTAAACGATAAATGGTTGAGTACCTGCAGTCACTCTATGATGTTGATACAACTCCAAAGGATGGACATCATAATGTTATTATGCTCTGTCCGGGGATTAAGGACTCTGAACTCTGAGTCTATTGTGTTTTTTTTTTTAGAGGGCAGCAAATGCTATTTTGTTAAATTATTTGGCGCAAAATCGCAATCTAATGCATGTGTCTGTCGGCTTGGCGTTAAGGTAAATAGCAGGACATTTCCCTTTGTGCAGAGTTAATGCCTGTCTATTCAAGTCTACAGAAGACGTCTAACCAGCAACAAATAAATAATCTTCCTCATTGATCTCAGCGAGGTCATAAAATTCATATCAAAAAGCAGTGTTGTATTAAAGCCCTCAGATGAAGGCCGTTGGTGTGAATAAGAATTTGTTCTTAACTGACTTGCCTGGAAAAATGAAATTCAGCTATGAATGCCGATATCATTTTCCCCCGGTGCCCTGAATGACGATCGTCCCTGTTTTCTCATGCTACGGATTTGTCTTCTTTCTTTCTCATTTATTCTAAGAAACATAGCAGGTAAATGAAAACATCCATCCCCTCGTTTCTTCTGTTTCAAACGGGGGTTCTGTCCACAGTGCATGCGGTCTTTCATTCCCTGCTTCTTAGAAACAAGCTAATGATCATAACAATCAACATGTTTCCAGTGGTCTTGTGGGGTGATGGTGACCATCTCCCCAATCCCAAGGTTAAGGAAACATTCAGCCACCCACCCCTCCGATCAGGATGGATCACAGAACAGTCCAGGACGCCACTGACATTCTAGAATCCCTTCATGCTTACGTCAGACCCTTTAACAAAGAGGGGCAGCTTGTGAGCTTTATCGTGGTGGCAGAAACTGTGAACTCTATTGTCCCCGAGGAACCATTTCTCCTCCACCTGTGACATGGCCGTAGAACCTCCCAGAGTTCCAGTACCAGGAGGCTGATCAGCGCATTTGTGTTCATGTCGACGCATTTAAAAGTTTTATTCAACCTGATGTTTGGGGCTTGGAGTTGTTTGTCTCCCAGGGGGTTCGGCCCGGGCTCGGGTCTCCAGAATGTCAGAAGGCCCAGACACCCAAACACATGCTGCTGATGGTCCAATTATGGGTTAAGTTTAGCCAGGTGTGCTTACTTTGTCCTCAAGAGTTAAAGACTTCAGTGGTTTGGTAACACAATATGTCCAGATTCCTTACACATGTAGTGTAACAACAGAACACACTTTGCATGCCTTTTGTATGATCTCAGCGGGGACTCATTCAATTTAATAGATCAATCTGTAAAATACACATAATTATTAAACTGACCAAGAGTAGGTTGAGGCATCTTGCTCACAGTAAATGACCTTCTGTTTTAAATTGTTACCTATTCTTAGAACTTGTGCCAAACTTAACTTGGTACAAGACACAGTAGGAAACACATTCAGCCAAATTCCATTCCTGAATGTACCTTTTTAAAAGTACTTACAGTGTATTTTGATTGGAATATAAATGGAATTAACATTTAACCCAGTAGGAAAAACAATTATGGACACAGTCATGCTACATTATGAATTCCTTGATGTCTACAGTACTACATATTCTATACAGAGGTGGATGTGGGTGTGTTTTATTTGTGTCTGTGTGTGTGTGTGTGTGTGTGTGTGTAAACCATAATGGTGTCATTTCACTGTCAACCTCAGGTCCATCTCCATTCAGCTGACAGGAAAGAGAAACTGTTAGAAACTTTTCCTCTGGCTGTGTGCGTTTATGTGTATGTTTGTGTGTGTGTGTTTAGGTGCATATGTATCTGCATGTTTAGGTGTGTATGTTTGTTTATGTGTTGGTGTGTATGTATCTGTGTGTTTAGGTGTGTATGTTTGTGTGTGTGTTGGTGTGTATGTATCTGTGTGTTTAGGTGTGTATGCATCTGTGTGTTTAGGTGCATATGTACGTGTGTGTCGTTGTGTATGTATCTGTGTGTCTGTACGTCAGTCTTGTGTTTTAACAGCCTGATTTAACAGTCTTTTCCTGCAAGGACATGAGAAATTAGAAGCTGACTCTGACCCCAATGACCCAACAATAGAGAATGTCCCTGTCAAAAAAGGCACAGGCACGCACACACACACACACACACACACACACACTTACTCATGTGTGGTGTTCCGTCTAACATGTTTCCTATTAGATGCCTAACCCTATTCAATGGGTCTGATGGCTTGTTCAAAGATCTGCTGCAAAGAGCTCCAAATCACACCGGAGTACCCATGATCCTCAGGGACAACATCATGCATGCAATTCCTTGTCCAACCTTGTTACTTCCTATGTCTCGGTTTATTTGAATTGAGTGGTGTATGTGTGTGTGTGTGTGTGTGTGTGTGTGTGCGTGTGTGTGTGTGCGAGTCTTTGTTCCATTGAAAAGCTGGAACGGACAGAATCTCTTGTGGTTACTGTTTGATTTGTGCCTGGTGGACTTTGATAGAGAATCTCTCTCAATTTGGATTGGATCATTGTGCTCTTATATCAGTCTGTGTGCCCCTGCCATTTATTCATGGTGTACTTAAAGATACATAGCCATGCTTCTCGGTCTGTTGTGAATATTTTCGGACAGTACAACCGTTTTGACTCATTGGCAAACTGTTCCCACCGTCAAAGCATAAAGCATGTATTTTACCAAACACTAAAGTTTATATGTCATCTTGGAGAAGGCTATACAGGCCTTCAGCTGTGTAAGCAACGTTTTGTGTGTGTTTCAAGTCTTATAAAAGCCCAATAGAAATGTCTGTATGTGCCCAAAACCCAGGTTCTAACCCTGTAAACCGTTTGGTACGGCTCCAGACCCCAACCTCCACACTTCCTGTATGTAGTAACATGGAGCCTGAGGCCAGTGGACGCGTCCCAAAGGGCACTTTACACCCTGGAGTGGGTGTAAAGACAGAAAGGGTTGTAGTGGTCCAAAGTAGTGGACTATGTAGTGAAAAAGGTGATTTCCCAATTCCAGATTCTACCTGATTAAAGTTGACAGCTTTATGCTTTGGCAGTCTCTACTCGGTGCTGTGGATGGGTAATGAACCAGGACTAATGAATACATTTAAAACACTCTAAACCGGAGGTGTTAAAATATTTCATTGTTCCGCTGCATATTTACTCCAGGGATCAGAAGCTGGTTCTTTTCTTTCCTGCGCGTTTTAGGAAAATCCTAGTCAAGCAATATTGAATTATTCAACTGGTCATGGAAACGTGGTGGGCGGACCTAGGACTATGTTAAGTCGTAGTACCAAAGCGACAGAAAAATACTGTCAATTAGAATAGTAGATGAGTAGACAAGTGGAACTGAAACTGGAACTGGAGGTTAGCATTCTTAGCCACACATAATACACACACTTCCTGCCCTTTATGTGTGTTTACCCATGTCTCACACCAACTATGATTTATTATTAAATGTTTTCTCATTTATTGAGAGAGCTGACCTACTACCATGTAATCTAACGAGGTTTGGCATTCATTTGTTTTAAATGGATTGTATTGCTGACCGTCTCTGCTGACAGTTTCTAGGACATCATCTTTCTTCGGACTTGTGTGTTATCACTATTGCAGGTCGTCGTCATACTAGAATGCTTAGCTTACCTACCCAAGGTGGCTAACGTGGAGCTTCTAACTCTTTCATCTCTGTCTTCGTGACCACGTATATCTTCTCCCTCACTTCCTACTCGACCACAAACACTTCATGCACTCACACACACACACACACGCAGAAATGTTCACAGTTAAATGATTATTGCATTCACTGTATTCAGATTCACGTGATTTGACAGCTGTGGAAACAGTAGTGAAGGTGTTACTGAGTGGCTGTAAACCCAACGTGGCGCAAATAGAGGATCCATTATACCTCCAACACTCCTCCACACCCCTCTCCCCCCAGCCACCAATCCCCCCCACAACCCTCAGCTTTACTGACCCAGAGCTCGGACTTTCCCCACGCATTAACACACTCAACCTCCACCGTCACTACGAGCTTATTCACATCACGACAGATTGAGGAAAACGCCAGAGAGACATAATAATTTCCCATAGCATTATACATTATACGCAGGATTGACTAAAGCCAAACAAGGGAAAATTGAATGCTTTGCATGTGCACTTCCCCGAAACTTGATACAGACACAATTGTCTTCAACCTTGCAAACCATTGGCTTTTTTGGAAAGGAAAGAAAAAGGTGCAGTGGTCTCTTAATGTTTTCCGGAGCTGTATGCTCCATTTGTAAAGAAAACATAAGTGAGCAGGCAATGCAGGTCTTTTATTTCTTATGGGATTCACATTCATCTGTAGGATATACACTGAACAAAATTATAAACGCAACACTTTCGTTTTTGCCCCCATTTATCATGAGCTGAACTCAAAGATCTAAGATTTTCTCTATGTACACAAAAGGCCTATTTCTCTCAAATATTGTTCACAAATTTGTTTAAATCTGTGTTAGTGAGCACTTCTGCTTTGCTGAGATAATCCATCCACCTCACAGGTGTGGCATATCAAGATGCTGATTAGACTGCATGATTATTGCACAGGTGTGCCTTAGGCTGGCCACAGTAAAAGGCCACTCTAAAATGTACGCTGGATACCTGTGTTTATTTAACTTGTCTAGTGTGTGTATTAGTCAGGTATCTGGGATCTATTATCATCAGTCTGGATAGAATAATTTAATGGAAAGTTCTGTTGTCATTATATTTATTTACCTTTCTGTCTTATACAGTAGGTCATTTTCTGCCAGTGAGTCATAATAAAACAGAATTAAGATGCTTATTATAAACAGCAAATGAGCAAAAGTAAGCCTACTTAATCAACCAAAGAAATTAAACATTTAAAACATGTGGATTCCTTTTTGAGGCACTTTTGCATTGATGTCACCTTCGATAAAGATTACTCGAAAAATGTTGTTTTTATATGTTTATTGCAAAAAAGGGTGAGCACTATGAAGTATGTTGGACATTTCTACTTGGATTACAAACAGTGAATGGACAGAGGTAAACAATATATATGTCAGGTAAAGTATACTTGTGTCAAAAGCTAAAAGAAAAAAAACAATTGAACGTTTTAATCATTTTTACACAGTGTCTGAGAGAAAGAACCCAGATCAAACCAATTCTGATGAGACAAAAACAGCTTCCATTAATGTCAATGTTATTGCTTATAAAATCTTTTCTTTACACATTTGGTCCATATAACAAATATGAAAAATAAAAGGGTTAAAGACGTATTGTTCTGTTTGGTTCTAGGTCATTTCCCTGATTTTATAACAATACAAAACTTAAAAACATATATGATACAGACACTTGTACAATTCTAAACCCCAAAACTTGAACTCTGTGGAAAACTTTGTTTTCACGATAGAAAGAACATGGCAACAGTGAAATGAAACATAAATGAACATTGAGGGACGACTAGCTGGAATGGAGCGATTCAATTGAAAACATGTGTGGGTCCCTTGGCTCATAACTTAAAGGTATTGCTCTGTGGTTGGGCTGTGGTGGGCTCCTATCGACACATCGTATTTCGAACTATGTCGAATGTTGGCAGAGAAATAGGGTCCAAATTACTGTGTTCTGCACGCAGTGGTCCCAAAGCTATCCACAGAGGGTGAAGAAGACTTATATGACTCATGAGACCACAGACAAACTGGTTAAATGCATATGATGTGGTACTTCAGAAGTGCTCCAGGAGGAGCTTAATTCAGCTGGTGGGACAGGATCCACAGAAGGTTGGAAACCAGTGTTCTGGAGAATTTGTAGTCCAGTGCATTTTGGGATATTCACTGAGCGGTAATGATTAAGATGCTCAGCCAAATAACTAACTTAGCCATAGAAACAAAATGGTATGTAATTACCCAAATATCAAAATAAAAGTTGGTTTTAAATGAACCCATGTTGGATTACCATTCGGTATAGCAATTCGGATACAAACGTTTACATTCTAATTTATTTCATTTGCCAGTCGGGAAAAAGTTCAGTAATGATTTAGCCCCAAGGACTGGACGAATCAATACAATCCTTGCGATACGGATTTAATAAACCTCCTTTTTCAGTAGTCTTCTTTAATCATAGCTGTCTTGATAATATAATGAAACATTTTACAAATTGCAATTCAATTCATTTTAATATTTTCCTGTTGAGAAACATATATAGAAAGTTGGATTAACATAAATGTTTGTGCTTTTGTTATGTTTTGGTAAAACACCAAGGGAATAATGTGTTGAATTAAAAAATACGTAGAATATACAGTAATACTGTTAATTGGATACATTACTCTGGTAATGCATTGATCTAGTACTGTCTACATGTCATTATCTTAGATTACATATATGTATATAACAATTACAATAACCATAACATTAAAAACGCATTTTTAAAAGACACATCTGGTATTTAAAGTGGCTCTATATTCAAAGTAGAATGACTACATTTTGCCATGAGCTTGGCAATATTCAGTTGAAATGAGATAGTCAATCCTTTAGCATTGAAACCGATATTTCATGTAGCTGTATAATTGCTTTAAAACCCTGCCTGAGCATAGGTGTTGTATATAAATATGGAATTGCGTTCCTTTACATATTTGATAGATGTAATGAGGGTATGACCATAATAAAAAATAACAGATTCAACTCATGAATCATCCAAATATAAAAAGTAAAATACACTTCACTGTTGGCTCCTCTATTTGGTTAGTTCATTCTCTTCATCTGTCTTTAATTCGGGATTTGGTGCCTGTATACTGATTCAGTGCCCATACACTGGAGCAACAGAACACATTACATTCACATAAACTGTTTCAAAGCAGCACTGATATGTATTTTTTTTTAATCCCTGTTTTGCATCACAATCTTTCTTATACATCGTTCTTTACAACACTGGCACTTGGTGAGATGCTTCAAGCCTGACTGTCCTTTTGCACTCCTTTTCGTTAGATCACTCTATTACAGCACATTCCCATGTGCTTTATAACTGTACTAAAGGCATCATCTGATTTCGCTGTGAATAAATACCACACGTATCCCTCATGAAATACAAGTGATTGGGTGCGCAGCCTCCCCCTGGCTGGATTGATTTAATCAGATTCAAAGAGGAGATACGTGTCTGTTCAAACTAATGGCTTCTGGTCCCTTGAGTTGAGGCATTTTAATCAGTAGACGTCCCTTTGCGAGTATCTCCATTGTCTTGCTTAGACTGGAAGTTATCCGTCACATAAGATCTAGGATCAGATTTCCCTTTACTTGAATCATAACCAGAGCCATTAGGGAGTTGAAACGGTGTCAGAGGTTTGGGGCGTCTATCTAGTTCCTCGTTGTCAGCTTTAGATCAGCTCTGATTGGTTGCCCCAATGATGAGTCACCCCATAAGTCTACTCATTCCTGTTCCTATCTCATGAACCTGAGTCAGAGCCCGCCCCTGGGGTTTCCCACAAGCCTTTGCTCAGCCTATTTAACGTGGCCAGCCGGGAATAAAATCTTGAAATGTCCCTATTACCTATTCTAAAAGTTGGAGAATACTTTATATACACGCACGCACACACACACAAACACACACATTGAGTTTAGACTTATAGACACATTCACACACATACAAACATATTGTACACACACACACAAACACGCGCGCACACACACACGCACGCATGCGCGCGTCATTTAGCAGATGCCCTTATCCAGAGTGACACTTTAAAAAAGCATAGTGAATAAAGCAAAAATACATTCACTTGTGCTCACACACTCTTCACACAGACTCGCACATTCCGATATAACTAGGCTTAATTGCACTCAGTGCTAACGACGTGAGGAGAGGTGTTTGCGGCGTGGGTGGGTCAGTGGCAGTGACGCGGCTTGCACCAGGAAGGCATCACAGTCTGTCTGGCGGTGAAGTGCTTGATCTGCGAGTGTTCCGGAGCATTCCGGAGGGTTCCAGAGTGTCCTGGAGCAGAGACTTGTGGCTACAGCATGTGGAGTTCCATATCTGTATAGTAGAGGAGGTTTGGGGTGCAGATGGCCTGGGATTGGGGCACTGCAGGCCTGAGAGGGCGGTGTGGAGGAGCCCCTTTACTGAGCACGCCTTCGGGACTTCTTTACCCTGGAGAGACAGGGGAGGAGGCTTAGATCTGGGTGTTTTCATGTGTTATCCTATATGTTATAATATGATGGATGTAGAGGTACACAGTCATTTATTTATTTGCAGTAAGCCAGTTCACTAATACACGTCATTATCCTGTTGTCTGGATGAACCAGGATTTTGAAACGTGTAACACTTGACTTTTTGGAAAGCTGTTTAAGACCCAGACTTTTTTTAACTACGCCACATTAGGGGCTGAGCGTCTACAAATGTAAATTCAGGATCTTTACCACAGTTATTTTTAAGAGGAAAACAATTGAACGTGATGTTGATGTAATGATTAACAGACGCTGTTTGTGTGATGTTTTTATGAGCAATGAACATTTCACCCACACTTCCACAGCAGACTGGTAAGTCCAGGCGTTTTTTATAAATACGGAAAACAACATCAATTAAAAGTAATTTCCAATGTTCAGACAAGATTACAATAGACTAAACATCATTCAATCCTATCGCATCCCTGATTTCCAAGAGAAATGATTAATTCTGCTTTTCTGGAATAGCATCTGGAATTTTCCAGATGCTATGCTTAAATTATCAGAGGGATTGCAAAACCCTTCGTTCCCAGTCTTGCATTTTATCTGAGTCGCCATCTGAATAGCATTTATGCAGATTTCTTTGTGTGTGTGTGTGTGTGTGTGTGTCTGTGTGTGTGTATGTGTGTGTGTGCACGCACACGTACTTGTTAATGGCATTTTTCAGATAGGTCTGCAGCCATTTGGTCTCTGGGTTGATGCACACCTCCCTGTTGTTCTTCAGCTTGGCACTGTGACCCAGGCAGGTATATATGAGAGAGGGAGGGGGGGATGGATGGGCGGGCGGGGAGAAAGAGAAGGAATGAGACAGGGATTCATTTCAGTGCTCGACAAGCATCCTCCCTCTCATCTGATATGAGAATAGAATGACCCCCCCCGACAAAAAAAGAAACAAAGAAGTACAGTCTCGTAAATCTCTCTCCCTCAGCCAAACGTCTGGACGTAGCGTCTTGTTAAATGTTTTTGATAACTCCGTGGTCGCTCCTCAGTCCGTCCATAGAATAGCATGTCTCGTACAATAAGAGCGCATTGATTTGTGAGCTTCATTTTGTTTACTGATTGCCATGTAATGTATTTTTTTTTCTTAAAAAGAAAAGAGTAAATTTAGCTTTTTTTTTTTTTTTAAGGCATTAGTTCATCTAGGTCATCTAAAAACTACATTGCAAAAGCCAATCCAGTTGGTGATTTCTCCTCATTCAGGATCGTCCGTCCCTGTTAAGGACTGTCCTGATTTAGCCAAATCATCACATTCAGTAAAAATTAGGCTGCAGAATCAACAGTGCCTTAAAAACGAATAGTCATCAAGTGTTTAGTTTACCAGACGTATTTGAACAGGTATTGAGGAGCAAATACAATCAGGGTAGAATAAACGCTTATTTAAACCTTTAACCATAATATGGCATTCTATTTTAACCCACAACCCACGCTTGTAAGAATCACAAAGCGTCAAATTACATGAGATCCCCCACGCGTTCCCTCTGCTTTTACTCCAAGGCGGCTGTCATCAAGAAGTGGCAGAATGGCCACACTGCTCCCTTTGTGAAGCCTGTGGCACTAAAAAGTTAGGATGTTTTGATGCTAGGGAATTTGGCTTCTGATTTACAGACCTGGGTGTGTTTAAGAGAGTGTTTCCCTTCTGAGGGGCAGTGTGTTGATAGGGGGTTGACCGCAGTGTTCACTTGAGTGAGGGGGATTTGTTCAGGGATCGGACACCTTTGGGGAGTGTTTTTGATCTACATGCTTTAGGGGGGAAATAATGGGTTGTGTGTGTGTGTGTGTGTGTGTGTGGGTGTGTGCGTGTGCACGCAGGCCTTCTACTCTACTATGTCTCCTTCTCCAAACATATGGAACTCACACCAAAGTGCCAAAAGGTCGTGTTTGAGAGTAAACAACCCCCCCCCCTCTCAACAACTCTCTACCTCCCCTCCCTCCCTCAACAACTCTCTCCTTGCTTCCTTCTCTCCCTCTCCATCTTCCTCCTTCTCATCCTCACACAACCTCGCAAATGAAAGACATTCAAACACATTCCTCTGCACCTAAAATCCTTTATCACCCCTTCACCGCTTTTTGATTCAATTTGCCCTCCCCCAATCCCTTCACCCACCAACCCCCCCTTACCAACCAAATGGCCCACCAACCATTACGAGCCTCATAACATGAAAGAACAGCCCAAGCGCATCAACCGCCTTTAAAAAAGATCACCCCAAACCAACATCCAAATGGGTTGGATAAACAGAACCTGGTAACTGGATTCCCTGTTTGTTTATCCCTCCAGGCTAACCCAACTTCCCACTTTCCTCATCCCGCCATCCTTTGCCCGTTGATATAATTAGCGAGGGCTAACTCCTTTGTCTGTTTAGTTTTGATGCGTCCGCTGGTTTAAGTCTTACAGTGTGCGTTCGTGTGTGTGTGTGTGTTGAGTGTCTAGTCCTGATTGAGTTGGCCGGTATTCGGGGGTCTGGGGTCTTCTAACCCAGTGGGCAGTAATTACTTCACAGCATGCTAATACCAACAAGCAGGGTGTAGCGTTACCCCCATTGTCTTTCATCTGGGGGCGGCCGAGATGCTATCAGCACGCCACCCCCTTTCTCTCCCGCCACTCCTTCCTAAATAACTGTCGACAGTTTCGGCGGAGCAAAGGAGCAGGGAACATTAGGTAGTGTGTGTCTGTGTGTGTGTGTGTGTGTGTGGGAGAGAGACTCTCTCTCAACTTTATGGGGTTCTGGAGGGAAAAAAGACTAGACTTATAGGTCTTGATCAGATTTGTTTCGCCACTGACCTTTTGCCATGAGCGAACCCCTTAACGCCACCCCCCCCTTCCCATCCACCCCTGGTCTCACCCCCCACCCCCATCCACCCCTGGTCTCACCCCCTCAGGCCTCTTTGGCTTTTTAGCTTTCACCTCCTAGGTTACAAATAGGCCAGGCATTTTGGCTTAATGTGTTCCAGGCCATTTAAGTTAGATTTGATGTCGGTGGCCGGTGAGTGAGGGGAATGATACGAGAGGAGGACGAATCAGCTGCAACATAAAGGTAATTACTTTGACCCCTAATGATCGCGTCCTCAGCAAAATAAAAATCACCCCCCAAGCAGAAGACAGAACTCCTTCCTCTCCTCTCTCTAGTGGCCCTGTTTCTTTCTGTTCCAATCTAACCACGTGCCTGTGCATTTTCAGGAGAGCTAAAGTAACCACATCTCTCTCTCCTCCAATTACAATCACTTAAACCTATATAGAAACAGACAAAAGCTTAGCACAGCGCAACGGAAATCACAGTAGTGTACGGTTTCGAAACACGGCGTCCGACATGGCTGAACCAGGCTCTTCCCAACCTGTTTAGGCCTGGTAGCTAACCATGGCTGGACAGCCACAACAGAAGTGGAGTTGGGATAGCGGAGTCGAACCTTACTTCACTACCACGTTCATAAGGTCCTCGTCTGTCCGGCTTCATGTGAGTCAGTGCCGCGCTGCTGTATTATTTCAGCGGCGGCGCAGGGGAGTAACTTGGGTGGAAGTGTTTTGCCCCAGTCGGCCCCATGACAAACACCTGATTCAACAAACCGCCGGCGCTGACGACGACTTGACAAGTTGGATCAGGTGCTTTAGCGATGGCCGCGGGAACCCCGTCCAGCTCGCTTCCCCTACAGCTGCCCAAGGACCTCTGCCCCCCCCCCCCACCCCGTTCCACCGCAACACACCTGGACCTGTGCCCGCTTGTGGCAGGATGTCAGACATCCACACTGAAGGGTGGCAGTGACCTGCTGCTACTCACATGACTTGGAAGGGGCAGTTGGGCGTGTGGAGGAACTTGAGCTCCCTGATGCTCCTCTGCGGGACGGTGTTCAGGGTTGAGCGACACCAGCACCTCTCCACCAGGCTAATGGGCTTGGCTGGAAACAGAACACATGCACACAGCTAGTGGACAGGGCGGATACACGGGCAGCACGGACGACAGCCTAAATCCATGGCTTTGATGATGGAGACTCGACACGTTGGGTTTGAGGAACTCACACAGCAGGTCAGGAGAATTAGGGTTGAGGTTAGAAAGCTGGCAGTGTGAAATGTTACATACTTTTTTTTTCCTGTCTGACATTAGCATTGTTTTGACTAGACGTGATTCAAATATACAACAGAATGAAATGTAACAACACCTTCTGATCCGATCAGAGGTCAATGGGATCAACGCAATTTAACAAGAATTTCCTGTAACAACTTGACAGCCCATTTTACTTGTGTTCTCACCAAACACGATGGTTGTACCCTCAGGACTGGACCACGTCACCTGTGTCTGTTTTTGGATGCTACATTTACACACTCCAGTATTTCTGGAATAATAAGTGTCTAACTTACAGCTGTCTTGCTTAACATAACAAATAATTTTAGATGGAAAGTTGCAACAAACATGTGTTTGTAGCACTTGCACTAATAGAATGGGTTGTACAAATTCAAATGTAATTTTATAATTTCTGTAATAATTTTTTTTTATAAAAGTTTTTTGTTTTTAAATAAAACGCTGTTTGCAGTTAAAACCGCATATTTCCATGACTTCAACTCAAATAATCCACCAATAAAAACCAACAACATTTTAACCCAAAATACAGCTCTACCAAATTAAGAGACCACTGTACCTTTTTCTTTCCTTTCCAAAAAAGTCAAAAAGGAAGGTTTTGAGTGAGGAACAGAAGGGTTCAAATGAATAGAAATTGAACGTTTCTGTTCCTCACTCAAAACTTTCCTTTTCAACTTTTTGGAGTTTTTTTCCAGAGCTGTAGATGTTCAGCCTACTGTACATAACACTGAAATTCCCTGAGAAATTTGAAATGTACCTGCCTTTAGTCCTAATAGCAAGGCAATTAAAAAGAGATTAGTCAACCACACACACACTTGCATAGATGCACACCATGCAGCGTTCCTTGTCCCCAAATTGTAATACTGCCTTTTCACTGTGTGAATATTCAAGGTTCAGCTCTCTAACCCATAAGGGCCCTTGTACTTCTTTGTGAACTGGGACACTGAATATTCCTCGCCATCTCAAAGCTCTAGGAGCACTCCAAAGCTTACGTTCTAATCAAAAGACTCCCTGTGAGTAATCAGTTGAATAACATTCTTAGAATGATTGCATATCACCCCTGGTTCCTCTAAATGGGCTTTTAGAAGGAAATATTCTTATTTGAAGGGCTTTCAGACTGGATTCCATATCAACAATTTCCCAAAATAATTAAAACATTTCAAATCAAATGTATGCTGTGTGAAATTACTTGATAATCCATTTCCCAAACATTATTTCTTTCATTTATTTCTAAAACGGGAAGATGGCAATTGGCTGAACATGTTTTGATGGCTTTCATTTATTCCTTTGTTTGCTTTTAGACACATCTACATTAAAATTCATTGAATTTGTCAAGTAGAACAATTAAATACTTAATCTAAACTTCTGTTGACTTTTGGATTAAGCTGTTCTCAACATTAATACATTACAAAGCAAACATTATCGGGCGAGAGAATTCAGAGTCTGGTGTTGGACTGACGATAGCAGATGCTCTCTTGTGTTATGCTAAGCTTGTTGTTACTAAACCAGCCAGGTCTCCCTGATTGCATATTAAAGCCTATCAGATGTGTGTGTGTGTGGGGAGGAGGGGGTCTCATGTGTGTATTTGTCTTTTTACTTGCTTTCTTTTAATTAGTTTCAAATTAGGGGATAAACAATGCGGCTCAGTGCTGGTGATAGGAGCTAGGTGAGCTGGACGCTGCATGTTGGATGCTCACTTTTGGTGTGCCGCTGCTGTAAGCTGGATACGTAATGATGATCCAGTGTTAGCATCATAAAGAGTGGGATAATGTGGAGGGTCTTTACTGGGGAATTAGCACAGGGGCTGAAGGCAGGCTGTTGGCCATTTGGCACTGGGTCCCTGGCCACGATACTCTTTTTTGGTAAAATAGCCAAGATTATTCCTAATGTTTGTCAAAGTATGAAAGTGGTTGAAATATTTGTGATAAGGGCAGAACAATTCTTCAGTTAAAGTCTATGTGGATTACAGATGTCAGTGAAGACATCTAGGAATATAGGAATTCATTAAGGCAAAAAATAACCTGCTAAAAAATGACCAGTACATTTGTTTTTTTGTAATTAATCAACAACCGCATATAAAAAAAAAAATACAAATCCCAACCAGCTTGACCACCTTTCCATCAAATCACAATTACAGATGATGAATTTCAACAAAGTCTGTCAAACATCAAAGGAACCGAAATGTTCTTAACAACCAAAAAGTTGTCTATTTCACTTTCTCTCTCTCAGCAACACCAACCAAAACATCTCAAGGCATTCATTCAAGTCACTCAAAGAATATCGACCCAATCGAGACATCCTCCGCAAAACAACCAAACTCCCCCATGTAGCGCATGCATCCTCCAAATGCCCCCAAAATAACAGCGAGAGACATTGACAAAAGTGCACTGTCGTAGTGGCATGACGTATTCATCAACCTAAGACAACTCACCTGTAGAGAGGGGCACATCCATGGCAACGGACAGCAGGGTCAATACAGTCAGCACTTTGACATCCATGGTGGTCTTCATGTATCGGAGGGCGTCACAAGAGAGCCAGGGGTTTCTGACAGCCAGTATCCAACAGGGCTGAGAGTAGAATGAGTGTCAGCTCCTCTCAGGACACGGTTAAATTAGAGCGCAGGGGGCTGAGGGTGGAGAGATGGGAAGGAGGGAGAGACTCCCACTTTCTCAGGAGGTGGGGGGGGGGGGGAGGGGTGGGTCCACACCGGCAAGGCAGACTTCCTCGATTGTGAATGTGTTGGCTGAGAATCAAGGGGAACGTCCCATTGGGGATACTCACTCTCGATTGCTTATTCGTTCTCTCTCTTTTCCTCTGTTCTCAGTTCTGTCTATTTGATTTTCCTTTTCTCACAATCATCGTCAATAACGAATGTTAAGAAAATAAAAATACATTTTGATATTGTAAGTAAACCTTACATACAGCAAAATTGAGTACAGTGTAACAATGTGCAGATATTAAAAAGGATGAATTAATAAAGAGATAAATATTGATTATTTTTACATTGTTGTTTGCGCCCCATTCTTTGCATCTTTGACAAAGAATCAATGTGCTGTGATTGCACTTTGCAATATTTCACATGTAGGGATTTATCAATATTTGATTTGTTTTCAGATTCTTGCAGGGTCTGTATGACATGCCGACAGGAGACTAAAAAGTGCAGCTCCGTTTCCAGCTCATTTTGTGGGTAGTGTGCACGTACCATATTGAAGCATGGCCATGCACACTGAGTCCACAGTCAATACACTTCTTAGTTTTGGGTAAGTCCCAGTTGTAAGGTATTCCGACACTGTGCAATATATCTGTGTTTCTCTTCTTCCTCTTCTGTGTCTCTCCACTGTCATCTCCTCTTCTTCTTCACCCCTTCTCTCCAGGGCTGTCGGCTGTACATTTGATGAGATAGAGACTCCCTGGTGCTAGCCCAATATTGTTCCTGGTTCAGCTGACTGATATGTTATTGTTTACAGGGACGCTGCCTGCTCTGATTCCTTCTCTGCTTTCTGTCTTCATTATCTCCCAATCTCTCTCTGACCATCTACATATTCATCACTCTCTGACCCTGTATATAGTGATCTCTCTCTGAACCTCTACATATTCATCTCTCTCTGATCCTCTCTCTCTCTCTGATCCTCTATATATTCATCACTCTCTGACCCTCTATATATTCATCACTCTCTGACCCTCTATATATTCAAACTTTCCTTTTCAACTTTTTTGGAAAGGAAAGAAAAAGGTGCAGTGGTCTCTTAATTCTTTCCATAGTTTTATTTCTTAAGACGTTTTTCAAAGGGACCAAATATGAACATTTACAAATTAAATACCAATGGAGTGAGAGGCCATTAGAGAGACACAGTAACAACTGAATTTAGGCACTAACAGGTGTGTGGCCAGTTAGAAATAAACTGCTTAGTTACAGATGTGTTCTGTACTCAGTTCTCCAAGCAATAATCTGTAAACTTCTGATAGAACAAACTTTCCACCAGGACTTTCAACTCAGTCGGGAAAAAGTGTACTTAATAACAATAAAGGATCTAACTGCCACAAATGTAGTGTGTATGTGTGTGTGTGTGTGTGTGTATGCATGTATGTGAGCATATTTCTGAATATCCTCTTATTACCACACTGTAAGCAAAAAAGTGGATCTTGCGAGAGCCAGATGTGTAGTCTGGACGGTGATCAGTGAGAGGTTGTACCAGAGTGACTTGAAGTGAAACAATAGTGAGGATTGTATTCAGTCTGTTTTACCAGGATATATTGACTTGGCCGCCATGCAGTAAAACAGTAGATAATGAAGGTAAAAGCAGCGTTCCCTCAGTTCACTGGCTCCTCCACAAGGCAAGCGTTCCCTCAGTTCACTGGCCCCTCCACAAGGCAGCGTTCCCTCAGTTTACTGGCCCCTCCACAAGGCAGCGTTCCCTCAGTTTACTGGCCCCTCCACAAGGCAGCGTTCCCTCAGTTTACTGGCCCCTCCACAAGGCAGCGTTCCCTCAGTTTACTGGCCCCTCCACAAGGCAGCGTTCCCTCAGTTTACTGGCCCCTCCACAAGGCAAGCGTTCCCTCAGTTTACTGGCCCCTCCACAAGGCAGCATGCTGGGAGTGGAAGCCGGTCGGAGGCCTTAAGCAGCGTTATAAAGCTGACATGTTCGTTCCTCCAGTCTTATGGTTAATACAGACATCACCTACATTAGGATCAAACCAGTGGGAGAAAAACTATAGGATTTTAAGGCAACCAGCTGCAATATCAGTTTGCTAAATTTAAAACGCACAATTTTGTTGTGGATAAATGTAAAGATCCTGTTGCAGCTGTTGGCTATGAGATTGACAGGAGATCGAATGACAGCGTGAAAACGTCCATAATGTGAGACCAGGTAAAACTTGCCATTAAGTGTAATTAGAGTATGTCTCGGTTAATAATTAGTCAAGGAACAAAACAAGCATATAAATATACAACAATAGAAAAACAAACTCACGGGTAAAATATGTAATGTCTGCTTCTGATTAGGACCTCAGCAAAATTGTTTGGTAAACTTTTTGACACATGAAACACCGGGACGGCCTCGCTGATCCTCAGACACCCCTCATCGTCACAGGCATTAGTGGTTGACTGTCAATCAGTCTCCATCTCAGTACAAAGCCTCAAAGCCCCGTCGGCCCTGCTTTCCTGTAACTTTACCCAGGGACATGAGACGCTGACCCCTGACCTTGTGTGTGATACAAGTGGCAGAGTTGTCACAGAGGTCAGCCCTAACGTGCCAAACTAATTCTGAGCCTCTACAGTCTGATGAACGGCCCGACGCTGCAGGCCACGGCGCCCGACACCAAAACGCACCGTTCCCCTAAGCGGACGACTCCATAAACCGACGACGGCATCTGTTGTTTTGCCTTTCGCGCGGGAAAGATGTTCCCGTGGTCGTGTGTCCAGATTTGGCAACAACAGCCTGTTTAATCGGCGGGTTTAAATGGTGTGTCACTTGGAATCTTTTCGTCGTGTGACTAATACTGACGAAAGGATTATTACAGGCAAAACCACACACATGAGTAAAGGAAAAACAGGAAATGTGTGAAAGGCCCTGGAACCCCTTTCGAACAATATACATTCTCAATACACATTCTTCAGAACAATATACAGTCTCAGCGTGCACTATTTGAAGCGTGCGTAATCAAATCCTAATGAATGCATTACATACCAGCATGGATATCCATCTTCCATAAGCAGGCGTGTCACGACGCTTGTAACTTAGCCAAACAAACAGAGTCGTCTGTCCTTTAATCGTCCGTGAGGGGGTGATCCCTCGTTCCAGTCGGGATCTATGCTTTGACCGCGCTCCAAATGCCGCCCTACTGCCTCTGTAGTGCCCTGGGTCAAATGTAGCATGTAGGGAATAGGGGTTCATTTGGTACCCAACCTTATTATTTCAACTGGATCTTAAGAGTTTATTATGTTTGTCTGAGGACTTTAAGTGGTTGTAAGGTCTGGAGTGGGTTTATTGTGTTTGTGCGGGTGAGGGCGGGGGGGGTGTTTGTATCTGCAAAGTATGTGTGTTTTTGTGTGTGTGTTTGTGTGTTTGCATGTGTCTGTCGGCTAAAGTAAGGTCCGGAAGGTTTATTGCACAGTCGCAGGACGTGATGATACTGAGTTTAGAACACAAGGTTTCCCTCTGCTGGTGGTACATGGTGGTTGCGTCTGAAATATCTTTACAATAATCTCGTCAAAAACAGTGCGCTATGATGGGAATAGGGCGCCATTTTGGAGCCAGTGAATCAGAGCTAGCAGACATAATGCAACATAAACAGACGTTAATCATCATCTGTTAATACTGTTCAGTCTACTGAATAGTTTAATGGTACATCTGAAGAAGGAAAGCCCTGGATGAATAAACATACTGTAATCGCTGAATCAGTCTCAACCTTTCAAGTGATTTGTGTATGAATCCTCTAGAGACGCTGAAGCCTTTTTGACCAGGAGCATTATTGGTGTGTGTGTGCACAAGTATTCAGAGTTAGGGGTCCACTCTGAACTGTGAAGGATAGATTTAGGGATCAACTCTGAACTGTGAAAGGACAGCTTCTTGGCAGTACAGCACCCCGGCACAGTGTCCCTTGGTTGACGAGCGCTGCCTATTAGAAAAACACAAAAAAATATGATATTGCTCAAATGTTGTCCTTGGCTGACATTGGCAAAGCAACTGAAATCGCTAGCAATGCCTGCTAATGTTAGCTATCCCTGTATTTGTTCCAAACAAGACGCGTGAAATAATTGGAGTCAGTGAGAGAACTGGAGTCAGCTGGTGGTTCTGATTTATAGGAATTGCTGTCGTATAAGGTCAGGGTCAAAGAGCAAATTGTCATATGGTAATGTATTTTAATGCAGCTATGTGACTTATTCACAGACGAGATGTTTTGATAGCTAAGATGAAAACGTAGGGTCAGCTATAATACTTGCATGGTGAACAAACTAGGAAAACGTGAACATTTATTAAAATTCCCCTTTAAAATAGGGAGAGGGTGAACTGGGGGTGTATTTAGTCCCCCCCATCCACAGCTCCTGGCTATTCTCAGCTTCAGATGGGGGACCCCTGGGAAAACACAGACACCCCAACACCCCTTCTACTCTGCTGCCTGGGGAGGGGGTTCATGTAGCTTATCATCCAGCAGATACCAGCCACACCGGAAATCTTACATTGTGGAAAGTGAAATTCTGGTGTGTTGTAATTCTTGTTGGTTTGGGTTAGTTTCATAGAACGATCCTGACCTTGCAAGCTCAATTTATGTTTTCCCTTTCATCCTGCTTCATTAAAAGCAATATCGGATTGGTTCCACAAGGCTAGTTTTACCCCTGACATGGTGAAATTGGATTAATAACAAACAACATTTAAAATATGTATTATTTTGTCCACAAATATCATGTCAAATATGATATTTCATATTGTGAAGGGATGGAGAACCTGTGTGTGTATGTTTGTATGTGTGTGTGTGACTGTTTAAAAATAGACTTCAAAATCCTCAAGGAATCCAGAAGGACTTTGATGTGTCCTAATGCATCATACAGTTAGGATGTATTAGCCTGCTACATGTGGGTATCATCTTTGATGGATTTCATTACAGCTGCCACCTGGTATAAGCCCTCCCCTTGTTTTCCCATTGTTAAAGTAAAGATCACAAACACACACACATAATGTGAAGAGTGCAGGCTGTCATGTTTTGAGAGATTGGTAATGAATTATGGGTGTCTGGGTATTGAGGGGAAGCAGGTGCTTAATTCCAGCTAATGTCTCCTTGTTACCAGTCGGAGTGGCCAATAGTGGTTTGTGAATGATGAATTGAAAACACCCAAGAAGGAATTTTCCCACATTCGGGAAGAACACAAAAACACTCTACCCTTTGTAACATGACGATATACTCAAAATTCAAATGTTTAAACTGAATTTACCACATCCCAGAAAACCATAAAGATGTTGGAAGTAGGGGTGCCGCTGGTGAATACATATAGACACTGACGCCATTTTGTGTATAAACTTATAAATCTATATACAGTGTAACATGTGCACCTGCTGCTGGATTATTCCATGCTTTGGGAAACTGGCTCAAATTAGGATAAAGGATCTGTACCAGTGGGGGAAGAAAGCAGGAAAAACGCAGGAAAGTGACAGATGATGAGAAGGAATTGAATTAGAGATAGAGGACTGTATAGAAGAGGAAACAGAAGAGGAGTGTGAGGTCTGACCAGAGACCGGCGAGGCGGGAAAAGCTAACACAGAGTGTAGACGTCCCATCTGTAGGGGTCATGACCCCGTCCGGGTCCTGGGACACGGAACATCTCATCCGTGATTGCACGCGGCACCTCTGCATCCCAGAATGCCGCTGTGCCGGTCTGTCTGTGGGTTCCTGTCAGGAGGGCTGCCATGCGGAGCTGAGGACTGAGCACTGGAGAGCGTCTGAATGGGGGGTTACATGTGTTTGTTTGTGTGTGTGTAGATGTGTGTATCCACATGTGTGTGTGTGTGTATCTGTCCATCTGTCCGTCTGTCTATTGGCTGTCTGTCATCAGGTCTTTGCAGCCAAAACCAACAGAGAAGTCCTGATGTTCCAGGCCCACATCACATAGTTGGCCCTGTATGTAAAATATATTAAAGAAACAAATACATAGACCACACAGGGCTGCTTTGTTTTGTCAAAACATTCTAAACACTGATGATGTATAAAATGTCATGTGTGAGCAATATATCTCGACCTAAGGGCGATTTCTGGGCACATCACAATGCTGAGTTGGATAGCCCTGTGAAATGTCATCACCATGAAAGACATTAAAGCTTAATCCTCCTTTTTGAGGCAACCAATTCAGATAAATGCTACATGCACTAGCTGACCACATCGCCATTTAATTACTTGTTGTGGTTCTTTTTCTGTAACTAAATTAAACGCACTAGGTAGCTAAAATTAGCAAACATTGCTAGCTATTAATAATGTTTATTACCATTAGCAAACATTGCTATTTTACCAATGTTAGCTAACTACAATATTGCCATCATCATCTTGTCAACAAATGATGGCAGTGTTATTTCCAACCTAATCTTTGCCAGCATTGAACAAAGGTAGTTTGGTCCTGGTTGTAGTATTTTGACAATTTGTTTTCATTAATTAAAACCAAACCAAATGAAAATCAATATAGTTCATTTTGTCTAGACCAAGGCCATCGCTAATGTTAAACGTTTAGCCTACAAATCATTAGCCTGTATATGGAGGTAGTGCAAACGTGATTTGACATTCTCCTGTTGTGAAAGTGTTTCTGTAAAAAGGTTTGTATGTGTAAAACTCTCTATGGTCCGTGTTATTTTAGGATGTTCTGGCCTTGGTGGGCATGGTGCCTGTTGTGTATTAATGCCAGCCACCCACACATCTTCCTCATCGCCCTCCCCAAACGTGGAAGAGGAGGGAGAGCATGTTGGGATCACATGTTTGGGTTCAACCAAAGTTCACTGTCCATCTAATCTAATTAGAATTAGAGTCATGATGAACTAATTCTGTCTGAAATTCTTGCTTAGTTTCTGAATAGGAAGCGGTAAATGCAATCCATACACATACACTCTCACACACACACACACACACACACACACACATGTACTGGTTCCAGACCCCCTGCAGATCACCCTCTCCCTTCCCAACATCCCATAATATATACAGTAAACACAGGTCTGGTCCCTCAGATTGACAGTTTCCACAGCGATCATGGCCATGAATGAGAACTATGCTCTTGCCAAACACACGGTCGCCTGTGGGATCTCAGTGGTTTCGTCAAGGAGGTGAGAGGCAGTGGAACAGAAGGCAAGCATTATTACATTTGTCTAAGAAAAAGCACCCCCTTGAATGGCACTTGGTGGCATGCCAGGGTCCTTTTCTATAGTCTACATTCCACGGCTCAATGTAAACTTGCATTGTCTACAAGGAGGCCTTTCCTCCTATAACTGACAACCAAGAAGAAGAGCACATTTAAATGTCCATCGAGGTTGTTCTGTGGGCTACTCACACGTAGAGAAATACTGGTGTCTACACATGTGAGGGGCACATTTTAATATTCAATTTAATATTCATTTTTAATATTCAATTTGAATATTCATATTCAATTTGAATATTCATTTTAATACCTTTTGTTTTGAAAGGGCCGTCGACCCCACCACAGACAGGACCTCCAGTGGACCCCAGCCAGAACTCTCCTCTCTCAGGGCGCTGCAACGCTATCTGAGGCTAATCTCCTCGGTCTGCACCAAGGTGTTCAGGGTGCACGCGTGCAACATGAGAGATGGCTCCTGAGAAGTGACACAGAGACCGGGTGGCTCGCCACACACGCACGCACGCACACACACACACACACAAACACGCGCACGTGTGCACAGTAGTGACGATTGCTTAACTTACGTAAATACATGGCCCCATAAAGGCCGTTAGTGCTGGCTTATGAATCACAAAGCTCGTTAACTGGATTCGTAAATAAACAGAGGGTATGGCCCGGCGCCCTACACCGAGGCCTTTCTCTTCTCTCTTCCTCCATATTTCAGTCTGTCCCCTGACTGGCCGCCAACAGATATATCCCCCTCCTTTCTGTGTTGTTGTTTCTTTTTCTTTCTTTTTTTTGCCTCTCGTGCGTGACCAGCCCCGCGAAGACCAGGGTGATAGAGGAACGGTGCGACGCGATTGGTTGCGTGTTTGTGAAACGGCTTGTTTCTTTTTTTTCCTTCTTTTTTTTGGGGGGGGGGGGGGGGAGGTTGGCTCGTTTGACCGACCGTACAGATGGGAGGGAGAGCCTTCGTCATGTCTCCTTTGAATGATGTGGTCGAGAAGGACCCAGAATGGAGTGCTCTAGAGGGAACGCTTGGAGTGGGTTTAGGGTCACACACACACACACACACACACACACACAGAGGGCATTTCAGGGCAGCGCTACATTCATCAACTAAGACGTCCCGGCACACAAGCCTTCTGTAGGTGCCGATACAGAGATGAGGACACTGTCAGTCTATTGATGAATGGTGTGAGATCTAAGCCAGGCTGTGGGATATATTACGGGTCATAACGGTGCTCTCAGCCCAGAGAAAGACGCTGCGTATGAGATCAGAGCCGTTTGTATTTCTTATGTGGTGTGATTGTGTTAGCAGCCGATAGGCATTGTCAACAAGGCATGTCAGGGGTCTGTGGTTTATGGCCAATATACCACAGCTACATCGTCTACTCAGAGACGTGGCGTTGGTCAGCCATTTGCCGTGGTATATTCGCCGCATCACACAATCCAGGGCCTTGTTGCTCAATTAAAAACCACATGCGTGGAATCCCGAACGTAGCCGTTCCCCATTGATGTAAAAAAGCCTGATCAAACACCATCCACATATCTTGCCGGGAAAATAATCTACCTCTTCAGTTCCTCGGGCGCATGGATTCATGGGGGCGTGAACGACGCGATCGCTTCCCCAATAAGAACACCCCCCGTCCGGAGCTTTGCAACCGTTTTAAAGTATTTTGACACCCGCCTTAAAAACGTTCTGCTCACTGGGCCGTGTAATCCACACAGATATCCCCTCCTCCTTTTCCACTAAGTGCCTTCTACCTGGCACAACTGTGGAGCTCCTAGTCTTACCACCAGCGTTCTCTACTCATGTCTGGCCTTGTTCGGTCGGTGCGTTGACCTCGTGACCTCTGCTGTGACTGTCTGCTCTGCTAAGTGCCTCCTGATTGTGGGCATAGTAGAGGGCCGATAATGTTTACCAGACACTCCAGCGTGGGTTCACTGTGTCTGTCTGTCTGTCTGTCTGTCTGTCGCTCGCTTGCAGTTCATCTGTCTGTCTCTCTCGCTCCAGCCCCTCTCTGTTTCTCTCAGTAGACAGTCCAGGAAGCCACCGAGGTCTCTGAATGGGTTTCGCATGAACAGAAGTGCCCTTGTCAACGACACATAGAACTAATGTTGACACGTGTCAGGCTGCCATTCTGACGTGTTTGTTTCTGGGGGCAAAACAAACTCATTTTCTCATTTCGCCTGAATGTCAATAACCCCACCTCTTCACTGGAGTGGAGCAGGGGGTGTCTGTGGGCTAATGCTGCTTGGTGGAGTGATCCAAAGTGATCTACCGCACTTGGGCCGGAGCTGCTGACCTGGACCTCTGGGCTTCTTTGTGGCTTTTGCCATCTGCTGTGTCATGATATGCCCGTGACAGTGCACATTGTCTTACAGAGAAAACAAAAGGGTTTGAGGGGATCTTAAAGGATTGACATGCTGGTGCTGTCAGACTGAAGGTGGAATGCGGTTGTCTGAGTGAAGGAGTGCTCTGTCCTTTCAGACCTGAGACACCCTAGCTTCTTTTCTTGCTCCCTGCTGTCGGGGACTCAGTCCGGACATTCCTTTGGGTTTAGTGACACTGGCCGTGTAGGAGACAGGACAACGGGGGAGGCTCAACGCCTCCCCTCTGCACCCCCTGGCCTGTCCTTTAACCCTTTAACCCCTGCCTCCACAGTGGTGACTGGAGCTGTCAGCAGATGGACTAATGTTGACTCTGTCCAGGAAACCAGGTTCCCCCCATCGATCCCTGTCCTCTTCTCCTCTAAAACCTCTAACTCCTCTAAAACCCCTGTCCTCTTCTCTTCTAACTCCTCTAAAACCCATCCTCGTCTCATCTAAAACCTCTGTCCTCTTCTCTTCTAAAACCCCTGTCCTCTTCTCTTTTAACTCCTCTAAAACCCATCATCGTCTCATCTAAAACCTCTGTCCTCTTCTCTTCTAAAACCCCTGTCCTCTTCTCCTCTAACTCTTCTAAAACCCCTGTCCTCTTCTCCTCTAACTCTTCTAAAATCCCTGTCCTCTTCTCTTCTAACTCCTCTAAAACCCCTGTCCTCTTCTCTTCTAACTCCTCTAAAACCTCTGTCCTCTTCTCTTCTAACTCCTCTAAAACCCATCCTCTTCTCCTCTAAAACCCCTGTCCTCTTCTCCTCTTCTCCTCTAAAACCCCTTTTTCCTTTTCTTTCCCCTCCTCCAGCTCCTTTGTCCTCTTCCCTCCTCTAGAACACCAGTCCTTTTCTCTTGCTCCTCAAGAACCCCGCTTCTCCTTTCATTCCTCCTGAATCCCTGTCCCCCCTCGATCTCCTCCAATAGCAGTGTTCCTCCGTCACTTCTCCAACATGCTGAGGTTCTGCTTTGGTGATCAATAGAGACTAATTATTTAGTCATTATTTTTGAGGCCATTATGGACTAAGATATAGGATGAGCTTATTCTCCCTGAACCCCGACCTTAAACTTCATGGGTACAAATCAGCCTCTAAAACTTGGTGCTGTCACAGTGATGGAAAACCATGGGGTCCCTTGAGGGTTGTCAACGCAACCCTGGTGTCATGGAAACAGAGCCCACAAGCAGACCCAAGGTCAGGAATGGCCACTATTTCAGGAATACTTTATCATATTAGGCATTTCAGAAAACCAGGGACTGTGGGTGGGGTGGTGCACAGAGCATACAGACTCCATTCAATGGAGACTGTTTTATGAATGTGGGATGGTTGGATGAGGCCCCGGAACAAAACTTCAGTTAGTTAAGTAAAGATTATTGCCTCATCCATTAGACTACAGCTAAAGCCTGCATGTGCATGTGTGACAGATTGTGTGTGTGTGTGTGTGTGTTAGGTATATACTACGTGTGTGTATGTGAAAATGTGTAAAACAGATGAGCCAGATGTACTACCTTGGCTCACCTTTGGATAGTCCACAGGCTGTTTGTAACACACCAGTAGAGAATCACTTAGCATTTCGGTCGTCATATCGACGTGTTACATTAGGTCCTGATGCACATGATTTATAGGTTCATGGCTGAAAGAAATAACCTGATTTGCAGTGAGGCTTATTGCAACTGCAGCAATGGGAGCTGTCTTCAGCACAACTTCCAAATGGAACATGAGGGAGGGAGATGGACCTAGTCCCAGAATCTATCCAGAGCTCTTCTGGGTGGGCTGAAAACCAGCTCAGTTTGGAGAATGTCCCGTCATAGACACAGGTAATATAACAATTCCCTAAGCACACATTTATTTTCCCGTTAGAGGCCCAAGCCGAGAGGTTTTGCAGCCATTATGGATTTGTTAAAAAACTAAAAACAAATTCAGAGTCAGGGGTGCGTTTAGGAGGGTCTCTTTGGAGTCAGCCGTCCACCTCTTCAAAAATCTCTTCTGTTAGCCATCTTGCTGAGTGTTTGTTCCTCCGCTCCTTGTTGGTTTTGTCTTTGCGGGTTTTCTATTGAAGCGAGCACCTAAACCATCTGTCGATTCATTCGGTGGAGCGGAGGAAGGGACGTGACCATGAGGGGTCACTCTGTTGTATTACTGGACAAAGGGAGGCAGCCGGACCACGACCCCCAATCACTTCAAACACAAACCCATGAACCCCCATACTGAGGGCAGCATCATGTGTGTGTGTGTGTGTGTGTGTGTACGTGTGTACGTGTGAGAGGGGAATAGAAATGCAGGGAGACTGAAGGTGATAGACGATAAGGAGGATGAATGAGGAGAGAGACGAAACACGGCTCCTTTTCGGGAGGAAACCGGCGGGTGGTGTGTGGGGGGGGATGGGGGGGGGGGTGAGCCTGACAGAGAGAGGAGGGATGGCACCCTGGTCCTGGCTGTTAGCCCAGGCTGGACTAGACTATCTCTCTGGTTCCCATCACCCTAACCCGGGGGGGGTGGGGGGGGTTCTTAATTCCTGTCCCAATATGGACTCCTGGAATGGTATGGAATACATGGAATAGTTCTTATGGGGGGCAGAGAGTGCGTGTAGCCGGCATACAGGGCTGTAGACACACACACACACACACACACACACGCACACGCGTACCAGATAGCAACACTGACCTTAGAAACCACTTCCAAATGCAACCAGGGCATGAATGACCCAGATTAGAACAGTCCTATATGTAACAGGGGAGCCTCGTCCAGCTTTATAGATGATAGTTACCATTTCCAGCCTTCAAAGCACCAAGCCAGAACCCCCCGCCCACCCCCACCTGGCAGAATAAGATGACATATTGTTTCACTGAGAACATGGGCAACATGTAGTTAACGCGTTGCTTCTCATTATGCAATTTCCCGTTTGTTTCATTGCTTTTTAGTCATCCTGTCTGCCTGGGGTGTATATACTTGCGATGGAGACAGCTCCACTGGAATTCAGTCCTGCTGTTGGGGTTGAATCACTGAACCACCAGACAACCCTTTATTATCCCTCAATTAACACCTATCTCCCTGACCAGACCAGACCAAACCCGAACCCTGAATCCCTACCAGGGCGGAGATGGGTCTTACCGCTTCTCACCAATCTCCTATCACCTCCTCTCTGATCTGACCATGAACAGGACACAGAAACAAAACACTTCTCCTTCCCCGCCATCTGCTATGTTCTGCTCAGTGCCAGTCCAGCCATTGTAAGCCTGTGGCTAAAGCCCCTGTGTGTGATGGCTCTAATTCAGCTCAGCACTTTGGAAAACAGAGGTTTAAAAAACCAGATGTACTTGCTTTTCTCATTTTGATTACTCCTAAAGTATTAAGGCGTGAATCCAAGGCTCTGCTGTGTTCCATTCTAGAGTGTAACAACTCTGAGGTAAATCTGAGGTAAATCTGACCTACCCTCACTATTGCCATAACCCAGGAGTCACCCCCCATGTCTCCAGGTTATATTATGTATCCTAAGATACAGATGACTCCGCAATGAACCTCCTTGCGCCTAATGTAATTATGACATAATGGATCCTGGCCACCATTTCAATTACACCATTCCAATTACAACATTCCAATCTGATTCCGGAGGGGAGCGATAGAGCATCTTTAGTGACTCAGACACATCTCTCAAAGGTTTGTGATATGCAGCTACAACCATTAGCAGTATAGGACCAGGAAGCTTGACCTTCCTTACCCCAGAGGAAGGGTCTTTTATTGGGAGAAGGGCCCTGGGAGAGGGGCAAAGACAATATATATATACATATATATATATATATTTATATATATATATATATATGTACGGGCTAAGAGCTCCATGAGTAATGAACAAGGGTTCTGAAGGTTGACCACACCCTCCAAGGTCACCAGAGGTCACCAGAAAGAGGAAATTAGGTATTGACTTAAACCTGAAAAAGGTTTAAGTCAATACCTTAACCACAAAGCGTCTGGACGTCAGGAGTAGAGAAGCCCCCCTGGAAAGCTCTCACGATGACAAACTGCGGCAGAGACATCGGCCCGCACCTAACGACGGAAAATTCCGAGGCTCCCCGCCCGTAAGAGCAACACCCAGCTTTTCATCAGATCACCTGGAAACTGTCAGGAAGTGACACGCCGAAACTATATTTCCAACTACTCTGTCCGCTTACATGCCCATGTGGTTTAATGACACAATAAACTGGCCGCAGGCTATGGTGTCGGCTGAGGGATCCATAGGGATTTGCCACCGGCGCTGTATAGGACTCACTGCGGTAATGGACTTTAACCACACACACACACCCTTGTAAAGCTCCACCAGTTGTCATCCCATAACATGCAGTGAACTTGAGACTTTGCTACAAGGCCGAAAATGAATGTGTGTGAGACTCCTTCATGTTACGGATACTGTATTGTAATTTCTGTACGGTTCCCCTATGATGTCTGCTACTTCTCTGTTCATAAGGGACTCCTGATCCCAGGCAGTGATATCGTGAGTGCAAAGCCGTAAGACCTTTTTACATTTGGATTTCGTACAGAAAGGAATTTATCACGCGCCACTTCAAGGGCATCGTCCTCTCAGGGAATTGCCGCGGCGTTGGTCCGACTCGGAATGACAGGTTGATAAATGAGCGGTGTGGCGATAAGTCCACTAAGTGACACTGAGCGGCGAGGCTGTAAATCCCTCGGCCGGGTCTCGGCTGCAGAACGTCCCGTCTGAACCATCTAGATAAAAAAAAACAAAAAAACATTAGGAGACCCGGATGTTACAATATTACATTGAAAACAAACCGGTGTTTCGTACGGCAAAGCAGTCGACCGATGGCGCAGAACGCGAAGGCAGAGCCAACACAGAGACTACAGCAGGGAGGTGAAAGGTGTCCGGGTGTGGTGACCAAGGAGCACAAACGCATGCCAGGTGAAAATAGTTAGGCGTCCTGCCAACCAGATGTGAAAGGACGGGGGACCGCTGCAGTGCAGATGTGCGATCCACGACCACGGCTGTTGCCATTCGGCCATTGATCGTTCGAAACGCTTGAAAGATGTGCCTTCTCCTGTTACCATGGGAACAACGTCTTCAGCTGTTATGCCCGGCGCGGGAGCGAGATCTGTTTACACAGATAAAGCGCCTTTATGGGGAGGTCCTGCTGCATCTAATTGGCAGGGTTCTTGACTGCGGTCAGCTGGGCGTGCAGGTTGAGTGACAGACCCACAATGCCGTGCAGTGATGTGTGTCAGGTAAACACATGGATGGAAACCCCTCCTTTCTCCGTTACTCCTTCTCTCCCTCCTTAAAACCTGTCCTCTCTAGCCCCCCTTTTCTCTCTGTCTCTTTCTTTCTCTCCATCCTCTGTTCCTCTCCCTCTCTCTCGCTATTCTCCAAGTATTCAGTCGAGGCAGGGAAGCAGGGAAGCGCTGATCCTACTTGTTCCGGTTGACTAAGGCCTGGAATTCCCATTGGGGAGAACGGGGACGGGAGGCAGCTAAAAGCTCGTTTCTGAAGGGAGAGTTGTAAACCTGTCGTACTCAAGGGTGTTCTTTTACTATCAGGCAGAGGGCTGGAACCCATACCAGGCCCTGAGCATTCCTCTCCCATTGACATGGCATTTTATTGTTAAGCCGCCGGGCCTGGAGATCACGAGGGCTTTATTGGTCAGCAGTAAAATGGCACTGTGGTTCGGAAGCCTCTGCTAACTTCTTCCTCTCGCTGAAGATTAGGGCAGAGCTGTGTAAACACCACTGGGCGTTTACGATGCGAGCCGTGTCGGGTTCAAATGGTATTGATGATCTTTTTTCCAGCGTGACAGCAGTGTGATTTATGCAAATTGGCGTTAATGCGTGGGTTCAAGCCGTTTAGGGTGATTTAACGTTGGCACCTCTGAGCTGTTAGAGCCTCTCTGGGCTCACAACCACCCAGATACGGGCATAAAAATCTGCCGGTGCCAAACTCTCCCCTCATTCTCACCATGCATCACCACACAAAGGACCTGCCAAACATGGTGTTTTAGCCGATGTTTCATTGTTCTATGTGGTCGAACCTAAAGGGCTCGATGACGGACGGTTTCTTCCTCTTTTGATGTAATTTAACCAAACGCACAAGGCTCTTTTTAAGTTTGCATTCAGATTCCCACAAAATAGACGTTCCCATTTCAGACTGAAACAGCTAAACCCACAGGCCAAGAGGAACCGACAGCTTTGGTCGTGGGGTAATGACAGTTTTAGTGCTAACAGCTTAGCCAAACTTGGGTCTGGACAACATCCATAAAACCAATAGTCTGGGTCACCAACACAGGTTTATGACAGTTTTAGCCAAAACACACGCACCGGGGTTTTGACTCCACAAACGGGATTGTTCAGGTCAAGGGTAAAGGTTAACATCCCTGGCAATGATTTTAAACAACACAATGATGTACTGCTGAATCAACATGGTCCTGCACTCCTCCATGCATCAAGTTGTTAGAATGGGGGCATAAGATGACTGTGTGTGTGTGTGTATGCGAGCGTGCGCGAACGTGTGCGCGCGTGCGCATGCATGAATCACTCTTTCATATGCCTCGACGTGCACAGACACCCCATGACTCATAGCGAGGCCGACTGGGCGCGGCGGAGGGTGTATTTGTTGATCCAGGGCATGCTGGGTAGACTGAGGCCTGGGGGGCAACGAGAGGCTTCCCCCAAACGGGTCCCGTCAAAACCACAAGCACCCGGGAAACCGTCAGAAACACGCCCCACGCAACCTCATCCGCTACCCCCGACATCATCCGTGACAAGGGGTTTGGCTACCGTGGCGACAGCGGGTCTGACTGTTCACACAGTCAGAGTGGTAATACGGCATCAGTCAGTTCCTAACACAACTACATACGTGCAGGTGGACAAACGACTGTACGTAGAATGTTGGACGAGGGCGTGTGAGGCCAGATGTGTACCAGCAGACCCGTGTGGACGTTCCTTCATCGGACATCTTTGCATTGTGGTCCGGGACGAGGTCTTCCCGGACCTCGTCCCGGAGGCCGCACACCACTGAAGGCTTTGGGCTGAAGATGGATTTTTGATGTATGCGCAGTTCAGTTGCTTCACTTATCCCCTCTCAACAGCTGTGTAAATATGAATGGGGCTTTCCCCACAGGGACTATTCATTTCATATAGTAATCCAGTTCTAAACATTTTGGGCTTATAGATAATGTGTGTGTGTTAACCAGGTATAGGTGTACAATTGGGGTCCAGAAGTCCCCTCAATGATCCTACGATAAATGGCTATTTACAGCTTATCGGGTAAGTTTTTTGAAAATAATTAGTGTTAGTGTTTGATTTGGGTTTAGGCATTATGGATTCAATTTAGGGTTAGGTGTTAGGCTACTGAGAAAAAGTTTAGTTAGGTTTAGGGGTTAGGTTTAGGGTCAGGGGTAGAGTTTGATTTAGGGAAAAGGGAAAAGTATTGTGTGTGTGTGTGTGTGATTCCACATGTTACATTAGATGGGAGTGTTTTCTGTGGAATAACATAGAGTCTTCTAACAGCTACTTAATGTAGTAGCTGTTAAACAGAGGTCTCATCAATCTTCTGCATGTGATTAGCGGGGTTGAGATGGAGGAGTTTGGATTTATCCTGAAGAGTAGGTTCATCCTGTACTACTACAGCAGTCTAATGTCCAACTGCTCTGAAAAGCGGTTCTATCACTGAGACGTCCTGTTCCAGGTTGCTATCTGTCTATGGGAAGTCTAAAATAAAACATTAACCTCACACAACTTGGAAATCAATCAAACATTACTATTAAGGACATCTAAAAACCACCCAAAAAGCAGTCGATTGAAACACCTGGGAAATATGGGAAAATAAATTATCCAATCCGTACCAAGTTAATACCTTGACGGATCAGATTTAAAGCCCCGCAAACACTTTCTCTGAGAGTGTTCAACCCTGCGATCCAGCTAAGTGGATCCATGACTCTGTTCTCTACTCATCTGGGCATGTTTACAGCCACGGGGTTCCGAAGAACAAAGACGTATTTAAGTCTTCAAGTCTCCCTTCACTATCTCCTCCATTCATTAGAAAGCTGTGGCCAATCACTCACCTAAAGTTGAAGGAGTGGGGGGGGGGGGTCTGTGTGTGTGTGTGTGTGTGTCAAAGTGACAAGTTTACCATTACACCGAGCGATTATAGCTCGGGATCTGTCAGCGATGAAACCCAGATCAGAGCGGGCTGGTAGATGGGACTGGTGATAAGACTGGTCGGGGCTGTCGGAGGAAGAGGTGCAGTCTGCAGAGGAAACCACTGCTATGTGAATGAGATGGAGAGATGAGGGCGTTAGAGAGAGGGGGGAGGGAAAGGGGGGGAGCAGCGGAGAGAAAAAAACGGAGGAAAATAAAAAGGAAGGATGCTGGCAATTAAAAAAAAAACCAGAGAGAGCATAAGGGCGACATTCAAGTCAAGAGAAATCAGCGAAGTGACCATTGAAAATCCTCTGCTCCCCCAAACATTTTACTGACTTTTTTCATGTAGATCCCGTCTCTGTCTTTTCTCTGCCGACTGCCCTCAGTGGTGTCTGGTTATGAGAATGGGGACAGTGTTAAAAATGTGAGCCGCACAACAGACGTGTCGCCGGCCTGGCAATTCCAGCAGCCATCTCCCCCCTTCAGTAGCCTTTACTGCCGGACATAGTGCTCCGTACCTTTCATGTCCCAATTCACAAGTGCCAAGGCCATCTTGAAATGGCATCTGTGAGGTGGTCAGACGAGACAAGAAACCCATGTGTTCTTCAGCTGTGGACTAAGCGATGCTCAGCAGACGGAAAGGGGCTGATATATGAACGGCCATTTTGTAAAAAAAGGGAAAGAGATCAGCAGTGTGTTGGCAGGAAACAGTCACTGGTGACCAATCTGGGGAGATAAAGAGGAGACGGGTCATTTACTACACTCGTAATATTGTTTACATACATGGGGATCCAGAGGGCCCTTTTTCGGTCCTGTGCGTTTTTTTCCCAGGAGCCAAAAAAGGGGTTATTCTGCAAAGACAGCGAAAAAACCCTTTTGGAACCCTTTTTGTTTATGGGATTGTAAGGAGCACATTATTTTTTTTTTTTTATCGGACAGAGAATAGAAGCAGTTATGAGCCGGAAGATCTAAGTGGGTTTGAAGTTGTTCTTAGTGGGATTTCATTGAAAGCGTTAAGATAACTGTGGTTCATTCACACTCTGGTTTGGAAGGTTGACCCTGGACAACCCAAAAGGTACCTCCATGTTTCCTCTCTGTCCTGTCTCAATGATAGTTTTTCCACCATTGTGGATCAGCCACTGGAACGGGTTGGGATGTGAATGATGTCTGTCCATTTGTATGGAATGAAAGCAAAGGAGAAAAAAGTTGGAGAAAAGAAGAGGACCCTCATTTTAAATTCACATGGAACCCTGGACACTACTTACATCCAGAGTTTGTTCTTGAAGTTCTATAGAAGTCAGGGGTTAACTGGAATGCTGGAAGCACCCAGAGTTCTATTAATTTCTTCTATCTAGTGAAGTGGTCTTAGCGAATGTGTTTGTGTGTGTGCTTGTGTGAGCGTGTGCAAGCGCATGTGTTTATGTGTGTGTGGATGTCAGTGTGTTTCTCTGGTGGCCAGTGTGTGTGTGCTTGTGCCTTTCTTTGTGATTAATTCATCAGTCCAATCCACTGATTAACTCTGTTTTTTTTCACTTTTATGCAGTGGCTAACTTCAAAACCCTGGGTTCTATTCACACTTCCATTTACTTTAATAAAAACCCTGGGTTCTATTCGAACTTCCACCCACTTTAATAAAAACCCTGGACTCCATCCACAGTTCCATCCACTTCCATAAAAACCCAGGGTTCCTTTAATACTTCCATTCACTTTAATAAAAACTCTGGGCTCCCACTTTCGTCCACTGTTTATTCTAAAATGGTTGACTTGTCATCACTGAGGTAAGGCTATATCTCTCCTTCGGGCCAATTCACAAGCAGCCTATTTCATCCTATAACTGAAATGACAACCCTAGTCAAACAGAAGCAGGCAACAAAACAGCCCACGAATCATCACAAATCTTTTTTTTATTTTTATAATGCCTTCAATTATGTCTAAACATTTCACACTGTCTAAACTGGCTCTTGTTATTAAGTTATCAGGGGTGTACTGCTGACAGAGATGTGGTATCCAGGGATATCTGATAGCAACAGTGGTTTCTGTGGTGGTGGGGATTTCTGTGTTTCTGTGTGTGTGTCTGTGTGTGTTTCTGTCGGCATACAAAGGCAGAGAGATTGTAGTCTTATTGCCAACAGTCCTTCTTAATCTCCAAAATAGAGACATGACAGGACTCTGAACTACACACAATCCACACACTGATTGAGCTGTTAACTTTGTGGCCTGTTTTCTAATCAGACCAGGACCAGCTTTAGAGGTTCATATAAAGTTAACGGGTGAGCTCGTGTCTGCCAAAGACAAACTGGAAATGTAATGAAGCGATTCATAAAAGCAGCCGTCTACTTTTCATTGTCTTTAAATGGCTTAGAATGACTACTGGATGGACACCCCGAGCTGTTTGATGACAATTACAGACACATATCTCTAGTGTAACGATGTGTTTGCACAGAGGTCTAATAAAGCTCTGACCAATAATTAATTAAAAGGTTGTTTGGCTGTATGGGCCTAGTTAAACTCCCTTTACAACTTTCACTTGAATAGAACACTTCCACGGCACACCTATTTAGACCCTTTAGCCAATCCCTGAGAAGCTGTTTTGGCCCTTCAGCCAATCCATGAGCAGCACTTAATTGAATTCAACAAATTGTCATACCAAATGTTCGGTTGTCATACCAATGCTGTTCAGTTATGTGTGGCTCAATGGAAAATAACAGAATTTCAAGAAAAAAATATGAAATGGAATTGAGCAACTGTTACCCTGCAACACCGCGGTAATCAAGGGGCTGAGATGTGTAATTTCATACCGCAGACCCCTCTGTCACCAGCGCCTGTCCCACCCATGCACAGTAACACACGCAGAACTCTGCCCTCAATATCATTTCTAATGCAAAGTTCAGCTGAATAGCTCAGGGCTTCCCGATGATTGGTTCATGTTGTTTACTTAGCTGGAACGTTGGTTCATGTTTTGAAGCTCAGTTCAGTAACTCGACATAGTTTAACATGTTTTAGGTAGGCTACTCAGTAACAATCATCAAGATCACGTCGCCAAGCAACCACATGTACACTATCACTCCTCGCCACTGCTTCACCGAAGACATATCCGAAACTGTTAGCACCGGACACTTGACAGAAACCAGGGCTGGGTCCCTTTGTTTCAGCAGTCAAAAAATAAACACATCCCCTCAATGAAGCAGGTTGAGAATATTTAAAGCTCTTTCAAGATTTGGCTGCTGTTAATCTTGAATGATCTTTTCAGATCATTCATCGTTCTAGAGTACTGACTTGGGGCTATTTGAGGGTTTGATCATCTATACATTATTTTGGCTGTATGTTTTAACATAAGTTAATAGATAAATAAATACAGAACAGACGTTCCTATTCCTTCTGTGGTTCAGCCAGAATTCCTGTGGTCAAACGTTATGATTCCAAATGCAAAATTACCACCATTTACTCCGAACACCTATTGAAAGGAATTTTATTTATTTTAACCTTACCTTAATTTATCGAGAGACCAAGCTGAGACCTGTTAAGGTCTTTTTTACAATAGGGCCCTTTA
Source organism: Esox lucius (assembly GCF_011004845.1). Taxonomy (NCBI): domain Eukaryota; kingdom Metazoa; phylum Chordata; class Actinopteri; order Esociformes; family Esocidae; genus Esox; species Esox lucius. The sequence goes on from NC_047577.1 coordinate 10,661,853, forward strand.
TCACACATTGATACGAAATACACACATCAATAAACCGATCACGATTAACAAAGAAGAGCTCATTTATCAAACATTCGAATTGGCTTATAGGCCCCCGGATGTCTATCTTAAGATTTACTTAACTCCAAATAAGCCTGTTTTATGTCCAGAACCAGATCTTGAGAGCGAACAAGTTTGATAAATGCTGGTTGATTTTTTTAGTTAAGATGGTACGGGAGATTCTGCAGTACAGCCATATATACAAACGTCAGCCAACGTCTGGCCCGTTCCTGCCAGCTGAAGTGTATGAAATGAAACATGTTCTAGTAATGAAACATAGCCCGTCTGGAACCAGCTAGAGAAGCAGCCTGACCCGACATGCCTTCACCCAGGGCGGGTCACAGACGTGGGCTCCATCAAAGGAATGTGAAGTGTGTTTGTGTGTGTACGTGTGTTTGCGCGCACGTGTGTTTGCGCGCACGTACGTGTGACATGCATGCGCTCCGTCTAAACAACTGGACAGCGTCCCCGGCTCTGGGTCCTACCGGGAAAGGAGACCACACAGTTCTGCCAACGCCAATCCAAACGACGGAGGACGTTTAGTAGGGATTAGATAGACAAGCTGCGCCACCATGGTTCTTTTAAAAGGCCCTGAATGCTCTCTGACGCAGGTCGTGCCATGAAGAATTGTGATGAATGGAGACGTATCACTAAGGGGAACCAGGTTCCCTGGACAGCGACTGACAATCGCTTCCATATGGTCCATCAGAGAGCTGCGAATGCTGACGACGTTGATGACGAGCGCGCACGTACACGCATGCACACACGCGGGGTGTGCAGCAACGCGGTCCCCCTGTTCTACCGCAGGGCGCCGGTGAAGGAAGACGTGATTGATGATGTGATGTACTACAGGTATTTTTTAGGAACTCGGAGTCAGTTCGCAGTAATGCCATGCCTGATGTTCTACCCGATGATGGATAGAGTCGGGCCGTACAGGTGTTCCGCCCCACCAAATTTGGGGTTGGCCGTGTTTCACTTGAATTGCTGCTATGAAGCAAGGTCAATATCATGGACATCTGTAAAATATCTACGTATATATATTTTCTAAAGGATATGCCCCACATGCGCTCTGTGTTATTTTGTGTGCTGTCGGTTAACTGTATGAAGTGCTTGTTTGTAGCCGAGGGTGGTCCGGGGTCTGGACAGGTATCTATGGTTCAACGTGTACTGCTGACGTTTCCACTATCAGAGATGTTTAGAGAACCAGTGAGTGCTGTCCATCTCCATGTCCACAGCCCTGAATAACCTTCCGGGAGGTATGACACTACACTACAGTGTGGCAGTATTGCATGGTCTTAATTAGACATGTATTGTTTTCACACACAAGGCCTGGGTGAAAGAAGTCTGCACTCCAAGCAGCTTGAACCCACCACCGGCAGTCATTGGGAAAAGAAAACAACAGGAAAAGTTGATTGATCAGTTCACTATGGACCAATACAAAAAAAAAATTACAATTAAGATTTGGTCCCATGACATTAATCAGTGTGGGACGTTACACTAAAAGGATACGAAAACAAACTACGGAGTATGATAATGAGGACATATCTGGAGATCTCCTGGCACACATTAAGCAACATGTTGTCCTACTTATTATCCAAGCAGGGATGCTGGGATTTGAACGGAGGCGATGAACTGCAGAAGGTCTACCAACCTACTCGCTGCGTTTCTTCATCGGGGTCCCAGGATCATGACACAACGTCCAGAAGGTTTAGGACGCGGGTCTCTGGACTCCACGTGAAGACAGACGCTCGAGCAGACGAAAGGAAATCTCGCTGTATTCATTCACTGCCCAAACATTGACTGGGCTAGGTTTACTCCAGTAGTTACAGTAAATATGCAGTTCTTACTTAAAAATGTCTCGGATGGAAACCAAAACGGCCCATCTTGCAAAGCTCCCTCCAACATGGCGTCCTCCGGGTCCTCGTTGTAGAAGTGAAAATATTTATCATCTCAGTCAAATTAATCGTACTGGACCTTTGCGATTCATGGGCTGTTTTACCTCAGGTGGTTTTCGTGGGGGTCACGCAGGCTTACTTCACGTGACTGTTCATGTGTGTGTGTGTGTGTGTGTGTGTGTGTGTGTATGCATGCATTCTATGCAATCTTGCGTTTGTTTACATGTGTGTGTGTGTGTGTGTGTGTGTCAGAATTAAAGTTGCCCAGACTTGGAATAAAATCTGTGTATGTAAGAGTGTGCCCTGAGGAAAACAGTGATAGTAAGAAAACATAGCTGACTGTTAACACACCAGGAAATCAATATAGATTTGTACAGGAAGCGTGGAAAGCTATTTTACTGTAGCTTTCTATGTCTCTTTTATCCACCCTATTATTTTTCATAACATGGACGTTTGTGTGATTCTTATTTAATAAAGACTGATGTATGCAACAACGATGGGTCTGTATGAAGGAGAACAACATGTCAATATTGGGTTTGGAGGGAAAGGGAGAGAGTGAATTAAAGAGTCTCTTCAAGAGAGAAAGGGAGAGACAGATGAGGAAAAACTCACCCTCGGTTTCTTTCTACCACTTTAGTTACATATTATGTTTATTTGATCTTTCTTAGGATTCACTTGATTTGGTAAAGGTGAACAAATGCTTTCCTTGCCAATGAAGCCCATTGAATTACAGACAACTGAAAAGGAGTTGAATTGTAAGAGTGAGAAGAGAGTAATAAAGAGATCAGTTTTTTACAGCTCCATCCTGACCCCTACTGACCAGGCCAACATGAGGTCACCTATAAGGAGCAGCACAGAGGGGTACAATCAATGAATCAACTTTATGACTGGATAGCTGTGTAAGTAAATGCCTGACATCAGACTTTAAAGAGAAAGGACATTTATCATCCACTCTTACCCCCACATCCTCACCATCCATGTTGTGAGATTGAGTACAACCTCCTATTATGGCTTCCAAATCCGTTTCAACCCGCTAGCTCAACAGCGCCACTTGTTCAGCCGGCTGCAGGCCATTTAAACTCAGGTACAGTTGTTAAACATTGTTTATTTTTAATGACTATTTATCCTTCCTTTTTTTATTTACATTATTGATTTTGGTTCACATTTTCATAATAATATTAGAATTGTCCTATTTAGTTTTAATAACAAGGTGTTAAGTTCATGTGAGATTTTAACAGAGAAACTTTTTTTCCATCTTGCTTCCGTGTAATAAGTGAAACCATACATTGTTTCGGACTACATCTATGGGTTCAATAGTCATGTTGATCGCCCCAGACCACTGGCCTGCGCAACACGATTTATGGAAACTGTAAATATCGTAGGTTACAACATGCATTTAGTGGCACAACATTTTTTTAAATGTAGTGCTTTTTCATGGAATTCCATAACGCCAATCAAACACCGTCGTCCTTTTGAGATCATGTGATTGGATTATTATTGAAGCGGGAATGTCGCTACAACTTAACTCTGAGATGGAAATAATGTGTTAATTTCCTCTCGTTCTTAGAACGCGGGATGTTTTCACGTTAAGATGTGGAGGAAAATGAGTAAAACGGAGCCCTATTGGAATATCAGGTTTAGTCTCTAATTTAGCAAAAAATAATAAACATTACCCTTAAGTTCCCAACGGTTAGCCCGGGAGATGATAGGCATGTAGTGGCTTTCAGACTCTCGGTTCTGACAAGCTAGCAGGGTCCAGTGTGTATATTTTGGGGTCGATGCTGTGAAAATGTTTACTATAACATTCGGTGCTGTTAAAATGTACAGTGACATGATTCTCAGAGAGAAGTGCGTAGGTCTTGTTTTTACAGTGTTCGGTTCTTTAAGTGGTGCGCTAACAGTGTTTGTGTCTGAGCCATGCAGGCCGAGTGATGTGTTTATGGACCTTTCATTTCTGCTTCACATTCAGTCATCGCGCCAAGACGCGAAGCTCTCATACGCGAAAAACACCCGACGTAAAAAAAATATATATATAGTACAATGGAATACAATGGTTATTTGGTATTCTGTAGTTAAGTGTAAACTGAAGAACACAACACTGCGCTAAATCTGTAGTATCCCTTGATAATCTGTGGAGTCGACTGACAGTTGATTTATGGATGTTTTATGACAGTTGAAGTGACAAGGGAGTCCTCCCATGCCATGTAGTTCTCATGCGCTGCGCTCACAGTCCACTTATGTTGCCATGGTGGAATTCAGACCTCCTAACCTAAAGCTAGACTCGAGCGTTGAATAACAAGTCCTCTTCAAGAAACTAAACAGAATTGCGTTTACACTTATAATTGAAGTCTGGATTGTGCACTCAGAATTAACCCTCAATATAATCCTCTAGAAACAAAACATTTAATCCGAAATCCATCTACTTTAACCAAGACATAAACCGCAACTGTCTTTACATTGTCCTTGTTGCTGTAATATAACATCTTGACAGAGGAAATAAACTCTAGCACTTCCACCCTGCCTCAGCAGTCGTAGGTTACACTATATTTTTAATGGCTTACTATGATGTGTATAATAACAACATGGCACAGGTCCAAATTGTAGAAATAAACACCCTATATAGGGACGGAAGAGGATCCAATGATTAATTAGCAAAAGCCACTTAACTGCATTATGAGAGAGATTCCAATACACATACAATCAGGCTATTCCTATGCCTCATCGAGATTGCAATGATGCCTTAAACATTTCACTAGAAGAGCATCAGTCAATTATGTGTTGGCCATTGCTAAGTCTGTCTGTCTGCTTGTCCATCCGTATTTGCAGCATCATCAAAGGTTTATAATATTCCATGACACTAAATATGGTAATTTAGAGTGAATCCATCTGCTGTAGATAAATAACGGTCTGAAGAAACAGTTAACAGTAGGAACAATAGCTGGCTGATGCAGAAAAGCAGAGCCCAAATTACAGGGTTCCTGGCCGACTCAACACCAGTTTAAGCGACAGACCGGGCAAAACCTACTGGTAATAAATCATTTTCTTTGGAAAGAGGTGACATCGGCAGAAATGAAGAGTGGGGGGATTCGAACAGCTTCCATAATGCAAATACTGAGTTCAGCGCGTGAAGGGATTCCTGCAGTGAACGGCTGCTACGACACACTGACACAGCTACTAACGAGAGGTTTTTGCTTTGTGGTTTGATCAGTTCTTCACATGGTAAACACATTGCCGCAGCGCCAGCTTTACTCTGGAGATGAGTGTGTGTGTGAGAGTGAGACTAAAATACCATTGTTTGTATCTCGTTAGTACTGTATAGGTATTCTCTACAATCTACACATCTGTGCTCGCAATAAATGCAGACTTTGACGGCGTAATTTGTTATCATCGGGGATATGTCACAGTATGACAATGTGCACCTGGGAGTTGGAGGAAGGAGAATACAGTTTCCCCTTCATAATCAACTGACCATCAAGTTACATATCCTGCGATTTCCTGTAGGAATACAGTGGAAGCCAGAGTGCACTGTAGGCTAGTGCTGCGTGGGCCAGCACAACACACCCCTTTAACGCAGTGGAAAAATGTGTTAACTTCACAACGACCTCCTCACATACACAGACCATTCTTACTATTAATTACATTAAATTATGAATACGGGAAAGCTCATTATTCATATAGCGTTACATAGAAGTACGTGAATAACACAAAAGCCACGTTTGTATCAGATTCCTATAGTATTTAAACGGCCGGCGACTAGCATGTCCGACAGCGGTACAGAGCTTTCACTCTCGGCCACTTTTCGAGGCCAGATAAAACACTGCGTTGTCTCACTGTCATCAAATCGGCGCATATCCTGTTGACACTGGGAAATACACCTATCCACTACCTTACAGCTGGGTTTAAACTGTACCGCTCTCCTTTTCAGGTGCTAAGCGTTTTATTTTATGGTCTGGAGAGGATCACGAAGTACACCTGCGGGACGATTCCGCTGGATCCTTTGAATCAGGTGAGCTCAAACACAGTGAATCAAACTAAAAACAGTTTGGCAGTCCAGTTTGGCAGTCCCATACAGACGGCTGAGGCTTTACAAGATCCAGCCCCTCTGGAGTGTCCCGTCTCCGGGTACAGAACCCAATACCTCTCCCTCCTCACTCCATCCCCTCTCCATGCTTGGACGGGCGCACCCGCTGTACCGTGACCTGTGGCGTATGGGATTTCACTGTTTGGGTCGGCAACCGAGCTGTCCGATTCCCCATCAAGGAGTGGGGAAAACCGCAGGGCTGGATTGTGGAGAAAAGAACAGCGAGACATCCTTGTGGAAACGAATAATTCCCCCTGGATCTTGGAACTTTGTCAGCACCGGCGGAGAGTACGTTTACTGACTGTTAGTCATCCTTCATATATATGTTCATTTAACACCACTGTAAGACCTGCCAAGGGGTTGTTCTCGGTGCTTAGGGCCAAATATTCCCTGGGCGGTGTTGGAACCCAACAGACTAGAACGGCCAGGTTACGGTTCCACCTGCTGTTCAGCTGAAGCCGTCCGCTGTAGTGTGTGTGTGTGTGTGTGTGTACCACCGTAATGTCACAGACATGAGTGTGTCCACCAGAAGACCCAGTACACGCCTTATATGCCAAGTCCCAGTCCATGCAACCCATGTAAACAGAAAAGTCAATGGGGGGTGGGGCACATTTTCCCAAGCGGCTTAGGGTTAGGGTTAGTCGCTGTCATCACTCTATTTGCGGGGGCGGGCTGTGTGCTCCTGCATGATTCCCCCTGAGTGTCCGTTGCGTCGTTTCCCAGCTGTCCGTGTATAAATACGTCCCGGCCTTGTCCCTAATTCCACCCTATTCTATAAATAGGGCAATGTATTTGACCAGGGCCATATGGACTACAGTGGAGTAAATAAGGACCAGGGGCCCATTTGGCCTGAAAGTCCTGGGCCCTCCTCTGGACTCCCCCCGACCGGTCCTGTCTTTATTTATCATGGGCAACTCTCACATCAAACATTGATGCGTTCCCATAGACAAGTGCAGCTATCCTAAATATGCTCTCAAAACGAAATGTGACATGAGAGACTACTATCCATCTGACTGAGCAGCACAGGGAGCTCAACCAGGTCACGACTTTAGCTAGCCATTTGCACAGTTGGGGTTTAGCTCTTCAGAGCGGTCTTTGGGTCAGGATTCACTGTCGCATTTTACAGGAATGATTCAAAGTTGCATCCAGATGTTATGACTGACCAGTTAGTTATTTATAAATTGCTCTGAAGTTCTGAAATGTGTGAGATTTCTTGTGTTCAATTTCCGGCAATATTTACAGGACAATGAATTAGTTCAAAAACCCTTTTGGTCACAATTTTCACACGTTACGGTCACGGCATATGGGTAAAAAATATTGTATTTCTGGAGGTTTCCCAATGTAACCAATGTCATTATGTTGTGTCATCATGGTTTTAAAACACATCTCTGTCTTATGCCGTCTCACGTCCAACTGAAACTGAACTCCCTTGGAGTTCGACTGCAACTCCGACAAATAGTTTCAGGAGTATTCCATAGCTCCATTAAAGCTATTCTTTGGACAGAGAAATGTCTATGCCTGAGAAATGCATGAAGTCAGTCTTCAAAACGTAACCAGTGCGATTAGATGCAAGAGATAGACCTCAAAGCAGAAAGAATCCATATGTTTTTTAAAGAACTACTCCACAGTAGGTCATATATCCATTTGCATGTGTACTGCCAAAGGCACTCCTTTAACCAGACTCAGGAGGATACAGCTCCATTTTAAGAGCACTTTCACATAGGCACGCATTCCTTCTCCAAAGAACGGATACAAAGAATGCTAGCTCGTCCCACAAATATTTCTCAAACTTGTCTCATCCTCATTGACATTTACATATGATAGTGACCAGACAGGACGGTTTCCATTGCCAGCGTCCCAAATGGAACCTTATGCCCTCTGCACTGCGCTACTTTCGACCTGGTGGCACTTAAGGCTATGATCAAAAACAGCGCACTAAATAGAAGGGTTCCATTTGGGATACAGCCCATGCTCTCACCATAAGAAAGGATATGGTTTCCTCCAAAATTCAGACCTGAGTGAACACTTGGGTCTATCTGTGGGACCAGAGGGCGGTATGGTAAGAGTGTCTAGAAGAAGGATTGAGGGAAACTACCCAAGTGCTTGGCTGTGGGAGGGAGCATTGTAAAACCATAGGGTTAGACTTTATTTAGATAGTCTATAAATCACCTGATGGGGAGGGGGCTGTTTCAACTATGAATCCCCTATGTTTCCCTAACGTATCCCTAACATCACAACTAACCCTAAACCTTACCCTATTTCTAGTACAATTCTAATATATGCAGAGTGAACAATAGAAGTAATTAACTTGACAGATGACAACCAACAACCTATTCACATCTCACAAGGTTTGCTTTGATTTACAATTTCCTTTGTCATCATAACGAAAATCAGTCAGCACACATTCAGCCAGCGCACGTTCCACAAATAAACTTCTAACCACAACACAAATACCTGATCTAACTTTCTTTTCCCGGACTTTAAATTCAGCTTGAACTTTACATCTTCACACCCTCCATTCCTTAACTCGTGCAGAGCCGGTCGACAGAACATCCCTGGCAGAGGTCCCCCGGCACTGTCCGACGGGCCCAGAGGCGTCCCGGGGCAGGAACGGCCGTGTCCGAAATACGCCGCTTGAACGACCACTTTTTGAACTGCGTGACGGTGTAGCCGCCGCAGGAAATGTTATTGGTGTCCTGTTTCACCAAGTCCCCCTCCGTCCGTCCCAACTTCGACGTACTCCCAGTGGGCCGTGACTCCCAGTGGGCCGTGACTCCCATCGGGCCGGGTCACTCCCGGTGTAGTTGTGGAGGAAAACCGGAGGGCGCGGCTCATCCTGGAAGGGTCCCGTGACGCCGTGACCCTCTGTTCTGGAGGGAAACCGCCTGCTTAGCACCGCTTGGGCCCAGCGATGAATGACATGATGCCCAAACTGGGTTTTTCTCCCACAGGCATTCATTTTCCCACCAGCACTTCATGGCGGTCGCGGCTCTGGGGACCCAGTTGTCTCCGCCTGTCGCCATCTCTGTGGTGGCCTTGTTGGTCTCCAGGATCCCAGGGGTGATCCACTAGATCAGTGGCTCCCAACTTTTTTCAGTTACTGTGCCCCCCAAAATCTTTTTCACTGCTTGGAGCAGCCCTGAAGTACCCCATTATATTAATTTCACTAGTAAGCCTGTGGTGTCATAAGTGTTTAAGTACCCCCAGTGGAGAGGCCAAGTACCCCCAGGGGTCCGAGTACCCCTGGTTGGGAACCACTGCACTAGATCCTCTGGGTGTTCTGAGAAGGCTCCTTTATACTGTCCACCCAGGTAGGGTGGACCTGTGCGAGGAAGAGGAGCAGAAGGATCAAGGCGAAAGGAGGAAAGTAGTTGGTCTCAGCAGCGGAAGGAGCGCTAGCCAGATCCCTGACCGCGCAGGACTCAAATATTCCAAGAGGCTTTAACTTGTGACAGGGCCGACCTTTAACCAGCCGAACGTCACCCTCTGTACCCAATGTAGGACCTTTCATTTTTCACACTGTTTCGAAGAGAAAACAAAGTTTCACTTGGAACCGCTGAGCCGTGCAGGTGTAATTTAGAGAGACTACCATCTTCGGGCGAGAGGATTATTAAAATGTTTTCCTAAAACATGCTTGTTTCATGTAAGTCGGGTCAGCTCTGGTCACTGGCTTCATACCAGAGTTCAGTAATACCGTACACCCCGGCAGACTCCATAACACGGACCAGACGTTCCTAAACCCTCAACCCTGACTGTAACCACCCCTTCTGAGGCAGGCAGAGTCGGCGTAAGCTGCTGGAAGACTAAAGGCCTTAACGTAGGTGGGTAGAAATATTGCGTAAAGGAAAATTTTTTTTTTGCATGTTCAGCAAATGCTAACCATTTAAATTTGATTGAATAATCTGCTTCATATTAATACAGTGTTTAAAAGTCCTTGGTATCCCAGTTGTAGGGAAGACTTTATAATGTATACCATCCACCATGCCACTGTGACATGACAGGGTCGTTTATGTCAGAAAAGACAGTTGGAGGGCTGGAACCGAATTCTAAGAATCAAAGTCATTTGTACACCGCAAATAACCAGAGTTATGCCCAAAAGGAGACTGTATTTGAATATAATACCATAACTTGAAAACATTTAAACGCATCTAATTTTATATCCAAATTAAAATAATTTAGCTGAATTCATGCTGATTTGAAACAATCTGGGCACGAACACTAAAACAACGATCACGATGACCTAAAACTTTGGGGGCTCCTAAAAAAAAGTCCACTTTTGCTGACCTTTGACACAGACTGAATGTCTGGGCTTGTGTTTACAGTTTAATGGACAATTGGAAAGCTGGAATGTTATTGATTCTGTTGGACACCGTAGAAATGCAGAACAAATCCAAAAATGGTCCTAAGTGGTGTAAGGGAATAAATAGTAGGCATAGTAACTGGAACGGGTGAGACTGGATGTAAATCTCTTCGTCTCTGTGTCTCTCTGTCTCCCGCTCCATATCATCCTGCCCGTCTCCAGCATGTTAGGGACAACCTAGGCTGGGAACAGACCTCTGTCTACGGCTTAAAGGTACACACTCCAGCGTGTTCGTAAAGTTTCCCCCCACCCTGAACATACATTCACTTTTATAGATGACCAGTGGCTAAGAGGTTACATGAAAACCTTAACATTAACGACTCTGCCTTATCAGCAACTGCAGAACAAGAGCCTTTGTTTATTTACCCTTTAGGTGGTTTCACTCCTTGGCAACCTGATGCGTGACTCTAAAGCTATCTACATAACAAGGTTTATGCTAGGTTCTTCATCTTACAATGTTTTCCAGTACCTGTGTTTATATATCTATTTCTTTATCGGACCACTGTCACGTTCAAGCCTAGTTAATTGACTCCAAGAGGACTTTGCTCATGGTGTGCGGCGGACAGCAGGCCTCTTATCACACACAGAGATTAACACAACTCTAATGGGAGTAACATCATCAAGACAGGCTATAGGTCAAATCCCACATGGAGATAAAGAAATGCCACTGTAAGTGTGAATGGGATGGATGGGATTCAAACTACCGAACGGTTACCTTGACAACATGCGCATTGGTTTTACCGTGTCATATACTTCATATAAAGTGTTACCCAAAATCTGACTGACATGAGAGAACAATCTGTAAGTAAGAGGACCGTCCTCTTGTCACAGATATGGCTGATGCACTTCTGATGTTTGTTTTTTTGGTGATAACAGGGTTAATTGCATGTGTCTTCCTGACAAAATGGGTGTGTTTGGAAATGTACAAAGCACAGACGGCGGTACTATGAGTGATATCTGCGCACGCACACACATACGCACAGTAAGAAGGAATGATCTAGTGGGAGTGAAATAACTTGGAGGTACTGAAAACTGAGTGAATCCTGAAATGTCCACTTGGAATATGGGAGAACAAAAACATTGTGTGAACAACCAGTGTTTTGAATGAGGATCAATTATGTCAAGACGTGTAGTTGGGACTTGGATTCTGTTTGATGGCATTTACATTCTAGTCATCCAGACCCCGCTTATCAAGAGCAACCTACAATATGTTTTAATGTTGCACAGTGATTTCATTTATTAACAAATAAATTACACCATTAGAATATTTTAAGTGATTCTTTCCTCTTTTGAGGAAGTGTGTATCAGGTGGTCAGCAAGAATTTTGTTAGCATTTCCTGCATTGGCTCATTTTAAGTGAGACCCAAACCCGTGTCTCAGACTGACATGTTAAAAACAAAGAAAACGACAAACCCTCGCCTCGGATCGGATTCAGGCATCATCACAGCACACTGGCTGCCTAGGTAGTGTTTTCTAGCCTTATAACTCCCACTAAGATGACCAAATAAATCACTGAGTCAAAGACTTGAGTTTTCCAGTTTAGGCTCCAGTCCAGAGCCACAAGCCAACACAGATGGGTAGAAGCACAGCAACAAGCAAAAAGCCCTACATGCCAATGTCCCCATAGTCTACTTCCAGCCAAACTGTTTTTACTACAGTACCACAAGTCATAATAGAAGGCCTGGCCAGCCTCAGGGGGATATGGTGGGCTCTGTACCTAGCTAACAGTGCACTGAGCTGGGCTTGGAAGTAAAGAGCACTGGGGGGGTCTGGATGATTTATGTATGATCCACACCACCCTGGTTGTATGACGTTATGTGTATGTTTAGAAAGGTTAATAGAATAATTACAGTCTAACGTATCTGTTAGATAGGAAATATTTGGACACATCAGAAAGGAAGCTTTGGAAAAAAGCTAGACAGTAGTAGCACAAAGTCCATGTCTTTAAACAGAGACCCTTTTTCTACGGCAGGGAGGGGAAATGTGAATTACAATTAAAATAACATTTTTGTAGGGAAAATCAACACCAACTGGAACTGAAGAAAAAAAAAAAATACATAAAACCTTGGACACATTACTAGTTAGCTGATACAGGAACTTAACAGAGACAACCCCAGAAAAGGGGCATCTTTCACATGATTCATGTATGATCTTAGCTTGCTGTGTTTATCCTACACATCTGGCAGAGGTTCTTACCTCGAGGTCGTTTTGTCGGATGGCCATTTCTTCATCCCCATAGTGTACCACAGGATGGCTGTAGGGAGAATCAGGTTAATCCATTCATTGCAACAGACACTGAGAATCCCACTAAATGTTGTTTAGACAAGAGATATTATCAGGAGGCTCTATTCTTTATGATAAAAGGTATTTTCATAAAGAGTAATGACATCAAAAACAGCGTTAAGGCATAGCTGAATAAGGTATGTATTTAAGTGCATGAAAGCAAAACTCCTGTCGGCATCAGAGCCAACATGCACACACACACGCACACACACACACACACACACACACACACACACACACACACACACACACACAGTACATTATGCCAGAAAGGATAACGGAGACAGTGCATTAACAGAGTTAATAGGTCATGCTCTATGTACAGTAAGAAGTATATACAAAGGTGATTATATCTACATTAAATGTAGTTTTATATTTTATTTTATATATATATATATATATATATATATATATATATACACACACAGTGGGGAGAACAAGTATTTGATACACTGCCGATTTGGCAGGTTTTCCTACTTAGAAAGCATGTAGAGGTCTGTACATGATTTTTAATCATAGGTACTCTTCAACGGTGAGTGACGGAATCTAAAACAAAAATCCAAAAAAAAATCACATTGTATGATTTTTAAATAATTAATCTGCATTTTATTGCATGACATAAGTATTTGATCACCTACCAACCGGCAATAATTCCGTCTCTCACAGACCTGTTAGTTTTTTTTTAAGAAGCCCTCCTGTTCTCCACTCATTACCTGTATTAACTGCACCTGTTTGAACCCGTTACCTGTATAAAAGACACCTGTCTAAACACTCAATCAAAGACTCCAACCTCTCCACAATGGCCAAGACCAGAGAGCTGTGTAAGGACATCAGGGATAAAATTGTAGACCTGCACAAGGCTGGGATGGGCTACAGGACAATAGGCAAGCAGCTTGGTGAGAAGGCAACCACTGTTGGCACAATTATTAGAAAATGGAAGAAGTTCAAGATGACGGTCAATCTCCCTCGGTCTGGGGCTCCATGCAAGATCTCACCTCGTGGGGCATCAATGATCATGAGGAAGGTGAGGGATCAGTCCAGAACTACACGGCAGGACCTGGTCAATGACCTGAAGAGAGCTGGGACCACAGTCTCAAAGAAAACCATTAGTAACACACTACGCCGTCATGGATTAGAATCCTGCAGCGCACGCAAGGTCCCCCTGCTCAAGCCAGCGCATGTCCAGGCCCGTCTGAGGTTTGCCAATGACCATCTGGATGATCCAGAGGAGGAATGGGAGAAGGTCATGTGGTCTGATGAGACAAAAATAGAGCTTTTTGGTCTAAACTCCACTCACCATGTTTGGAGGAAGAAGGAGGATGAGTACAACCCCAAGAACACCATCCAAACCATGAAGCATGGAGGTGGAAACATCATTCTTTGGGGATGCTTTTCTGCAAAGGGGACAGGACGACTGCACCGTATTGAGGGGAGGATGGATGGGGACATGTATCGCGAGATCTTGGCCAACAACCTCCTTCCCTCAGTAAGAGCATTGGAGATGGGTCGTGGCTGGGTCTTCCAGCATGACAACGACCCGAAACACACAGCCAGGGCAACTAAGGAGTGGCTCCGTAAGAAGCATCTCAAGGTCCTGGAGTGGCCTAGCCAGTCTCCAGACCTGAACCCAATAGAAAATCTTTGGAGGGAGCTGAAAGTCTGTATTGCCCAGCGACTGCCCCAAAACCTGAAGGATCTGGAGAAGGTCTGTATGGAGGAGTGGGCCAAAATCCCTGCTACAGTGTGTGCAAACCTGGTCAAGAACTACAGGAAACGTATGGTCTCTGTAATTGCAAACAAAGGTTTATGTACCAAATATTAAGTTCTGCTTTTCTGATGTATCAAATACTTGTCATGCAATAAAATGCTAATTAATTACTTAAAAATCATACAATGTGATTTTCTGGATTTTTTTTTTTAGATTCCATCACTCACATTTAAAGAGTACCTATGATAATACAAATAGGAATAGCCTATAACCAACTGAACACCTTTTGCGGGACCAATCAATGTTAGAGTTTACATAGCTGGCCAAAAACGGAATTTTACCTTATGAGATGTGTAGGCTACAGTGCCTTTGTAAATGGGTTTCTAAACCCTTGCTTTTTACTTGAATTTGATTGGGCCAAAGGTCTGTCAGATATTCAGTCATTCCAATTAATCCAATAACCCTCAAATCTTCCAGAATCTGACTTTTTATCTGAACATAACCCAAAATCTAATGATGCTTAAGCCTGTTCTGTTATGTGTTTTATTCATGTTTTTAATTGCTTCAAAACATTGTTGAAATATAAATGGAATTTACTCAAAAAGGGTATTGACATTGTTGTATATAAAAATTAAGATATATGTAGCTGTTTTAAAATATTTTAATGGAATTAATACAAACAGACCAATTTTATAGATGACCGCTGCAGATGCCAACATATGAGGAAAAAAAGCCCTTAGTGTTACACATCATCAGAAGAATTAAACTATTTAATTAAACACACCAAACTGCTTCCCATAATGCAATTATGAAAAACAAATACACAAGCTGATAAAAAGGTGTGTGCATGGGTGCTTCAGTGGGATCTGACATACCTGCCTATGGGAAGGAACAACATTACAGCGGGGAACATTAAATAACCGACATAAATATTGTCTGGACCACCAGGGTTTGCTATGGTCGTTTGTGGCTACTGGTCTGCCTTGGTACATAGATAGATCTGTGTGTTATTACTTATTATTTTCAGCTGGTTCAAAAGTCAGCAGTAAAAAAGAAGAAATCATTGAGAAAATGCAATGTGTTGCTGTAATAACACAGGAACAGTCAAACAGGTTCTGAAGATATCAAAACACCTGTTTCTCTACGAGGCTCAATGGTGCTATGCATTCACTCTGACTAGGACCTCATTTGGGATTGAAACTGGCACCTACTGGAACGGAAAATTGGCAGATATTTTTCTTTTGACAAATCAAACAAGGCCTGATAAAGATCAGGCTTATTTGGAGAAAAAAAAGAAACGTGACGTGATAAGTCAACAGACCAATTAGTTGAGAAAAATGGAGAAAAAAAAAAAAACTTTGCAATATAGCTGCTTGTGTAAACCAAGCCTGAGATAAATAGGCATGATAACCCTGCTAAGGCAACTGGGATAGCAGGACAGGAGAAAAAAAAATATTTCGGGTAAAGAGCCAATACACACCATGGACCACAGAAGAGAAGGCTTGTACCCAACCGACCCTCTGGTTAAAGACTACCCTGGGTATCATATCTGACAGGTGACGTAAATCAACGGTCGGCTTTCCCGCTGAACCACATCAGAACAAACGTAGCCCGTCAGAACAATAACTCACTGCCGGCCTTCCATAAACAGAACGTAAGGAGGAAAGGGTTTAGAGGGTGTGAGGAGGAGGGGGAGGGGTGGGGCGGGCGAAGATGGTGGGAGAACAGATGTGAGGAGTGAGGGATTGCGAGGAGGTGGTATAGGAGGCGTGAGGACGGGGTGAGGGAGAGCAGAGGCAGCCTGGAAGAGTCATAGGGGAGGGTCGAGTCAGGGCCGCTAATTGAAACACTCCGGGATCTGCACTGTCACCGCTGGTACTAGCTGGCTCTCATGAAAACATGCCTTATCATTACATTAAAAGGAATAAAGGTTTATGCAAACAGTCCCCCAGACTCCTTTCACTCCTGGTAATTCCGGCTCCATTTGTTCAAATAAACAGAATTAATAGCAACCACGTGCAGGCATTTCTCTATGGTATATCAGACGTCAAAGGTTGGACGGGGAGTAGGCATAGGACATAAAACGCAAACCTGCAGCTTATGATCGGGCGGTATGGTAGCAGCACGTACCAAAGTGGTAGATCTGAACCCCAAGCCTACAAAGTAAATACAGCTCTGGAAAAAATTAAGAGACCATCTCTAAATGTATGGCAGCCTTTCCATTCCAGTGTCTGTTAAATTCCAACACAGGCACATCTAATTTTACTCAATGAGGGACTGATTAGGTCATTACCTGAAATAAAAATCTAATTTAACGAGGAAAAGGATAAAAACCACTGCTGTGGTCATCACTATCCTCTTGCAATAGGAGCAGTTGGATGGCAAAAGCAGTGCAAGTAGTACCTCAAAGGTCATTTTAATTAAATAAATAACTATTCAGCATGACAAAAGAGTTTAATAGAAAAGCTTTGAGTGAGGAAAAGGGTTCAATTCTGGCTTTACTGGCAGAGGGATACAGTGAGCGTCAGGTTGCTTCAATCCTGAAAATATCAAAGACGGCGGTTCATAAGAACAAGGTCAAGCAACAGACATTGGGGACAACAAAGCTGCAGACTGTCAGAAGGTGAAAACGACAGTCCACTGACCGAGATGACCGTCAACTCATTCGAATGTCACTCAACAACCGTAGGATGACATCAAGTGACCTACAAAAAGAATGGCAAACAGCAGCTGGGGTGACGTGCATGGCGAGGACGGTTCGAAACAGCCTCCATGGGGCAGGGCTGAAGTTGTGCAAAGCTAGAAAAAAGGCCTTCATCAATGAGAAGCAAAGAACAGCCAGGCTGAAGTTTGCAAAAGACCATAAGGATTGGACCGTAGAGGAATGGAGTAAGGTCATCTTCTCTGACGATTCAAATTTTCAGCTTTGCCCAACACCTTGGAGTCTAATGGTTAGACAGAGACCTGGAGAGGCCTACAAGCCAGAGTGTCTTGCACCCACTGTGAAATGTGTCTTTGTGAAGGACGCATGAATCAAGATAAGTACAAGGTTATCCGGGAAGAACACCTGCTTCCTTCTGCTCTGACAATGTTCCACAACTCTGAGAATAGTTTTTTCCAACAGGACAATGCTCCATGCCACACAGCCAATCAAGGTGTGGATGGAGGACCACCAGATCAATACCCTGTCATGGCCAGCCCAATCTCCAGACCTGAACTCCATTGAAAACCTCAGGAATTTGATCAAGAGGAAGATGGATGGTAACACGCCATCAAACAAAGCCGAGCTACTTGAATTTTTTTGCCAGGACGCATGCCAAGACACATGAAAGCTGTGATTAAAAATCAGGGTTATTCCACAGAATATTGATTTCTGAACTCTTCCTAAATTAAAATATTAGTATTTTGTTGTTGAAA
Organism: Esox lucius; assembly: GCF_011004845.1. NCBI lineage: Eukaryota > Metazoa > Chordata > Actinopteri > Esociformes > Esocidae > Esox > Esox lucius. The sequence continues at coordinate 10,679,636 of NC_047577.1, forward strand.
AATTTATATGCATTTTATTTCGTTGCATTATCTGAGGTCTGAAAACAATGCATATTTTTGGGGTTATTTTTACCAGTTATTTTCTACAAGTAAACACTCTAAATGACAATATATTTGGAATTTGGGAGTAATGTTGTCAGTAGTTGATAGAATAAAACAAAACTGTTCATTTTACTCAAACACATACCTATGAACAGTAAAACCAGAGAAACTGATAATTTTGCAGTGGTCTCTTAATTTTTTCCAGAGTTGTATTTACAGTGGATATAGAAAGTCTACACACCCCTGTTAAAATGCCAGGTTCTTGTGATGTAAAAGAATGAGACAAAGATAAATCATGTCAGAACTTTTTCCACTTTTAATGTGACCTACAACGTTAACAATTCAATTGAAAAACAAACTGAAATCTTTGAGGGGGAAAAACAAAAACCATACAATAACATGGTTGCATAGGTTTGCACACCCTCTTATAACTGGGGATATGGCTGTGTTCTGAATTAACCAATCACATTCAAACTCATGTTAAACAGAAGTCATTACACACCTGCCATCATTTAAAGGGACAGCATGTGGGAATGTCCTCGGGTCAAATAAGGGTTCATAAAGTGCCACATCAGCATTATTCAGGTGTCAGTAACTTAATTCCTAAATGGAGTACACACACACACACACACACACACACACACACACACACACACACACACACACACACAGACACCCTCCTTCCCACGCTTCTTATACGGTGCATATCATGCATACCAACTGCGGCTCAAATAAACATTACCACCCAGTGCCACACAAATACCCTCAGATGAAAATATTTTGCGTCCAGTAAGCTATGGTATATTAAAATAATAGGCTATGGTATGTTCATGCCTGATTTCCATGTTGCTTTTTGTCCATTTAAAAACTGTTAATGTGTTTATTGCTATAAATGGTAGTTTAAACTCTCACTCAGCTGAAAGTCCGGCATTGCAGATGCATGCTATACATTCACAGACCACCCTGTGGCATGTACAAATTAGGCTGTACATTTATTTATTCATTTATTTTTAACACAATGCCATCCCTACTTGGAGGTAAAACAAATCTCTCTGCCGGACAGCGTTACCTCCCTCAAAACTGGTGTTTTCATTACAACGACACTGACCTCTAGTGGATTCTGAGGCAAAAAACAGCCCTTTATCCAAATTCCAAACAGTCCTGTTATCAGCGCTTAGAGGCCAAGGGGGATGTCATGGGAAGTGGCTCATTTGTTCTGTTTTTGAATGTGTTGCATGCCAACATTCTGTTTGCGTTTCCAGGCAACCCCTTCAGTCACAATCAGCGCTCATCCCAATGGCCTTTGGTGCCCCATCCAGTTTACAGTAGCCGGTCTGGTTGCTGTCCAGTTGGACTCGGTAAGCACAGTGATATAAGCCACAGGGAGAGTACACAACAAAACTATTTCTCCCACGTCCCATAGGCTGACGGAGGGGAGAGGAGCTGGAGGACTGTCCCTCCAAACATCCATGTCTAGAGGGCTCCCGTTCTCCCTCTACTTCCTTCTCATTGCAATTAGCTTGGTGGGATATGACCATGAAGATAACCCCCGGGAGAAGAGGAGGAAAACAGAAAGTTATATTTGAAGCCTCCGGGGACGGTCTGTTGATAGTCGCCGTCTAAAATAGCATAATTAAGGCACATTGAAGATGAGCATGGAAAATATGTTAATTTACATCATCGACTTCTACGATGGGACTGTTCTGGACGTCTCTGAGGAATTTAAGCGGTTTCACTACATACAGTGCTAATACTGTACCCAAACACTATGATTGGTTTTAATTTAAAGCATCCAAAAGGCCCTCTAACTAGGGATGAACACAAAGGCAAAAAAAAATGAATAAAATGCCTATTAGGAGGAGAGATCTCTGACATGCCAGTGGGTTGGCCGAGAGGCTAGTATGAGTTTGTGACTAATGCTCATAGTCAGAACTGCGACCCAAATCCGAGGTGACACAAGCCTCCGCCCGTGGTTACACAGGGCTTTTGGCGGCCCAGAGAGCAGACAGAGACAAAGACATCATTCTGTTCTTCTACCAACTCTTCACGCTTGATTTCACGCGGGAACGCCACCGGAGATAACCGGGCAGCTGCCCAATGGTTCCCTGCTACGACGCCGGGCCGAATCTCCAACGGCCCACAGTGCACAGAGCATTACCTCTGACCAGGGTGACCACAGCCAACAGAGGGCTCCGGTCAAACGTGGGGCGCTGGTTAGGGGTGCAGGGTGCCATGGGGCTCAGCGTAGTGCGCTCAAGCCCTTGTTCGACCGGATGTGATGAACAGAAGCCGATACGTGATGCATTGTCCACGCTGTACGTTCGTATTCACAGAGGCCATGGCGCGACACACTGCTATCATTACATTCACTGGCCGACGCTCGGTGGCGGCTGTGTCGCCAATGACAACGCCAGAACCTGGGTGATATATACCGTCGGTCCGGGCCTGGCTTATTGTGGGGGTGTTGTTGGCCTCGAAATAGACGTCATTAGACTGACGATAAATAATGTGATATTGGGGAGTACAATGTTAAAAGGGCTGGGTGTTGGGGATGAGGGGGTACACGTCCTAAAAAGGGTCCAAAACAAAGGCCGGGGGCGACAGAGGGGCCAAGTTTCCACGACGACGGAGCAGAGCCAAGCCAGTAGGGGGCTGGTCACATGGTGTCGAGGCCCATTGAAATTAGTGAGCGGAGCTTGAGGCTGGGAATCAGTCTGTGGTGGATGCCAATGGGAAACAACACGAGCGGGTCCGGGAACAACGCGGGTGTGAACGTAACGGCATTCAATATGAACAGGACCACAGCCCTCAGCCCAGTCGACCAAGATGACAACTCTGTCCTTTACGGTAAGAAAAGCACAACTTGCGTTGGGAGTTTGGCTGGCCCGCTACCAGGTATAACCAGGGGCCAATGTTGAACCCAACCTTAATGAAAAGTTGAACTCTGCCGACCTGACTATCATTGATTGAGTGTGAATGTTGAAGATACAGTTTTTGTTGCTGAGATTTCAATCTCCCTCACCCGTTTTCTCGCTACTTGAGATGTAATTATGCTAGGCCAACATACAGCAATGTGCAAAAGAATCACTTGTTTGAAAATATTTGTCTCTTCTCAGAGGACATCATCACACTAACATGTTTGGTTTCCTACTCCCAGAGTTCAAAGCGTTCAACATCACATTGATGTCCCTGGCTTTGTGTATTCTGATTATCACCGGCATGTACTGCAGCATTTCCTGTCACAACCGCAGAAGGTAAGGGTAGCTGGACTACACTACCCAAAATGCCATTCAATAACCTAAATGATCCGCAAGGCCACCTAGCAATTCAACATTGGGTACATCGGCAGACACTCTCATCCCAAAGGAACACAGCAGAGTGGACTCCAAAAAAAATTGTTAGTTCTGGCAAGGATAGCGCAGTATGGAGTAGCACAGGACAAATCTGTATTCACATGAAGCAAAGTGTACGTATTTATTTATCTAAAGTAATCCTAGTCCAATGTCAAATAAAATATATGAAGACCAACAGGAATAACCTTTACAGCTATTATTGAATCCTGTAGTGCCCCAGGTGACAGTTTGATCTCAGTGTGCCATTTTATTCAGACGTACAGCGCCACTGACTGGAGATATGATGGAACTGCAGTCATTTTCAGAAACACTTGTTGCCATATCCCAGTCAGAAGCCTGGCTTGAACCAAATAAGGACATAGATGGGAGAAAATGCTATATAAACTACCATTAATCCGGTTTATAAGAGCAATAAGGCATTGCAGGGGTTTGTGCTATATTGACAATATACCAGAGCTAAGCATCGTGTTCAGGTACTCCTTGATGTGTCGTGCCTAAGAACAGCTCTTAGCCAGGGTATAATGGCCATATATCACACCTCATGCCTTATTGTTCAGTACTCTGTTCACATGCTGGGCATGGGTTCATTTGCCCCCTTCCCCCACATTCCTCCCCCAGGCTGTCCAAGAGGGCCCACGTGTATGAGAGTGCCGTGCAGTGCAACACTGCAGTCAGCCCCGTGGACATCAAAGCAGTTAAGAGATCCACAAGCATCAGAAACCCTCTCTCATACTTCAGACGGCAGGACACACCTAAAGACAACTCCGGGATCTACTACATCTACAGTAACCCCCTACCTATAGGCTTGGAGGACGAGGAAACCGGCCAGAATACTGCCTCCCGTGGGATGGAGCGGTACGAGAAGCTAACGTTTCACGACTACGCCAAGGACCCCAATAATGGTATCATCCTGGACCCACCCAACTTCTACATGCTGCTGTAGAGCAGGGTGGACCGTTCCACTTCAAATAGGATGGGTGGGGTTGTTTTTGCCATTGTTTGGTTCAGGTTTGGAGGAATACACACGCAGTGTAACGTTTGGGAAATAACATGAAATGGTTGAAAGGAGAAAGTTATTTCAAGAACATATTTCTTTTTACACTTGATTTTTATTGAATCGTCATAAAACAGTTGAGAAATGAATGATGTGCTTTACAAAAGAAGCTTAGCGTGAAATAAACAGACCAGAGAGTGCCATAGCGATAGAGAGTAAAAGCTTCTCAGAGGAAGAAGATAAAAGTAAAACTTATCATCACTGCTGAGATGAGCAACCGATCAATCTTGGTCTGTGACAATAGAATTGTATGTTAGTTTATGAGAGTCCGTCACGTAATACCATTCACACAATTGGCTGGGTTTCCCTGACGAGCCAATCCAGAGCTTCCTTTCGTCCCTGCCTCTCCAGCTCCGCCCCAACTGTCTCCCGGCACTGTCTGTGGTACTCGTTTACCCAATCACGCTGCGGAAGACAAAAGATTGTGTCACACACACAAAGTGACAACAAACCAAACGGCAAACGTGTTATGAATCCTATGAATTCCTTTATTTTAAGGCAATGTGTGGACATTACCACAAACGTGTTCTTTCCGTCATGTAGCAAACTTGAAACGGTTGAAAATTTCATTTTTGTCTACATTCCTTCAACACGAACAACCAACCTTCCCACCCGAGTTTCAAGGGTTACAATGACCTCCTTTCAATTAGAAATGAATCAATGTTGCATTTCAGTAAAAAATAAACCAATGGCTCTCCTTAATGAACAGTGTGCTTCTTGAAACAGGACACACACACACACACACTCACACACACACACACACTGACCTCCTTCTGGGTGAGGAGACCGGTGTCCATCATCTTGACTTGGATGGGGACCAGAGTGAGAGGCTCAAACGTCAGGCTGCCTTTGTTCCTGTAGTTGTACTGAGGACACGGTCAGGGCCATAAGTCACTAAGTGCTTGGAAACATACCCAGAACTGTGTCCACTGTAGAGGTGCTGCTAGTAGACCACAACAGACAGGTACGCAAACCAAATCTAAACAACACTGACATGCATTGATATACAAAAGCCGGTGAGCATATAATGGATCAGAGTGGTAAACGACACACACACACACACACCCACCCACACACCCCCATTTCCAGTACCGGTATATGCATCAGATGTAGGAAGATGGCCACATGGGGTGTCTGTTCACATGGTTGTGGGCTCTGGCCCTTTAATTGGGCTGTAAACATCATGCCAACATGGTCACTATGACATGTTGGGCATTTGATCAGCTGCTTGTATCTGGGAAGATGTCGTTTATGGCCTGTGTGGTTAAAAAACCCCATAACGGCCCCTAATGCACCTACATTTACATGATCTGACCCAAAAGACCACATCCTTCACTGCCTCTCCACTCCTCTCTACAGCTTTACTTCCTCAGTCAGCCTCTTACCTTAGGGTTGGCTGGTACCACCAGGACAACATTCTCAATTCTAATGCCAAAGGACCCGTCTTCATAGTACCCGGGTTCTGGGTAAAGAAATCAAACAGTTTAAAGTGCGCACGTGTGTTTTAACTGCTAAAGCGAGACGAGTGAAGATAAAGACACAAAAAACACGGAAAGGAAAAACCGCCACGGAGGCTAATTAAGCTCGCGCCCACCGTCGCTGACGATCATGCCAGCCTCCAGCGGCTCATCGGCGAACGTCTTGTAGGAGATGCCACAGGGCCCCTCGTGGACGTTGAGGAAACAGCCGACCCCATGGCCCGTGCCGTGGAGGTAGTCCAGCCCCGACTCCCACAGCGCCTGGCGGGCAAACGAGTCCAGCAGGTGGCCTGGGGGGGACGGGGAGGGGGGCGAGGGGGGGGGCGGAGGTGGTCATTCACGCGTCAGACGTCAGTCAGAGAAATAAAGCGTCACAATGGGCCGGGCTTTACCCTTGGTTCCGTTCGGGAAAACGGCCGCGCTGACCGCTATATGACCCTTCAGGACATAGGTGAACGTTTCCTGAGAGACGGGGGGGGAGGGGGGGGTACACGTTTTATTTTCTCAAACATAAACGTCATTCATTCGGGGTGGGAGTTACTGAGACTAAATGTAGGAGGGGCATCAGACAGTGGGGGTGGGGCCACTGTGTCAGACAATGCTCACTTGAAGACACACCGAACAAAACACAGCAGTGAAACGGAAACAGGCAGGCGTGTTTCTATGACAACACCGAGGTGAATCGCCGGAGCGGTTTGCGACGGGGGGGGGGGGGGGGGGGGGGGGGGGGGGGGCTGTTACCTTCTCGTAAGCAGAGGGGGTACCGAAGTGCATGGTGCGAGTGACGTCTGTTGTTCCATCCCTGCAAAGGACAACGGGTAACTTGGGTTGAGTTGTGTATCATAACCTACGGCTCGAGTGGGTCGGGGCTGAGGGGATCAAATTGCAGATTCCCCATTAATAAGAAAATATATCCAAAAATGTGAATACCCTCCACACAATTATTTTTAATTTTTTTAACGCAGGCTTGGGCCTGAGACATTGAGCCCTGGTATAAATCCAGCCCACATTAGAGTACGTACATATTACAGCTCTTTGAATTCCAGGCTTAGACTGTATTGTATTTAGCATAGGCACGTTGAAGATGATCACTTACATATACTGGGCTCCAGAGTCCAGGAGGTAGACCTCATTTTGGGACAGTGTTCTGTTGGTTTCTGGGAGGGGTCTAAAGGACGGTGGGGAAATACGTTAAAACTGGGAAAATAATTACGCAACATATCTAAATCGCCTTCACAGAAACATTGACGTTAAACTGTAACACCCTATCAAAGTCCTTCGTCAATGCAATGAACAGAAGTGACCTGTAATGTATGATGGCTCCATTTGGTCCAACACTGGAGATGGATGGGAAACTGAGTCCCACAAAGTCCTTCTGTTGGCTACAACAACAACAATGTTTACATTTCACTAGTGTTTATTAGCTTTTCGTTCATTCATTTAGAAACAGGGCATCATAAGACGCCATATTTAACAGAAAAGCTAGCGGGCAGCTTTGGAAGATGAGCAACAGTGAAGTAGGAACGTGCAGTTCATAATTCAATAGATGGCGGCAAAACACTAAATATCCCTCACAGAAACCTCGGACTCATTTTCCTATTGCCTCGTGCGGAGAAGGTTAACCGAACCTCTAAAAAGGAAATGTACTGATTCCGCTTAATGTATGAATTTAATTCGAAAACACCAAATCCACATGTGTGGTTAAATCGTTTTGACCGTATGAACATTGTGTTATGGTTAAATTGAATAGGACAACCCCACCTGCGCAATTCCTCCGCCTTATCTGCCGCGGAGATCTCAGTCACTGTGCCTTTTGGGATCTATAAAACCATAACCACGGGTGACGACAAAGTCATGCCGGCACCTTCTGTCATCCTTCACACAAACGTGCCATCGTAGAGCAATGAACAGACAGGCCAATAAGAAATACCTCTTTCTCCATCCAAGCAAAAAGTTCGCACAGGGCGACGGCGTCCTTAATCTGTCGTAAGAAAAAAAAAAAACGTCAGGTTTATAACGATTAAATAATGAGAATGCTGTCGCCAGTCAAATGAACACGCGCTGGGCTCTTACATGGGCCATCCTCATCCCCTGAATCTCGGTGGCGTTCTTGACAGCTTTGGCGAGGCACAGAGGAGTGTAAGGGACCGGAGCTCGGTGAGCCTGGACAAAGACGCGTTACGTTAACATCTGCACTGCAAAAACAAACACAGCCATAATGGCCCCTACAAAACGGAACCAAACATAAAGCGCTTGGGGCACTTCGTCTCAAACCGAGCAAACCGACACCACCCGGCCGAAGACTGAGAGGGCCAGGGCATCAGAGTCACGCGACCTTCTCACCTTGGGGATGACCTGCATGAGGGAACAGCTGGTTTTGTCGCAGACCCACACCTTCTCCTTGGGCCCCAGAGAGGCACAGACGGCCTGCAGCTCGGTGAACACCGACTCGTAGGGGGCGGTCTGGATACGCATCTCCGCCTTGGGGGGCGTGTCCAGCTGAAGGTGCTCCCTCACCGCCGGCCGGGTTAGTCGCTTGGCGTCCACGAAAAGCCTGCGAGGGTCAGAGGTCATCACCTGGCTCTCTCGGACGATCTCTTTATTTGGGTATTTTTCTGATTGTTGCATTGTATTCGCTGCGGTTTATTTATCATTGCTGCTCTCATACTTCTGCCTGGATTACAGTGAAACGGTAGTCAAGGCAAAGTCCTTGTCAATAGAGGGAGCGTGCCGCCGTCTTTACGAAGGAATGGGAGTAGGTAAGTGAACTAAATCTTGTCGCAATGTAACATGAGCGGAAGCTAACTAACCCACAGATGCTGGGGTCAGAGAAAGGTCAGCCGTACTTCCGTTTTACCTGATTGTGCTCATTCCAACGATGGCGTAGGCGAAGAACACTGGGTTGTACTCGATGTCGGAGCCTCGTAGGTTGAACAGCCCTGGTGGAGTCAGACATGCCACCCGTTTACACCTGGATGCATGGATAGGATTTCACCTGTTCTTCCTGAACTAATTCAGTACTGTCTCGGAACTTGAAAAGGCTACCCAGCTATTTTCCATAAATCCATCGCCGCTATTTTCCATAAAACATCCAGCTGGATACTATTGCCATTATTTGGGTTGTCTGAGTATAACCAAAATTAATGCCCCGCTCACACTCTAAGGAAATGCCATGTAAAGCTCTTCCGTCAGACACACTTTGGTCAATGATGGCTGGATTTGGACCGCTCAGCTGGTCTCATCCGTTCAACACACCTTTACGGTGTAAAGAGGCGACGCACACGAATGGCTATTTCTGCCATCACTCGATGAAGAGGTAATTGCAATATAAAGTTGACAATAGCGTTGCTCAGTCATCTAATTTTGTCCTGTAGAGCAACTGGGCGGTGCCGGTATTCGTTCCAGCCCAGCATTAACACACATACAGACAGGTCAATAGACAATTTCAGTTCTGTGCTGGGTTGAAACAAAAGCCTGCACTCCATATGTCTCTGCAAAACTTGGGTTTGTGACAACTAAAGCTAGTGATATACTGTGTATTGTAAATCATTAAAGTCTCGGCTGTAAGATACGTCACTGTCTGACGTCACTTAATGAGAACTGACACAAGAAAAGACATTGCGTGTTTGATGTCTGTATCACTACAAGAGGAAGTCTTACATGCGATCTCATCCAGCGCCGTGGCAACGAACCAGGAGATTTTCCGTTCGGCCATCTTGGATCTCAGGGCTGTGATCTTGTCCTGCCAGGTCAGACCTTGAACAGGGGGTTAAGGGATTTAATCATTAAACAAGCACTACAGCACTTGGCTCAGAACGAGATTGATTTTACTGAGACGTAATCTCCCGACTATTTCACAACGCATCGTTTCCTCGTCAGCGTGACAACGAGGACGGAGGTTTCCGACAGGGCCGTGGGCGACTGTCAAATCACCACAACGCCAGGTGACCCGGTGGCTTAGCGAAGCCTACTGCCCCACCCAGGCGGGTCGAACGCCGACTACAGGGAGGAGCCACTGACCCGTAAACGTGAGGTCCAAGGTGATGAGGGGTGTGGAAGGCCTGGACGGGCGGTCGGTCCAGATGGCGTCAATCAGGTTGTCCTGGACAGCCACCAGGGAGTGACCGGCACTGGTCAGAGCCTTGGACATGTTCTTCCACTGGTCTGGGGAAAAGCCACACGGGCCGGTCAGTGGAAATAATGGAAACAGGCGCCAAAACACAACGGCGTTAGGGCTTGGCGCGCTCCAGAGGCGAGGAGAAACCATGACACACAAATGCTGGCGCATACGATTAATACCATTTAATGTGAGCTATACTAATGGTTGGCCATGTGATGCGTGGGGGGATACTGAGGTCCACGTGGAGCGGTACCACACCGACCTGCAGCGATGATCCAGGGGTCCACTCCAACTTTAGAGTTCTCAGGCAGAACACTGATCAGCCAATCCTCTTGGCTCGGAGTCTCCTTCAGACCTGGTCACAGGAAAGACGCATATACAGGCAGAGTCTCCAAAAGGTGGAACTCACACGTAGTTGTGTAACGATTAATAACTTGATATCTACTATCGATGTTACGCCATCATTGAAGAATTTAATCTAACGGCTGTAGGGCGGAGAGACGCCATATATTGAAAACAGCTTCTGAAGGGTCATAGTGGTATGTTTGTTCATTTTCTGAACGGTTCCTGTGTTGTAGACAGCCGTCAGCAGTAGCACACTAACTGCCCAGTGTATAGTGAGGCCGCTGAGCACAGCGGCCCGGCGGTTTTACCTCTGGGCGCCGGCGGTGTGCCAGTGAGGGTGTAGTGGTGGTGACTGCTGTTTACCCATCTTCATGAGGGTCCAGTTGTTATCCATCTGTTGGGAGGCCTGGAGGAAGTAGCGCCCGTCGGTCCACATGGCCGCGTGCTTCTCTGTCACGATGGCAGTGCCTGAAGACACGTGAACCAAGCGATCAACCCACCGAGGGCTACATACCTATTCCCTTTATGGCGACATCTGTTAGGCACGTCATCTTAACGCAGTCTTAGTCGTGGCTCTTTCAAAGCTAGACAATCTATGGCCTGATTTTCTTGTCTTATCATGGAGTTCAACCTCTGACCCTAATTCAATACCAGTAAAAGCCTGTATTCCTTGTTTATGGATGTCCTTTTCTTTATTAGGGCGTATGCAAGTTCGCCTTTTAAGCAAAGGGGTCAAAGGGACACAAGAACACAAGTTATGGAAAACGACAACTTCGCCAGTGTTGCATGAAGTGTGGATTTCATATGGCCTGACGTCAACAGAGACCAGCCTGTGTAATACCACTGACCCAGACACAGACACACACAATACCTGCAGAGCCATTGAAGCCACAGATGAATTCACGTCTGCAGTCGCACGGTGCTATGTATTCACTCTGACAAAAGAGAGGGGGAAGAAAGCGAGAGAGAGGGAGGGAGGGAGGGAGGGAGGGAGAAGAAAGAAAGAGAGAGAGGGAGAAGAAAGAAAGAGAGGGAATGAAAGAGAGAGGGAATGAAAGAGAGAGGGAGGGAGGGAGAGAAAGAACGGTTGTTATCCAGCAGTGATCATAAGAACGAGTGGTCCCCGCTTGCCCCCCCGTGCATGTGACTGGAGACGCGACTGTGTGTGTGTGTGTGTGTGTGTGTCTCGTACCTGGTGTGCGTCTCCAGAGGGGATGATGTAGGCCTGGATGGGCTCGGCGATGTACCTGGCGTTCCTCATGGCCTGCCTTAGCTGACGCAGCAGCTCCACCGTGATCTTAGGGGACATGGCGGTTTCTGGAGAGGACACGGGAGGTAAAGACGGGCTACGCCGGACGGGTGGAACCGACTGCCCCCGGGGACGGGACCCCATCAGCAGCCGTACTCGTTCGCCTCGACGCAGAGTCGTCGAGTATTTAATAAGCGTTGCTTCGTTTTGTTGTACAGGCAGCAGTGCTGGTGATGACTCACAAGAGATTTTCTTTCCCCCTAGTTAACTGTGCATCGGGGTTCTCAGGTTTTCGGGCAGGCATCTACCCGTGTAAACACTTTGGGCTGCTGGTGTAAAAAGGGCTTTCCAAAATGAATTCGATTCGTTTAAATTTGAGTTTGCGGTAGGGTGAATCAAAGGGCAGCGGGTTGGATTCAAGCCCATGCTAACGCTGATAAATACAGTCAGTCCAGGGCTCAGTGGCTGTAAATGCGGGACACCTACACAGATACCACGGTTTAAAACCCAGTAGACGGGCTACAAATGCTCCCTTAGAGCTAGATTATGCCGATTGTTGTAATATGACGTTCAGCCGAAAGGGCAATTCCACATTGGTAGTGACACTGTTATGAAGTTTCAATGAACATTTTACAAAAACACATTTGCTGGAAGAACAGTGCAGATGCAGATTTTGGTAAAACAAATGACAGTTTGTCATCCTTGTTCCGCCCTTCTGTCATAAACTCCAACAACAATCATATAAAAACTTGGAAGTGTGAATAACCAAAAAGTATTATAATAATGGGATTACCTGAGCCCATGTTTTCTTCTGCTGTCTATGAGATGTGACGAATGTAACCTAGAGCTCAGTCAGTCTACAACTGGTTGGATCTCAAATCTCGCTGATTAACACTGAGTCAGGGTTAAATATTGACAGATTACGATTCTGTGTCTTGCCTCAAAGTGCAACCTACTCACTTACCTGAAGCCATGAATGCTTTCTTAATACAGTATAATTCATTAAATTAACACGTAAAATATAAAATATCAAGTACAAAAGCTTCCACAAGGTTTCATGTTGATTTAAGAAGGATCCCGTTGTATGTTGGTGGTCTGAAGTTTTATTACCGATGCCAGAGCCTTGGTCGTCATCCAATCGCCTTAACAAAGACACACCGCTAAGCTCACGGATTGGCTGAGCCCCACATGCGATTGTTGTTTACCGTTTGAGGAACAAATATTCGCTTTAGCTAATTACTATAGGACTTCGTGCTATCGACAAATTGTAGAAATTAGCAAGGTGCTTCGATTACTAATGAAATAATATATTTTTTGCATCTTTCTATTTCTTAACTCATTGCGTTTGAATGTGCCGCAGTTTGAGTAGGTGAGGCATTCCATCATCGTTATAGTGGTCTCTTCAACGAGAGTTACTTATTGGGGCAAAAATAATTGGATACGCTTAGTCATTATTGGCTACACACTATGAGTCATACTTTGTTCATAGCAGCATGTATAAGACAAGACATTACACATTATTGTTTTCTCCACAAAAACAGGCGTGGGCTAGCCCGCCTAGCAAGACAACGCCAATGAGGCTACAGTACACGAGTAGCAAGTGAAGCTAGCTAGCACGCGACGATTTACAAAAACACAACACGATATATCCCATTCAATGATATTTTGCATTGGGCAGCTCAACCGTACTTAGAAATGTTCTTAGTCGATTAAATAATATAACGATAAATTGTGGTTTTACCTTTTAAATTAAATTCTGTCGTTTAAACACACAGCTGATATACAGCTGTTCCTTGTGTTTAATTTACAAAACAGGAGGCTGCCATTGAATCGCTGACGTTTCATGTCACGTGACAAGAGCCTCTTCCAGTAACCATGCTTTGATGAGACCCGCCTCTTTTCATTCAAAACACTGTGGGTCAAGGAAACAAGCGGTGTGCAAGCTCCTCCGTTGAAGGAAAAGGCCTGTAAAGATTTCATACAATACATACGTTTGCAGTTGTAAAGGGATGTATCCAAATTTATTTCTTAATCATCAAAATCTTTGTAAATAAATAAAAACACAAACAAGACTTGAAAATAAAATGGATTGAAATGTGGCAGTGACAACCATGAGAAAACGCATGAATATAGTGGCCGACTGGAATAAATGTACAGCATCAGTTTCCAAAACTGCAGGTTGGATGAGCAGAAACTGCACAGCTTCACAAATGAACAATTCTTGTCTTATTAATTTTGCTCTGATGTTGGATATTGACCTTAAACAAAATACTCAGCAATATTCATCCAAACTTTGACATTTTACAATATAATACAGGAAGTTGGCATTTAAATGTAAACTTCATTGCAGCTTGGAAAAGTACCAGTGTTTATTCCTATTAGGGTTAACATGTACAGGATTTGAACTACTGGTGGATCATCAAAGAGTGTATGACATAGGCTGCAGCTATAGTGAACACTGTCAGATATCTCCCTGGCTCCCATCGTAGTCCAGCACTTCCTAGCAAATGAAAAGTCAGATGAAAGATATTATTACATTAAGAAAGATTTAACATAGGAAGTCGTATTTGCTATTATTAGTTTCTGATGCCACACTTGTTGTATTATGTACTAGTCAATCAATCAATCAAATGTATTTATAAAGCCCTTTTTACAACAGCAGTTGTCACAAAGTGCTTTGCAGAGACACCCGGCCTTAAACCCCAAGGAGCAAACAGTAGTGTTGGATTTCAGTGGCTAGGAAAATCTCCCTAAGAAGGCCGAATTTTAGGAAGAAACCTAGAGAGGACCCAGACTCAGAGGGGTGACCAGTCCTCTTCTGGCTGTGCTGGGTGAGATATTAAGAGTCCAATTAGAATAATAAATACATTTCTCTGGGTTAAATCCAGAGTCTATTTGATTCTAGACTGGGTCAAAAGTATGACCAGGTGGACAAGGACAGGGACAGCAACGGGCCCCCCAAACCAGTTACTCCGCAGGTGTGGACCAGGACCCCATCTCCCGGACAGGGCCCAACAGGCAGGAAATCAAGTCAGTGTATGCGTGTTTGCTGAGGGATGGGATGTGTGTGTTAGTGTTTATAAAATAGTTTGCTTACTTGAGCAAACCTTTGTCTGTCTCAGCAGGCCCATCTTCGGACTGTCTTTGACAGAGTTCATCTTGTCTGTACTCACGTCCCCTGTAAGTCAACATTGCATGGTTTTAGACAGAAAAAACACTATCCAAAATGTAAATCGTTTTAATGGCCGTGAGAACATCCTTTTGAGATCTTGAACCTCTCACAAAATAAAGTGCCAGCTGACTGACCTACAAATGACCTTGCATCACGCACAACTCATTATTTGTAAGATCAACATGTCAGTCATAATTAACCCATTGCATTATGTTCAAAGAAATGTAAAGAAACTGGGCAAGTTAAAGGCAGATAGCAGAGTTGAAGACCCAAAATGCAGTATGCATTTGGTGAACTATAATTAAAGGGTCACTTCACTGAGGAAGAGAAAGAAATCAAGTGCAGTGCTTGTAATCTGGTAGTGTCACCTGGAACCAGAGTACAAACATTAACCGTGAGACACCGCAAAGCATGAAGCAACAACCAGAGCCTTAAGCAATGGTTAACGAAGACACCAGCATGTCAAAAGAAGAGTTATGGCAAATCCTGCAAGATCCTTAGGAGAATTAATCTTAACATTTCAACAGAAACAAATGTCTTTGTTACTTTTCATTGTAGCCTTGTGTCTTTGTTACTTTTCATTGTAGCCACATGTCTTTGTTTTTACAATGTTCTTTAGCTATTTTACTGCTTTAGTCTTTAATTCGTTTTTTGTAGCCTAAGACTTTAGCACAGTTCTGTATATTACATTTACACACCAAAGCAATTAAAGTACTAGATAGTGCCACCCATATACAGAAGTTTTATTTTTTTTAACAGTAAAAAAGACTGTCTAGAAGCATGCACAGCTTTTGTCTCCCTTTCTCCAGTTCCTCTGACGACACAGTGTGTTTTCCTCTCCGTGTTATTCGGGAAGCGGCCTTTAAGTTACAGTGTCTGACCAGTAGCTGAAAGCTGTTGCCAAATACACAAGTCTGTAAGCCTAATTGTTCCCACATGGTGTTCCGTATCAGAGCGCATAATAACTGACTAGCGTGTCAATTTAAATGTCTACGCAGTCTTCGAGGAACCGGCTCGATCTCTGGTGTCTCTGGTGTCAAGCTGGTTCCTACGTCGATCTCTGGTGTCGGACCGGGCCGGGGACATCCCAAACAGCACCCTCTTTCCTGCTTAGCGCGCTACATTAGCTCTGGGCAGCCAGGGCTCAGGTCAAACGTGGCGCACTGCTCTATACAGAGAATAGGGGGCTGCTTGGCATGCAGCCAGACGCTCAACGCCAGGGTCAGGTTACCCAGCAGTTCATGCAGGTTTCAATGGGCAGAATTGTTCATTGTCTTAATGGACACAGGGGCCCCGACTACTAACCCTAACCTGTGGCTAGGACACGGGCGCGTCCCGAATGGTACCCTATTCTCTGCATACAACCATATGGACCCCGGTCAAAAGTAGTACACTACAGAGGGGGAAAAGGGCAGTTTAGGACACAGGACCAGAGTCTCAGAGGGGATCGTGCAGGCTGAGAAAAAGACCAGGCTTAATGCTGGGAAAAGTCCACACGGCTCCTAGCATACAGGCTCTCGCTACTTGACAGGTAATTGAAAGCAATACACATAAGCACTGGTAATTGTTCTCTGGTAATATAATATGAAATACAGCATTTAAAATTATAATTAAAAAAACATTCAAACCGTTTCCAGTAAACTCCCACTGAATAGCGTTTAATGTACCTATTCACTTTTCTCTAATAGGTCTAAGGGATCGTATTTCAACCACTGGCCATAGGGAGACGTATGATCAAGGGGAAAACATGCACTGAGACCTCTTTGAAGAATGAGCAGGTAGAAACTCTTTAGGGTCAGTTTTCTTTGAATGGTTGAGCCTAGTCCTGCCCTTAAAAACAGTCTGCGCTAATCCTGCCGGGCCTATTGTCGTCTTCAGTGGCAAAGACCAAAATAGTTGTGTTGGGACGATCGAACACTAAGAAAACGGTGAGATTCGTTTTAAAATTAAAAATACACCAGGAAGCTGGTGTCTGTTTTTCCTCAGTTGCTGCAGACTGATCGTCTTAGGCCTCAAGCAAGCACCGTTAGAGGTGACCGTCTTGGTCTGTTATTGTCAAAACAACGCAGCCTCCTTGAAATCCCCCGCAGGTACGGTCAGGTATTACGGTAATTTTCTGACAGACGCATTTCTGGTAATCATGTGGTAAATCTATCTTGGTTGTGATGAATTTGGTGTTTTGGCCACACGTCCCTGAGTGACAAGGATGCAGGCAATGGAGAGTTCCTGGTCATTGTTTTTGTGGGATACCATAAACACCCTGAACACACCTCATGGACACGAGTTAATTAGGTAACATTTGCAGTTTGTGTCACAATTCTTTCCAGAGGCTTATCTGTCATAAAAATAAAAAAATACCAGGGGATTTAATATACTGTAAATACTTAAAGACAGCATGTTTAGTAATTTAATGGTGTGCAACCCTGGACATAATCGTGCGGTACCAACAGACACACATACTGCATATGAGTGGTTGTACCTGAGACAAGATAGCTGACTTCTAGGCATGTCCCGTCCCTCGTGGCCACAGGAGACCCTGGAAGGATGGTGACCCTGGACACGTCGACCTCCAGAACATCCGCCACCTTACTGCGGAAGTCATATCTAGAGAAAATATTGAAATTTAACAATTTATGTAACTGTGTTTTTGTATGTATCTGGTGGGGAAGGGACGACATTTGTGACAGGCATTGGTCGTGCTGTGGGTCACAGGTATTCCAGAAAAAAAGCTAAATGAATGCCAAAACCCAAACGGAACAAATACAGAACCTAACATCTGTGCCTAATAACAAAATATGTTAATGTCACTGGATGACATTCAAATTGACATTAATATTACTGTGTTAGGGTTTAAGAATGGGTTGGATTTGTATGACATATTTGTCAGTGAACGTTTCCCACAACGTTTTTCCAACATTTCCACACCTTTCTCACGCCATGATACTACGTTTTCATACCTGATCATGAGTCATGCATGTGTTCCCAAAACAAGATGACCTGGGGTCAACGCCTGCTTGGTCAAACGCACCTGCTGAAAGACGTGCCAACGGGGAAGGTCTGCACCGCCCAAGGGGATTGTGGGAGGATGTCGGCACACGCCAGAACCTTGGTGCCGCTCTTTAGTACCACAGACCTGTGGACCACTGCAACAACATCGCCAAAAAAGGTCTTGTTATTGCCACGGTTGGCATTTTATTTTAGTCAAATATCTTGGGAAACAATATGAATACATTTATATCTGTAACCCAATTCTGATCCATATCAAATGATCCAATCTACTCCCAATCTTTGGGAAAAACTCAGACTTGGCAACTGTGATTCTTGGCTGAGTGTGTGTGCGTGTGTAATACCTGTGTAGTCTCCAGCCAGTTGTATGCTTGCGTCAGTGAACAGCAGTCTGTGTGTCAAGCTGACATTACCCTGTCTGGTTGTTAGATCTCCCACCTCACACCCCAGAACACTGTCTATGGAGCAACTGGAGCTCTACAAAACAGCATAGCAGAGGGTAGAAAGAACCATTGAAATGTGATTTGTAGAAAGGGTGTCCCCCCCATTCAAGTTCAGAGCTCATTGAAACCAACCCACAGTAGAAATAACATCATGATCAGTGTAATTATAGAGAGCGATTCTAACCCAGTCTTTCACTTCGTGTTATTAACACATTGTGAGGGGTTTGATTGTGTGGTTTTGGCTGTGTCACCGCATGGAGACAAAGATTAAATGGAATATAAAAATAAAGTTTTGCCGGAATCCCACACTTGCTGATTCGATAACACTGTGCAACTATAGAACTCAAATAAAATACTGATCAGTCCAGAAAAATGAAAAACAAATGTATTAGAAGGTGCTACACATTGGATTTGTCCCCCGTGTGGAAGATCAGTGAATTACAAGAACATTATGATTTATTCAAAAGAAATCATCCCCCTCATTGAATCTTCATTATCTAGTTACAATAAGCCTGACATATGTTAGCTGTTTGAGGCAAATGGTCATGGTCAGTAGTCAAGCTTGCTCATTTCAAGAACATGAAATATTGACATTAAACTGGGGAATACTGAATTTAAAAAACCTAATTGTTTCACAGTTTCTGGTCTCTACAAGCACTAAAACAAAATCAGAATGGTATGAATTTAGGCAAATAATACATGTATTACAATTAGTATTCATATAATTCAGGCTACTAATGCATAATAACAACAACACAACGATAATATGGATATATAATATACTGTATTTGAATAAGTAAATTGTGATGATTGACAGCAGGTGTAACAACAGAATTTCAGAACATTGGGGAATACCAGAGGCTGGCAGGTTTTTTTGCAAATTATTTGAAAAGGCCTTTTTAAAAAAGGTGTGTGAGTGCTTGGTTAAAAACAAATACGTGCACCCCTTTGGGCCCCGAGGACCAGTATTGGGAAACCCTGCACATTTAAAAACGTATCACACTATAAACCAAAATCACAGGATAATCTATTGCCGACTGAGATCCATAAACTAACATTCTGTCAAACCAACTATACCATTGTATACAGTGAGGGGAAAAAATATTTGATCCCGTGCTGATTTTGTACATTTGTCCAATGACAAAGAAATGCTCAGTCTATAATTTTAATGGTAGGTTCATTTGAACAGTGAGAGACAGAAATCAATAAAAACGCATGTCAAAATGTGGATTTCAGTCCTTCATGGCGTAGTGTGTTACCAATTGTTTTCTTGGTGACTATGGTCCCAGCTGCCTTGAGATCATTGACAAGATCCTCCCGTGTAGTTCTGGGCTGATTCCTTACCATTTTCATGACCATTGCAACTCCACAAGGTGAGATCTTGCATGGAGCTCCAGACCGAGGGAGATAAACAGTTATTTTGTGTTTCTTCCATTTGCAAATAATCGTACCAACTGTTGTCACTTTCTGACCAAGCTGCTTGGCGATGGTCTTGTAGCCCATTCCAGCTTTGTGTAGGTCTACAATCTTGTCCCTGACAACCTTGGACAGCTCTTTGGTCTTGGCCATGGTGGAGAGTTTGGAATCTGATTGATTGCTTCTGTGGACAGGTGTCTTTTATACAGGTAACAAACTGAGATTAGGAGCACTCCCTTTAAGAGTGTGCTCCTAATCTCAGCTCGTTACCTGTATAAAAGAAACCTGGGAGCCAGATATCTTTCTGACTGAGAGGGGATCAAATACTAATTTCACTCATTAAAATGCAAATCAATTTAGAAAATGTTTGACATGCATTTCTTTCTGGATTTCTTTGGTTGTTATTCTGTCTCTCACTGTTCAAATAAACCTACCATTAAAATAATAGACTGATCATTTCTTTGTCAGCGGGCAAACGTACAAAAACAGCAGGGGATCAAATACCTTTTCCCTCACTGTATATGAAGAGGAATGTATAGTCCACAAAACTTCCAGTGGCACTAATTCTAAGCAAACTGTTTGTTGTCCCTAGTTGTATTTTGAAACATTGCGAAAAGCCACTGTTCACCTTCACCAGACAACAACAGTCAACTGTTTGACATTTACCTCAGGCACTGCCCATTATTACACACAGGACTATTTCTACATGCACTGTCATAGAAACCCTCCACGGCATTTCAAAACATGATAAGCTATAAATCCTCTGTTGCTAATGTGCGCTCTCTGGTGTTTTATAGATGATGTAAATCCAGATATTGTAGAAAACACCCCTTTTTCTCAGATGCCTCTTTTTTTACCCTCATCTGCCCTAAATGTTCTGAAACCTTGTTAATGGCTCTGATCACAACACCACTGATACATTAAATACATTTTCTACAAATTAGAGTACCGACTCACCTCAGTCTCCATGTTGAAGGGGTTAAATGTGTCCCCAACAGCGGTACATTTGATGTCATTCACCTCAGAGCGATTACTAGTGATGAACCAGGAAACCTCTGTTACCTAGTTACAATGGGGGGGGGGGGGGCATGATTATATTGATGAGGTTTAATAATTCCATTTACAACAAAAAACCTCTATTTACACCAGAGGGCCTCTCAGCCTCATTTTGAGCCTCGCTTTACAACAAAAACCCTCTCAGGCTCCATTTACAACACAAACCCTCTGAGCCTCCATTTACAACACAAACCCTCTGAGCCTCCCTTTACAACACAAAACCCTCTGAGCCTCCCTATAAAACACAAAACCTCTCAGCCTCCCTATAAAACACAAACCCTCTGAGCCTCCCTTTACAACACAAAACCCTCTGAGCCTCCCTATAAAACACAAAACCTCTCAGCCTCCCTATAAAACACAAACCCTCTGAGCCTCCCTTTACAAGAGAAACACTGAGCCTCCCTTTTCAACACAAACCCTCTCTGCTTCCCTTTACACCAGAAACCCTCTCACTCAAACTTCCTTTATAGTAAATAGTCTTTACCCCTTCCTTTACAGTAGGCTGAAATGTGTTCTCTGAGGGGAACTTTGACATTTTCCCAATGGATGTACACTCTCTGCGGGAATTTGTATCTGTTCTACTGTGAGTTACCAATTCCAAAGGTTTTATAAGCCTTAGTCATTCAGCGCTCTGCAAATACCCAGACAACCCCCCCAGGATGTCAACGCCAAATGTGTTGTGGTGAGAAATTCTCTCCAAGGTCTATTGGGGGCCGGACACTCTTTGTCGCTCTCTCACCACGCTTAGAATAAGGCTTTGTAATGTTAGAACTAGTGTATCTCGTAACTTAAGCTGTATGCATTGTCAAATGCAATCATACATCTTCAATGTAATTTCCTCTACCTTGTTCCATCCCATAATACCGTACTGTACCTACAGGAGCAACAGCCTATAATTACAGACAACAACCATAACTTGAATGCCAGGCCTCTCCCACACCTCCCAGGAGATCTGCTTGGGGTTAACCAACATACAACACAATGTCAAAGGCTTGCCACACACTGGATGGGCTTCTTTGATGTAACAATAGATATCCCTTTACAACGAATATCCTCTCATCCTTTCTTTACAATATTACAATAGAAAACCTCTAAGCCTCCCTTTTTAGAAAATACTCTCTTATCCCCCTGTTTTAGTAGATCCCCCCCCCCCCCCCCCCCCCCTTTACAGTAGATACTGTAGTGCCAATTGTTACAATAAAATATAACTCAGTATTGTTGCTGATTTGGTTCTGTATTTCCGTTTTGTACATTATTATCTGTGCCATCCCCGATTATTGGAGCCCTTGCTAGAGATGAGCAAAAAGGCCATAACAAGATAACTTTTTTTTTTAAATCATAAAATTAAAGAAAATCAAGGAGGCTTGTTCAAAGACAAGCAAGATTATTAAAAGACAAAAAAATAACAATGTGTGTGGTTTTGGTCTCCACTCAGAGGTTCCGTAGCTCACAGATACATGCATGCTTACGTTGTATTCCTGTGACGAACGCACGTCTACCTCCAGAGTGACGTCACTGAAGCCGCCATCAGGGAAGGTCTGCTGGGACTGAATACAGGAGTGCATACTGTTAATGTTATGCAATATTCATATTCCAAGTAGAAGTATATTGAGGACTCGTGAGTATACTGTTCATTCCGTTAACATTTGTTGTTTGTTTTATGGGATGTTCGTACAAGGTGATCTAAACTGTCTCTAAAACCACTAAAACTGCATCTGAGGCTGAATCTGGATGTCTAAAAAGATGTTTGATGGGTTCTCCAAGCATGCTACGCGGTAACCGAGACGAGCAGAAGAGGTTGTTAACACCCACTCTGTAAAGAAGCCTGACAAATACAGCTGTTCTCCCGAGTGCTTCGTGGTCTGCCGGGGTCCGCTGGATACTAGAGAATTAACCACGGAAACCTCGGCACATGTCCTAACAGGGCTAATGCAAACCCCATAGTCACACGCAGAGACACAAGCACACACACATATAAGCACACAAATAGACACACGTGTACATGCATGCCCCATTACCGAACAAAGCTCTTTGCCAAAGGCCCGGCATAGCCGAAAATCCGGTGTCATGTTTTTGTGGCGGCTAAATACTGATTCACTAGCTGACTGTAACCCGACGTATCATAACAGCAATAACATTAGCCAGGCCGATGTGGGTTATTTTAAACTCGATGGTTGGAATTAGTCACAAAAAGAAATCCGTGTAGGCCAATTGTGAATTTCTTTTGTATCATTAGGGAATTCATTTTCAATTATTGTCGACATAGATTGTAACAATTGGATATAATTGAATGCATAGCAATTGAAGGAATTAAACAGTAAATTAGTTGGATGCTATTTTAATTTATTTTCTTTGAATATAGTCTAGTCCTATAGGCTGAAATGAACATTGTCTAGACTCTAGAGCAAGGTTCCAGGTCTTACCAATGTGATTCTCCCTATTACTGTGCTGTTAAAGACGGCCTCGGCAAACACCCACTGTCCATCTGTGGCTTTCTTAGCTGAGATGTCAGCACACTGCATCCTGGAGTTCACATAAAAAACACGGAAATGCCCAGCGTTAACAAAATACAATGATATATGTTCCTAAAATAAAACAACATATTGTGGACAATCAGTTCCGTTAATAAAAGTTGATGTTGAGTGGAACAAATGACACAGTCCAGAAGAAAAGGTTGTGTTGTTTTCAAGAGCCTAGCCTAAAATTGCCCTTCTTTGGCTGATCTAGAAAGTTGCTACGTTGTTCCACACTCACTTAAATGTCTGTGTGTTCTGTCTGCATGGTGTCGACCACCCACAGCACCAAAACACCAAGGAAAACATTAAGACACTCAGAGAACAGACACCAGACAATTGTGCAGGTCCCTGAAGACATCTTATCAACAGGAACAGAGGAAGGTGGAGTAAAAAATCCAAACCAAATGGAACAAGACAATTGAACTATATTTCAGGAGATACTTGCTTGAAATAAGTGAAATAATCTGCCAATGGAACAAGAAAAATTACACGATATTCAATGCATAGTTTCTAAAAACAAGCGGTATAATCTAGCTTCTTAGGATTTTAAGGATGGTAGGGTTTTTAACCTGAAAATAAGATAAATCTACTTGATAAGCCATCTATTTTCTTGGCAGTACAGTTGGTTCCCACAGAGCGCTGGGCGGATGCTGATGCACTTCTATGTGAACAAAGATGTAAATATCATGGTATCGCAAATATGCAGAACAAATTCTGCAGCTGCCTTGAAATAATAACCACGTTTTACAACCGTTTCCCCTTTTTGTATTTTTGGTTAAGCTGGTTATTGCGTTCTTGGAGGAAACTGTGGTTATACAGTATATACCCCGTGATTATATCTCATCCAGACACACACGAACACCATTGTTTTCATTGCTTTTAGGATTTCTTTTGTCATTCAGAGACATATTTTCCCTAGGTTTAAAAAAAGCATTGGAAATAATCAACCACGATTTTGACTGTCACGTTTTCCATGTCATTTTAGCCTTAGAAATGGTTGGGGAAGCATGCACGTGCACACACACTCCGCCACGCACGCATATAATCTCCACGGTTACCTGGACCCGTTAGCGTAGTGGACCACCAAGGATCTCCCGACTATACTCCTGGGCCCCGTCATGGGCATGTTCCCGTCCAGAAACTGGGCCTGAAGCTGGTTGCGTTCCGTCAGCAAACCAAACTTCCCGCTGATGTCGCCGGTCTCGTACTCGTCCACCGTCCCTGACCCCGGGGCTGGAGAGGCTGACACGTTCCAGGACAGGGGGTTGAAGTGACCCATGACGTTGTTGTTGGAGCAGGGCTCCCCTGGGTGTCATGACAATGACAATAAGAAGACATGGTGTGGAAGGTTACAATGGGAACAGGTTTTGTGGTACGCTGTTCAAATTTCTGACCACGGCACAGCTGAACTTCTTGACATTCGAAACACTGTAGACAAAACCTCAGACACTCTCAAGAGTAGACTCTCAGGATACCAATGACCAGAGACTGTTAACCTTGTTTCTAGGGGGGAAGTGTCTGGGATAGAGGTTGTGTCACTCCCGACACTAGACACACAACACACCAAAAACAACAATAAAACCACACAACACACAACTGAATGAGACAGCTATTTAAATGTACCTGAAGTACTTATAGGCAGCATATGGATGTGGTAGCCCCCAGCCTTGGAGCTCAGTCCAGCCAGGGAGACGTTTATCAAGGTGGGACCCTGAGGAAAAGCCTGGGAGAACTGTACTTGGCCCTTGGAGGCCCCTTGTCCATGCCAGGACCCCGATACAGCCACAGGCATCCGCACAGCCGTGATGTTGGCACAGGCTATCCTCGGGGCAGCGCCCCCTGCACTGTGGATGACCACAGACCGACCAATCATGGAACCGGAGGGGTGACCCAACCAGGAAGTGGTGTCTGTGAAGAAATGTTTGGCAGCTGCCCCGCCCACTTGTGTGCCGAGGTCTAAGGAGCTGTGCTTTTTGGAGAGGTCGCCGACCTCACAGGAGAAGGGGCTGGAGGGGCCACAGTGGAGGGCATAGCTGCTGTCCCCCGTCTCTATGCCAAAGGGGTTCCAGTGGCCTCCGGTAGTCCAGCAGCGCTCCTGGTCCGCGTCCATCTCCGAACTGATAGGATACATATGGATGTGCCAGTGGTGGTCTCGAGTGGCATTCGCCGATGTCCTCCCGTAGGACAGATCCATGAAGATTGTGACGTCCGACAGTGGGTTGCTCTTGTGCTGGACGAACTGGACCGCGCCAACCACCGGGTGTCGGAAAGTAGCCCTGGCCACGTGCACCTCTCCTGGGTAGCCTATGCTGCTGCACAGGAACCTAACTCCATCTGGCTGATGGATAACCACCGATCGACCCACAATGCTGTTCCGGCCGAAGAGTGGCAGGTTGAAGTCTGTGAAGGTGGCGTCCGTTTGAGCCTTGCCCTCCAGCGCCCCGTGTCTACCGCTGAGGTCACCTACCTCGTATCGGTCGTGGGTTGACCCGGGTCCAGACGGGTAGGAGGAGTCTTTAGTATCCAGTCCGAATGGGTTCCAGTGTCCGCCCACATTGTCATTGGAGCAGGTCGTCTGTGGTGGCGACCTCATTGGCGGCGTGGGGAACAGGTGGACGTGATAGGGCCCGACCCGGCCACCGAGGTTGGTCAAGTTGACGTGGACCTCTGTGACGTCGAACGGCGTGGCCTGACGGAAGAGGAAGTAACCCTTGACTCCTCGCATGTTCACCATGGCGCTCACCTCCTTCTTGTCCATCGCTAGAATCTCAGCGCACGTATAACTGGACCCGCGTTTGAGCAGAGCGAAACGGTTGTTGGAACTGTAACCATCCAGGTCCAAACGAGACTTTACGTGTGTGAGAGGGGTGCCTGCTGTGAGTTGCCCGATTGCTGTGAGAGACGAGGCGTCCAAGTTACGCAAAAGATCCTTACAGTCTAAAGCGGAACTCTGTGACATCCAGATATTGACGTCGGTTGCCATAGCACCAGCTTGACCAATAGTTGCCAAATCTGAAAGTACCCTGGCATCGGTCTGTCCGACATTCTGCCTGATGTAAATGTTGCCGGCGACCGTGCTGAAAAACCTGGCCTGCCAAGTCTGGACCGCGATTTGACCACCTGACCGCCGCACGACTGTACACACTTTGGTTCCATTACATGTGTGCAAGGTCAACGAGAGGTCGTCAAGACTGGGTCTCTGCTCAAATATAGCGGAAACATTAACAGTGGCGTTTAATGTGCTATCGATGGTAAACGTAAAGATGCTAGGTCCTACGTTAGCTTCCACGCAAGGCTGAACAAAGTGGCCGAACATCACCGGAAACACGCTTAGGGAGAGATTGAGCAACCGTCCACAGGGGCCAGTTCCAGTCACGTTTACGGTTGCCTTATGAGAGGTGGAGTCGAACCGCACCCACCCTGTGATTCCGCCCATGTTTATGTCAGCCTGAAACTGGGTACAAGAAGTGGAGCCTGGAAAACACAAAGGAGACAGTTAGAGGCAGAGACAGACTGACAGACAGGCAGAGAGAGAGAGAGACAGGCAGAGACAGACAGGCAGGCAAAGATAGACAGGCATATGGAAATTAAAGATGTTTCACAATAAACTGTAAATACATGATTTGGACATGATGTTTGTAAAATCTGAATCTTGGTTCCAGGGATTTTTGCAACAAATGCTTAGCAATTGGGAGCAGTGCCAGAAAACAAACCAATTCCTGATCATCGTATTCGAGACTACCTTACTGAAATCCCAGTTAATACCAAGACTGTTGGATTGAGAGCCAGCTGAGTCAAGACTGAGAACAAGGACCGAGGTGGGCTAATCTAAGTCGACACAAAGTCACACAATGTGAGTCCATTTCCAAACTGTAATTGTGTGAAATTGCCACCAGTTATTTCTTTGTGTTAACACACTTTGTTTGGTTACCAGTGAGACTCCAAAGTTTGCTAAACAAATGGCCACTGGTTTCATGCAATAATCCCAATATCGTTCTAGTATGTAGACTGGACACTTGCAATACTCTCAGGAAGAAACTACAAGGACCTGTTGCCCCACTGCCTATATCTGACATATTTAGTATTCTTATAGTCATGATGCTGGCCACTTAAAGTACTTGATATTTTAATTTTAAGAGATTTCTTAAAAATCGGTTTTACTTTGCTGTGGTTTAAAATAAAAAAGAATTAAAATGTTTTATAGTATTTGGATTATTAAAATGTATACAGTTTTACAATGCTCCCGAAAAGTGTTTTCATATCGTAGCCGAATTATGTGAGTATACTGACTGCAATTTTTATTGGCAAACACACATCTGGATATCCGGAACAAGTAAACACAGCTCATATACTGTGCAGTATACAGTGAACTCTACCTCCACACCTAATCTAAACAGAGGGGTACACATGGATCCGATCAGAGTACACATGCGTCCTGATTTTCGACCTCATCAGGAGTAAATTGGTGACACATTCATTTAGAACCCTGGTCTCACATTTCCGCCCGACTGAACGCCAAAGGCTCAATAAAGCCATGAAGAATGTGGTATCGGCTCCAAACCCCGGCTGCAGAAGCCCACACATGCCCATCTAGTCCAGTTTAGGGGCCCGCCAGTCCAGGGCCTGATGGATGCAGGGATAATTCTGTCAATTAAGCTAGCGCTGAGAAACGCAACGCTATCAGGTCGCTGCATGTGGACTGTGGACATCGGGGCCGAACAATGTGGCCGGAATGTTTGGAAGACAAGTCTGTTAATGTTCACCAGAGGGACGTCGAAGCCCTGGGTCAAACATACGGAGGACCACAACGGCAAAGTGCGACAGTTTCATTGGGTTTTATGGATTTTCTAAAACGTGAGAAAGTATATTTTTTTAAGAGCATCTCCTGTTATGCTTCAACGGCAGTGACATTTGGATGTAGAATTGGTTTTAGTTTCATTAATTATTATAGTAGATTATTCCCCTACATTCATGGCTCAGTCTAAAAGGTCAAACATTTAAATATGCCAGTGCAAGTATTAACGAAGCAATGTACAAGACAATTTACATCCACCATTGCACAAATCATCAACACAAACAAAACAAGCTCTTAAAATACTAGTAATAAAGTGCAATCCAATCAAAGTATCCAAAGCCCATTGTGGTACTTACCCAGAAGAGCTAACAGCATGAGAACTGAAGACTGGCACATGGTGACAAATGTGTACCCTACTGAGAGTCTGGGGATTTTTTTTTTTAAAGTGAGTAAAACAAAATGTAACATTAATGTGAGACGAAAACGTGTGTGACAGGTGGAAGTGTGTAAGAGTGTGTATTCTGTGTCTGTCGTCGGTCTCAGTAGAAGAAACCCTGCGTGTGTCAAAGGTGTGTGTATGTTTGTCTGTGTGTGGCGCACTCTCTGTCTCTCTCTCTCCCAGCCTCAAACATGACTGGCCCAGCCCACCCTCACTGTCTCTTTTATAGAGGGCAGAGCAGGAATCTCTTCTACAGTGGGTGGAGCAGGAGAGACTGAACCAATCGTCTGCTTAGACACGGAGGTAAGATCGGAGGTAGTTCCAACCAGTCCTCCGGTCGGCCCACCAGTCAGTAAGTCAGTCAGTCAACCAGTTAGCAAGCCAGCCAGCCATGAGCTCTCTGTGATCTCACCTCTCTTGATAACTACCACTGTAAGCCAGGAGGCCTTCACCTCTCTATTGCTCCACCGGTTACCGGTTACCGGTTACCGGTTACGACAACTATGACGCCTATGACCAGATCATTGTCAGCGATCAGCTAATCTCATCTCGAAGTTGCAGAACACTTCCTCGCCACCCACTCACAGACATGGAATCAATGTGGTTCTGAAACAGGAAACGACAAACGGGGAAGTACCGATGTGTGTAGGTATTCTTTGTTTCCAAACGTTGTCTGCCGTTAAAGGCCGGTCCCTCTGTGAAGATCTGCAGGCTGCCCAGGCCAATGCTGCGACAGAAACCTCGAATTGCGAACAGACAACGATTTGATCTCGCAATAATCTTGAAGCTGAAGCATCACATCACATAACGTTTTCCTGAGTCATCCTGGACGAGAGTGCCTTCTAGTTCACTAAATTGTAAATTGTTTAGATAAACTCTACAAATAGTATAAATATTATGCTGGTAGCCATTCGTATCAGGCTGGCCAAGTGTCCGTTTAAATACTAAAATGTGGTTGTCATTATAATAACAATAATAGTTATTTAATATACTATATCACGGTATTCACAGGAAGAGGCTACGGAGTACGTCCTCATTAAGAGTTACATCCATATGGGGTCAACATTTCCGTGAGGAAAATCTAACAGCATTCTCAACAAAACGGAGTCCGTCGATGACCTCCCTCCCCTGGGCACTTTGACGTGGTCTATGGTGAAATATTCCAGTGAGACCCGCTTTTTTTGTGGTCGTAGTGGTGACTGGACTGCTCGTGTTCAGATACACTATCAACAGCGTCCGGCAATGAACGTTTTTCTAAAAGGGTCACACACAAACCGACGAGACCAAGTCTCTTGCAGGATGGAAATTTTGTCAATTTGTATATGAAGATTCAGGGTTGGATAATAATCATTTGAGTGTGCAGGCACAACAGCGCTTGCTTATTGATTTAAATTCTTCACACAATATTTCTGCCCTCCCAATTTTATCACATCCATTTTCCTTTTTTCATCTTGCCTCAGTGCTCAATGGGTAGGTGTTTCTGGAAAGATTTCTCCAAGCCACTCTGGCTCATATCACATGGCTCGCTTAACCAGGAAGTGTTTCTCTGGCACAAATGTGACCTTTGAGGGAAACCCATTGTTATGAACCCTGTGGGTCTAGCAGTCTTGGGTGGATGGTACTGAGACCCGTAACACAAAACTCTGAAAATGTGTGTAGTGTAAAGGAACAGTGAGAACAAACGACACAGACAACCAAAGCTACCGTCAAACATAAAACGTTCATTATGAACACACGGTAAAGGGGTTAGGGAAAAGGGGCTGAGCTGGACCCAAGAAATGAAATAATATAGTCCAAACACCCCTAAACTGAACTTGCCAGCCTCAAGAACCGCTTAGCTGACTACTAACCAATACAATAAGTACAGTGGGTGGTCCGCTCAGTTCCAACTAGTGTTTTTAGACAAGGTTTTCCTACAGGTTGTATACCCCCAAGGGCGACCTGCTAAAATAAAACTTCCCAGGAACAAAGGGACAAACAAAACACAGGTTGAACAGGGACTGAACAGCAAATAATTGACTAGACAACACCAGACAAAACACCACAGCGATACATACTCACATGAAACAGGACAAAGTGAGATGTATGTGTTAAACTAAGTGATGTACGAATGAACAAAGTGTCTTGTCTATCAAAAAGGGTGTGTATCTCAAGAGTGTCTATGTCCAATGTGGGGTAAAGCAAAAGAGTCTCTCTGGAAGAAACAACTGACTGGGTTTTTAAACCAGGGATGTGTGATGCGATTGGGTAATGGAAAAAAGGAACAGGTGGTGCAATTAGGAGGAGTGTCCACTGATTGGTCCACCTCAGCCCCCATGACTGCCAGGTAGGAAACACCAACGAGCACAAGCAGGAACATAAGGGCAGGAGGGGAAAACCACAAACGCACGTACAGGGTATCTGCGTTTGTGTTTTTAACACCCATTCCCCAACTTTACCACGATGGAGATTCCCAGCAACCGTCCTTACCACAAGGAGTCGCTAGAGTGCGACACAAGAAGGCAGCCCAGTGCAACTTTCCACCCCCTCCCCTGGCTGCGTTTAAGCCTAACTGACCTCCCCCTGTGCTGGACCCCCTGGGCATCATCGGTTTGCCTCGACCTTGATTTGAAATCTTCACCACGGGGACGCAGTTGTGACGTGAGGCACTGCCACTCCGAAGCGACTCTCTTTCTTTTATAAAGTAGTTTCTACATGGATGTCATTTCTGTGCATTATTCAATATTTCACTAGCATTTAAATAATGAAAAGTGAGGCAGATGGTAGTCTGAGTGGAGGGGTAAAACTGAAAATGGTGTGTCATTCTCTGAGAGGTTTGGAATCTTCACTGTTACTGGTTTGTTAATCACATTTTGATTACACTGTGCTTTTAAATAATTAGTTTTCACTTAATCATTGGGTGGGTCTCAGATTTAAACGTTTACAAAACAATGATTTCACAAATTAAGACAGAAGTCAGAATGCTTAATAGGAACATTTCACAATATGTATTTTTGTAGAAAATAGTTTTCATTGCTCACTGACACACACAGTGAATAATGGATATATTTAGATTTATTTCTTACCCCCATCCCTTCTGTCAGTTTGTCATCTTGATCTTCTCCTGTTGCGATTCCCTTCTAGGTTAATATAACTGACACTTTTATTTTTTGGTAAGTCTCTCACATTCACACACACACGCACACAGCAAAACAAATTCTCTTCTCTCTCTCGTGTGTGAAAAACCTGAATGACATTTTTTTTAATGTAGTAAACGAAAGCAATTTGTAGTCAGATTACATTTCTTGAAACTGCATACATTTGTGAGGGACAAGGGAAAGGTTTATACAACTTTGTTGGCTTTGCTCTTCAGCACTCTCTAGATGTCACATGCTCTCAAAGCTGAATGGATGGCTTTAATTTTGATTTTTAATATGGTTTTACATATAGATCAGGCTTTCAAAACATTTACAACTCATTTGAGTATAACTGACAACTCAATATTTGTTCTGGAAAATCCCTTAGGATGACTTTTTATTTCTAAATGTTACATTTTTATTACAGACTGTACTTTCAAACCATAGTCATTGTAAAACTAATAGAGATAATTGTGTACGACCAAATCCAAGGTGTCTCTTTAGAAGACAAGTTAATATTGACTGTCAATATATCAGCACTGAGCTGGAACTGCACTAACCCGGATCAACAATGACTGGCTGAAATAATTTGATAATGAGATGACACAATAGCTCGAGCATTATTTCTGGATTTTAGTGATTACGATGCAGAGCCTTGATGTTATATATCATGAATTCTTATTGAAAGAAGAAACTTTCTCGGTCTGTTCATTATGAGTCCGATTTAGCTCAGAGAAGGTTTGAGCAGGGAAGCTTTTCAAATGTCAGAGATGTTCGGAGCCGTGTTTCTCAGGATGACTTGCCACTTGCCTTGCAGTGAGCTAGAGTACCTCTGTATTCTGATGATTCAGTACTACATGCCGGCTTCCACAGTCAGTGATCTCACTTGAAAAAAATCCCAGTCCGTCCCAGAATGAGTGATGAACCACAAAAACCATTCCTAAACACAGCTTAAGCTAGGCGCTATTGTATCTGGCTCAAAATGTTCTCTAAGAACTCAACCCCAACTGGAATTATGCATAAAAGGTAAGACCACTGAGCAAAGTGAGGAGGCCTAAACTCCGTGGACAAACATTGGACGGTCTGTCATCGTGGTCAAATTGACAAATGTTGTTGCAGAGATGACGAGAGGATCTGCATTTTGGACACAGAGATCAACAGTGCTAGGTATTAAAGCTGTGGGTTTGTCCCATCTTGACTACTGTCCAGCAGTATTGTCGGGTGCAGCAAAGCTACTTTAAAATAATAAGTCATCTTTACTATCAATTTGTTGCACAGCCAGCGGTACATTCCACCATCAACACAATTAGTTCCCCAAACACCACACAACAATTTATACATAAAAAACATTGAATTACTTGATGTCATTCAGAAGGCCAATAGCCACAGGGACAAAATAATTCTTAAATTCTTACATCTGCTGGTCCGGCGTCTCGGTAGTTTGTGTCTGCGACCCAATGGAAGCAACTAGAACTCCGTGACCAGGCGGCGACTAGGGTCAGCAAGGATTGACTGGGCCTTTGTGGCTCTGACTTCGTACAGATGGGAGGGGTCATTAAGATTCATGCCTGCAATTTTACTGCACAATCTTACATTTCTCTCCAACCTATTTCTGTTTTTCAAGGACAATGACCCAAACCAGCAAGTAAAAAAGGTTAATACAGACTCAATAAAACATCCTCATAAAAGTGGTGTCCACATTAAAACATCTGAGCTTATGATGAAAGTGCATGCGCTGATGGGCCTTTGCACCAACAACATCCATATTTGGTTCAAAGGTTAACTTATTATCAATTATTGTTCCCAGACACTTCAACATCCTGGCCATGAATAACAGCAGGATGAATAGAATCAATTATTATTTCCTCTGTTTTAGACCCATATATATCCAAGAAGGAGCGTTTACACCAGTTACTAAAATTAATTGTGTTTGGACTATATAATTAATTAACCACTGGACCATGGTCAGGTTTCTGAGCAAACTTGATGATCTGCCTGCCCTCAGGATGGATTAACTTTCAAAGGAAATAAGTTAAAACCTTTGAAGGTTAGTGAGAGCCCTGCACCTCGTTGTATTGCAGTCATGTCAACAAAGCCACTTGTATTGAATAGCGTTTTAATGGGCGCCTGGATGCTGGTTGCTAAGTTGCTAACAAGGAGTTCAAGGTGCATCACTTTGAGAAATGAACACTTTTAAGGGAAAGAAATTCTTCCCCAAGTAATACCAAGAAACAGTAAAGGCCATGTGGGTGAAATTTTATAGATGATATTCTGACATCCCGTTCCCGTGAAGGCAACACGGAGCTGCGCCACAAGAAGCTGACAGAAACACAGACGAGAAGAAGAGTTAGAACACACCGTCTCATCCAGTTGCAGTGGCGTAAACTGACGTTTCTATGTTGCATACCACAGTTTTTTGCAAGTAGTTAAAACTTTAAAATCATATTGTTGTGAATCTTCGGTGTAAACTCGCCTTAAAACAAACACCTCAACACCCCCGTCGTCCTGTGACCGCCCCCGCTGAGAAACACCGTACTAGAGCATTGCTGTGTATCATTGTATTTCCATCCTAATCGTCCCTCCACCTATATACTATAGAGCACATACACCCATATTTATCCTACAAGACAGCAACCGGGGGGTCTCTGCATGTTCCCTAAGTCTAGAACCCGAGGGGTCTCTACATGTTCCCTAAGTCTAGAAGTTATAAAAGCGGATGAAACAAAACCTTCCTGAAAAGCGAGGACAAAGACACACACACAAACATGCACATACAGACGTGCTGCCACACACTTCACACACACAAACATACACATACAGACATGCTGCCACACTCTTCACACACACAAACATACACATTTACTTTTCCTTAATTGTAGAACTTATATTTTAATTTGTTGCTATTCTCAGTCTGTTTATCTTTTGTCCTTAATGTGTACAATGTTTTTGTAAATAATACATTTTAAATTATACATAGTACATTACACATTTTTGTTTGCCTTTTTTGTTAAGTCTCAGACCCCAGAAAGAATAACTAACCTTTTAGAAAAAGTAAATGCTGTTTATTTCTGACAAACTGCGAGCTTAGTTCCAACTCGGTGAGAATGGCCACTAGATGGCCACAATGTACCGTGAGTCAATAAAGACAGGACCGCAAGGCCTGGACTACTTCAACAACATGTCTTAGCCAGTTAAAAACCTAAACCTCAACACCTGTTTAGGACAGTACATTCAAGAGTACATTTAAGTTACGTTTTTGATTAACTGTGAAGAAATTGCTAACTGACAAAATAAACATGATAAATCGGACATGCGTTATGTTGTGCAAATGTAATCCATACGTCAGAGTAGGTCAATCTCGAAGAGTAGCTACGTGATCTCGACAATTAGTATAACGGATCTTGACATTGGGTGAAAACACACTAATGCATATATTAATCTGCTGGTGTGATGCAAGCGTTGACGTGCATAACGATACATTTTCTGAATGGCCGGATCTGCAGCGTAATGCGCTATGCTGTAGCTGACAGACAGTGCGCACTGCATCAGTCCCACGCGAAGCGGTGCGGGCGAATACTGTGCCGGGAGGAACCGAGTCGGTGAAGCCCGGTCGGTAGCAGATAACTCCAAGTGAAACCATGGTGAGTAACCTATATTCCAAGCCGTATGTTACATACACATGAGGAGGCATACGCATGAAGAGACGTATAGGTAACATAAGGCAACTTGCGTTTTTTGCATGGGACGGTAAACTGGTGAGATGAGATGTGGGCGTTGTTTCTTCTCGTTCATTTGACTGCTACTCCTGAAGGAGGCTCCTACAGTCAGGTCCGTGGGAAGCACCCGGGTCCCGCCATGGAACCACTATATTGCGCAGGATACTCTGCCATGACGTTATAAGCAAGCAACACTCGTTTTATTAAGGAAAATACACCTATATATGCCTCATACGTGAATATATGTAAATATATATATATATATATATATATATATATATATATATGAATATATGTAAATATATATATATATATATATATATATATATATATATATATATATATATATATATATATATGAATATATATACATATATATATATATATATATATATATATATATATTCACGTATATATAAATACGTATGTATATATTATGAGGTTGAAAAGCCGATTGTTATTATGCATCGTCCATTGGAGACGGCATAGTTAGTGAGTGTTTTTGTCCCGTGCGTTTTGCGGGTTTATTTACAGTACTGTAGAAGACCTATTGGGCTAACTTATAAAAGGCCTACCGTTCATTCTACTGGAGTTGGGGTTTACCAAATGTATGTCCCTACTTCCAAAACAGGGGACATTTTCAAAAAAACGATTTCATAGTAAAACTGTGATTCCATATTATAAAAGGTGCAGATTTTAGGTCTATACACCATCTATGTAGACACTCAATATGCAGTGAACGCACTTTTAGAACTTTCACTTCGGTTTTTCAGTCAGTGAAGAAGGCGTGCTCTTTGTGCCATATATGGGCATTAACTTGTATTCAAAATGCTTGAATCAGTGATCGGAGAAGTGGCGGGGCAGTGTGCTCTCTGGGACTGAATGAAGATCGTCTCATACAGCTCTCACTCCCATAACAGGTAAATGCGCGTAAAAATATGTCCATTATGAACATTACTTGGCGTCGCATATTCGTTTATCTGTTGCAGGGCAAGGAAGCTTGCTCATTTGTACGAGCTTTTTTATTAACGATTGTATATCGCGTTGTCATACGGTTTATATCTCACTCTGGCGCGTGGCAGTCTTTTAAAGTTGTCTATATTCAACTTGATGCAGGGGTGTTTGTTAAACTGCACATAATATAACTACCGATTGTTCATTTTATTAACAGTCTTGGAATATGGTACCATGTGTTTTGTAATCGTCGTCGCGTGGTGGTGGTGGTGTCCACGGTGCGATCATGGCAACCAAACACCGTCTGTTAGCTGTGCTTACTATGCTGTAGTTCGACTAGAGGAAGTAAAACGGCATGAGTACTATTTTTTAAGTGCTACATATGTTCGTGATATTGCATAAATAGACCTGAATTTTGTTCACGGAAATCTTGAAAGTTGTTGAATTTGCTTTCAGTGACAACACTCGTGGTCTACAGTAGAATGTGTTGCGAGTGAGTGTGATGACGTAAGCCCAACAACGGTGTGCTTTGCTCCTTTGATTTTTCAGTATTGAATATGTACATTTAAATAAGAGACATTCTTTAAAGTCACAAGAGTCACTGATTTTCCTTCATTATCCAGGCCGATTGGGTCCTGCAGTTTGCCAGCTCTGCTCTGTATCTTCAAAAGAGGGCCTGGGCTGGTAGATAAAGCCCTTTGAGCATATATCAGCTGACGCTTTCCAGTAACTGCTTTAGCCTTTAGGGTGGCGCTCTTTAGTGGTGCAATCACTGTCACTCCACTTGAAAGTTCTCAGACTAATTTATTGGTGCAATTGTGCGTCATTACACTGTAACAACACTGGTAACCCATTTGAAAGACCGTTCTACCAGACATTTACCATTACTATATGAAAATGGAACCCATGTGCAGACTTTTCAGTGACACAAAAACACACACACACACACACACATGAATACCAATGATGTTACTAGACAGTCTTAATGTGTCTCCCAAACTGGGTTGCAGTGTTGGTTTTAATCTATGATGTGCAGTGGTGAACGGCTGAAAACTTCCAGATCCCTACCAGGGGTTTTGGTTTTAACCTCTCTCCTGCAGTCGGCTATGTCTGGACAGATCAAAAGCCAAACCTTGAAGGATACAGGCGTATACACGCTTGAACACACACACACACACACACAACTGATATTTTCTCCACTGTAATCATCTTCTGAGGATATCCATTACAACACCGGGACCAGAAACCAGACTGTCTGAAGTTAAAAAGGCCAGTCAAGACAAACATGATAATCCATTCAGAAGGGTGGAACACAGCATTTTGAGGTGCTTGACTTTCACTATGGTTTTCTCTGTGTCTGAGGGCGTGCATTTATGTGTTCCGCTCAACAGATGGGTCTGAAATCCAAGCCAGGGTTTCTTTACTTAAAGTTGTGCCCATGGTGGAAGTCCCCCCCCCCCCACCCCAATTCAAACCTAAGATCAACCCCTTTGGGGTTTAAAAAAAGTTACATACATCAACTCCCTCTCTCCCAATACATGGCTGGATGTATTTCTCTCTCTCTCACTTGAAAGAGGCTTTGGCATGGAAAACATGTGTTTACATTGCCCATGCAAGTCGAGAAGGAGAAGGAAAAAATTAGAAATGTTATATGATTGAGTTACAGAGTTGTGACCGTGTGTGTGTGTGTGTGAATAGAGCTGAGCCGTCGGAAGTCCGACTCACCGAACACAGTCCATTGCTATGGGCGGTCAACCGGCATGTAGGCTACATTTGTAATTACGCCATTTGGTTTTGAAGTTGGATATTTGAGAGGCGCTCAGCAATCTAAAGTGGGGTATTAAACGAGAGGAGAAATGCAGTGCACGACCAGAGCTCATGGCTGAGGGAGGCCGCAGCCACGTTGGGACGTGAAATTAAAATGGCCGCCGCGCAAACATTTTGTAAATGGCCGGTGTCCTCGCGCCACGCAAATACTCTTGCGTTGTAACAGGGTTAGGGGATAAATGACAACGGGGGGGGGCTATTGAGCTTTTACATAGAAAAGGATTTTCTTTTTTTTAAGTTAAAAAAAGTAAGCTAATGAATGCACTCACTACTGTAAGTCGCTATTGATTCAAGAGTCTGCTAGCTCAATTAAATAGAAAAGCTTCAATTTCGGATTGTTTACTCTATGTTTAGGGCAAGGTAGTGTTCCAATTTGCTCAGTTTTTTTCTTTCTAGTGTGTGAAACACTTATAAAAATTTGCTTGGGGTCTCGCTGTTTTGCTGTGCCGGGGCTGTGGGGTCTCTTAAGGTGAACCGAGCCCTGATACCAGCTGATTTAGGAGGCTCTTCTATGGGTTCATCCCTGTAGATCAGGGCTTTGTTAAGGTTTCAGAATCTCATTCCTTTAGGGGCTTGAGTCTTTTCTCTGAATTTGGATAAAGACCGGGTCTAGTTCCAATCCAGCGCTGCATGCATCATTTGGGGTTTTCCGTAGTACTCTGAGAAGACAGTCTCACTGGGGTGTTCGTCCCATTTGTTGTTTTTGGTTGGACCCCTTTCTCTCTCGCTGTCTTTCTCGCTCTCTCCTTGAATATGTTTCTTTTCTATTTTCGAATGAATGGCCCTACAATCACTCCAACGGGCTGCCCGACGACCAGCCAATAATAACGACTGTCTTAGTATCCAGGATGTATGGTGCCCATTTTTTCTGGCATGATCCGTATAGGCCAAGAGGAACATTAAGGCCTTTTAACAAGGTCTGCTCTTGTCTCCAACAGCAACACAATTTAAGTAACTCTCTTAAGAGGCTACAATCAGTAGAGATCACTGTAATTACACATCTGTGTGACTGGTAAAGTGCAGTAAGTTATAACTCAAACAGAATTATGTTGAAGTCAAACCAGACTATGTTGAAGTCAAACTACCTTGTGGCCCGGTGAACTGAAGGGGTTTGGCCTAGTGTTTATTCTGTTATGTGGAATGAATAGTTTCGTAGTTGCTTTCTGCTTTTGAAAGAGCGCAGGGCTTTGGTAACTAACATGCTCCGTCAACTGGGTGGGCATTTGTGTGTCTGTGTCACTATGTGTGTCCCCATAAACATAGTAAAACTATGCGTCCCCCCACCAGGGAAAATGGGATTTTGGGGTTTGGGGGAAAACATCTGTTTGGTCATAGACTTGGAATTGGGGTTACGTTTAGTTTGGTTTTATGTGAAAATCATACAATCCGTGTGAATTGGCTGTCGTCCTCCAGTTGCTACCTAATCAAAGTGGCACTTCTCGAAATGTACGTTCGAGGCTGGGTTTCTCACCTATCTGGCTAATTTTTTGAGGATGGAATTAAAAGGGAAAGCTACAGCACCAAACATGTAGGCTCGATGTTTACTCGGCCCTCGAAACTATAGCTTTGCAACCAGCATTTTTATTAGTGACGAATTCAGTTGAAAAGTAAACCCAGACTACACATGTTCCTGTTGTTGACGTTGAGTTCGCAAGGTCATAGTCGGCATGTTTCCGGTCTTCCCATCATCAACGGGGTCATGTGTTTACCACACATTGTTGGGACAATCTGGCATAGAGTCCCCGGCAGCTGATACCCGGTGGAGTAGGTTGGGCCGGTATAAGCCAAATACACTGGCTCCGAATCGGATCGGTGCATCTGTCCACACAAGGATGTAACGACAAACATTTGTGTGTATGTGGGAGTCAGTGAGAGCATGATACTCTGTAGGAGGCGTCCAGGCCTTTTATTTTGAACTCTTGTTCATAGGACAAACATGACATCACTGTTACCTCACTTCTCGTCTCACTGAGAGCCTGATCAAAAACATGTGTCTCTGTGTCTTTATTTCTCACTCTTTCCCCGTTCGTCTTTCTTTGTATCACTCCCTGTCTCTCTTTCTCTCTGTCTTTATCTCTCTGGCTCACTCTTTTCCTGCCTGTCTCTCTCACTCTCTCACTGTCTCTCTTTCTCTCTGTCTTTATTGTTCTGTTTAGCGCTGTATACATCTCTCTCTATGTTGTGCGTGTTTGTGTGTGTGTTTGTGGGCTTTGCATCTTTTTGTCTGTGTGTGGGAGATTACTGTTTAGTCTGCTGTTCCTTGGTTGCCGAAGTCAGTGTTCCCACTTCCCAGTAGTCTTAATGGTGGGCTGGGTTATAATAACCTCATTGTGTGTGTGTGTGTGTGTGTTATAATAACCTCATTGTGTGTGTGTGGTGTGTGTGGTGTGTGTGTGTGTTATAATAACCTCATTATAC
This sequence comes from Esox lucius, assembly GCF_011004845.1. Taxonomy (NCBI): domain Eukaryota; kingdom Metazoa; phylum Chordata; class Actinopteri; order Esociformes; family Esocidae; genus Esox; species Esox lucius. Next base: position 10,720,151 of record NC_047577.1, read on the forward strand.
ATATGTGGGTGTGTGATGTGCTCAACTGAGTCATGCATCTGGCCCTTTCACTACAGCTGAGATGTGTTCCACCAGGGTCTGTGTGTCTGTGTGTCTGTGTGTGTGTCGGCGCAGCGCTACTCAGCCCTCCACTCCAGGCCAGAGTCCGGATTCCTGAGCGGTACGAAGGCGTTTGCATAGATATTGGAGTTCCTTCGCCATGGCTACGGGGTCAAGTCATGACCATGGGAAGAGACGGCGGTGCCAAGTTTGGGTGAAATGAGCCTTTGAACCGAGCGGGCCGTTTGATCTCCTTGCCAGACTCCCCTCATTAAAATGGATCTTGAGATGTGTGGGGTTTTTTGTGCTTCGTGTGGCCTCTGCTCTGATGAGCCCATCTTGTCAGAGGATGTCATGTGAGTGTCTGGTCCAGCCCGGTCCACTAGGTTCCACTGTTATGTACTGACCGGTTCTGGTGTGGCCATTCAATCACCTCCTGGACTTCAGGATGGCCTTCTAGTTCTGTTCAAACCGTTATTTAGGAAGAAACCAAATTATTTTGTTGTTTTAAAACAAGTATCTGAATTATGGGCATTTTAATCGCGTGGCTAGCTATGTCGCATTCACAGGTTAGCACAAATGTACCGTAATTCTTTGCTTTCGTCCGGGGAGAGCGGGAAAGATATATTCTATTTGTGGGGGGGGGGGGGGGGGGGGTTGGGATGTTTTTCCTTTTGAATGAATCTGGCCCTAGTGTTTCTGCCCTGTGGCCCCGCCTCCCCGTCTCCCGCCCCGGGGGCCTCTTTATATGCTGAACTAGACGTGTTTTATGTCTCAAGACCAATTAACCCAATCACCGTCACCTGGCTTCAAGTGGTTCCGCTCTGCTGAGTCGTGATCAGCATTAGACGGGTGAAGGTGTTTTGCATTCGGGCTGAAAGTTAGAACCAGCCTCACAATAACTGTGAGGGGAACGGTGGTGGTGATGAAGTATGAACAGCATTAAAGGGGCGATGCGTGGGGTGCTGGGGTTCCTTCTAGGGTCTGGGATCCTGCCGAGGCACCTCATAGGTGTGGATCCCTTCATTTTGGAGGGAATTTGCAGTGCTCCCCAAAATGAAGTGTGTGCTGGGGTATGTGTGTGTGTGTGTGTGTGTGTGTGCGTCGGTGAAAAGAAGTATGGCAATACAATTTGGACTGAATCAGATTGCAGTTGTGTGTTGACGGTGTGTTGTGCAGAACCCATTGGCCCCCGGTGAAAAGTGGGTCCCTGGGCAGAGAACAGGGTGTATTTCGGACAGGTCCCTCAACGGGCCCACCTTGTGGTGCGGTTTTATTGTCATGGCTGGAACTGCACAGCGTTATTCTCAGTCAACGCCTCGGGGCCGGATGGTCCACACTCACATCCCGTGAGGCCTCACACACCGTCGGTCGGCGTAGGTTTGAAAACGGCGGGAAGATGATTGGTTGATCACCGGATCCCTGTGATCTGGTGCTCTAGATGGATTACCACCTCTGTTGACACTGCCTAAACAAAGAAAGCGTAAATATTAGACTCAGCCGGATAACAAGGAAGTCTGAGGGATTAATAGTTGGCCTGTGTAAGTCGGAAGAGTTGTGGATGTTTTCTGTGTGCTGGTGGTTTAGTCTTGAGGTTAGGGTTGGGTAATTGATATCTGGGTTTATGGTTTGGGATGGCGGGGAAGAGAAAGTGGTTTGGGTTCGGAGAGTTTAGACTTCTGCTGACGGAAACGGAGTCTGAGATTAATTTTCTCTCCTCATTAGGCCTGTCTTTTCCCATCAGGCCTTGTGTTTGGCTTGGCTGCCGGCTGACTCGTCACATTATCAACCAAAGGCTGCGTCCTCGGGCTTCTCCTCAATCATGGTTGTCATGTGGGAATGGCTTCCCGCTGGGCTGTTTGTGGCGCGACTGTGTGATGTTGCTGACAGCGAGAACTTGTGGCTGTGTGATGTGTGTGTGTGTGTCTGTGTTTCGCTCCACAAGCGCAGGAAACATGCTTTATGGACTCTGTTACCAAACGTCTATATTTACCACAATCTGTTACTGTTCTATCAGGCACACCCAGACCTTGGTTCCTGTTTTTAGGGTAAACCCTGCGCAACATCCCCTGGTCACATTGCACAACGTGTTTGTATGTGTGTGTGTGTGTGTGTGCATGCGTGGGGTGTGGTATACTGGCAGCAACATCCCTTGGTTACACACACTCTGACAAATCACTTCAACCGGATTCAGCCCTGTGCATCGCTGGGTTAAGTTGTCTGAATTCTGATGTCCGCACTGTACTCTTATAGCTGACAAGCCTGTCACGATTTGTTAAGGTTCCTGGTCAGGTCCAGTGTGTTTAGGTTCCTGGTCAGGTCCAGTGTGTTTAGGTTCCTGGTCAGGTCCAGTGTGTTTAGGTTCCTGGTCAGGTCCAGTGGGATTGAAAATGTGATTAACGGGGAAATTTTCCCTCCTGATTTTTAGAAAGTGTTAGGTTTAGGGTAAAAGTTACAAGGGTCAGGTTTAGTAAAAGATTTTTAAGGGCAATTAATGTTGTTATTTAGATGAGTTTGGTGTGTGTGTGTGTGTGTGTCCATCTGCATACGGTTTGTCAACCTCATTATGTTCTATTCCTGGACGCCAACCCACATGGTTGTTAGTTTTCCATTCATCCTGCTAACACGCATTGTCACTCCCTTTAGAACACACCTATTGTTCTTAGAACGTTTGTTCAACCTCATTGTGTTCTATGTTAGTTCATAGTTCAGCATTTTACTGTACCTACAGCCAGACTATATTTGCACTGTATGGAGGGAAGGATGCCTCTCGGGCATATATCCAGGGCAACGTAGGGTATTCTCCAGTTTGACGTGCTAAAGTTGAAATCGACGGCAACATATTAGTTTATGGGAAACGGGTTAGTTAGCTGGTTCGTTGTTGCTAGGCACCTATGGATTGCTGTCGTTTCGCAGTGTCCTTGTTTTGAATGAAGCCAGGACGCCCCATCGGTGACACATTTGGCTTTCTGCTTGTGTAGCATCCCTGTCCAAGGTCCCAAGGTGTTCAGTGTTTCCCACAGGTTTTGACAGTGTATTTTCCTGTCCGTCTTCACAGTCGACCCTGAGTGTTTCGTAACGAAGGCGTCAAACTCTGAGTCTTCCAGCAGTCTAGCGATGTGAATCATACCATCAACACTGTCAGCAAATGCAAGAACACAACGTTCTTTAAATAGTAATGCGCTAACTTATAGGTACCCAAATGAGAACATTGATCTGTGACCTAGAACGTTTCTCAGACAACCTGATCCAGAGGATAATCTAATCTTGGATCAACTTTTTATTAAATGATACAACTTTGTTTTAAAATTCCGGATCAGACTCGTGGGTGACCACTCAAAACCGTCTCTCAACCCCCCACCCCCACTCAACCCCACCCAGTGGGCCGCTGGTCTGGAGTGACAGAACCGTGACAGAATCGTGACAGAATCGTGACAGAACTGCAGCCTCCACCATGAATTGGTCAACAGAAACAGTTGGGAATGAGACTTGTGTCTCAGAAAAAAAGATGCACTGTGGACCGTCTAACAATGCAAATCCCTGTCAATGCACATCCCCGAGATCGAACAATCGACCAGGCAAACACCTGACCAGAACTAACCATCTAAACAATCGACCAGGCAAACACCTGACCAGAACTAACCATCTAAACACCTGACCAGAACTAACCATCTAAACACCTGACCAGAACTAACCATCTAAACACCTGACCAGAACTAACCATCTAAACAATCGACCAGGCAAACACCTGACCAGAACTAACCATCTAAACAATCGACCAGGCAAACAGCTGACCAGAACTAACCATCTAAACACCTGACCAGAACTAACCATCTAAACAATCGACCAGGCAAACAACTGACCAGAACTAACCATCTAAACAATCGACTAGGCAAACAGCTGACCAGAACTAACCATCTAAACACTTGACCAGAACTAACCATCTAAACAATCGACCAGGCAAACAGCTGACCAGAACTAACCATCTAAACACCTGACCAGAACTAACCATCTAAACAATCGACCAGGCAACTAATGGTGTTGTTTCCGTGCTGTGTGTGTGTGTGTGTGTGTGTGTGTGTGTGTGCGTGTGTGTGTGCGTGCGTGTGTGTGCCCGCCCGCCCGCATATAATTTCAGTTTGCCCTGATGTGTACATGATTTAATATGGGGACACGGATGCCGACAGTCCGTCCGTCTCCATCAGTCTCCCTGTTCAGTGTCCTCGTCCAATCAGGTTGATGACTACCGAGGCCTGACGAGCCCACACCACTGACCTCGGCCCTTGACCTCAGACACACGGTCCAATAGCAGCCTGTGTTATTTGCGTCCGTCGGTAGTTACTATGTGGGGACTGGGTGATATCCTGTTAAGGTCCTCTCTTTCCGTCCGCTATTTTAACCGTTTGTTTGGACGCCCGTGTGTCATGCAGGCTGAGCGGTAAATGGGTGGCGGTGTGTTTGAGGTGAAGTGCGTTGCCCGGCGCGCCTGTCTGATCTTATCATCATCTGGAGTGTGTTATTTAAAGAGCAACGTTCTCTCTTGAGAAACCTCTTCCCTAGGGGTTTTGGTTCATGTTTGGTTCTGTCCGTGTGAACCCCGGTGCCAGAAATGCAAGGCGGAGCGTCTGGCCTGAGCACCGACAGCACCCTGGAAACAGCACCACGGTGGAATGGGAGATAAGCTTTCTGCTCTCTCCCCGGTTCTCCTCCCAAGTGGCACCCTATTCCCTATCTCTGCGCACTACTTCTGACCAGAAATGGCACCCTATTCCCTATCTCAGCACACTTCTTTAAGCCAGAAATGGCACCCTATTCCCTATCTCAGCACACTTCTTTAAGCCAGAAATGGCACCCTATTCCCTATCTGAGTGCACTACTTCTGATCAGAAATGGCACCCTATTCCCCCTATGAGGGCACGTGCTTTTGACATGGGCCCATTGTGCAGTAAGGGATTTTTAGCCATTCAGGTAATCAAGTGACCTTGCCAGTGTAGTTTTCATGTCTTTGTTATTGAATTGGATCAGTTAGGGGGACACCACCCTGACCGTGAAGGGCCACGAATCAAGCGCTGTTTGGTGTGTTGCGTGTGTTTGTGTGTGTTTCACTGACTTCATCGCCCAGTAAACCACCCCCAGGCTTCATTCACCACCAAGCAAAACACCTTCCCTGTGTTAAAAACTGAGGAAACATGCCCTGTCCATCGGAATCACCTGCAGTGAACACACTCCATTTGACTTCTAAATAACACCCACCCACCATGCGTGCACTGGAAGGTTCTAGAGTCATGCCCCGGTGTTTGTGTGTGTGTGTGTGTGTGTGTGGGTGGGTGTGTGTCAGTGCCTGTGTGAGAAGGAAGGAGCGAGGTGTGGAAGTCTTCTGTTAGAGAACATCCGGTTGCATCGTGGCACTGTGCCATCTTTATTTGGGCATCGTTGTTGGCATGGGAGTGTGTTCCTTTAAATATTTCATCATGCTCCTAAAATAAACCCTTTTCATGATGAAGACTTGGCTTGACGTGTGTGTGTGTGTGTGTGTGTGTGGGTGTGACTCGCGGCCTACAGTACGCCTGTGGTGATTCTTCCACGTCTGACAGGGTAGCCCCCCCCACCACAGATTCACACAGGGACGTCTCACACACTTCCTAAGGGGCTTCTGGACAATGGAGCCACTGCTGTTAGCCTGGACACAGAGACTCCTGTCATATTCACTTTGTCCCTTATCACTCACACACACACACACACACACATTTTCCACCGAGAATGTGTCTGTGAGGGGTGACTGGGAGAGAGAGACCCCACACGGCTTAACTCTGGTGCAGTGTCACACGTTCCGGACCCCTGTCACATGATCAGAGAACAGGACGTGGGCAGGAAGCAGAGGAAGAATGATTTTCCTCTTCCTTCTCCGTGAAGGAAACGGCAGTTTTGGGAAAGGAGGGCAGTCTTTTCATGTGCTCTTCTGATCATTTCTTTTCATTCAGGATGGAACCGTGACATGCTGTTCAACAGGTTAAGAAAATAGTGCGATGTTTCTTTTGAAGGACTTCTATTTAATTTCGCACTATGTCACACTCACGGCTCATACGAGGATTTAAACGCCACTCTGCATTTAAAGGGAACTCCCTGGTAGATGACTTCATTCTCAGTGGCTAGGTGCGGGTTTTTATTCTGGGCTCGATGAACTTCTCCATTATGGCGTCGATGATGGTTTCTGTTCTGAAACTATGTAATTCATGGTCCTTTTCAAATGGAACTGACTATGGTGGGAATACGTGAATACGTGCAATCTGCAGAGCCTTTATTTCGTCCGAAAATGTACACTGTTAGATCCAATATTTGTGCTGTCACACAGGTCGTAATGTGTCGAGGATTGAGTGCGTTACGATATAATTTGTCCTTAATCCAGCCACATCCTTTAGCACTTTCCCAAGACTGCAGATCATCTCGTTTAGGTTTTATCATCACATGGATGACCTGTCAACCAAATGAACCATAGTAACTCTTCCTTCCACTGCGGTCTGTCTATATCTGTTGCCTGGAAAGGTGGTGAGGGCATGTGGAACATCAACTCCAGAGTAAAATGGAATAAGCTTGATGAAACTCGTTAAAGCCAAGAGAAGAGGTTTCAGGGCATAGGTGCGTGGATAAAACCTAAAAATAGGTTTCCTCTCTGAGATTAAGAAGCCTAACCTGATTACCATGTTCTAGGTGGACCCTGATTGGATGAGGGATGGTCTGTGTGTGTGTGTGTGTGTCTGTGTATATACGAGTGTCCATTGGTGTTCCTGTGTATGCATGTCTGTGTGTATGAATGCCTTCGTGGAGTGTTTCCCGTCGGCAGTGTGTGGCCTGTAGATTGCAGGCCAGTCCAAGACCTAGGCGAATCAACGAGGTACTGCTCTGGGTCAAAGGTCACGGCCAGTCTAGTGGCATGAAGGAGGTTCTTCCTGTACCCATAAATGTCCGAACCAGGGGAGCGTGGGATGCGACGGGTCTTCGTGTGAAGGTCTTGACTTGACACGTCGGCCAGACAGTTTCCGGGCTCAGGCGCAGACGTGGGTTGTCACAAGAGGGCAGTGCCACTCGTGTCACGCAGACAGCCAGCTTGTTCCCGTAATTTGAGCCACAGCACCCGTTGATTGGGGACCAAGCTCCATCCCTGGATTTGCACGACGGGTGTAGCGCAAGGGGTTCTGGGACAGTGAAGGGGGGCTAGGGAGGAAGTTAGGAGAGATGGATGGATGGAGGGAGAATTATACTGGGAAAGATGGATGGATGGAGGGAGAATTATACTGGGAAAGATGGATGGATGGAGGGAGAATTATACTGGGAAAGATGGATGGATGGAGGGCTAGAGGGATGAAGGGAGGAATGAGAGAGTTGGGAGGAGGGAGGGGGGGGGGTTGCAGGGTTTCCATAACCCCTCCTACACTCTGTGAGGTCATAGGGACGATGAAGCTGTGTGTGTGTGTGTGTGGGTGTGTGCGTGTATGTGGGTGTGTGTAACTGTGTGAGTGTGTCCATTCATTTACAGCTGTGTTTATCCAACCCTCAGTGTTGTTGACCTCTTTTGACCCCACCACGCCCCACCGCTGTTCCACGGAGGCTGGTAAAAGCACTGAGACAACCACCAAGAACCGAGCCGCTTCAACATGAAGCGGGGGAACTCTTAATGTGTTGAAATACGACTTCCTGTGATCTCGGGAAACATTACATGCCGTTTTTGGGACACCACTAAATCAAGAATTGTGCTGTTTTATTGTCCAATCAGAGAACCGCTTTCAGTGTTTCAACCCACTTCGGATTTTCAACCCACAGAACTCAGTCCTCCAACAATAGCCACAGGTTGTACTGAAACCGCCGAATGCTATTTTTGTCTTCACCATTAAACAGTGCCGGCCCCCCTGTCGGTTGCTTAGCCGCCAGGCTGTTGCTCTACTGGGGTTGTTTTTTTAGTCGAGCGGTCACACGGCCTCGCAACCCATCCCGTCTGCCTTGGCTGAGGAGGGCTGTGTTGGACCGTGGTCGCGTCAGCCGAGGCCAGGTGGCTTCGACCTGCTCTTAATACATTCGTGCCACTGGAATTGTGTACGGGTTTATTACGTGACAGGGTGGCGCGAATGAAATAACATCATTTCATAGCACTTTTTTTTTCCTGAATTGGTATTGAAATTAGGCCTCACCCAGTGCCAAACGTCCCCTTTCATTTGTCCGTGGTTTATTTTTATTTTCGGCACATTACCTTTTGAACAATTGTAGCTAAATGAACAACTGTAGCTAGTAGTTTTTTTGGTGGGAAGATATGCAGAGGCAGGAAGAAGGATAGGGAGACTTGAGTGGAGTCACATGTGCCAGATGTGAATTGTGCAATAGTATATTTTTTTAAAGTTGCTTGAACAAGGATTTATTTACCTCTTAATGTTCAAGTGAGCCGTGAGCCGTTTAATGTGGATTGAACGGACCACTACGCCTGTTCTGGCCGTACAGGCACTATAACAGCTGCTGTTCTTCAGACTCGTTTAATAAAGCACATTTTAATTGTTCATTTTCAATTAATGTTGTTAACTATTAATGTGCAGCTGTTACAAGCATTTGCTCTTGATTTTATAGTTTATAGGATATTTTCATTTTGCAGTTGGTCTATTTGCAAGACAGGCTATTTGTGCCAAAAGCTTGGTCTTTGGGCATGCTAGGTCGAGTTCAGAAGTTAAACGAGAATAAAGACATTAGAATCTTCTTACACAGTTCCCCACTCTTCTGCCAGGGATGGTACAGACAGGTATTCAACAAGCTGCAGTCGTGGATATCATTGGTGTGTTTAATTGACATGGAGATGTTACAGTGCTACTGACATGGAGATGTTACAGTGCCACTGACATGGAGATGTTACAGTGCTACTGACATGGAGATGTTACAGTGCTACTGACATGGAGATGTTACAGCGCCACTGACATGGAGATGTTACAGTGCTACTGACATGGAGATGTTTCAGCGCCACTGACATGGAGATGTTACAGTGCCACTGACATGGAGATGTTACAGTGCTACTGACATGGAGATGTTACAGTGCCACTGACATGGAGATGTTTCAGTGCTACTGACATGGAGATGTTTCAGTGCTACTGACATGGAGATGTTAAAGTGCTACTGACATGGAGATGTTAAAGTGCTACTGACATGGAGATGTTTCAGTGCTACTGACATGGAGATGTTTCAGCTCCACTGACATGGAGATGTTTCAGTGCCACTGACATGGAGATGTTTCAGTGCTACTGACATGGATATGTTACAGTGCTACTGACATGGAGATGTTGCAGTGCTACTGACATGGAGATGTTGCAGTGCTACTGACATGGAGATGTTTCAGCGCCACTGACATGGAGATGTTACGGTGCTACTGACATGGAGATGTTAAAGTGCTACTGACATGGAGATGTTTTAGTGCCACTGACATGGAGATGTTTCAGTGCTACTGACATGGAGATGTTACAGTGCTACTGACATGGAGATGTTGCAGTGCTACTGACATGGAGATGTTGCAGTGCTACTGACATGGAGATGTTACAGTGCTACTGACATGGAGATGTTTTAGTGCTACTGACATGGAGATGTTACAGTGCTACTGACATGGAGATGTTTTAGTGCTACTGACATGGAGATGTTACAGTGCTACTGACATGGATAGATTTCAGCGCCACTGACATGGAGGTGTTTCAATAAGAATAATGTTTGTGAATAATGGTCATGAATGCATGCAGATGCTCAGTCTAAAACACACAGGCGTGTGCAAACACACACACACACACACACGGTTGCCCCCAGAAAGCAGAGTCAACAGTTAGCAGATTAAAGGGCTTTTAGTGTGGACTGCGGCACAGACAGACAGTATTGCCCTGCCACTCCAAAACTGCTGCTCTCAGGGAAAGGCTGTTATTGACTGGTTGTGGTGGGCCCTGATGTCAAGCCACTGTAGCACAGCTCTGCCCTCTCTCACCCTCTCTCACCCTGTCCTACCCTGCACATTGACTGACCTATTAAATGGGAAACTTTACTCCAAATCTGAGTTGATTTTGGGCCAAATTAAAAGGTTTTCTGTATATGTGTGTGTGTTTGTGTGTCTGTGTCAGGGGGAAGGCTTTTTTGAACCTTGGCCTGTTTTCTATTCCTATTATCTTTTCTAATGTAAAGCACTTTGGGTTGCCCAGTGTTTGAAATGTGCTATACAAATAAACTTGCCTTGCCTTTTAACTTTTATTGGTAATGTTATAAATCCTTCATTGTGTCTAGATTTGCTTTTGTACTTTCTTGGGGTGTTCCATGATGATAAGGCTTGCGAATGGTATGGGGGGGGGGGGGGGGGGGGGGGTCACAGTTGTTGACTAATGGACTGATTACACTTGCTGTCAATCATTTTAGTGTTGTTTTCTGGTGGTCCCATGCTGCCATCTGTTCCCAAGAGGCAATGTGTTCATCTTTCCCTGTCTGACCTGTTCATGTTGGGGGAGCTCTTCTAACATATCGGTCCCTCCGTTTAAGTCATTTATCAGGCGCTGTCACCCAGAGCACTTTACAGGAGCAGTTAAGGTTTCCTGTATTGTTAAGGATAAAACAACTGATATTTCACCTGACCATGTGGATCTGGCAGTTGTCAGGTGTGGTTACCTAGCTGGACAGGTGTCTCCATGTAGGCACGCAGTAGTTTGGTTCATGTTCTTTCAGGCTCGAGCCCCTGTTAATGTTTTTAATGGTGACCGGTGTTAGGTGTGTACAGGTCATCGGTTGGGTGCTGTTCAAATGAGAGTATCTCTGGCCTGTTAAAGGGTGGAAGTGAATGGTTCAGATTCCCTCCGTGGTGTGTCAATCTCATCCAGCATTCTCTCTGTCTCTATCTCTGTCCTTCTTCCTCTGGTCTTTTAATGATCTCACCTGATACTTCATACATTTGGTAATTATCATGAGTGCATGAATGACAAAGAACTGTATCCATCCCCTAGCCGGGAGTCATCCCTCTAGCCAAGACTCATCCCCTAACCAAGTCTGGTCTTTTTCCATGACATGCTGTGTCATTCGGGGGCGCAGAAGAACAAAAACGCAAAAACGCTCGGCGCCATTTGAGCGACACTCTTGAGTCTGGCTGACAACATCGGACTAATGAACAACTTTCGTTATGTAACCGTGACAAAGCTAAAGAAATGAACCGGGTCCCGTCCTCAATAGGGTTTTTAAGTGTTTGTTTGTTTGCGTACTTGTTTCACACCAAGCCAGAACCTGATGTCCCTTCCTGTGATCTAGATTTTGAAAGTTGTTCAAAGGGAAGAACTTTCAGTTGAGAGATTGAACGAAAACTAATTGGATTGGAGAACTGTGGCATCATTAAATATTTAGGCTGCTTAGCACTGTCTGCTGTCTTATATAAGTGTCCCGCTTTTCATTCGCTCATATCCCCAGGCAAAAGCCAACTTAAAAATAAAATTACAAAAAAGTTGGGTTCAAGAATCTGCAAATCAATGCTGAAGCTCATGAAGATTTGCCGGACCACCAAACTGAAAACCTTCTGTTGCGATTAAACTGAATCAATTACTGAATTCAACCTGAGACAGATTTAGGTGTTTCGGGATGTGTTCTGGCTTGGTTCGAAACAGTCAGTTTCCGGGATGAATCAAAACAATGTTTTCACACTGGAAATCATCTAAAAGTGAGTCAGATCCGGACCCAGTTAGAAGCATTATTTGGTAAGCAGAGACCCTGTCAGAAGCATTATTTGATAAGCAGAGACCCAGTCAGAAGCATTATTTGGTAAGCAGAGACCCTGTCAGAAGCATTATTTGGTAAGCAGAGACCCAGTCAGAAGCATTACTTGGTAAGCAGAGACCCTGTCAGAAGCATTATTTGGTAAGCAGAGACCCTGTCAGAAGCATTATTTGGTAAGCAGAGACCCCGGCAGAAGCATTATTTGGTAAGCAGAGACTCTGTCAGAAGCATTATTTGGTAAGCAGAGACCCCGGCAGAAGCATTATTTGGTAAGCAGAGACCCAGGCAGAAGCATTATTTGGTAAGCAGAGACCCCGGCAGAAGCATTATTTGGTAAGCAGAGACCCTGTCAGAAGCATTATTTGGTAAGCAGAGACCCAGGCAGAAGCATTATTTGGTAAGCAGAGACCCAGGCAGAAGCATTATTTGGTAAGCAGAGACCCTGTCAGAAGCATTATTTGGTAAGCAGAGACCCAGGCAGAAGCATTATTTGGTAAGCAGAGACCCTGTCAGAAGCATTATTTGGTAAGCAGAGACCCAGGCAGAAGCAGGCCAGCCAATCAACAATTGGAGAACTGCGTCACTACAACTCAATTACAACAAATCTCCAGTTCTGGTTTTAAAATGATTGTAGTGATGTCAAGTTGATCCAGCGTTGCTTGGAAAGTACAAGAGTATAGCGTTCGACAGCCAGTAACCATAGCAACAGCGTACTCCATGGGCGTGTTCCAAAAGGCAACCTAGGCCTGATTTTTTCCACACTGTTTTTGGCCAGGGCCTTCCGCGACAATAAACGTCCCCTTTTTGGGGCAAGAATCCATGACATTGATCCTCCTCTGTGATGACAGGGTTGTGTTCTGCTGTTGACACAGTTGGTGTTTGTACAGATGAGAGATGGCTATCACGAGCAGGTCAAGTCCCTCAGGTTGCATGACCTGTTCTTCGGTTGGATTGTGTGTCCGTGCGTGTAGGGGCCCCTGGTTCCACACCCTGTAGCCCCCTCATAAAATGTAACCTGTTAGGTGGCTGTTATGGAGAACCCGTTAAACGCACAGTGGGTTTTGGGTCTGGCCGCACACTGGTCGCCGTCAGAGTTCATGAGAACGCGGAACAGGAACTAAAGTTCTCCTTACCATAATGACCTAGTTAAAACAACTGTCCACTCTGACAGCAGTCCCCTCCAACACTGGCACATAGTGTGAGGCGCTGGGCTGGGAAAATGGCCGTGTTTTTCCGTTTTGTCTGCCTCACGTCCCTCATTTTCGTACAACTTTCGGTGTTACAGGGGGTGATGTCTGTTTCGTGTGTAATGAGAGCATTCCAGGCCACATTAAGAGACTGTACTCCATGATAATCCAACCTTTCAGTTTCTTCCTTTCATCTCCATAACTATGTGTTACCTGAGGTCCCTCTCTCTGTTCAGAACGGGTCCTCATCCCAAACGGCACCATATGTCCTGGGTAGTACACTGCTTTCAGCCAGGACTCCTCTAAAGGGCCTTGTGCACTTGCTAGGAACAGGGAGTCATTGTGTCCTCTGACTCTTTATCTGCGCCACTTCAAAGGCATTTATTTTTTACACCAGAGTTGTTTAAAGCAAATGGGTGTCTGTGTGTGTAATTATTGTTATCATGATGTCTATTATATGTACTTTGCACACATAATAGGGACTTTAGTTGATGATATGTTGTAGCAATATGGTTGTCTCTGGAGCCTACATGCAGAAAACTACTGAAGGCTACAGGTATCTGAATACTGAAGGCTACAGGTATCTGACTATTGAAGGCTCCAGGTACCTGACTACTGAAGGTTACAGGTACCTGACTACTGAAGGCTACAGGTACCTGACTACTGAAGGTTACAGGTACCTGACTACTGAATGCTACAGGTACCTGACTACTGAAGGCTACATGTATCTGACTACTGAAGACTACAGGTACCTGACTACTGAATGCTACAGGTACCTGACTACTGAATGCTACAAGTACCTGACTACTGAAGGCTACATGTACCTGACTACTGAAGGTTACAGGTACCTGACTACTGAAGGTTACAGGTACCTGACTACTGAAGGCTACAAGTACCTGACTACTGAATGCTACAGGTACCTGACTGCTGAAGGTTACATGTACCTGACTACTGAAGGTTACAGGTACCTGACTGCTGAAGGTTACATGTACCTGACTACTGAAGGTTACAGGTACCTGACTACTGAAGGCTACAGGTACCTGACTACTGAAGGCTACATGTACCTGACTACTGAAGGCTACAGGTACCTGACTACTGAAGGCCAAATGTACCTGACTACTGAAGGCCACAGGTACCAGTCAGTACCACGTGTATACAGGTACTGACTCTGACTGTTGTTTTATCCTCAAGGTCAAGAAGTGGTCTTAACTGTTGGACAAGACGAGGACTTAATCACTACAGAGAGGTAATACACATGTTTTTGTATGCATCAACACACACACAACACACACACTCCCCCCATACTAATTGTGTAGCAACAGCTGGTTGTAGCAACAGTTGGTTGTAGCAACAGCTGGCTGCATGAACATCATAAGCCCAAGGCAAATGTCACATCTTGTCTGCTCCTTATCAGTTTCAATGAAACTGTGTCTGTATAAATTGATTATAATAATAATAGGCCCATTAATTTTCACTGATAAAATGTTTTTAACAAAAGTTAGCCTGCAACATTTTTTGGAAAACATTGGTCTGAAGTGCAATGGCCTAAGCATTGAGGCTGCAGTGAAAGTTTGAAGTGCGATCGGGGCTCAGGTTGGAATTGGTGGCAATTTTGGACGTACTATTAGACATTCAGGACCACCCCCTTCACACAGTTGGTTTCAGAACCTTGTGTGTGTGTTGATACTGTGGCGGTGTATTGTGCTGGTTTCTCAGCACATTTAGCACATTGTGTGACCAGTGCATTTCGGAGTTACATCAGACCTACTTTCAACTCGTGTGACTGCCCAGCCATCCTGTTAGCTTGTCGCTTCGTTTTAGAGCGTTTCTCCTTATCTGGTCCTCACACCGGCTTCCCAGCACCCAGCAGATGGTACTGGCCCGGGCCAGACCCAGACCAAGCTGTTTCATCTATGTGTGCCTCTGTGTCTCTGTGCAAACTACTGGAAACTGGGCCGGACTGAGCTGCCGTGGCTCTGTAGAAACTCTAATGGAAAAGGGTCGGGGCCGAGTTGGCGGGCCTCTGTAGAAACTCTAATGGAAAAGGGTCGGGGCCGAGTTGGCGGGCCTCTGTAGAAACTCTAATGGAAAAGGGTCGGGGCCGAGTTGGCGGGCCTCTGTAGAAACTCTAATGGAAAAGGGTCGGGGCCGAGTTGGCGGGCCTCTGTAGAAACTCTAATGGAAAAGGGTCGGGGCCGAGTTGGCGGGCCTCTGTAGAAACTCTAATGGAAAAGGGTCAGGGCCGAGTTGGCGGGCCTCTGTAGAAACTCTAATGGAAAAGGGTCGGGGCCGAGTTGGCGGGCCTCTGCGGGGTGTATATGGTCTTCGTGTGACCGTTGCATGGTGAGCCGTTAGGGGTTAGCTCCATGGCTGAGTCTTTAACCAGGCAAGACCAGCGACAACATTTCCACACTCTCTCCTATTTTAATTGTCCACCGACTGTCCAGCTGCTTTGTACATCTACCTTTTCCCACTTGCAGTTTAGCGGTTTGCGGCTATGCTTTCTGACTAAGCCCTAAATACTGCACTTAGAAATTACATCACAAATGAAAAGGGGGTTTCAGTTTGTCCACCTTAAGCTTGTTTATCGTTTAATTGGACTCTTTCTGTGCATTATATGCAATCACTTGATAGTAACAGCCTGTCTTTGAAGAGAGAATGTGAAGAACTGGTTAGAAAAACACAAGTTCTCTGTTTGGGCTGGTGCTGTTTTCATATTAAAATACTTCAGTGATGATGCAAGTTAACAATAGTCTTGGAGTGAAAAATAGTATTGGGGCCCAACTGTTTTTCCCTTTGCTTCTAACACTCCCCCCCACTCTTTCTCTCTCTCTCTCTTCCACCTCTCTCTTTCTCTCTCCCCCCTCCATTCCTCTCTTTCTTTCTCTCTCTCTCTTCCACCTCTCTGTCACTATGTGTTTCCATGTGGTCAGTTTATTCCATTCCTCCAATGCAGGCTGATGTGACTAATGACTAGGCCAGTGGTACGTGCGCACACACACACCCGCACACACACAGACAGTCACACACACAGACAGTCACACACACTCACACACACAGACAGTCACACACACACACAGACAGTCACACACACTCACACACACAGACACAAAGACAGAGGACCAGGCATTCCGAGGGGTTGTGAGGGTGTCAGCCCATAGAGCGTCATCTGCTCTCTCTGAAATGGAGGAGAGGAGGATGAGAAAGGAGACAAATAAAGGATAAGAAAAGCTGTTTGACTGGTGAACCTGTTACCGGTCCAAAGGGACAAATGTAAAAGGCTCGGTGTCCCTCCAGTCAGCTAGGCCTAGTTCAGGCCTAGTTCTTCATCCACTCTCTCTCTCTCTCCCACTCTTTATCTTTGTGTGAGTTTGTCTCTCTCTCTCTCTCCCACTCTTTATCTTTGTGTGAGTTTGTCTCACTCTCTCTCCCACTCTTTATCTTTGTGTGAGTTTGTCTCTCTCTCTCCCACTCTTTATCTTTGTGTGAGTTTGTCTCTCTCTCTCTCTCTCTCCCACTCTTTATCTTTGTGTGAGTTTGTCTCTCTCTCTCTCCCTCTTCTCAGGTGTGGAGTCTTCAGTTGCAACACACAAGATTCACTGGAATGTGAACCAAATCACTTCTCGATCTCAGTCATCCTATCATCCAGCTGTCTACCGGTCGGTCAGTCAGTCTGTTTGTCTACCAGTCGGTCAGTCAGTCTGTCAGTCCCCCCCATGACCCTCCCTATCCCAAACAGAAATATAAGAAAGACTCACGGTAATAAATAACAAAAAAAAGCAGAAAGTCGCAGTAAACATTATGCACATACCATTTATATCTCTCTCTATCTGTCCCAAACCATGCATGCAGTTTGTCTGCCGGGCCATGTCTCTCCTCTCCCTTCTCTTTCCGTTGGCAACATCTGGTCCCAGTTGAATTTAAGAGCTTGGTCAAATCTGTAAGTCCAGGCATTTTTTATGTGTAAAACAATAACAAAAAACGTAACGAGTATACGGACGGCGCAGGGCTTTATATATTGCCGGGTTTAGCCAACGTGACAGTTTGAGATTGTGGTGAGCTGGAAGGTTTCTGCGAGACTCTCGGGTTTTTGTAAAGGAGTGTTGTAGGGGAATAGAGATAGTTCTGGCAGGTTGTCGAGGACTGGGTTGGATTGTTCTTGGTGTGTGTGTGTGTGTGTGCATGTGTGTGTGTGATCCGGGGGAGGTTGCAGAGATGAATACGGTGAAGGTCAAGTTCACATTCTTTTTCTCTCCTCACACACACACACACACACACACACACAAGCACTCATCCTTCACACACATTGTCCCTTTCCTCCCTTTAAAGAATCTGGTAATTCTCGTCCACTGTAATGCCATGAAGGGATGATCGTTCTGTGTCACAGCCCCACCACCCCCTCCATCAGACTTTTCCCCTTCTCTATCAATCACTCTCTCTCCCCTCTCTCCCCTCTCTCCCCCCTTCCCTCCCTCCCTTCCTCCCCTCTCTTTATCTCTAGTAGTTACCTCAGAGCCATAGAATGCTGAAAACACTGTAAAGCGTCTGTTTATCTGCTAAACATTGGCTCGCAAGCTGACAGGCTTGACACACACGCTGAGGGTCGGGGTGGGGGGGGGGGGGCGGAGGGGGGCTGGCTGCTCTGCATCGGTCATTCAGGGTGTTTCCCTGATACATACCAGCTGTGCTGGTCTCCATGGTGACTGACTGTCTTGTCATTATTGGAGCGTATTGACTGGTCCGGGGTCTTGGATCGGCCGCTAGGTCTCTGTGCCGTTTGTGTTTTGATCGGCTGTTGATGTGTGCGTTGTTTACAGACAGGTATGATGTGCCTTCGTTGGTTTCTAGTGGTTTCCATTAGTGGTTCCCATTAGTGGTTTTTGAGTTACGTTGTGTTTATTATTTTGAAGTGGTGGTTAGGTCTCTGTAGTGCCTGTTCGTGGTTGGTCAAGAGGTTATGGTCAATTTGTTGGTCTCACAAACCCAAGTTGAGTGCTTGTATCACATTGGAAGGGAGTTCGTGTGTGTCCTGTGTTCTCAGTTTTGACCTGGTCTCTGGTCTGTCTCCTCTCATCCATCTGCCCTCCGTCTATTCCCATTGGCCCCACAGGCTGATGGAAGACCTTAACAGCCAGTCCGTCTGGCAGTGTTTCTGATCAATCCATGGTCTCTTTGTCTCCGTGTCCGTGTCTGTCTATCTCTCTTTCTCTCGCTCTCTTTTCTCTCATTCTCTCTCTGCCTCTGTCTCTCTCAATCGCTGTCTCTGACACAGACACTCATTCCCTCCAGCTCTGGTTGTTGGTCTGTAGGTCCTTTGTAACACTGGGTGGCAACAAAAGACAGCATTGTCCCCAGGGAGGCTGGGAGACTTGGACTGGACACACCTCTCCTTAGGCAGTGTCAGGACAGTCCACTGCTCCATTCAGCTCAATGGGCTGTTTGATCGAGGCTTCCTCAGGAAGAGAGAGAGCGATGAACTGGATGAAGAAGTGAGGAGCGAAGGGAGTATACTTGGAGTACTACAGAAGGAGAGAAGGAGTGTGGAATATGAGGAGAGAAGAACAGAGTTGACTATTAGAAGAGAAACGGACAGAGTTGAATATGAGGAAAGAAGAGAGAGTTGAATATGAGGAGAGAAGAACAGAGAGTTGAATATGAGGAAAGAAGAGAGAGTTGAATAAGAGGAGGGAACAGAGAGTTAAATATGAGGAGGGAACAGAGAGTTAAATAAGAGGAGGGAACAGAGAGTTAAATAAGAGGAGGGAACAGAGAGTTAAATAAGAGGAGGGAACAGAGAGTTAAATATGAGGAGGGAACAGAGAGTTAAATAAGAGGAGAGAAGAAGAGAGTTGAATATGAGGAGAGAAGAAGAGAGGGAGAGAGAAGGACAGGAGAAAGTTATACTCCAACCAGCAGAATATGAGAAGAGGAATGTTAGACTAGATGGTAAATACTCATATTTTCCCACAGGAATTTCATATTTTACAGTCAGTCAGTTTACAATGCAGGACAATGACTAAAGAGTGGTATTAACTTTCTGTTAAACGGTAGTAAATTAATATGTAGGAAAGAACTGGGAGTGTAACATATCATATACTAGGTCATCCTCCCAGGCTAAGAGATGATATACTACCACTGACCAATGGAGAGCACGACTGGGAAAAGCTTCTCATGCTTTTTATAACTGGAGGACTGGAGAAAGATTGTTGGGGACCACAACTGAGTGTAGGTTTTCATTAAAAGTCTTACAGAGTCAGACCGAGAGTTACAGGACTGTCTCACATGTAATTGAACATCATTTAGAAACACAATAACATACCGTTTTGGACAATACACCATGCCAAAAAAATTTTTGTTCAAGTCTCTTTAACATTCTCTGTCATTGATTGGTACTGATTTAATATCGACCACATTAAATCACTATTAACTGCCCTCAGCTCCAGTCGTGAAATGTAACGCTTATTCAGGATTTCAAACCCGCACCATCACCATCACCACAAACACCTCATCGTGCAACAATTCCAAACGTCAGGAAAATGACAAGCCCTTTCATCTGATATCATCGCTGTGAGTCTGGCAGTCTGAGTGGAAACATGTTGTAACGGGGTGTCGTTGAAGCCAGAGGCTGACTATTTAACTAATTGTTTGGCAGTCCAGTGGCCCGTGTGGCCCTTCCCTCGGCAGCGCCGCTCCCCAAACGCCACCCCGTTCCCTAGTTAGCGCGTTGCCTTTGACCACCGCCGACGGGCCCCCCGGTAAGGAGTAGGGCACCGGGGCCATGGGATGTTTGGCACGCGTTGCCTCCGGGGGAGGTTGTAAACCCGCGTGGACCGTCTTAATGTGATCTCCCTCTGCAGCGCTGGATCGTTACCGAGATGTTAGCTAACGGTGATGCTTTCCATGTGTCGGTGTCGAAATAGAGGGCTCCGGCAGGGTTGCGGCATGTTCTGTTATTGTAGAGGTTTGCTAAATGATGCCCTACGCTTTCATATATTACATGCAGTTTATAAACTAATGATGTGATACACATGTATTACACAACTACACGCTGTTACATTGCGGGTCACATGCATGTAATGGGATACTTTATCCCTTCATGTGTGTCTGACCTCCACATGTGACTCCTGGGACACATCAGAGCCGACCCACCTCAGAATCACAGCCGACGTTATTGGCTGAAAGGTTACGTGATAGCCTGTGACTGTAATTTTGAGCCATGTCACAAAAAGCATTACAAAAGTCCTTAATAAATAAAAAAACATCTTGGCATTAAATGGAGTCGGGAGTTTAGAAGACTGCGCCATTAAGAATGAATGAGTGTCTGGTATTAGCTATAGAGGCATTGCTTCTGAAATAGCTTTGCACTAGAATTGAGATTTAATCAATTCAAAGCTAAAATTATGTACGCGCAGCCAAGAAATACAGTAGGCACATTTACATAGGCTGAAACACTGGAGTTGACAAGCGTTCTTAAGAAAAACTTTAGATTAGATTAGATTCAACTTTATTATCATTGTACAGTACAAGTACAGTACAACAAAATGCAGTTAGCATCTAACTAGAAGTGCAAATAGAAGAGGGCAGGTACAAGTATTATGTATAAGTATCACGTATCATGTATGTACAAGCGGGATGTATAGATGTGCAATGAAGGCAAAATCTAGTGCAAATGGTAGTTTTTACATATGTTTAAGAATATCGAAATCATTGCCGCAAGAAGCATTTGTTAACATTGCCAAAGCAAATGAAAAATAGCAGCAAATTTAAATAGTGAAAACTGTGAAAACAAAGAATTCTAGCCATAAATCTGAGCAGAATGTGTTTATTTCTTTGAAGAAAAACAAAACAATATTCAAGTAAACGCAAAGTAACATTAATCCAGTATAAATTAGCAAAACGTCTTGTTTTCTTAAACATGTCAGGATTTTATGTTTAATGCCTTGCAAAAGTGAAGCAATTCACATTGGTAGACTGTTCTGTGATTTATTTCAGTTCTAGCACTAGTTCTGTAGTTCTGTGGTAAATTCTTCCACGATTTGCAATAACTTGTTGTTTGACTCATTCTGGTTTTTGTTATTTTCCCTGTCCAAGTGGTCCCACACATCTTCATTTTTGTTGAAGTCAGGTCTCTGAGGTGGCTAATCTAATACTCTCAGTGTTCCAAAGTGTTTGGGTTCCGAGTTGTGACTCGTGGCCATTTCTTGTAACAATTCCTCACAATGTGCTTTAGTGCCAGATGACTCTTCCAGATGCTGAGAAAGCACTTCACTGGATTATATGACCACTAAGCACTGTTCCTCAGATGCAGCTTTTTGGGACGTCCTCCATATTTCCTGATTTAATCTTGTCCAGTTTCTCTGTGACATTTTGTTTCTAGATACCTCCAAAATGTAAGATATCTGTTTCATTTTGTGAAAACACATTAAATTCTTCCTAATTTTAACAGTTTGTTCTTATTTATTCCAGTGTTGTAGACTGTAGAAAGCAAATAAATGTGCACTGCCCGGATGAATTCATTTTCTCAGGTTGCCTAAGATTTTGGCACAGCCTTGCAGTTAATAGTAAATAGACTGGCTTTGGCAGCTTACTCCGATCAACACCATTGGCTTAGCTTAGCCCACGCAGTCAATTTCTTAGTCAGTTTCCTTCTTATCTTTCTGATTGCAAACATCTGCTGTTTCGTTGGTGTTCAGCGGGTTTATCCCGTTGTCTTGGCCGTGATATGTGATGCACTCTCTGGCGACTGTGTTATTCAGAGCTGTTTATAGAGGATATATATATGGTTGTGATCATACATGGGTGGGTAGATTTGGATGAGATTTACTCCTGCACTAGTGGGTGGCAACTTCTTTATGCCTTCAATGGTCCCGCATGTGTGTCTGTTACCTTATACATTGTTAATTTTGAATAAGTGAGGTGCGCGTGTGTGTGTGTGCGCGCATGTTGATTTTTAACATATGTGACATGCCTTCAAAAGGCATTGAGTGCATGCATGTTGACAGGAGGATTTGAACATAGGTGTTTCAGGTAGGTGTGTGTTACCTAAAGGGGGACCAGCAGTAGGGTTTACAGCCTAGTCTTACAGCGGTAAACCCTCCCTCTAGCGTCCCTTCATATCCTGGAGAATGCATGGAGTCCCAGCCATCTCCTCCACCCAAATATGACCTAATGTTAGACTGGCACACCAAGCACGGGCTGGCTGTGTTGCAAAACTACACTTAGCTATTTTGGGCAGGACGTCAGTGGTGTCTGACTGCTTAGGCCAGGGACATCAGTGGCGTGTCAGTGGGTACAGAGATTTTTAATGACAACGTTAGGGTTGGACTGCATCAAGTTCACCAAACGTCCACTCGCTGGTTCAGAGACTTACACCAAGTAAACCTGACTTCCACTCATTGGTTCAGAGACTTACACCAAGTAAACCTGACTTCCACTCACTGGTTCAGAGACTTACACCAAGTAAACCTAACTTCCACTCACTGGTTCAGAGACTTTCACCAAGTAAACTTGACTTCCACTCACTGGTTCAGAGACTTACTTTAAGTAAACCTGACTTCCACTCACTGGTTCAGAGACTTACTTTAAGTAAACCTGATTTCCACTCACTGGTTCAGAGACTTACACCAAGAAAACCTGACTTCCACTCACTGGTTCAGAGACTTACTTTAAGTAAACCTGATTTCCACTCACTGGTTCAGAGACTTACACCAAGTAAACCTGACTTCCACTCACTGGTTCAAGTAAACCTGACACTGAATATAATTGCACATTACATTACATCATAATGTAGTTACTTAAATCATAAGTCATTTTACATTCATTTCCCCTCTTTTCAAAAAGCACTTTCCCTAGTTCCCAAGACATTATTGTCAAAGGAAAGATTATGTTTGTTTTGGCTTATGGGAGATTCTTTAGTCTCTGCAATGTTTGATAAACACTAAGCAACAAAGACCACATGAAGACAGGAAATAAGGAATCTCTTTACTCCTGAAGGATTATGTGTTTTTCTTTTTTGCTTGAATAATTGATATATTATTGATTTAATCCGGATTATCATTTTGGACAGGACACCTGACTAGGCGATTACCAGAAACATTTCTATATTTATTATTTTACTTCCTATAATTACTGTATGATGTTTTTCTGCCATGGTCTGCACTACTGTATGCTCCGGTTTCATGGATGCTGTCAGAGGCAGCAACTAAAATCACATTAGAAACCACAGTGGAGGACAAAGATGATTGGTTTGAACTGGGGTGTACTGGAGATCATCTCAAAGCCGCAATCCTGAGTTTGTTTTAGTACAGCGTGAAGCCGCGGTCTATATATAATACGAGTTACAGTGATATGTTATATGTATGTTACATGTACGTGCAGTGCAAGCTGAATTAACACGCACTATGTTGGGAAATATTTGTAAGAAAAATAATAAACTGAAATAATGTTGCCTGCATATGTATTCAAACACGGTTCTGTACAAGCTCCCAGTTTGCCCAGTTTACCTTTGAACCATTAAAGTTGCTGTCACACTTTCTGGATGAAACACTGTTGAGGGATAATTGGTCAACCATTGAATCTGAAGGAAAATTCTATGTGAATTCTACAGAATGTTGTCATACAAATGCATTGATTTGGAAAATGTCAAGTTGTTTTGATTTCCAAGCAAGCATAAATAGATCAATAATAAGGGCAGTGGAAGCTCCATCGCACCACCCAGGCACTACCAAGAATAGACTGTGAAAAGGGGACTTATGAGGGAAGCCACAGGGAGGCCAACAATCACTTTGAAGGAGCTGTAGTGTTCTGGGGTTGGGAATAGAGTAATGGTGCACTGGGCAACCATATCAAGAGCTCTACGTAACACTCAGCTGCAATGTGGGAAAAGGTTTTGTGGTCAGGTGGGACCAAGATAAAGCTTTTTGGCCAAAACTCCATGCACTGTGCATGGAAGAAAACAAGCGCATGACCGAAGCAACATTGTAGGGGCCACAAACACAAAGGTGAGTGTTCTACAGTGGCCCAGTCAAAGTCTCTCTCGATACCGCTGAAAAACTGAAACATTTGAAAATTGCCTTCCACAAGTGTCATCCAACCAACCTGAGCAATCTGGAGCAAATCTGCCAAAAAGCACGGGCCAAAATCACTGCAAAGCTAGTACATACTTCCCTCGGAGGACTGAAAGCTGTCATCGCAGCAAGAGGCGCCTCTAACAAATATTAATGTGTGAGGTGGAATATAGAATGCACATATTTCCTTTTTTTTTTTGTCTTACAAATACTTCCCAATAGAACACCAATGTCACCTTACAATAGTGTTTTAAAAAAAAAAAAAATGTATATCACACAGAACTAGATTTCAAATTACCATTGGTAATTAATGACAAAATTGGTCGGGAGGTCTGAATACTTCTGCCGGGCTCTGCATATACTGCACATATAAACACATGGAACGGTCAGTTTACAGGCAGTTGCCCCTTTGATTAATACTCAGGCAACTTTACACAACAGTCTTCCTGACTCTAACTGCACCTCACATGAATGCACTAACAGGCAACTTTACACAGCAGTCTTCCTGACTCTAACTGCACCTCACATGAATGCACTAACAGGCAACCGAGGCCCCGGATGATGCAAGATAAACAGCTGTCTTGACGAACATCGACATTGTATGACATATTAAATGTCAAGCTGTTTCCCATTCAATTGTCTTTGAATGGACTTCTGGGAAATCTACAGGAGGCTTCTAGGAATTGCTTAGTGTGGCCTGTTCCCATGCACAATTAATACCAAGCACAGAAGATCCCAGAGAAGTAGTTTGTGGTCCTATCACTGTTACTGTCATTGGATGAAGGCCTTGGAAAGTGGTTGGTAGAATTCATGTATCACTTTTCTGGTAATTAGGCATGAGAGATAGGTAAATTGTAGCTCTCTGTTTTGAAAGTGGTATTATAGTCTGTTCCACAGATGGTCCTGTTGAACTTTGGTTGTCACTTTTTGCTCAGTGTGAAGTCAGCTAGCCAATCATTGTCATGGTAATGCAATATCCTCCCCATCGCCTCCCTTTCTTAACCCACAGTTAACAAACCTACCTCACTACAACCGCTTGACAACACTAACAAGGCATCATCTCACCATGCAAAAACATTTGAAATTCTGGGTGTTCATTGGGCAGTTGTCCTGTAATTACAGACAAACTGAGTATGTCCCCTCCCCGGTTTTGACCATATACCTCACAGTACTTTATAGGGAATTGGTTGTTAATTGGAAGAAATGCTGTTGTTTTTTTCTGTCTTTCAACCACTGCTTTTGTGTTTGGGCACAGACTTTCTTTTGTATTGAGAATATTTATTCCCTCGCGATGAGGCTACTTCAGGTACTTGAGCCTCAGTCAGGGAAAGTGGTGAATGTTGTGAAGGGGGTTTCGGGGGGGGGGGGGGGGGGGGGGGGGGGGGGCGCATGTGGCCAGGGAGGGGTTCTCGATTGTCTGCACTTTGCACCACTGAAAGCGGCCGTGGGCCTTTGTGTTGGGCCCGGGGCCCCATTGTCCCAGCCCACCAACCCGGTGGGAGCATCGAATGTGGAATAGAGACACCGACGCCGAGATTGAGAGAGAGAGGGAGAGAGAGAGAGAGAGAGAGAGAGAGAGAGAGAGAGAGAGAGGGAGAGGGACTTAACAAGTGAAAGGGGAGAAAACTTTTGAAAGTAAAAAAATATATATACTCATTTTCCTACTCGCGAGATAACCAATAGGTACAAGAAGTACAAAGACGTAGAGGGAGAAACGTGACCTGGGAACCTGGACAAAAGACTTAGCAGCACGATTAAGGCGGGGGTGAGAGAGAACGCTGTGTCACTGTCCGTCTCTGGGCTCCGGCCTGTAGGGAATTCTAATCAGCACCCCTCCCCCCCCCAACCCCCCTCTTCTCCCAGCATTCAAAATCCTCTCTCCTCCCCGCAAGCTGCTTTTCCTCTGAGCCCAGGAGAGATAGGATTTGTGCTATCGTTTCCCCCCCCCCCTCTCTGCACGGAATGAGATAGCGCAACCTCCTGTTTCAGAAAGGAGAAGAGCAGAGCTAGGGGAAGAGAAAACGAGTGTGCAGCCTTCTGTGCACCGCTCACTTTGCAGTCACAATGGGAGAGGCGTGAGTTGGGGAGTGAGCAACCGAGAGAGCGAGAGGGAGAGAGAGAGAGGGAGAGGGGGGGGAACAGAAGTAATAGTAGATTGCAGGTGGATCCTGACTCACTCACTCTGAAGAAAGGAAGGAAAGGATTTGCTGCTAATCTTTCCATCAGCTGTCTGTCTCCGGTCAGTATTACTGTACTATACTGTATGCATGCGTGTGCTCCTCTCTAATTCATGCGTCTGTGTGTGTGTTGTTGGACGGCTTTGCGATGCCGTCACCGGTGTGTGCCAGCAGTAGTGTTTACTGACCACTGCAGAAAGTGTACGGTTACCTGCTAAGCTAGAAAGTGCGGCTGTTTGCTGAGCTAGAGATTGCGGTGACTTGCTTAGCCAAGTAGTGTGTATTGGGCCGGTCGGTTGATGAGTGAGCTTAGCTTACTGTATGTAGTTCTGTGAACCAGGCGAGGTCTTCCCGGTAAAGGTTTTTCAGATCTACTACCTAAGCCTGTGTCGTTGTACGGGCGTTACTCGCTCTGGATGTGTTGTCGGTGTAGATACATTGTCAAAACTAGAAAAGTTCAATAAGAACCACATGCCGTCGTGGTGGATTAAGTTAGGTAATAAAATTCCCAGGAGACTTTGTGTTTTTCCTCCTAAATGACTGAGCAATTCCACGAACAAAGTAAAGCACATTCCTGCGAATGGTCCTGTGAAGTGTGAATAGTTCTGTAAACTCTGAATGGGCTCTCTGATGGGCCTGTGTTCCGCCTTTCCTCAAGTGTCAGAGTGATTTGGGGGAGGGGTGTGTGTCTTTCTGTTATGTGTGTGTGTCGCACCATGCCAGATTGGTATGAACATACATTTATCTCACCTTCAATAAAGATTCACTGCACAGAAGGTGTTGGGGCTAGAAGGGAGCAGAATAGCCACGTCTGCAGTCGGGCCTTAGAGAAACTTGTCCGTGAGCTTTTCTATTCCTTCTCGTAGGTTTCTGTTTACAGACAAAAGTGCCTTAAGTGGGTGATAAGAGTGGCTGAAGCTGACGTGTCACATACCCAGGTGGTTTTTTTGTGTGGTTTCAGGTGAATGCTCGTCTTGTGCTGAAACAAAACAGAGGAAATGACTGTACAGCTAGTATAGGGACTGTGGTAGACATCTCTAAATGTGGTCTGCTTTAGTGTTATTACGGTGGGAAGTTATTCCAGCTGATACCAGAGACGTGGTGTCACTGCTCAGACCGTCCTTCTGGATTGCCTTTATGCTGTAGTTGTTGACACTCTTATTCAGTGGAAAGGCTGGCATGCACCCCTGCTGGAACAGGTAAGAGTGTTTCACTTTCAAAGATGGACTGTTTTTTTTTTTATGGCCAAGCTGGTTTGCAAGTGTTTTTTTATGGCCCATGCTAGTCCAAGTGGGCCAGTACTGGTTTGCACTGGTTATGCTGGTAAATGACTGTACTGGTGTTGGTCACAGGCATCATGAAGTGGTTTGAGTGCCTTAAGTTGGACACCAGCCTTGACCAGCATGTGGTCTGAATTTAGAAAAACTGACAGGTCTTTTGGTCCAATGTTTTAGTGTTTTTTTTTACTCTCTAAATGTTGGCAGTCAATTTTTTTGTTCATAGAGATCACCTTTGCAGTTATTCAAAAACAGAATCTATGGTCGTACGGTGCTATAATTTCTATCTTGTTTGGCTTGTTCCTTGCATGTTGCTGGTAGCCGGCAGCCAATGATGACCAGATTCTGCTCCTAATGTTTCTCTTGTAAATCCCTTGTTATTTAAAGGGCCACAGATGAATAACTAGCCGGCAAGATGACAAATAAAACATGAAATTCACTCTTCCTAATCAGTTCTGCCATCGTCCCCTACAGCCATGTTTTTAGCTAGATAGCGTAAGCTCACTGGATTCCTCGCATGTACTTTGCTAGCTAGAACAACACAGCAAGCTAGCTAAATACACTGTCTTCTTGGAAACAGAAGTAGCTGCTTCATTGAAACTAATCCGATTTTCAGATCTCTAGCTTCAGTGGCCAGCAAGCAAGCTTAGAAGATGTGTAGTGTTGTGTACACTTGGTCAGTGCATCTAGCAATTTTCCAACGACCAGCGCTGCCTGTAAGTAGATAATTTAGCAAGATGATGAACGTCACTGTTTAGAGCAGGTAACCTCTTTGTCTTTCTTGCTGGCAGTCCTTTTAGATCTGTGGTCATATTTTCTAAGTTCTAACTAAAATACCTGCGCAATTTCCAATATTTCACAACAGACTGTTTGTCGAGACAAATCATCTTGTTGAGTGCCTCATCATCACAGATGAAATGACCGAAGTTGATTGGTCAGTTGAGGGTGTGCAGTCATCCTGCGAAGTCCTCAGGGTAGAACGCAGTACTCCCACTGCTGCTCAATCCTGTCCCTTAGCCGCTTACACACCCCTCGCCACTTTTCTGAAAGTGAATAGAAGTCAACCTGTGTATTATCCACTAGCAGAGGGAAGGACCCTAATACACATTGTTCCCACCTACAACAGTACAGTACAAGGAGTGACACCCATTGTCCTTGACAGTGGCAAGATGTGGTACATTTTCTTTCCAGTGTCGGCCTGTATTGTGTAGTCTATAATGAGCAGTGTTGGGACTTTTAGGTCACACTTTGTTGTTGTAAAGCAGGTTTTTGCAACCTTTGAGTTTGGAGTCATAAGAGGCAATACTTTAAGATGGCACCACAGACTCAAGTCTACAGTTGATATGAGCTATCATTCGTATTCTCAATGTTCAGTTAATACGGTGCCTCTGTAAAGCCACTTTAATATCAGCAGTTGTCACAAAGGAATGGTCATGCTGAAGTCCTAGAAGTAGGTTTTCTTACACTTTTACCCATAGTTCCCTGTGTGTTTGTGTTAGCTGCACCATTTTTTTTTTATTGTCTGCAACGGAATCTGTTGAGTCTACCTATGTAGCTGTTCATCTATTGTACTGTCAGAATATGATCTTCTGTGTGTGTGTGTGTGGGGTGGGGTGGGGGGGTTGTGATTGAGTGTATATGCACCTATTCTATTTGTTCCATTTTGCCAAGCAAGTGTAATTAAAAAACATATTTTCGTCCTCTTCTTCCATCCTAGATTTGTGACATGGTAATAGTCTGACATTCTCAGAAACATCTGTGAAATGGAAACCATGCCGGAGTGGACTACTCTGTCAATTCACCCGACTTACCAGCTTTGTCATCATGTATCTAATGTATTCATTATGTTCCTGAATCCACATTACTTTGTAGTGAACAAATTTGAGGTATAAGTTTGAATGTGTACCATATGAGGGGTTGAGAACACCTGAAAGACGGTCCAAAACTGGGTTGCCAGGCCTATTTTCACAGATCAGACTTAAGCTTCTCTGGATGGATTGAGGGTCCTGCCCAAATACATTTGGTTTAGTTTAGTGTAACGCGGCAAAACAAAACTCTGTACTCAATTGAAAATGTGCAGAAAATTGTTTGGCCTTTGGATTTACAGAAATGGTCCTCAGTTCTCCAAATGCCCCCCTGCCCCCCCCCAAACAAAACCCAACAACAAATGGACACAAACTGTTTACTCTGTGGAGTTGATTACTGAGCACCCAGAGATGTGCACACCTATACACTGTATATTTTGGCGCACAGTGTTTTGTTTTTTCTCGCCAGCAAAACGAAGTGCAGCTGGTTTGGACAGCTGGATGCCATGCTGTCAAGTGACTTAATCACCGGCTGGCCCGCTAGCAAATTTAAAACACACACCCGTCGCTACGCTACCATTACATAAACCTGAGGGATGTATACCATAAGGACATAAGGGGGGAAACACCTCTTTCACTGCCTGTGAGCCGCCCCTCAGATCACTCAATCCCTGTCACACACGCCCACTCCCCTACTCCGTTAAGTGGAAACACAGGGAGAGGAAGTCAGGAGTTATCAGGGGAGATATACGAGCAGCACAATGCCTTGCTATCAAAGAACACTGTGTTCCTCACTCCTTGACAGTATTTAAGAATGATGCACATTTTCGAACATTCGTAATCTATTGCACTTCCACACCCCGTAGTGAACTGCAGAGAGAATCGGTTGACATTATGCAGCCTGTTATAGCTAGTCATCCCCTCTCGACGAAAGACGAGAGGACCGTAAAACAATCACATCCTCGACTACCTAGCAGGGATTTTGACTTGGATACAACTTTTTTTTTTTTTACGGGGGGAGGAAATCTAGACTGACAGCAACTGCAAATCTCCCAGCTTGAGGCAATGCTGTAGTAGCTAAGTCTCTTCAAGGGCAGCGCTCAAAACGTTGTGCCCCGAAGATATGAGAAAACTGCCAAGAATGGCAAAAACAAAAGCCAAACATACCTGATGCAAGGTCTTTCTTTATTGCTTTTCAGGGGAACAGCTTAGACAAATGTTTGGGAGAATGTCTGGGTTTGAAAACGTTACGTTAGAGAAGACATCGCTGTGGGAGCATACGCCATGGAAGAAGGAACCATTCCACAGATTGTCAATTGGCTCGGAGACCGAGGACACCGCCAATGCCTTTGGATCTCAATTGCGGCACAAAATGTTTTAACATGAACAGTTACATTTTAAAACGATAGTCACGTAGCGGACGGCCTCATACAGAGCAACTTACTGTAGCAGTTAGGGTTAATTTTCTTTTTTAAGGACAACAGCTATAATCCAATGACTTTTTGTTTTACCAACCCAACCCTCTTGACCACCAAGCTGCCCATGTAAAACCAGGCATGAGCTACTCTACAGGGCCCAAAGTGGAAAAACTACGAGGTTAGTTATGAAGAGTTTTGAGGTCTGGTCACGCGTGAATCGATGGGAGGGTGTGTCTTTGTGTTTGTGCATTGAGCATTAGGAGTAGAGTGAGGAATGATGGGAGGATGCAGGAAGAAGGCCAAGGATATTGCTTTACTCTGGTCCTGGCCTTGTGGGTTCCTGGATAACAATGGATATTCCATTTCCACATCTGTACACACTTACACTCTCGCAAACACACGCACACACATACACTCACACTCTGGGTATCTCTGGGACTTCTGATCCCAGAAGTTTTTTTTTTTTTTTACATTTTCGTCAAAGAACGATGACCTCACTAAGGCTTCAGGCGATGTTATGGCAAATACTGACTGGACCTCTCAGATCTGGGGGTCACATGGCCTGCTCATTCCTTCCAACTCTCTTCTTTATGTCTCTATTTCTCTCTGTCTTTCCTCTATTTCGTTCTCTCTCTTAACCCCCTCCTCTCTCTACCTCTCTCTTTCTATCCCTCTTCCTTCACTAGAATATTCACTAAAACCTGGAAGTCATTTATGAACACTGAAGTCATACTGGGATGTCTTCGTGTTGTACATGGTTGTGTGTGTCAAGGTTTGTAAGAAATCTTTTTAATGGGTCCCGTCCCTTATATCGTGGGGATCGCATCAGGATGGAACCACACACATTGTAATGGCTGAACTCAAAGGTATAATTGAGGGTAACATGGCAGAGGGTTCATTTGTAGAGATCCAGAAATGGGATAAGGGATGGGGTATTGGATAAGGGATGGGGTATTGGATAAAAGACAGGGTATTGGATAAAAGACAGGGTATTGGATAAGGGATGGGGTATTGGATAAAAGACAGGGTATTGGATA
Organism: Esox lucius; assembly: GCF_011004845.1. Classification (NCBI taxonomy): domain Eukaryota; kingdom Metazoa; phylum Chordata; class Actinopteri; order Esociformes; family Esocidae; genus Esox; species Esox lucius. The sequence goes on from NC_047577.1 coordinate 10,751,908, forward strand.
AGGGATGGGGTATTGGATAAGGGATGAGGTACTGGATAAAAGACAGGGTATTGGATAAGGGATGGGGTATTGGATAAGGGATGGGGTATTGGATAAGGGATGGGGTATTGGATAAAAGATAGGGTATTGGATAAGGGATGGGGTATTGGATAAAAGATAGGGTATTGGATAAGGGATGAGGTACTGGATAAGGGATGTAAGGGATTTTTCAGTATTATGCCAACCACCAGACAACAATTCAGTTGCTGTCCTTAACTACCCTCTGACCCTAGGTGTTGGCTGCTGTACCTGTTGTCTCGGGTAGCTGTGTTCTGCTGGGTTATCAGTACTTTATTAGGAATGCTCAGAGTGAGGGCGCCTGCTTCTCCCCTGTTTTTATTTCAGATCTTTCAGGAAATGAGGATGAGGTGTACGTGGAGGAAAGAATGTGAGTTGTATGACAGAAAGGGAGAGAGCCGGACTGATACGGGGGGCGATATTAAAAACAGGATGGCCTCGGAGGACGCACTGTGAGGAGAGACGGGGTGAATCTCAAAACAGCAACAGCCTGACAGGGAAGGACGGCCTACAGGCTGGTGTGAGAGAAAGATGAAAATCAGATGAGAATGGAGAGATGACAAGAATGTAGTGAGGGGGAGAGAGTGAGAGAGCGACCCAGGGTAATAATGAGTGATAGCGTGATGCTGTTGTCTCTCAGTTGTTTCGAAATAACTGTGAGAAATACAGATCTTTTCCACGGGCTGTTTGTGATGGTCATGTGGCCCTTGGAGAGGGAGGGGGGGAAAGTTGTTTTTTTCATTTAGAGATTTGGATTAATGCTGTTGTGGATAATTTAATGCTTTAAGCTTGGCTATAACACACGTATATGAACTACACACACACACAGACACACACACACACTGATAGCCGAGACATAGCTGTATGGTTGCAGCTTGCCAGACCACATCCAAAGGCTTAGCTGGTTTGGTGACTTCAGCCCCATCCATCCAGTAGGGGGGTGTTGCGGGGTCCACACCCCAAGGCCTGGCTCTCATTCTGGGACGCAGCTCCCCGAGAAACCTGCCTCCTGGATTCCTAGAGCATGAGAAGATTGGGTCTGGGGAGGGAACGAGTGTGGGGGGGGGGGGGACGTGTGTGCAAGTGCATACAGTGTCAGTTTCCCAAAGAGAGACAGAGAAGAAGGAGAGAAACAGAGGAGAGAAACAGAGGAGGAGGAGAGAAACAGAGAAGGAGGTGAGAAACAGGGGGGAGGGAGAGAAACAGAAGGAGAGAAACATAGGAGGAGAGAAACATGGAATGAGAGAGACAGAGAAGGAGAGAGACAGAGAATGAGAGAGGCAGAATGAGAAGAAAGATTGAGGAAAGGCAGAGAATGAGGAGAGACAGAGAATGAGAGAGGCAGAATGAAGAAAAAAACAGCATGAGATTGGAGTCAGAGAAAGAGGAGAGACAAGGAGGAGTGAGACCGAATGATGAGAGACAGAGAATGAGAAGTGAGACACAGAATGAGCAGAGACAGAACGAGGAGAGAGACATACACTCAGGAGTAAGATGTCACGGACCGTAGCAAGTGAAGGACCAAGCAATAAAAAGACAGTGGGAGATGAAGAGAGAAGACGGGATAAAAAGACGCAGGAAGGCCAGCTGGAGAGGGAGGAAGGGAGGAGGCTGTATTTTATGACCCACTGCTTGAGCCTGGGGAAGGAGAGCGAGGCAGAGAGTGAGGGCTCGGTCTCTGTTATTGGTCGCCCGTCATTGTTGATCCTCTGAATGGTCATTTCCTCTGCAGTCTTCTGAAGGATAGAGAGACCAGGACCACAGGGGACCCGGGGGGAAGGCAGACACACCTCTCCCTAACTGTGGGCCACGACAACGTTTCTGTGGGTTGAATAGCGAGACAGTGTTGTGACGGTTGGTGGTACGTGTCCCACATTGGAATGTTCCGGTCGGTGGAACGGTTCTCGGCGTTTAGGTCATGCTTTGCCCCCATAACATTCATACGTTTCAGTCGCTTCCGGTGCCTGCCTTGTTGTCAGCGCTGACCAGAGCGGCGTTTCGCTACCCAGCAACCCTCAGTAGAGCCCCTTACAAATGCTTGTTTTGACCGATCACCTGTTTCAGTCTCCGGTAACCATTAAGCCAGGGTTTCGACTGTCACTGAAGCCCTTATCACTTCTAATCCTCAGCGCAGAGAGCCTGTCATCTCCCAAAGACCCCCCCCCCCCCCCCCCCCCCCCCCCAAAGACCACCCGGCATCAGGGAGAAGTGTGGAGGGTTTGTGTGTAGAGGACTGAGAGAGAGAGAGGGAGAAACAAACTCTCAGGTGTCCTTTCTCCTTTCAGTCTTCCGGTCATTACAGTGTTTAATCATTCAGAGAGTAGGTTGCTGTGCGTGTGAGTTTTGTGCGTGTGTGTGTGTCTGTGTGTTTCAGTGTTTTTAACTAGTGCTGCGTGTGAAAGTCTCTCGGTGTGCTGACCCGCAACAACCGATCTCCTTAGTAAGCTCTTTTATGCCAATTATTCATCAATAATTTATGAGAGGACTGCCTGTTCACTGTCCGTTGGTGAGACAAAGCTGTCGTCTGTCTGTCCTAGTTTGTTCCTCTGCCGCTAACCTCAGCCTCAAGCCCAAGAGAATCGTCCGCTGGGCTCCGTGATGCTGACGCGCTCCAAGAGGGCCTTTCATTCAGGTCCTTTGAGTGTGTGCATTAAGAGCCGTGGTTGCCCCCCGAAATGAGAAAGTGGGGCGGTGCGGTAGGCATAACCTTCCTCCAAGTTTTTTTTTTGTTCATTTTTGGCAGGTAAAAGCTGTGGAACGAGAGTTATGGAAGTCATTAACATTCCTGGACAAACACACACACACACACACACCGCCAACATGTGGAAGCTTGTTTATTTTTCCTCGTGTGGGAATGTTGCACTGCCTGACTGTCCTTCGTTTGGAGGGGAGAGGAGGGAGAGGATCAGTGAGGGGCGAGTGCGGACACCGCTGTCCCGAAAACACAAAAGGGGGCTGACAAATGAACGCTTTGGGCTTCAGCGAGGCACGGAGAAGTGGATTAGACATGGATGATCAGGCCCAGAGAACCGGGGGGCCAGAGAGGGAGAAGCAGCGAGGAGATAGAGAAATAGGAGAAGGAGCGATGAGGAGAGAGATTTAAGGATAGAGAGGGAGGTGTGGAGGTCCGTGGGCAGGGGGTTCTGGGGGGACATATAGACTCGCTGATTCTGATATCCAGACTGTTGGATGCACACGTCACACTACATAAAAGAGACTCTTTTTGAATGGAGAAATCATCTGCATTCTTAGTCAATCCTGTCTGTGGAAATAGTCTAGCATCTGACCAGTCATAAAGTGGCCTCAACCGTAGAAAGTGATTTTTCCCCTACTGGAAATCTGTTGTATCCAATACAATGTCATGGTCTAACACAAATGTGCACACACACACACACACACACACAGAGTTTCATGTCCCCAAAATGTGGAAATATCCCACTCCTCCGTGTCCCAGAATCCCCTCCCGTGGCGTTTGGTGATCTCTAAACCAGAGAGCATTGTGGGTCATCAAAGAGGCCTTTTAAATGTCTCCATAATGATGGACCTGGTGACTGGAGGGATCCCTGGCACCAGTCAGTCTGTCACCCTTCTATCTCTCTGCCTGGGTCTCCCTTCTGTCTCGCTGTGTCTCGCTCTATCGTTTTACCTGCTGTCGCACGCTGCCTCGCCTTCAAAGAACCTCCACACCCTCTGTGTCTCTGTGATCGGTGACCGAAACGGACCCAAATGCACTTAACGACACCCACGCACATGGCTATTGCTTATTGTAATGTCTGAGGTTGCGCTTGTCTGGGGGTTTATGGGGAAACCGTATGTCTGGGGCTCTTTCTGCTGCCTTTCCTCACCCCCCCCAGACGCCTGAGTGAGACCCTGCTGTCTCTTATTCCCTCTACCTCCCCTCTCTCTGTTGTCTGTCTCCATCCCACATTCTCCACTATATCTGTCTGTCTCCATCCCACATTCTCCACTATATCTGTCTGTCTCCATCCCACATTCTCCACTATATCTGTCTGTCTCCATCCCACATTCTCCACTATATCTGTCTGTGTCCATCCCACATTCTCCACTATATCTGTCTGTCTCCATCCCACATTCTCCACTATATCTGTCTGTCTCCATCCCACATTCTCCACTATATCTGTCTGTGTCCATCCCACATTCTCCACTATATCTGTCTGTCTCCATCCCACATTCTCCACTATATCTGTCTGTCTCCATCCCACATTCTCCACTATATCTGTCTGTCTCCATCCCACATTCTCCACTATATCTGTCTGTCTCCATCCCACATTCTCCACTATATCTGTCTGTCTCCATCCCACATTCTCCACTATATCTGTCTGTCTCCATCCCACATTCTCCACTATATCTGTCTGTGTCCATCCCACATTCTCCACTATATCTGTCTGTCTCCATCCCACATTCTCCACTATATCTGTCTGTCTCCATCCCACATTCTCCACTATATCTGTCTGTCTCCATCCCACATTCTCCACTATATCTGTCTGTCTCCATCCCACATTCTCCACTATATCTGTCTGTCTCCATCCCACATTCTCCACTCTGTCTGTTGTCTCTCCCCTGTCTCTGTCTGTTGTCTCTCCCCTGTCTCTGTCTGTTGTCTCTCCCCTGTCTCTGTCTGTTGTCTTTCTCTGCCCTCTGTCTTTACGCCCTCTCCGGACGGTGCTGTTTCATCACTGTGATTAATACTGACACTTGAGTAGAGAGTCCGAGGGAACTACAGGTCGTAGGGCGTAGGTCGTAGGTTCACCCGGTGCTACAAATCGCTGGCTAATTGAGATGTAATCTGAACTTCCAGCTTGCCTCCCCTCTCACCTCTCCCACTTTGTTACTTTCTTCCCTCTCCTCTCCCCTGTGCCTCCCTCCCCCGTCTGCCTCCTTCCCCCGTCTGCCTCCCTCCCCCGTCTGCCTCCTTCCCCCGTCTGCCTCCCTCCCCCGTCTGCCTCCTTCCCCTACCTCTCTTCTACCTTTCCTTTCTTCTGAGTCGATGTGAACAGACATTGTTGTCCTTAGGCACACTAGTCTGGAATCTGCTTACCAATCCACGTTCCAACAACCAACACAGAACCTCACCCTGAACCTCCTGTTCCTCCTTCTCCTGAACCATTCCGTTCTCCCCCTTTTTCCTTCACTTTCTCCCTTTCCCTTCCCCTTCTTCTTGCATCTTATACCCAACTACCGATCCCATATCCAAGCTGATGCTGTACCTGATCCCGTCGAAGAAATTGAATCCATGACATTTATCAGATAATTCCCCTAGTTCAGACAAAGCTGTGTGTGTGGCTTTTAGCGTTGGTCTTTGTGTTGTTCCCGGTGCTCCATCTTCATGAGGAATGCAGGTTGTTTCAGTTACACCTCGAGGACCTTTGTCAGGTCAGTCCCTGGTGTGTGCTGGATTGTTTTCAGTGACTATGTGTCTCTGTTGTAACAATATGCTTCTGGGAAATGCACTAATTGCTGCCACGCGGCTGCTTACTTATGTGGTGAAAACATTTAATAGTAAAACTTTTCCATTTATCATACCTCCGAAAACCGAATTGTATCTGTGGACCTAACCTTAACCCCAGTGCATAAACTGAAACTGAAAAGGCTTTTTGTCTCACTGGCCAAGGACCATTGATTGGTCATTACAAGGTCAAATTTTATTTGCTTTATTGGCCTTGTGGCTGATAGTTTAGTCCCCCACCACACACACACACACACACACACACATTAACATAAACTCACAATCAAAAGAATTCACCTATCTACAAAACAGTTACTCACAGCATTGGATGGCTTAGCATTACAGAAACATTCTTATGACTCCTACATCAAAAACAGCTTAGAAAGCGATCTACAGCCTAAAGTGATCTCAAAAGCAAAAGAAACACTGAACTGAACTAGGTGTCGTATGAGAACAAATGGCCTTGAGCATAGATCTTCGACAGTGGTCGGTTTATAGTCATGTGAAAAAGTACAACCACTGAATTTTCTTATGAACTTTGAACACATACAGTATCTCACAAAAGTGAACACACCCCTCACATTTTTGTAAATATTTGATTATATCTTTTCATGCGACAACACAGAAGAAATGACACTTTGCTACAATGTAAAGAAGTGAGTGTACAGCTTGTATGTACATTTGCTGTCCCCTCAAAATAACTCAACACACAGCTTTTTGTCTAAACCGCTGGCAACAATAGTGAGTACACCCCTAAGTGAAAATGTCCAGATTGGGCCCAAAGTGTCAATATTTTGTGTGGCTCCCATTATTTTCCAGCACTGCCTTAACCCTCTTGTGCATGGAGTTCACCAGAGCCTCTTCCACTCCTCCATGACTACATCACATAGCTGGTTGTTATAGACCTAGCGCTCCTCCACCTTCCGTTTGAGGATGCCCCACAGATGCTCAATAGGATTTAGGTCTGGAGACATGCTTGGCCAGTCCAACTCCTTTACCCTCAGCTTCTTTAGCAAGGCAGTGGTCGTCTTGGAGGTTGTGTTTGGGGTTGTTATCATGTTGGAATACTGCCCTGCGGCCCAGTCTCCAATGGGAGGGGATCATGCTCTGCTTCAGTTTGTCACAGTACATGTTGGCATTCATGGTTCCCTCAATGAACTGTAGCTCCCCAGTGCTGGCAGCAGTCATGCAGCCCCAGACCATGACACTCCCACCACCATGCTTGACTGTAGGTAAGACACACTTGTCTTTGTACTCCTCACCGGGTTGCCGCCACACACGCTTGACACCATCTGAACCAAATAAGTTTATCTTGTTCTCATCAGACCACAAGACATGGTTCCAGTAATCCATGTCCTTAGTCTGCTTGTATTCAGCAAACTGTTTGGAGGCTTTCTTGTGCATAATCTTTAGAAGAGGCTTCCTTTTGGGACGACAGCCATGCAGACCAATTTGATGCAGTGTGCGGCGTATGGTCTGACGCCCCACCCCTTCAACCTCTGCAGCAATGCTGGCAGCACTCATGTCTATTTCTAAAAGACAACCTCTGGATATGATGCTGAACACGTGCACCAAACTTCTTTGGTCGACCATGGCGAGGCCTGTTCTGAGTGGAACCTGTCCTGTTAAACCGCTGTATGGTCTTGGCCACCGCGCTGCTCTTCTTATAGCCTAGGTCATCTTTATGTATAGCAACTATTCTTTTTGTCAGATCCTCAGAGAGTTCTTTGCCATGAGGTGCCATGTAGAACTTCCAGTGACCAGTATGAGGGAGTGTGAGAGCGATAACACCAAATTTAACACACCTGCTCCCCATTCACACCTGAGACCTTGTAACACTAACGAGTCACATGACACCGGGGAGGAAAAATGGCTAATTTGGCCCAATTTGGACATTTTCACTTAGGTGGTTACTCACTTTTGTTGCCAGTGGTTTAGACATTAATGGTTGTGTGTTGTGTTATTTTGAAGGGACAGCAAATGTACACTGTTATACAAGCTGTACACTCACTACTTTACATTGTAGCAAAGTGTCATTTCCTCAGTGTTGTCACATGAAAAGATATAATCACTGTCTTTCAACAGAAGGACCTCATACCAACCAAAAAAGCATGGATGCGGTGGCATTATGGTTTGGGGCTGCTTGGCTGCCTCCGGGCCAACTTGCCATCATTGAGTCAACCATGAACTCTGTATTGTACCAGATTATTCCTGGACAGAATGTGAGGCCACCTGTCAAAAAAACTGACCCTGATCTGAAGAAAGATCTTGCATCTGGACAATGATCCCATGTACAATAAAGCCATACCAGTATGTCAAAAAAAAAAAAAGCAGTTTGTTGGAATGACTGAGTCAAAGCCTGTGTCTCAGTTCTATCGAAATGCTGTTGGGGACTTGAAGTGAGCCTCCCGGTTGATGTAAGAGATAAGATATACGGCCATATGCAGGGATTTCAGTCAAAGGGGGCAGCACCAGTTATCGAAGCTAGGGGTGTACTTTTCCACACTTAGAAATTACATTTCTGTCGATTATTGATGAATAAATGATAGCAAAGAGTAGTCTTAAAGTATACTTTGTTTAATTATGTTTCCTTAATCTTACAATAGTGTTGAAGAGAACATTACATGGCCATATTAGAAACAACTTTTCAGGAGATGTACTAACTTTCTCCACATGACTGGATCAACATCCCTAATTTGTTTGAAATAGTTTTCCGTTCTCTTTCGGTGTCGTTTATCACTGAAAACCAAACAGAGGAAAACCGGAATTAAACAAGAAGGTGCCGAATGCGTCCGAGTGTCTTTGCAAACCGTTTACTGTCTCGGTGCGTTTGGCCCTGGTGCGCGAGTGATGAACAGAATCCAAGCTCTGCTCTCTTCAGTTACGGTGAATCATGGAGTGTGACACAGTGGTACAGCTCAGGAAGGAGAAGCAGCTGAGGGACAATGAGTTAACCAGCACAACACACCCCTGCCCTTTGGATATCCTTCACGCTTCTCCCTGAACAGTTTGTGTTTGTGTGACGAAACCACTGCTGGGAAAGGGCGCGTTGACCCAGGGCTTGATTTTATGTTTATGCACACACACAAACACACACTGACAAACACACTATCCACAGGAGAGTGCATTACCTTGGGTAGTAGCTATTATTCCCATCCTCATAAACAGTTAATAGCTAAAGAATTTGTGTGACTTGAAGTGAGTTGTCTTTGAGCCTCTCCTGTCAGTAAGAGAGATTTTGTGGAACTCTGGGTAGGCCATCTCACTCTGAGCTCAACCTTGGTGGTCCAATTATCCAAAAGTCGTTTAGGGCTAAATCCCTGCACTATTAGCTTGCAAGGAGATAGAAGGATAATTAGACGTCGTTATTAGACTCACATTCCCTGGTTACCAGCAAGGTTCCCGCCAGGGGGAAAACTGGGGCAATATTTAGTCCAGAGTATAATACAGTATTATGATAATGTATGATTTTCACAGATAACGTGTTTATCTTGAGGACAAACATTAGGAACGTTTACAATAATATTGGGCCCAATTGTTATTAACAGGGTGAACCGTGTTGGGCAGCACACGTCCCCACACACACACACACACACGAGCACACACACACACACACACACACACATACACACAGACAGTGTCCCAGCGGAGATGTGGCTCCTGATCCTGAGCCCTCAGCAGGACCCCACGTCCTGACAGAAACCAGACTCTGTCCGCCTCCCTTTCTCCTATCAGGCCGTTACTTATCCTCCATTTGGCCTCTCGTTCAGTCCGCCGCTACACACTGCTCATTGGAGACTCGTCCGGAACAGACGACTGCGACTCGCCCCAGGGCTCACCAACAGACACCGGCGTCAAAGTGTGTGTGTGTGTGTGTGAGTTCCGTCCCGCCTGAGAGTAAGTGAATTCTGGGGAGAGATTGGCTAGCTGGTTGACTTGGTTTCCTTGGTCTGTTTCCTGTGCTTGGCTCCGTGGTGCTACAGTGCCTTCCATATCAAAACGACCTTGCGTTGACCCCTGACCTCTGCCCACACACAGGGACGTGACTGAGGCAAACTGTCCTCATTTCCTCGGGCGTCGGAAAGGCGGATGAACTTCGCAGGCCCGCTTCAAACGAGCGACGACCGGGCCCACCCTGGAACGCATTTACATTAGCCCCCCGCACTGTGCTACATCCGACCAACACGCAGTGTAGCCAGGAGGTGGGTTTTCACTAGGCCGCGGCTTTTGTGAGGCTGGGTTTAACGTCCTTGCCCAGAACCTCCACGAACCAACGGCAGTCCTAAACAAAGTAAACGCCAGTTTCCTTGTGTGTTTGAACAGCGGCGGAGCGTTGATACCCACGCGACGGCCGTACTACAGTGGGCCCAACCAGCCGGGCCCGCTCCTCTGACTTTGATCGGACCGCTGGTTTATTGTTGTGGTCCCAACTCAAAGTTGACACGGAATTCTTCCCCGGGGGCGAATGGGTTCCTCGTAGCCGCCTTGTCAGGGCTTGGGCCCGGTGTGTGGTCTCTAGGAGGGAGAGAGGAAAAGCCACGCTAGATGGGCGCCTCCTTTTGTCCGACGCATCAAACCAGCAGAACCAGGCCTGGGTCACTGAAGTGGGTCGGGGGAGGGGGAGGGGCTCTTTGTCTTTTAAACTTCTTACTTAGTCTAGTGGCACCATCAAGAATTTCCTTGAGTTATTTGGATTGAAATGACCTTCTCTTTGAGCTCCGCCAATCTGAAGTCCATTTAGACGTTGAGTACAGCTCAAATGCAACACAAGGGTTACTGCAGTTCATCCTGCTTGGCACTCAGTCACGGACAGTAAAGGTTTGCATATGGTCTATAGTTCCTTGACTCGTTGTTACAGTGTTGTTTTTAAATGTCTCTTCTCTCCTTTATGAATGGATGGGACCTGAAGTGTGGCTAAATCGAACCATATGCTGCCCAGAGGAATCCCCGGAGATGTCTCAATCCATCACACTTTGTTTGTTTCTCGCCCGCCCGCCCCTCTCCCTCCCCCCTCTCTCCAGCCTCGCTCTCCTTCCACTTCCCTCTTTCGCTCCCTCCCTGGGGTGTGGCCACGTGGCAGCCATACTGTGTTTGTTTAGGGTTGCTATGGAGATACTAATGTGGGGGTGCCTTCGGCCGGGGGCGGGGTGGCACGCTGACTGCCATGTTTGAGAGAGTATTATGTATTATTTTATGACATCATAAACACACGCGGGCACCCACACGCACACACACGCACGCACACAAAAACACACACGCGCGCCCCCTAAATGGTTGGAGCAGCCAAATACTAGCCGACAGACGTCCCCACCCCTCCCTTCTAAACCCCTCCCTTCTAAACCCTCCCTTCCAAACTCCCCACTCCTCCCTTCCAAACCCCTCCCTTCTAAACCCTCCCTTACAAACTCCCCACTCCTCCCTTCCAAACCCCTCCCTTCTAAACCCTCCCTTCCAAACTCCCCACCCCTCCCTTCCAAACTCCCCACCCCTCCCTTCTAAACTCCCCACCCCTCCCTTCTAAACTCCCCACCCCTCCCTTCTAAACTACCCACCCCTCCCTTCTAAACTCCCCACCCCTCCCTTCTAAACTCCCCACCCCTCCCTTCTAAACTACCCACCCCTCCCTTCTAAACTACCCACCCCTCCCTTCTAAACGCCCCACCCCTCCCTTCTAAACGCCCCACCCCTCCCTTCTAAACTTCCCACCCCTCCCTTCCAGACCCCCCCACCCCTCCCTTCCAAACTGGTGGTTAGCAAAACAGTACACAAGTGGGCATTGATTTGCCAATAGGAACATTAATTTGACTCTGAATGCTTTCACTTATATAGGCACTCGGTCATGAAATGAGGTTTGTCCCATGGTTTTGCCAGCGTTGGTGTGTCTGGGTGGGATGGTGGTGGAGGGCGAGTACTTGGCCTTGCGGTGAACCCGGGATCAGTTGCACTGTCTGCGTTTATGTCGAGATGTCGGACTGTTGGAAAATGATGTGTCCCTGGTCAGCCTACCTTCATCAGTTAATGTGTCATATGGTTCTGAGTCAATGTGTCATATGATTCATAGTTGATGTGTCGTATGATTCATAGTTGATTTGTCGTATGATTCATAGTTGATTTGTCGTATGATTCATAGTTGATGTGTCATGTGATTCATAGTTGATGTGTCGTATGATTCATAGTTAATTTGTCGTATGATTCATAGTTGATTTGTCGTATGATTCATAGTTGATGTGTCATGTGATTCATAGTTGATGTGTCGTATGATTCATAGTTGATTTGTCATATGATTCATAGTTGATGTGTCATGTGATTCATAGTTGATGTGTCGTATGATTCATAGTTAATTTGTCGTATGATTCGTAATTGATGTGCCGTATGATTCATAGTTGATGTGTCGTATGGTTCGTGCTTGATGTGTCGTATGATTCATAGTCAATGTGTCGTATGATTTATTGCGAATGTGTCATATTTCTGTCCATTCTGGCAATGGTCTGTAACTTTTTGAGAGCAGCCTGACATTTTCAGTGTAGCAGTTTCAGGAGTCCATAAGGTACTCTTTGACTGCAAGGAGTACAGCACAGCAAGCCACAGGGTAAGTAGATTACAAAATGCAGCTGAGGACAGGCTAAGAGTCAACCAGATGTCTTTTTTCGACTGCCATAAATGTTTCCGAGATTCTTTTCGTTCCTCTCCCAAAAATGCCCTGCGGCTTCGTTGCGTCTTCAGCCATGAATGACGGGATGATTTGGGGGAGCCGACAACGTAATGGGTCCTTGAGTGCTGACACTGACATGCTTATAATAGACAGTCATTATGGTTCAATCATTGGCTCCGACTCGCTTTCTCTTCAATTGAGACTTTAGACACAATTTCCTGTCCTTGTGGTTCCCAGTGTGTGTGTGTGTGTGAATGCGCGTGTGTGCGTGCGTGTATGTGTGTGTGTGTTTGTCTTTGCGAATGTGTACAGTATCAGTCAAAAGTTTGCACACACCTACACATTCAAGGGTGTTTCTTTAGTTTGGCTTTTTTCCATGTTGTAGAGCGTAAGTGTTGATATCCAGACGGTTGTTATAGTGTAGACATCACTGTCAATATACCCTTGAATGAGTAGGCGTGTCCAAACCTTTGACTGGTACTGGTTGTGTCTGAGATATTTGTTGATGTTGATCTTGCACTTTTTGGAAGAGAGAGGAGACATGATGATATATACGCCATGAAACCTGACAGCCTCCATAACCTTACCCCCAGACATCCTCTCTGTGGTTCCTCACACTCTGTTTGGGCTCTAAGCCTATTCTGACTGTGTTACCATACCGTACACAGTTCAGTCCGTCCACATGACAGGCTAGTTCCAGTCTCACCTGGGAGTCAGGCGAGGGACACCTGCGCCGTGTCAGCTGGTGAAACCGAAACAACCTTCGCCTTGGAAATAACACGCCTCCCAAATTGTAACCTACGCCCTACCTAGTGCAGTAGAAAGGTGTAGGGCAGGTGTGTCGTCGCCAGGGACTCAACCGATCGGGGCGCCTACTGTCCACCCCTCGGACGGGGATGCTCCAGGACCCGGAGCCCGCGTCGGGGACAGGAGGACAGCTGGGACTCGGGCTGACCGGAGACCCTGGAGCTGCTCACTGCGCCTCTTCCAGGTGCCACTGCCCCAGATCGCTGCATGGCAACCAAGGCTCAGGTTTCAGATCCGCCCCCTCCCCACCGCGGGCCTGGAAGTGTCGGAATTGCATTCCAACACTGGATGGCTCCCTAAGTGCCATAGAGCCGTGGCAGGGTCTGCTGCTCTGCAGGGGTCTGGGGGGTCTGGAACTGTACACGTGAAGTATTTATAGTGTTCAGTGTTTATAAGAGGAGACTCGCCGGGGCGGCGGTGCTCTTCATGGCCTCCAAACAAGAATCAAAACGCGCCTTACAGAACGGAGGAAGTCCGCAGCCCACCGGCCACGGCTGGACGTACATGTCACCGGGTAATACCGGGGGAAATGATTTTAGAAATACACAAACATTTAGAAGAATGTCTGTGTCTCTAAACTGTCAAACAAAGAGAATGCATGTCTCTAATTACCTCAGTCATCTTGTGACTGGTGTCATGTTTTTGTTGTCTATATGTTGTCTGTGTGTTGTCTGTACGTTGACAATGGGTTGTCTCTGTTGTCTATACTGTATGTTGCGACGGTCAACCACAAACTAGTCCACTGAAGTAGAGGAACTGACAACAAGGCTTCTTGCTACCTTTGAGCTATGGCCAGTTTTTAGAATGACCTGCTTTCCGCAAAGCTCGAAAACATTCATTAGGTAGCGGTTGGCCGGAATTGGTCTGTAAAAAAGGTTGTTTTTGTTTTCGTAGTTAAAGCAACAAGGGCTTGACAAGAAGCTTTGACAAGAAGCTTTAACTCCCCTGTGGTGAAGTCTAGAGTTATGTTTAGAATTGTGCTTAGGGATACATTTTGGCCTTAAGTGTTAGGTTTAGGTATTAGGGTTCGGTTAAGTTTAGGCATCAAGGTTATGGAGGTTGAGGTTAGATTTTGGGTTTGTTTTTTAATGGTAGTAAATTCCCATTCCTAAGTAAAACCAATTGTGTCTGTGTGTGTAGTGAGTGTGTGTGCAGCTTCTTGGAGGGATTCCACTTTCACTCTTGTTATCCTAAATTACACAGATTGTCCTAATGGCAACTTTCCCTTCCCTTTGTGACTGTTCCCTTCCCTCAGTCGGTCCATCCTAATCACCAGATGATAACCGATTCACTGTTCTGTCAGGAACACACAGACACACGTGTTGATTATATAAATCTAACAAGCACCGTGTTGATTGCGTAAGCCTAACAAGGAACACAGACAAGCTTGTAGACACCAGCAACAGAATATTATTTGATCATTTAGGATAAGCGTGTGAACAGAGATATCAAGGGGTTTGACGCTGATTCATCTTCAGGTTGTGGTGAAACCCTCTGCCACACATGCATCCAAAGCATTTCGGCGTCGCCGACTGGAGCCTGACCTCACTTGCTTTCAAGCGAACAATAGCTTTCCATGTGTCAGATCAAAGAATGTGATGCCCTCTCCTCTGTGCATCTCTGGCGATTCTGGGAATCAGACGCAACGTTACAGTTCAAAGCACACTTTGTCGTTTGATAGTTTGGGCGCCACTGCGCTTTGAACGACTTCCAACTTTTCACTTTGAGTCTTTGATATCTTTGACTGGCGAGGTCTTTCTCGTCAGCGTCATGAGCTCATGACATCAAATGACGGACGGGTGTCAGAGGTCGGCAAGGACGTGGCGTTCCAAGCGTGGCGTTCCAAACGGCTCCCGTCTCCGTGTGTTGGCCCCTCGTTGCTAGTCCCAGGTGTATCCGGACATATTGGTCGGGAGAGTGGACAGGAAATAACGGCTGACATTTCACAGATGTCAAGTATAGTTCAGTTTGCCTTTATTCTCTGTCTTTCTCTCTCCCTCTCTGGCTTCACCATTCTCTGCCGCTCGCTCGCTCTCTTTTTCCCTCCTCACTCTCCCCTCTCTCTTTCTCGCTCTCTCTTCACCTCTTTCTCTCTCTCGTACAGACACATGGGTAAATTATTACTATTATAGCAACATCCTATCTCTGTCCACTGGTCCATTTCACTGTCAAATTTAAGTAAATAGACATGATCTCCATGGAAACCACACACGGTCAGTCACTAATCACATTGTGTTGTGCTTAGTGTTTCCTCGGCTGCTGTGTTGTCCATTCTAGGTATGTGTGTGATTTGCAATCAGATGAGGTCTGTTGTCATGTGTGGGTATACAGGTTTTACTTTCGTGCTTGAGATAAAAAATCTCTGGGGACATTTTATTACTCCCCCTGAGGAAAAAGGATTGTTTTTGGCGCAGGTTTAAGGTTTAACCCTTGTGCGCCCCTCGGGCATTTTTGTAAAATTTTCTCACATTTATTTTTTGATTTGGGGATCATTTTGTCTGTGTTGCAGCTAGGGGCATGATTCTTTGGCAGAACTCTTATTTTTTGTTACATTTTTGAAATCCAATGTCTTTAACTCTTTCATGTCTTTCATACTCTGTTTATGGATTTTGCACCCTTGACACCTTCATGGACAAAAATGTCCCATTGACTTCCATTATTCTAATTTTTTTTTATCTCACTGCCATTAGAGTATAAAACCATGCATTCTGTAATGGAAGCATTCCATTTTGAAGAAAAGTAGTGATATTTGAATTTTGACTGTATTCCACCACACACACCCACACCCACACAATAATTTCTTCCATTGGCCTACAATGGGAAAATGGTTGAATCTGGTAGAAGAGTTTTTGTGTGCACGTGTGTGTGTGCGTGTGTGTGCGCATGTTTGTGTGTGCGTGCGTGCGTGTGTGTGCGCGCGTGTGTGATGGAATACAGTCAAAATGTCATCAAAATGAAATGCTTACATTACAGAATCCATGGTTTTATACTCTAATGGCAGTGAGATAATATATTTCTTTTTTTATGGAAGTCAATGGGACATTTTTGTCCACGAAGGTGTCCAGAGGGAGTATCTTGCACTACATAAAATATACTAATGCAATCAAATCATTTTTGTTGCAAATCTTTGACATATCCAAGACTCTAATCACCACCAAAGCCCCATGCCCCTACTATTTATTATATGGAAAATATTATGTTTTTAAGGATTTTTTGTAATAAATAATGAGGTAATGCAAACAATCAAGCTGGCATTTAAAGGATTAAAATCCTGAAAATTATTGAATGTTTGGTTGTTTTGAGCAGGTTTCAAGTTGTTTAAGAGATTTATGGAAAAAAAAGCGTAATGAATGTATAAATATTTTATGTCAGTTTATTGTACGCGTACATATTTGTTCACGAAGGTGTCCAAAGGGTAGTACATTTGAGGGGCGCACAAGGGTTAAGTAACAAGTACCAGTAAGGGGGTTTGGTTTAGGGTTCAGATTTGGGGTTTTAGGCCAGTTGGTTTAAGGAAACAGGATTTTGAATGGGAATCATCCTTTGTGAGTGTGTCTCAAAACCATACCGACGAGGTGCGCTGAGATCCGATAGGCCTTGTACACTCTGGGTATGCGCTCTAGTCAGACATTTGCCTGGGCTTTGTTAAACTTCAGCCCGTGGCTCAAAGCCTGAACAGTCGACCCACAGCCAAGGTCACAGCATAATACACTACGAGATAACAGGCGTCGAGAGACTCCACCCACAGCAAACCCTCAACCACTCCTGCAACGAGGCAAACTTCTGAAGTGTTGCTTTTTACTGGGCATTTTTGTGTTCAGTCAAGATGGGCAGAGGCTAGTGTGGTTCTTGGTCACGTCAAACATGAAAAACCAGGTAAGAGTCAGATTGTATCAGAAAACCCACAATGTGCTACAGTATCTGTGTACTGTCTGTAAGACATTTGAAGATTACAAACGGCAAAGTCTGTATTCTTTTCGTATGTTCCCCCTTGTTTTAAACACTGTCCAGGTCTCCCTTGAACTCGTTCACAAGTCCAAGACCAGTTTAACTAGCTTGACCTACCTTGTAGTTCATTTAAGTTGACTGAAAGCAGTACTTTCAACTTGACCTAAAAGCTGTAAATTGTACTTGCCCTAAAGCAGTACACTCAACTCTTGACCCAGGTGACTACAAAATGACGGCGAGTAGTCTCATTGTTTCAGAATGGTTGAACTTGTTCCAGGATTTTTTTCCACACACATAAACAAACACACACACACACACACCATGCGCCATCAACACAGGAAAAAGATGTAACAATCACTTAGTAAACAGATTTGAGTCGCTCTGTATTTTTCTCATATTGGTTTTATTTCTCCGGTCCACTGCCTGCACCTTCTCTCACCCTCCCTCTGTCCATCAGGTCTGTCGACTCAGTGGTCGATCAGGTGTTTGCTTTGAACGGGGTGTGTGTGCTTGCGTGCTTCCAAGTTTGTTTACTGCCAGTAAAACACACACCACTGCAAAGACACTGATGGCATTGTTTCAGTGTCCCAGGAAATTAACCCAAATGCATTCCACTTGCCTTAAGCACTACATGTCGAAACACGCACTATCTCTCTATCTCTCTCTCTCTCTCCCTCTCTCAGTCACTCACACACATACACACATCCTTACCCTGAAACACTTCATTCCAGACATACCCCCCCCCCCCCTCCAAAAAAAAAAAAGAATTATAGCGGAGGACGCAGCAACCTTGTATTCCTAGAAATGTGAACCTAGATGGGCTTTTAAGTGATGTGGAAACACAGGTGCGTTTAGTCTTTATTGGCTCTCAGGGGGAGACTGCTCAGCTTAGTTCAGGCCTCTGGAGTTACAGCCTGCCATTCTGAACATCGCTATTGTTTTCATTGGAGTGTTTTTATATTTTTTTCAGTGTCCAGGCTAAGACATTGCTGGTGGATGGAGATGCCTTGCTTGCCTAATTACCATATTTGTTTGCTCTGTTAGATTTTGATTATTAATCTGGCAACCCTTCATAATGTCCTAAACCTCCACCTTAACCCTCCTGTCTCAACCTCCAACTTAACCCTCCTATCTCAACCTCCACCTTGACCCTCCTATCTCAACCTCCACCTTGACCCTCCTATCTCAACCTCCACCTTAATCCTCCTGTCTCAACCTCCACCTTGACCCTCCTGTCTCAACCTCCACCTTGACCCTCCTGTCTCAACCTCCACCTTAATCCTCCTGTCTCAACCTCCACCTTGACCCTCCTATCTCAACCTCCACCTTGACCCTCCTATCTTAACCTCCACCTTAACCCTCCTATCGTAACCTCTACCTAAACCGTCCTATCTCAACCTCCACCTTAACCCTCCTGTCTCAACCTCCACCTTAACCCTCCTATCTTAACCTCCAACTTAACCCTCCTGTCTTAACCTCCACCTTAACCCTCTTGTCTTAACCTCCACCTTAACCCTCCGATCTAAACCGTCAACATAACCACTCTACCTTAACCTCTACCTTAAAATCTACCATAACCCTCCTATTTATGTTAGTCCTCCTCTTACCGACCGTACGTGACATTATACAGAACATCACACACAGACATTATACCAACCATAACACACTAAAACACACAAACGCACTGACCGTTGTGACACTAAACGGACCAAAACACAACTCACACACGCGCTGACCACCATGACACTGTGACAACAAAACACAGACCCAGGAAGCCATGCGGGCCAACGGCACAACGAATACCTCCTGGTGTGTCAGTAAACCTTCTGTCAGCGTTCTGTCAGCGTTCTGTCAGCGTTCCCTTCTGCACGCCTCGGGGAAACTGGCAGAGGGAGTGCATCGCCTGTTGGTCGTTTGTTGATACTGAGGACTCCAAACACACACGAATGAACTAATCTGGAGACCTTGTTGGTTTCCCAGGAAAAAGAATACAGCCGCTAATCAGAACCAGACTGGATTGTGGGTGGTTTGGTAATGTTTTAAGGTAAACCTGTTTAGTTCAAATTGCCGTAGTTTAGTGATGATAACCGTACAGGTTCAAGAAGAATCTGCTGTTTTGACTCGTTCGGACGTGAAGGGATCCAGAGGGGGCTCCAGTGTGGGACTGTCTGACCCTGGGGATGTATAACAGACCCTGGAAAGAATTAGGATTGGGGAAACCTGGAGGTTTAGAGGAATATTGTTAGGAGCCACAGTGTCCCGGTAGACCTGTTGCAGTTGCTAAGAGGCCGTGTCTGAACCCACTCCGTGTGGCACTTTGACCTCTGCCAGTTCGGCCGTGTGGCACTTTGACCTCTGCCGGTTCTGGTCCCACAGCCACAGTGTCAGTCAGCCTCTCCTTCGAAGGTTAACGGGGACATTGAGCAAAGTCCCGGCCCGCTTGCCCCCCCCCCTGGGTCTTGGAGCCTCGGCGAGAAGGCCTGCGTTTCAGCCCATTTGTATTCAGCGGAGCCAAACACGGAGCCCGACGGACGCAGTGCTTCATTGAGCCCGTCGGCGGTCGGCGGCCCTTTTGTTGAGCGACAGGGGATCCTGACTCAGGGCTGCCCGTGCCAGCTGGGGACGGCTGGCGGAGGACGGGGAAGTGCTGACTTCTACAGTAACCTCTCTCATCGGCTGAACTGGCTTGGAGGCCCCTGTCTGTCTGTCGATTTCTCTGTATCTGTCTATCTCCCTTTCTCTCTCTCTCTCTCTCGGAGGACACCGGCAATTTTCCATAATGCCAATAACTTTTAGTCGAAATATCGCAATGTGAAATTACAACAGGAATTTTGTTGACCTGTTGTATTAAGAAAAGAGTAACCAGGGGAGCGGAACAACCTTGTAAACAACTAATTATCTGTACGTTTTTCTACTTTTGCTATCTGCCCATTGTTATAACACTGTACTGTACAGCAAATAATATACATTTTAAAACCCATTTATTTTTTGGAACTTTGAAACAAATGATGCCAATAAAGCCCTCTAAATTGAAATTGGACAGTGAAAGAGTGAGGAAGGGGGACAGAGAGAGGGAGAGAAAGAGAGAGGGGGGAGAGAGGGAAAGAAAACGAGAGGGGGGAGAGAGGGAGAGAAAAACGGAGGGGGGAGAGAGGGAAAGAAAAACAGGGGGGGAGAGAGGGAAAGAAAAACAGAGGGGGGAGAGAGGGAAAGCCCGGTGTTACATCACGAGGAAATAAGATTAATGTTTAATCTCAACCACTTTTCCCTCTCTGACATTCACTGGCATTTACCTTCCCGAGACAGACATGCAATGCTGTTTTGCGGACACACACCACTAACGCCCCTGCCAAGCTCTTTTAAACATGTCATATCGAACGCGCACTTTCCAGCACCATGGCTCAGTTACCGCTGTCACAGTGATCAAAGGGCTTGTTTACATCACGCTACATTTTCCCGAGACGCATCAAACAAGACTTCGAGACACTAGCTCCTTTTGTCGTGCAGATATCAAGAGCACGAGACGCCACCTTACGAGGGTTAGCGCGTGCCACGTTTTTGCTCGGTTTTCCCGAGGTTGTTGGCCACAACACTGCGTGGTACGTCTCAAACGTGTCGGTGTAAATTCAAACTCTATGGAAATGATTATGCAAACTAACACAGGTTTATCTAGCATTTTATTCACTCTGGAAATGTTGACAAGCGCAAAGACAAGCTCCTATTCCAACGGGAACGATTGTGCTCTTCATCCAGTCAGTAAGTCAGTCAGTCAGCCCATGAGTCAGTCAATATGAGCTGGCTGAAATCTCCTACATGAACAGCCACATTCATTGTTGCCTGCGTAGGATACTTCAGGCAAGAGACAAAACTAAAAATCTTATTTGCAGGTTGCTTCTTGGCCACATAAACAGATTCAATCACTTAATTATTAGTGGTAAAAACTTTTTAGACTTCTAAAAACTACTGAAAACGTAAATACATTTTTTACGTTTTATATATTTACGTAAACATTTATTTAGAGTGTGTGTGTGTGTGTGTCTGTAGGGGGGGCTTGTCTGTGTGCCCAGTTGAGCAGAGTCAGTTTAGGTGGTCAGACGGGTCTAGTGTTCAGTAGTCAGTTTAGGTGGTCATACAGGTCTAGTGTTCAGTAGTCTGTTTAGGTGGTCAGACAGGTCTAGTGTTCAGTAGTCAGTTTAGGTGGTCATACAGGTCTAGTGTTCAGTAGTCCGTTTAGGTGGTCCGACAGGTCTAGTGTTCAGTAGTCTGTTTAGGTGGTCCGACAGGTCTAGTGTTCAGTAGTCTGTTTAGGTGGTCAGACAGGTCTAGTGTTCAGCATGCTGTTGGCTTGCACTCCTGACTTTAAGTTGCTTCAGAAGTGTCTGGTCTGTCTTCCCTCCTAACAGTATGACTTTCAACCGGTTCCAAATGCTTTGATATTCTGACAGGACAGTGCAGATTCTGGTGGAAACCCAGACTGGTTTTGTATGGTGCCCTTTCTGTTGCCTGCTCAGTAAGTCCTAGAGACAGTCTCCTGTAATATTGTTGACCTGAGGGAGAGAGAGAGCGAGAGATGAAAAGGTATTATCAATTAGATATGTTCTTTTGTGTTCCTTTTTTATTTTCCACTTGCTTTTGCAATGTACAATTTTTTCCCCCCAAGGCACTGAAGCCGCACTCACTTTTAATGTAATTAGATAGATTGAGATAGAGTGATAGAAACTGGTAGGAAAGCACTACAGAAACGTGAGAAAGAGAGAACGATACAAACTGGAGAGAGAATGAGAGAAGCAGGAGAGAGAGAATGTGATAAACATGAGCCAGAATGAGAGCAAAAGAGAGGGAAGAAATAAGGGAGGGGGTTGTTTGAGGACCGGCTCCTGATTGGTTGGGCTCCTGTGTGTGTTTTCTCAGTGGGCGGAGGATTAAGCAAATCACGTGGTCCCTTTAACCCCTTTTCACGCAAACATCCCACCCACACACACACACACACACTCACAGCTGTTGAAATCTCTCGTCCGCGGCGGTTAGAGCAGTGAAGGCAGCTTGAGTGTGTGTGACAGGGGAATCTGGGACTAGCAGGGAAACTGTTATCCATTGGCATTTGGGTTTGATTTGGACCAGCAAACAGGGTCCACTGAACCAGAGGGGAAGAAGTGGACAGACTGGTTTTCACTCGTCGCCTCTCTCCCTGGTCTTTTTTTCCTCTTTCGATCTCGCTGTTCTTTATTGGATCTAGTGAGGGATTTCTAGACGAGAACCGGGAGTGGAGACATGTGTTCTGACTGGAGCTTCTATTCACGATTCGATCAGATTCACTGAGTACGGGAGACAATAAGGTCAGTTAGTTGGGCTGGTTTTATTACATGTTTATTATTGTGACTATTCCTGCTGTATGACGTTTCTTGGTTGGACTCAATTGATTATTTAAATCTTATTTGAATAAATGAAATTTCTATTTGTGTGGGGGAAGGGGGGGGGGTATTCCTGTTTAATTTAATTGAGTTGGACCAAGATGAATGATCAACCTGTCAGAACCTATGAGGTTAGTTGGCTAGCGCTTCTTCATGGATGTTGTTTACCACCACATCCCTAATAACTTGACAGAGGTTTGAGCGTGTCAGTTTAAATATGTGAGCTGTGAGCTCACCTTACATTCGACTGCCAATGTGATGGGGAATCCCGGGCTTCAATGTTGTGACTGAGTCCGTCACCACAGAGCCAATGAAGACGACAGACACGAAAGCTTTACTGTTTAGCTGCTAATGCATGTTAAGAACGTATAGGCTAACTTCAGTCTTTACACTACTGCACTGCCCCAGCGTGTAGCTACTGCAGTCACATCACACTGGTGTAGTAAGTTTACGGGTGGAGCTGGCCCCTCCGCTTACCATTCACTTTTAAAGTTCAAGTTAAAATACTGAACTGTCTATTGAGGGTGGGATGTGTCTCGTTCGAAGATCCCATTGGCTAAGTCACAGCCACAGGGTGTTTTCATCCCGGGACACGCAACGCTGTTTCTGCGATTTGTTATTGTTGACCGCGTAAATTGCAGTACTCTCACTCGTAGGTCACCGGAGCGCGTTTCATGGTTTCGTGCTCGCATTTATTTGGAAATGACACACCCGCGAACGCGCGCGCACACACACACACAAACATGCGCACTGGTACCGCCCACCTGCAGTGTGTTGAGGCTGTGGCACACTAGATAGTGGACTATAATTAGCGTCTGTGATTCTTTCCGGTTATTGTTGCTGTACGGGTTTGTAGGTCGACGGCTGAGAGATAAATGCACTAGGCTTGATAACACGAGAGATGGGGGGGGGTGGGGGGCAGAGTAATGGAATGTTTCCCATGTCAATAAATCTGTTTACATTGACCTCAACCTGGGGGGGGGGGTAGAGAGAGAGAGAGAGAATTTGTTATTGTTTCCCTCCCGATTTGTTATTGGAGTATTTTACTTGATTGAAACTGTTTATTTTCCACAATTAAATTGAAGATAGAGGGTGGGGGGTGGGGGGGGGGTCAGAGGGGCAGCCAGTGAGAGGGTATCAGGAGGGAGGGGCTCAGTGTATCTGGACAGCCGTCAGAGAGAGGCCTGGTGGGCGATAGTAGTGTAGTAAAGAAAGAAAGCTTATCTCGCTTCGCTGCAGGAGTTAGTCCAAGGCTAAATGTCACTCTGGAATGAGGCGAAGTCGCCGGGCTGAAGGGAGCCTGTGATGTCGACTCGATCGCGATCCACGTGTGTGATTTGTTTCGGCGTTGCTGCTCCCCTTTTGATTCAGCCAAAGCGGCCTTTCCTCAGAGCGGCCTCTCCTCCAGGCCATGGGAAGGGGGTTGGGTTCAGTACACTGTGGCGGCAGGGTAAAGGATAAGAGGTCAGTAGGTTGGAGGTCGTGGTCACCTTGCCTCGGGCTGCCAGTGAGCCTGAGCGAATCACAGTCACGGCCTGGTGCTTTGCAAGCTTCGTTTAGTGGATAGTGTAGTGTGGCAATCCTAGCGTTATCTGTTTATTCATTTAACACTTTTTTTTGTTTTGATTGTCCATTTAGTGACTCCATTTAGTGACATTTAAAATGTGTTGGCGGCAAGTTTCCTCCAATCTAATTGGTCCTTTGACGTTTCCTAATTCGTGTGATCTCCGACCTTTAACTTATCACTTCCCAACTCTGGCGCCGAAGTCAGGGAGACCCTGCCGTGTGAATCTCCCGCCGGGTGACCCTGGAGACGGGAACGCCAGGGGGAATGTTCGGGGGGGGGGGGGGGGGGCCAAAGGAAATACTGATGGAGCCCTCTGGGAACGGAGAGTCTTGGGATTGAGCGGGGTGTGCGGTCCTCCGCGTCGGCGCTCGTTTTACGGGGTGTACCGTTCTGTGCCGTTGTACTGATAAGCAACGACAGAGGTATAGTTTTTTTTTCAAAACGTGAGGAGCTTCAAGGAGGTGTGTGTTCGCGTCCGCGCAGGCTTCTCCTCTGGTCGTGGGGTAGTTCCACATAGGAGGATGCCGTGGGGGGGGGTCGTCGGGGGGGGGGGGTTGCAGCTTTATTTTGGAGACTCCACAGCTGCTAGGGCTGGACCAGAAGGATTGCACCCATCCAGCAATTCCCCCGTTCTCACCATCTCATATTCATGCTCTCTCTTTTTCCCCTTCTAAGGCTCCGTCTCTCCGTCTCTCCCTCCTGTACTATCCATCCGTCCGTCTATCAGAAACACAAGGAGAACCGACCGGAAACTTAATATCACACTGCTTCAACAAATCCAAAAGGTCACTTTTAATGCAGGGAGTTGAACAGCCTTACGTTTTTCGCTCTCTGTTAATTCAGTAAACGCAAACCATTAGTATCCGAAGTGTGTTTACTGACAGTTCATCCCCGGCGGGCCAGCACCAGGTTGTAGTGGCGCGACGCATCCTGCACCATACATTGGGACGGTGTGCCGTGAGGGTGAAGAGAGGAGTCAGGACACAGTGCTGCTGAAGAGGAACAGCAGGAGACCCGGGTCCTCGTTCAAATACATTTGACGTCTTCACCGTTTCGCAGACGTTCTGTTTAAAAAAGGCGGGGGTTTCAGAAGTTCCCTGAACACGGGCAGGGATAAGTAACGTCAAGGACCGTCTGGATACAAACAAAATGTATTCTTGTCTTACTTTCTTCACTTCAGAGTTCCAGAGGGCTGAGATGGTTTCTACATGGCTACTATATGTGAGAACCCTTCCCTACTCCCACCATACCAGGCATTCAGCCCCAGGCCTGTCTATAGATAACTAGCTTGTCTGTCCTATACAATGACTTACTGAATCCTTGACTTGCAAGGCACCACCGCTGCTCCCCCCCATTCCAATGGCAGTGGTTTAGCTAAACACTTAAGGCCTGTGTCTATGTACTTGGCTTCTGTCAGTCTTGCCTGGCTGCAGTCTCAAGTTACGTTCAGTGGCCCAGGGCATGGCCCGGGGACGTGATAAACAGACACACACACACAGAGACATACACACACATTCAAACACACGCATGCGCACACAAGGGGGGTGAATTGAATATCGTCTTACGTAACCTTCGGCGGGGGTGGGTTGCCCAGCTGCCTCTACATTAAGGAGCTGAGATTCCTCTAGTCGGGCTTTTATTCATCACCATGTAAATCAGAGTTAGAAAGGCAGAGGATTGGGTGGAGAGAGGGAGAGGAGGGGGAGAGAGGGATAGGAGGGTGAGAGAGGGATAGGAGGGTGAGAGAGGGATAGGAGGGTGAGAGAGGGAGAGGGGGAGAGAGGGAGAGGAGGGGGAGAGAGGGAGAGGAGGGTGAGAGGGGGAGAGAGGGAGAGGAGGGGGAGAGAGGGAGAGGAGGGGGAGAGAGGGGGAGATAGGGAGAGGAGGGGGAGAGAGGGGGAGAGAGGGAGAGGAGGGGGAGAGAGGGATAGGAGGGGGAGAGAGGGATAGGAGGGGGAGAGAGGAATAGGAGGGTGAGAGAGGGATAGGAGGGTGAGAGAGGGATAGGAGGGTGAGAGAGGGAGAGGAGGGGGAGAGAGGGGGAGATAGGGAGAGGAGGGGGAGAGAGGGATAGGAGGGGGAGAGAGGGATAGGAGGGGGAGAGAGGGAGAGGAGGGGGAGAGAGGGAGAGGAGGGTGAGAGGGGGAGAGAGGGAGAGGAGGGGGAGAGGCGAACAGCGGAGGGAGGGATAAAGGGATAGAGGGGCAGGGGAGGGAGGTAAAGACAAGAAGAGAGGGAATGTGTGTGTGTTAAAGGAGAGAGGGGGAGAACAATTCTGGCAAAGAGGACATGCAAGACTTCCTTCTGTGATGTTTCGGCTGATGGAGTCACGTCACCAAGAACCAAAGCCTAAGCGGTCCTGTGGGTTGATACCAGGAGTCAAACTCAGTTGACCGGTTTATTTGTCAGAACCAGTACCGGTAAGCTTGGACACCCTTATCCATTCACTAGAATGACGCCACTCACCATTGTCACTCGTCGTTAATTGCGGCCATAACACCCAACCGGTGTTCCTGGTTTGTCTGCTGTACCACATCTCTCCGAGCAAATCCGACCCGACGACACGGCGAGGCCAACCAGCAAATGACCTGTGAACTTACAGGTCACATTTGCCTTCACACAGTTGAAGCTGTCTATTTGAGGCTCTGTGAAGCCCCTCCCCTCTCAAGATCACAGGTGTCAGGTTATTGGTCGGCTGTGATGGCAGCGGAATGTCCGGCATGTTCCGCCCGCACTTGATTCCAGAGTCACAGCTGGCCTTTCGGTCCGGCCGTCAAACCCCTTGTCTCTATGCCGGCTCTGCCGGCGGCGTTCACGTAACAGCCCTTCTCGCGTATTATCTGGCCGATACGGTGACAGCTACTGGAACGTGGCTGCCAATCTATGTACATACTGTTGTTTTGTGCATTGCTGCCACATTTGCAGGAAACATATGAAAAATGCCTTACAGTGAGGTTTTTACAGTGAGGTTTGTACAGTGAGGTTTGTACAGTGAGGTTTGTGCAGTGAGGTTTTTACAGTGACATTTTTACCGTGAGTTTTTATTCACCTCTCCTAATGCATATTCCTGTCCGTTCAGCTTTGAGAGTTCCTTTAAAGAGCTGATCCCTGTTTCCTGGGAAAAGCTGAAACTCATATGGCTGTGGGCTTTGGACGGCAGAGAGGAACTTGCGGGGGTATAAAGTAAGCGTAATTTACGCCTGGGCACCGCCTCCTCTGAGACCATGAACCAAGACTGGAGGCCAGCTCAGAGCTGTGCGCTGTGGCTCTTAATCTGAAACATCTTTTTAAGTGCCATTTGACCTGAATGAGCAGCTTAGCAACGCAGCGCGTCAAAGAAAAGAAACCCACCTCCTCCACTCCCACTCCCTAGCTCCTCCCTCCTTACTCCCCCAGCTCCTCCCTCCCTGCTTCCTAGCTCCTCCCTCCCACCTCTCTAGCTCCCTCCCTTCCCGTATCGAATCAACAGCAGGGGAGGGAATGGTACACCCAGTTAAAAAGAGAGGGAAAAAGAGAGTGAAAGAGAGAGGGACAAGCCGAAGAAAGGGGAGGTACAGTAGGGGACAGGGATGTGTTCCTGTGCTGGGTTAACCTTGTTTATGTCCAAATGGCACATGACTGGAGTGATTAGGAAAACAATCCCAGCTGTAGAGATGTCTCTTTCTCTCTCTTGCTCTCTCTCTCTTTCCCTTCTTCTCTCTCCCTCCCGCTCTGCCTGCCACCCCCCCCCCCCCTCTGCCTACTGCTCTCTCTCTCTCCCTCCTCCTCTCCCTGCCTCTCCCTCTCTCGTTTGTTGAAACCACAAGCCATCTGGTTGACCCCAGCTTGCTCTCCACCCAGCCCAGATCTAATACACTGAGGCTTAAAGGCCCAGTGGCGTCATAAACGTCCGGTCAAAAGTAACACACGGAAATTGGAATAAGGATGATAGTGCCCCTTTTTGTATGAGGGCTGATTTCACAAAGATGATCTGACTATACAACACTGTTTCCAAAATAGTTGGGACGCTACGTAAAATGCCAATAAAAACAGAATGCAGTGATGTGCAAATCATTCATCGCTGCATTTAATTGAAAATAGTACAATGACAACGTAACAAATGTTAAAACTTTTATTGTTTTTGGAAGAATACATGCCCATTTAGAATTTCATGCCAGCAAAACGTGCACTAATGCACCCCCATACCATGACGGATGCTAGCTTTGAACTGTGTGCTGATAAGAAGCCAGATGGTCCCTCTCTTGTTTAGTCTGGAAGACGCAGCGTCCATGATTCCCAAAAGTGATTTCACATTTTGAATCGTCAGACCACAGGACAGTTTTTCCACATCTTAAATGAGCTTGGGCCCAGAGAAGGTGACGGCGGTTCTGGATCTTGTTTCTTCTTTGCATGGTAGAGTTCTAACTTAAATTTTTTGATGCAGGGATGCACTGTGCTCACAGACAATGGTTTTCAGAAGTGTTCATGAGCCCATGCAGTGATTTCCACTAAATAATTGTGTCAGATTTTAATGCAGTGCCGCCTGAGGGCCAAAAGAGCATGGCCACCCAATATTGGTTTTCGGCCTTGTCCCTTGCATACAGACATTTCTCTGGATTCTCTGAATCTTTTAATTATATTGTGTACCACAGATGATGAGATCCCCCCAAATCTTTGCAATTTTACATTGTGATACGTTATTCCTAAATTGTGGCACAATTTGCCCACACAGTCTTTCACAGAGTGATGAACCCCTCCCCATCCTCACTTCTGACAGACCCATCCTCTCTGGAATGATCTTTTAATACCCAATGAAGTAACTGGCTTGTTCCTAATTGACCTAATTAGTTGTGTGATATTCCACCAGGTTTTGTTGTTTAGAATTACACATCATTTCTTTGGTTGCCTCTGTCCCAACTTTTTGAAACGTGTTGCTGACCTCAAATTCAGAGTGGGCATATATTTTTCAAGGAACAATAAAATGCCTCAGTTTCAACATTTGATATGTTGTCTTTGTACTATTTTCTATAGAATATAGGGTTTAAATGATTTGCACAACATTGCATTCTGTTTTTATTTATCATTTTACACAGCGTCTCAACTTTTTTGGAAACGGTTGTACCGTTCTAGTCAATAATAGACCCTAATAGACCAAAGCTGTCCAGCTGGATAAGGGCGTGAGCTCAAGACCATCCTGTATGAAAATCAGGGCTGTGTATGTAAATAAGCTACTTAAAAAAAAAAGTAGCTTATTTTCCTGACACCCACGTGGTGACATTGAGCATTTCCAGGGGCAAAATGTATCTGTGGAATTGTTGATAAAAAAAATATATTCATGTTAAAGTAAAAAAAAAAAAAAGGAAATATTCTATTATTTAGTAGACATAATGATAATTACACAATGCAATCACAAAGACCAAATGGTGGCTTGAACTCCACAACCACTGCTACAAGACGGCCACAGACTGCAAAATACCCTGGGAGGTGACATATGTTGCACACACACACATGCACACCCACACACAAACGCGCACCCCCTCACCAGGTCCCTGTAGTTGATGTTCTCTTGTCATATACTACTTAAACCCATGCTTTATTTCTGATTCATTGCACTCTCTCATTTGGAGTGGCTACAAAAGTAGTTTTGTGGGGGCAGTAAAAAAAACAAACACATGACGTGCTATGGATGGGTTGCCATGCCAACTAAAACAGGCAAACAGCAACCTGTAGTTAGGGGAAATGTATTCACTAACCCCAGTCCCTGACCCTGATAGTCAAACAAAATATTCACCTCTCTCGTATGCTTAGTTTCCCCTCTCTGGGACACTTTCCATGTTGATAACTGACCGTGTGTGTCTGCGTACGCACTTACGCACGCGCTCGCGCGCGTGTGTGTAGAAGTTCTTGGCTTCTGACTCCTGTTGTTGGCGTGGGTGAGTTGGCCAATCACAAAGCAGCGTTTCCTCAGAAGACCTCCTGGTAGGAAGGGCATCCTCTTCCTGCTTGTCGGATACGTTGCCGTGGTTTCCTTTCTGGCCGTCTGTGGGACATGTCACTGTCATCTGCTCTCCCGTGGTGCTTATCTCTGTCTGTCTTCAGTAGGGAATTGTGGTGCCGTGGGAATCTACTTGGTCACTTTATCACTGGTTTTCACTTCTGTAGACAGGTTCATGCTAATAGGAATTGATTTTGTTGTTACACAAAGCCAGGAGCTGAGCATACATGTGTCAGTGCTCTGTCTAATAAACTGACTTTTTCTGTTCACGGTCCAGCGAATTAAGCAGAAATCTTTCTTCACACGATTTCTCTCTGCATAGTACAGTGACTCCATAACTTCCATGAACCAACTCGTTACTGATTGGATCATCTCTCACCAATCAGATTATCAAAGCCAAAATGTTGCTTTAGCTTTCCTGGCCCAACCCGCTCCATTCTGGGAAAAATCAGACGAGAAGCCATTTGTTTCTGGCACCAATCAGACCAGAAGCCATTGGTTTCTCGTACCAATCAGACCAGAATCCATTTGTTTCTGGGACCAATCAGACCAGAATCCATTTGTTTCTGGGACCAATCAGACCAGAATCCATTTGTTTCTGGCACCATTCAGACAAGAAGCCATTTGTCTCTGGGACCGAGCAGACAGTAGGTGGGTGTGGCGTAGTGATGGCCGAGCACAGGGAGTGTTTGTAGCCCGGCACACAGGTCCCAGGATTTAGCTTTGTATTCCTATAATAGTCCTCTTAGCTTTGACTCGTTCACTAGTTAAGCAGTGCATTGTGAATCGTTTCATGCTCAGTTTATCTTTTTTGACACGGTCACTACTCCTAGGAAAGCACTTTGGACTCGTACCTGGGGGCGCTCTGTCTTCGCTGAATAGCGCTAGCAGCACAGTTTATGTTGTACAGCAAAATGCGTAGAAGTACAGCAGAATGCGTCTCTTCCCACAGTCTCTCACTGTGTTGCGCCATGATCCTGGCAAGCAAGACTTCTAAATAAACCCTCCCTTTGGGATAATAAACATCTCTACAGTTCAATGGGAGGCGGGGCTCTTCAGGACTCCGGTTTTTTAGCATTGACTGAATATGCCGTGATCTTTGCACGTTTTCACGAGGGGGTCATGTTAAATAGATGTCACGGACCAAACAACTCGGAGACAATTTATGTCGCTGTCGCGGGTGATGATCTCCTGAAACGTGTGAGTTCCCTGCCTTAAACCTCTCATCCCTCCGTCCTCCCAGGCGAGAAGCTAGGCTCTACTGGAGCGACGTCAGAAAGCAGACATGAGCACGGACGGCAGTCACGGCGTGGTCACCACCCCGCCCCCACACAGCGGAGGACCCGGCGGTCCGAAGGAGCGCTACTTTGACCGCATCGACCCCAACGACCCGGAGTACCTGAGAGAGAGGAACATGTCCCCGGACCTCCGCCAGGACTTCAACATGATGGAGCAGAAGAAGAGGGTCACTCAGATACTACAGAGTCCAGTAAGTGTGTGTGTGTGTGTGTGTGTGTGTGTGTGGTGGTGGGGTGGGGGGGCCTGAATGCCCATTCAACCCCCTGTTGCCTGTTCACAGCCTCTCTCCAGTCCCCTGACTCGGACACGACGGCGTGTTTACCCACAGGGGTGTTGACTTAAGGCGGGGCGGGACATGCGCTTATCGCTCCGGTCCGTTTGCCGTGTTTGGGAAGCCTGATGCAGCTTGTTCATTCTGCCAGGCGTTGCGTGTGATCCTCCCTGCGAGTCTCCGGGTTGTTCTTCGGCGCCCTTCTTCACCCTCCGCCTGGGGAAGCCGAGCCCGTAAAGGACACTCACACTGGGGTCTCAAAATACATTGCGTGTGTGTGTGTGTGTGTGTGTGTGTGTGTGTGTGTGTGCGTGTGTTGTTTTGATGTGTGTTAGGCTCTGAGCCAAGCCTACAGTCTCATCCCATGAACCAGCAGAATGAGTCTCCCACAGGCTATAGAATAGTATTGCGATCTCCTTCACGTGTGGCCGACAGATTCTCTCAGTCTGGTAGAGACTGTCGCTCACACAAACTCTCTGTACATCTGTGTGCCTCCTTCCAACTGGCTCTCCCTTCCTCTACTCCATCTTGGTCTGAATCTGGGGTTCCTCAGCTGTGCTAACAGTGTCGCGGACAGAGGTTGTCTCAAATGACATGTTTTCTCCAGACCTCCCATGACAGAGGTAGACCAACATATGTTTAAACAGAGACCAATATAGACTGGGCGGGAC
The DNA here is from genome assembly GCF_011004845.1 of Esox lucius. Taxonomy (NCBI): domain Eukaryota; kingdom Metazoa; phylum Chordata; class Actinopteri; order Esociformes; family Esocidae; genus Esox; species Esox lucius. The sequence goes on from NC_047577.1 coordinate 10,784,032, forward strand.
TGGCCCCTAGCTGAGCACAGAGGACTCCTGCTGCTTCTCTCTGCAGCCTGCAGGCATAGACCTGTCTACAGAATCAGAACGGACAAAAGAAACTGTTCTCTTTAGTGGAGTCAGATAACAGAGAATAGAAACTGTTCTGTTTAGTGGATTCAGATAACAGAGAATAGAAGCTGTTCTGTTTAGTGGAGTCAGATAACAGAGAATCGAAGCTGTTCTGTTTAGTGGAGTCAGATAACAGAGAATCGAAGCTGTTCTGTTTAGTGGAGTCAGATAACAGAGAATCGAAACTGTTCTGTTTAGTGGAGTCAGAGAATGGAGAATAGAAGCTGGTGAGTTCTGTTTAATGGATGGAATAGAAGCTGGGTTTATGTTTAGAGGTGTCAGTTACAACCCTACATGGAGGGTTTTATTCCTGGTCTGGCTCCTGGCCTTTAAACAATGACTCAAATGAATTGGGATGAAGGTCCAGTGGAAAACGGACACTCCTGTGTCAGAAGAGGAGCACTGTGTAGGGGGCCATTGGGACGGTGAAAAGGTGTCATGGGATCCAGACTAAAGGTTTTCCAGTCCTGTCTCATCCACTGGGATGATAGTTAGGCCGCCAGATACACAAGATAATGTTGTTGGATGGGATTTAATCCCCAATTTCACATGCGAGTGGTACCTCCAGCCTCAGACCGACAGACAGGCAGACAGACAGACAGGCAGACCGGCAGACAGACAGACAGGCAGACCGGCGGACAGACAGACTGACAGACAGGCAGGCAGACAGACAGACAGACAGACAGACAGGCAGGCGGACAGGCAGACAGACAGGCAGACAAACACTCGAGTTCAAACAGACCCCAGACCACAAAACTCAAAGGTTGTGTTTGTCTCTTTCGGTTTTTCCTTGGTTGCTTTATAACCATTCCGCTTACATCCTGCCTTATTTTGAGCGACCAATACGTAGACATACAGAGACGGAGACGGAGAGGAAGAACAAAAGAGAAAGCTTGAAAGCTGGTGGAAACATAGTGTAAACAGTAAGGAGTCTGCCATATTTGATTCAGCGGGCTGTGATGGGTCTATTTTTGACGGCCGGGACAGTTCCTCCCTGCAGGCCTCACTGCTGCTGGACCCGTGGGACTGTTTTAAGTGTCGTACACACTGCGGTCACATTGGGAAAGTCGATAGCATCGATTGGCTGGCAGTATTTCTCTCTCTCTCTCTCTCGGTCCACATGAAAGACTATCATAGTGCTGACTAAACCAGTCAGGCTGTTGGTGTTTGGCGGGCTGTAATTACAGGCTGTTATGCTTCACCTGGTCTGTGTGTGCGCGTGCACGTGTGCCCCCCCCCGCCCCCCCAAAAAAACAGACGCAGTTTGAGAAGTGAAAAGGCAGTTGTAGTTGAGCTCCATTCGCCGGATCCCGTAAGGCTTTATGAATGAAAGGCCGGGAGCAGCGTGGAGGTTCTGGCAGACCCGGTTCTGGCAGACCTCTGTGGGTTACACCACAGTCTGCACTATTGCACAAAAGTCCGGAACAGAACCCCCGAGCTCAGCACTTGCGCATCCACGCCACTGCAGTGCACCCGGCAGTCCTGGCCAGAGGTCGTCGCCGCGGCAACGGGGCCCAGAGCAACATCGGAATGTTTGGCGTCGGCTCAGACCTCGGAACCCCCAGAGTTCTGCTGAGTCCGGGTTATGTTCTGCGGGGACTCTTTACAATAGGGGAGGTATGAATCAGGCCGTTGGTAAAAGCCTGTTCCAAAGGCTCGGGGGGGGGGGGGGGGGGGTTTGAGACTCTGAGAAAGCTCTGGACTCAAAGAGACTTACATGCAAACGTCTGTGTTTGCGTGCGTTTCGTTCCAAGCAGGAACATTGAATAATAAACATTAACATTGGATGGCAATGTGTCTCTCTGTTCTGGGAGTCACTGTAGAGAAAATGTGATTTACATAGATTCAATATAGTAACTCGTTTGTGGCACCTATTATCTTGTAGTGTGGCGTTAAAGAAACCCAGTCATGATGTTATCTGATTTTTAGACTTTTTTTCTTTTTTTTTTTAGACTGAGTTTTTTCTTTGCAATCATCAGGCTTTGGTTGGACGTTACATATAGACATTAAGGTGGCGTTAAGGTGGTGTGAAGACGTTAAGGTGGTGTGAAGACTTTAAGGTGGTGTGAAGACATTAAGGTGGTGTTAAGGTGGTGTGAAGACATTAAGGTGGTGTGAAGACGTTAAGGTGGTGTGAAGACCCTAAGGTGGTGTGAAGACTTTAAGGTGGTGTGAAGACATTAAGGTGGTGTTAAGGTGGTGTGAAGACATTAAGGTGGTGTGAAGACTAAGGTGGTGTGAAGACATTAAGGTGGTTTTAAGGTGGTGTGAAGACATTAAGGTGGTGTTAAGGTGGTGTGAAGACATTAAGGTGGTGTGAAGACTTTAAGGTGGTGTGAAGACATTAAGGTGGTGTGAAGACTAAGGTGGTGTGGATAAGCTCAGTTTGGAGTCAGCAGGTGGAGTCAGAGGGTGGTGTCAGTGTGTGCGTGTGTGTGTGTTTGTGACTCACTTTTCCTTTATGTTCTGTATCTGATCTTGTCCCAGATCCAGTAGTGTGGGAGTGTTAGGGAGCAGACCTGGAGGCAGAACAAGGGTGGGGTTGTGAAATGTCAGGTGAGGAGAAACCGGGCCCGACCAACGCGAGACGCGTGCTATGAAAAGTCAACCTGAATTGTGTATCTCTGTAGAGTGTGTAGGTGTCGGCCTGTAAGTAGTGTGTTTTTTTTGTCTGTGTGTGTGTGTGTGTGTGTTTATGTGTGTATGCATGCATTGCTGGCCAAGGGAATGCTGGCGAAAGGGGACCTGAGGACATGGGGATAATAGTAGCCAGGAGAGACATCTCGGTCCTCGCCTGTCTTGCCAACCAATCTGCAGTCAGTGGATGTGTCCGGGGCAACGGACCAAGTGACACCCAAGGAGCTCCAGTCTAGTCTGTGATTAATCTTGTCCTCTTCATTTCCTCTCTCTCCTTCTGTGTTCAGGCCTTTAAGGATGAGTTGGAGGGGCTGATCGAGGAGCAGAAAAAGAAAGGCAACAACCCCACCGGTCTTCTGGCCCTCAGACAAATCGCAGACTTCTTCATGTCCTCATCCGTAGCAGGCTTCAATACATCCCCCCTCAGTGAGTCATTCCGGGTCGTGTTGTTCGGGTTGAGCGCTGGCAAAACGTTTTGCGTCAGACAAGGGAGAAATCCCCTTTCTCGTTGGACATCTTTGTGTGGTGTCTATATTTTTAGTTCAATTTGTCCGTTGGTTTTCTTTTTTTGTGCTTGATGAAGGTACCCACGGGCTCCGGCCCCATCTCCCTCAGAACTAAAGTCACTCACTGAAGCGCAATGCCCGCTTTGCCACAGGCAATTGGCTATCCAGTGTAGTCTACTTGGCCCGTGGGCATCTCCATTCTACGTTGTTCTTAAATGGTTAAGAGGACACAGGCTAACCCGCACAGTCACCTAGCAAACAACTTCCTCGAGGTGCCCAGGGGAACACGACACAACATCCTGTGTTCCGTGCGATGCTGGTTTTTGCAGGGCACACACGTCTATCGGTAAACTGTCCTTCTCAGCTCGACTCTGGAAAAGAAAACGCGCACTTCCTGTCCCCTCTGCTTTGGCCCCCGTTGAGTCCAGGTCTCCACATGTGAAGTCTGTTTCCAATCACAGAACTCCAGAGCTCAGAAATGCAGTACTGATGATGAATTACCATGACGACTCCAACAGAGTCCCCAGTTGGATCCGCTGTCCCCGAAACATATCTTCATCATAATCACAGAGTGTCCTATTATTTGGTTTAGTCGATGACTGAAAAGGATGTTTTTCAATCGTAGCGTTTGGTTTGTCACTTAATAAATGTATGCTGAATGTTATTGAATTTACTGTAATGTTATAGTCCACTGTATGAGATCAGTGTCAGTGCAAAGGGTGGCTTGTGGGTGTTAACTGTCCAAGGAAAGGAAGACAATGGTACATCAGTTGGAGGGAAGGTCCTCTGATGTATGCCCTGTGCACATCTGTAACCCCTGGTTGTTAGTCATGACTGTTCCATAATAATATATTTCTAATTAAATACGTATGTAATGATGGGTATGACTTCTTGTTAGATCGCTTTACGTGCTTAGTTTCTTTGGTCACAATCCAGATGGCCTAGAAAATTGGCTGTAATTGATTTATGTCTTAATTATATTAAGCAGAGAACAAAACGGTCCCCAACAATAATAAACCTTCTGGTTTTCTTCCTCTGCCCCCCTCCCCTTCATAGGCCTTGGAATGGTCACCCCCATCAATGACCTGTATGGAGTGGAATCTACCAGTCTGGTAAAAGGGGAGAAGCAGACTCGCTGCAAGCTGGCCAGCCTCTACCGGCTGGTGGACCTGTTCAGCTGGGCACATTTCGCCAGCTCCTACATCACCGTAAGACCATAATATTGCAGCAACCTTATAACGACCAGCTCATCAGAAACTGTGATTTGAACTGTGAACTGTGATTTGAGACGCACTGCAAGCCGGGCTCTATCTTTAGTTAGTCCTTAACTACATCAAATCTGTGTTTTCTAGACAGGTGAAACGGTTTGTCTATTCGTTAGCTAAAACTGTGCGTTTAATCGTCAGGTTCCTATGTTGTTTTCCTTGTTGTCTGCAGCAGCACATTGAAGCTGTAGGATGATGACTTTGAAGCTGTAGGATGATGACTTTGGAGCTGTAGGATGATGACTTTGAAGCTGTAGGATGATGACTTTGAAGCTGTAGGATGATGACTTTGAAGCTGTAGGATGATGACTTTGGAGTTGTAGGATGATGACTTTGAAGCTGTAGGATGATGACACAAGGTTGTTTTTGTATCCAGGTGCGAGTCAGCAAAGAACAGGACCACATTCTTATCATCCCCAGAGGACTGTCATTCTCCGAGGCCTCCGCCTCCAACCTGGTAAGGCCAATCACAACTTGTGAGAACCAACGTTCGCCCAATCAGGACACAGAGAACTCTCAGAACCATTGAGAACACTCTTTCAGGTCCCAGGTGTGTTTATGTCTGTGTTTTTATGAAGGAAAATAAAGGTACAAGGAAAACCAACAGTTCTCACTTTAACAAGAAGATCTGACTTGTGGTTACGGTTAGGTTTAAAGTTCACGATAGACATAAAGGTTACGTTACTGAGGTTAGATGAAGGTTATGCTTACGTCAGGATTTAGATAAACTACTTCATTCCGAATTACCGTTCCTCCCCTTGATAATAAAAACGACATCTGTGCTTGGTCGTGTGCTCGCGTGTTTGTCAGGTGCCAAAGTAAGCCAATACTGGTACGTGGTGTGGAGAAAAGGTTTTCTGGCAACCCTTCACACAAACCCAGGACAACAGAGCCAGAGCTTAATCAGCCCTATATCCGGCCATTATTTGTGAGCAGACGTCCAACAGTCTGGCTCACTGGTCGACAGTGTTTCCAAGACGCTAACGTTGTGCTAATATCTACATGCACACAGCACCAAAGAATGGACGCCACCTGTATTGCTTCATAGTTACCAGGCCGTGCCTGTAGGCTGCGGTTGGAACAGAAGCCGTGTGCGTCGACAAGCAATGTGTTTGTTGTGGCAACCGCAAGGTTGTCCGCGGGTTATTCAGCGCTATCATGTAACTGTCCCACGCTGTCGTTCTGTTGTGCGTAACCCTGGGGTTGTTTTCAACGCTCAGACGAGAAAAGCTGTTTTAAATATCTCTGTTAGGAATATGGGTCCTGCTTAACGTTGGGATTCCCACTCTGTACTACATTTAAAGAGTATTTTATAATTGATTGTGTTTGTGTACTAAAATAGTATCTTTAATGTTGTTGTTGTTTTGTCATGGCCTCAGACTCACTACTGAAGTGAAAGCGAAATCGTGCCCTGCGTGTGACTCAAATAGAATTCTAGTGCCTGGAGCCAAATGTGTGGTCGGCTGTTGGCCGTGTAGTTCTACCGCTTCTGAAATGCCTGGGTAAATGCTCAGCTATGGTATCGGGACAAAGGACATTTACAGGGCATTATTTCAAAGAATGACCAAAACCGTAACGAAAAAGTCTGATTGCATTCACAGTCTTTCGGCTGTGATTTCAAGTCCAGTAGTCTGTGATTTCAAGTCCAGTAGTCTGTGATTTCAAGTCCAGTAGTCTGTGATTTCAAGTCCAGTAGTCTGTGATTTTCAGTTCAGTGGTCTGTGATTTTCAGTTCAGTTGTCTGTGAATTCATGTCCAGCAATGACCATTAAGATCTTCTCCACTTGCTGGGCTTTTACAGGGGTGGACTCCAGTATAAAATTGGTAAACTTGTAAATAGCTGTATGAGATATTTCATACATGAAACAAAAAGCGAACAGGCTGTTTTTACGTGTGCATGCTCTCTCCTCAGGTTAAACAAAAATTTATACATACAGAAGATTTGTAGAATGGAAAATAAATAGTTGCTGTTCTGACTGCTCTGAGACACTGATCAGTTGACCCAGAGATAAATCACATGTTGGTAATGCAATAGTTTGAATATGTAGTATTCTAATTGTTTCGAGAAGATCCAATTGGTGATTACTTTATTCTGTAGAAGAGCTCTCACCACAAACAACTTCAGCTAGTCTTAGAAAAAAGCCAGTACCAAACCCAGGTCTCCTGTCCTTCTGGCTTGGGCTAAGACTGACTCAGAAGACCGTGAAATAGAGGGGGGGGGGGGGGGGGGGGGGGGGGGGGGGGGGGGGGCAGAGAGATAGAGGGAGTGTGGGATGGCCAGAAAGAATAAGAACTAAGTTAAAGGTCACTGTAGAGAGAGTCCTTGGCTAAAACCCAAACAATGACTGAATAGAGAAGAAACTGTCTGAAATGAATGTGTCTACGGCCTGTTTTTGGAAGTTGAGGTTTCCTTTTGGTTGATACCTTCACAAACTACACATTTAAGAGTGTTATGGGTAATACATTCTTTTTACACACACACACACACACAGAGCCAGAAATCTTTGTCTCTGTGACAACCACAACAACTACTCTGCAGCTGTTGAATGAAGTCTCTCTTCTCTGTTTCTCCTTCCAGTGGGACTGTTATGGGTTTGAACCCAGTAAAGAAGAATGTTCTAGAGGCAGCACTGCCGTTAACCAACTTAGAGAGGAAGTCATCCAGATCTCAGCGTGTTAGAGGTTGCTAAGAGATGAAAAGGTCATTGAAAGGCTGTAGGGGTCAGGGATTGACATTCTGGCATGGGGCTCTCGATGACCTCGGCTGCAATCTGAAGGAGAGGACACCTGTAGGAAGAAAACTGGCCTTCAGACAACCAGAGAGACAGAGACTGGGGGAGAGAGACACAGAGACACTATAACCCAGAGAGATAGACAGTGACTTGGAGAGAGAAACAGAGACACTATAACCCAGAGAGACCTACAGAGACTGGGAGAGAGACACAGAGACACTATAACCCAGGGAGACCTACAGAGACTGGGAGAGACACAGAGACACTATAACCCAGGGAGATAGACAGAGACTGGGAGAGAGACACAGAGACACTATAACCCAGGGAGACCTACAGAGATTGGGAGAGAGACACAGAGACACTATAACCCAGGGAGATAGACAGAGACTGGGAGAGAGACACAGAGACACTATAACCCAGGGAGATAGACAGAGACTGGGAGAGAGACACAGAGACACTATAACCCAGGGAGACCTACAGAGACTGGGAGAGAGACACAGAGACACTATAACCCAGGGAGATAGACAGAGACTGGGAGAGAGACACTATAACCCAGGGAGATAGACAGAGACTGGGAGAGAGACACAGAGACACTATAACCCAGGGAGATAGACAGAGACTGGGAGAGAGACACAGAGACACTATAACCCAGGGAGACAGACCGAGACTGGGAGAGAGACACAGAGACACTATAACCCAGGGAGATTGTTCAAAAGGTGTTGAATCGAATGCCATGTCATTCTTTAGTCTGATGGTTGGTCTCTTCTGAAACTCTAGGTTTCATTTTCGATTTTTATGTTGCATTATTGTTTCATCAATAAGACATTTAATAAGACATAATAAAACAGTTGTCATAATGTAAGAACCTATGTAACAGGCCAGTTATGACAAGGTCCTCTCTATAGATGACTCTCATGGCAATTGTTCCTAGGGTTTTCAGTTTGAAAGTCTGTCAGGTTGTAACTGTTGCCATCGTCTAGCTGTTGTTTTGAGAAGGTTTCCTGTTGTATTGCGAACTCCAAGCAGCCAGCCGGCGTTCTGTCTCCCGGTAAACCCGACATCAAGATTCATCCGTGACCAACTGTTCAGCCAGTACAGAGGCTTATAAACTTCACCCACCCAGAAAGCAATATGAAGGACCTTTACGTTAGACCACAGAGGATCTGTGCTCGGAGTCCATCCCAAATGGCCCCCGATTCCCTACAAACTCCACTACTTTTCAACAGAGGGTCCGCGGAGAGCCCCCCGGTCACAAGTAGTGCCCTCGAAAGCGAACAGGGTGGCATTTGGGACGTGGGTCCTGTGTGACCTCTGGTCAGCCCGCTTTGCTCCACCCCTGAATTAGCCCTCCGGTTGTGGTTCTCCTCAGTTCCCTTAAACTGGAGCCAATGCACTGGATTACGTAGATTCAGAAATCCTGTTTTCAAATTAGATTCGGGGATCATTCTGGTCTCACAGGAGTTGGGGCTTGGTGACTTCTGAACAGCTGCTTCATGTGGAAGTAGGAAGGTCTTCCGTTGAAACATGGTGCAACAGTGAAAGGGGCTGAGAGATAGGAGAGAGACTGGCAAAGAGACACTAGTGCGGCCTGTCAAATGAGATCCACTGCCCATGTCCGGTCGGGGTGGCGAGGTCACCATAGAGCTTTCTGATTGGTTCATACCCTGACCACAGGGGATGGAGAGATGCCATCTTATAAATTTACAGTGAGCTGATGGTTGATAAACGGAAGGGGCTCTGTGCTCCACTATCCGTTTGCTGCTTTTCTATGTCATCCTCAAAACAGCATGTCATCGGCCTGCATCGCATCTGGGAAACCTAGCATTGCGTGTCCTCCCGGGCAGTCCGTTATGTTTGGAAGTGCTGTGCAGACAAAGCAACCGAGCCGGACCCGAGCTGTTCTGACGTTTTGATTGGCAGATCGGTTGAAGGGCCGGGACTTTTAAGGACCTACTGTCTGGGGTTCCTGTCAAGCCCGGCGTGTGATGTAACCAACGCGACCAGGTGCTGGTTCCGTCCACCGGTCTAGGCTTCTGACAGGTGTCACGTTAGACGTTTACTTTCAACTTCTGGACCAACTAATTGACCACTCTGCTGTCTCATTACCGTCCCACATGGCTGTCAGGAGAAACTGATCCACTGGTCTGTTTTACCATTACGGTCCTGTTTAGCTGTGAAGACCAACTCATTGTGTGTCCATCTCAAATTCACCATGTACAGTTCAGTAGAAATGGATTTGTATTTACGTTAGGGCAGGGAATTGACGGGGACCTCCCAATACAATATTATACTGCTTCCATTATTTCTGCCGCGGGCTGAAAGTGAGAGCCGTGATACAACTTGTTTGATCAGTCAGGGGAATAAGGTTTGAATAGACGTTCCCTCATTCAGACACCCTATTTAAAAAGAAGATGGAGAACAAGCCATAGCTTGTCAATAATGAGTCAATCATTTTCTTCTGATCCTGGTGAAGCTAACTAGCGCACCAATAATGCTACCATATTCTCAGGACGAAACAATGCGCTGTCGTCAAACATAATATCCCGGTATTGAACTGTACTGCAACCTTTTCACCCCCATGGCTGATCAATACAAGGATTACAATCCAGTGTAACTATATTGGATGTCCAACAAACATCTATCCAGCACCATGAGAGGACAGACGATAAACTGGGGTTGGGTTTTGATTGGATGTGTAGTGGGAGCAGGTACGAGTATGTCTGGGCCTGCTGGGTTCTCGTCATGTAATTAGTTTTGCATTTAGAACTGGCTGTTCCTCCTTCTCCTCCTCCCCATCCCTCTTTCCCTCTCTTTCTCTCTGTCTCTTTTTCCTCCCTTTCTTTTTTTTGTCTCTACCTGCCTCTCTCCCTCACTCTGTTGATTGCTCCCAATCTAATAACGACGCGTTGATGAAGTTCTTATTAATGACACGACCAGACCGGTCATCACCAATCTGGTTACAGCTCCTGGCGTAAAAATCTCTCATCCGCAGGGCCATCGAAACTCTATGCGTTTGTGTGCATAAAGACTGTTTTTCCGTTGTCTGACATCTGACCCCCCCCCCCCCCAGGTGAAGGTGAACATCATCGGGGACGTGATCGACCAGGGCTCCACCAACCTGCGCGTGGACCCGTCGGGCTTCAGCCCCCACGCCGCCATCTACTCCGTGAGACCGGACGCGCGCTGCTGCATCCACGTGCACACGCCCGCCACCGCCGCCGTGAGTACCGGGGGCCCGCCGCGTTCGGGTGACTTCGCCACTGGCGACGCCTTGCGGTTCATGTCACTTTGGTCTGGGCGAAGTGAACAGAGGGATGGTTTATTTAGAATTTTGGAATTCAAAAGAGACTTCTTCCAAACGCAGACTACTGTGCTCTTTCGCCAGCCACCTGTCCGTCAGTGTCCCCCAAAGCCCCCCCCAACCTCCCCAACCCAATAAAATGTACCTGCTGGTTTCACCCCTGCCAGGTGTCGTCCATGAAGTGTGGCATCCTGCCGATCTCCCAGGAGGCCTTGATCCTAGGAGACATCGCCTACTACAACTACCAGGGTAGCCTTGACAACCAGGCGGAACGCCACGAGCTGCAGAAGGCCTTGGGTCCCTCAGCCAAGGTATTGGAGGACCCCCTCTAGTTAGGCGCTCAGCGAGGATCGGGCTTTTGTCTGCGGTCGTAACCCAGGGCGTTACTGGGGAATGGACTCTTTGATCAGGACTCACCTCGTATACAAGTGGGAATGCTTCGGGCAGGATTTGGTGAATTTGGTGTCTTCTGGACTTGTGGACTTGTCGTTATGAGATGTTCAACTGGTCAACTCTATGGGGGGTTAAGACCACATCGGGAAATGCAATCCAGTTTGTTAACTGTGTGTGTGTGTGTGTGTTCATCAGGTGCTGGTACTGAGAAACCATGGAGTGGTGGCACTGGGGGAGACCATCGAAGAGGCCTTTCACTACATCTACAACGCTCAGTATGCCTGTGAGATACAGGTACAAACACACACAATGCAAACACACACACTACACAAACACACACACTGCCTAAACACACACTTTACACAAACACACACACACAGCCTAAACACAAACTCTACACAAGCACACACACTACACAAACACAAACACACCAAGGTCAAATGTTGGTTCCAAGTCTCATGTTTTGGACTAAGACGTCAGAACAGGCTGGTGATGAGTGCTCACTGTTCCTGTTCTAAGAGCCTCAGTGTTTACCTTAGAAAGGAAAGATAGGAATTAATGGGCTCATTAAAAAAGCGAGAGGGAGAGAGAGAGAGAGAGAGAGAGGGAGGGAGGGAGAGAGAGCGAGCGAGAGAGAGGGAGAGAGAGAGAGAAAACATGAAAACAGCTGGAGGGAAAAGCTGGCACCAAAAACAAACAGATTATATTAAAGCCTAAGACCTCCGACACCATCTGAATTAGAAGAGGAGGGAAACACGGTTTTAAATGTGCCGGTTACAAAACCAGCAGTACAGCTAAAATGGAAAGGCACTGATACAGTCAATTATTTCCTGGGTTTAATTTGGGATGGTGTGTGTATATGTGTGTGCCTGCCTGCCAGGCTGCCTCTGAGAGTGTGTGAGGTTTGTAAGGTGGACATTACAGCAGTGGTGTGGGGGGTCTTGTCGGGGTCCTGTAGGGGTCCTGTTGAAATGGGAACCAAATCTCTATTTGAATCTCAGCCACTGAGCAAATCAAAACATTAATCCAGCCCAGAAAAACCTGCTTAATATCCTAAAATAACCCCCAGCTATGCAGTGATTGACTGTGTGTGGGAGTGTGTGTGTGTATGTGTGCGCTGGGAGCTACGCTAAAATCTCATAATAAAATCTAATATCTCCCTGGGTTACATCTTTTCAATTTAAAATGTTTTCTCAATCAAGGTACGATTGTGCCTTTCTCTCCGACAAACAAAAAAACCGGTATCTCGCTTTTCTTCCCCGTCTCGTGTATTTCAACACTTCTCATCTTCTAATATCCTCTCCATTTCGTCTCTCCGCGTCCAAACTCCAGGTAAGCGCGTTCTCCTGTGCCGGCAGCGTAGACAACCTGATTGTCCTGGACGCCGAGAAGTACAAGTCCCGGACTCACGGCGTGGCCGAGTCGGGGTCAGTCAACATGGGCAGCCAGCACAAGTGGAAGGTCGGGGAGCTGGAGTTCGAGTCTCTCATGAGGATGCTGGATAACCTGGTGAGTTTTGCGCACGCCGACGCGGTGAGACGAGGCACGCGTGTCCCATCGCGCAGAAGTGCGTTGCAGTGAAATCGCTGACTGATTACCTACTGGATTTTCAGTTGGTTTCATTTTGAGAGAGGTGTAGTGAGGAAGGGAGACCCAGAAAGTCAGGATGAAGGGATACGAGAATGAGAGATGGGTGGAAAGATGAGGTTGGATGAGGGTTTGATCATGGAGCAGATATAGAGATTTAAGTAAAACAGCAAAGTGGTTGAGGAGACATTTTTTAGGGATTACATAGGGAGGGGAGTGCTGGATTAAGATAGGGAGGGGAGTGCTGGGGAGATCTGTCACTTGTTCAATACAGCTGGGCTGTTCTCTAGACTCTGGGCTGTTCTCTAGACTCTGGGCTGGGACTGACTGGGAAGCTTAACAGCAAACTCCAGATCCCATAATGGTTCAGATCCAGAGGTGCAGCGAGAATCTGAATGTGTGCACTCTCACTCCCACATGCTCTCAATCTCATTCTCTCACTCTCTCTTTCTGGCAAAGCTTTCCTTGTTTTCAGTTCTACTTTCTCTCATCTCAGCTCTCTTCTCCTCTGCCTCTTCTATTTCAATTCTATTATTTTCTCTCCCACCTCATCCGTTTCTTATCTCTACTGTGTCTTGCCTTTTTCCCGGTGAACTCTCCTGTCCCAGTGTCTTGTGTAACTATAAAATCGCCCGTTTGTCTTGATTTGTGCACCGGAAAACGTTGCATTGTGTCACCAGGGTCTGTCCAGCGGCCAAGTATCCCATCTGATTCTGTTTCTGTACTTCCCTAATCCAGTTGGAAAGCCTCAGCTTGTCTCCGAACACCAAGCTAATGTCACGGACTGTAACTGAGAGGATCGTCTCGGACGGAGGAGAGGGCCGTCGCAGGGAGAGAAAGACAGACAGGGGAGAGCGGTTAGGAAGAGAAGAGGGAAAGCGAGAGCAGGGTGAAACAGAGAAGAAGAGCTGGATTGCAAGAGGAAGAGAGATAGAGGGAGGGAAAGACCGAGGCAAAGAGAGAGCAAAAGAGAGGGAGAGACAGGAAATATTTCAATTGACTCCATCATCCATCAATGTTGGAAATTCCTCCAGGCGCCATTGTTTTTCCACTCTCCCTTCGAGGTCACAGATGGGAATCACGGGATAGCAGCCAGAGCGTCACACCCTCTCATCTCTCGCCGAAAACGTCATTGACCTATAGGATTGCTATCCAACCCCTTTCCCTTCCCGCAGGGTTACCGGACTGGATATGCCTACCGCCACCCCATCGTGAGGGAGAAGCCGCGGCACAAGTCCGACGTGGAGATCCCGGCCACGGTGACGGCGTTCATGTTCGAGGAGGACGAGGGGGCACCGCGGCTGCCATTTAACCTGACGCAACAGAGGCAGGCCCGCGAGAAGACCCGCTGGCTCAACAGCCCCAACAGTTACATGAAGGTCAACGTGGGGGCTGTGGACGAACGCACACGCACCACGGTAGGGCTCAGAGGAACGCCTCGTCTACTGCAGGGCTGGGCTGGACTGGGATTGGCGAGGCTAGGTTGGACTGAACTGGGTTTGCTTGGGCTGGGTTTAGCAGGGCTGGGCTGGGTTTACCTGGGCTGGGTTTGGCTGGGTTGGGTTTAGCAGGTCTGGGTTTGTCTGGGCTGGGTTTAGCTGGGCTGGGTTTAGCAGGTCTGGGTTTGTCTGGGCTGGGCTGGGTTTATTCTGGACTGGGAGGGTCCTGGAGAGCTGCAGGGCCAGGTCTGTTGAATTTAGCCAGTCACTGGCCTGATGGATTAGCTCAGCTTGTCATGTCAATGAACGACTGCATTTAACACACTTCTAGTCTGGTTGGATGTACATCCAGCAGGTGAGGCTTGCCGCTCTCCAGGAATCACTGGTTTGTTGGTAAACAGGTGCGCACACACACCCATTATAAACACACAAACCCATTATTAACACACACACACACAATTACACACACCCATTATAAACACACAAACCCGTTATTAACACACACACAATTACACACACCCATTATAAACACACAAACCCGTTATTAACACACACACACACAATTACACACACCCATTATAAACACACAAACCCGTTATTAACACACACACACACAATTACACACACCCATTATAAACACACAAACCCGTTATTAACACACACACACACAATTACACACACCCATTATAAACACACAAACCCGTTATTAACACACACACAATTACACACACCCATTATAAACACACAAACCCGTTATTAACACACACACAATTACACACACCCATTATAAACACACAAACCCGTTATTAACACACACACAATTACACACACCCATTCAAACTGCAGTCAGTGTTGAAACAAAGTTTCCCGTGTGCACGTCCGGGTTTTGTAACATTTGGACCCCAGGCAGGGTCAGTTTGACATTTCCAGGGAAAGTCTTGTGAAAGACCGCCCTCTTCTGGTAGATCAGAGAACGACATGTTTCGCAATACTGCTACGTAGGACCTAATGGGATCCGCAGAGGAGAAAAGAAATGTACTGTCCGTTTCTTTCGGGCAATACATTCAAAGCATGCAACAGAATTAGCTAGACAGATGTGTCTCTTAGTTCCTGTCAGCGTATCGTGAACTAAATGACCTAGACAGCTTTGACTGGTTCTGATTGGTCCTTTTTTCTCCTCCTGTGCAGTGGATGAAGTCCGAGGAGGGCGGCAACAGCAGCGGTACCCCTATCCGGATCGAGGACCCCAATCAGTTTGTTCCCCTGAACACCAACCCCAGCGAGGTGCTGGAGAAGAGAAACCGAGTGAGTCACAGATCTAGGATCAGATTTCCCCTCAACACGTCTTTTACATTCCTGTTATGAGGAGGTGGGAGGGAGCAGGTCAAATATCTAGGGGGCGACATCCAAACGCGTACAAATCCCTCCTGTGGTTACTGTTTGCTGGTGTCGGCTCCTCTTCATACAACCGGTGAGATGACCTTGCAGGTTCTGTGACTGATGATGTCACGGCCGTGTTGTCCAATCACAGATCCGAGAGCAGAACAGGTTTGACATGATGACGTCTGGACCTCGCTCTCAGCACCTAGCCGGCATCCCATTGGACGAACCGCGAATGGTATGTGGACATGTAAAAGCATTGGCCAGTAATACAACACCAGTGATTTTGTTGCATTTCAGATTCTGGGAAGCAGGAAGTGTTCTTATTACAATTTTGTTTCCATTATATTTATGCAATAAGGCAGTTAAGGGGTGAGTTATATTGCCAGCACACCATGGCATAAGAGCTCTTCTGAGCCACAATGGATCACAGAGTGCCTGGATACATCCCTTAGCGTGCTATATTAACCATATACCACAAACCACAAAATGCCTTCCTGTTATTATAAACTGCTAACCAACTGAATTAGAGCAGTGAAAACACATGTTCTGTGATTCCCGTGGTAAACTGTTTCATACCGGTGACGTCACCGGACTTTGAAAGCCCTCCGGTCTCTGACAGATTGTCATGGGCTTGGGGGGGTTATGCAAACCTATGTTACCACACAACCCTGTGCCAGTGAAATGAAGTGTGCCCTGTGAACACAATGTCACGTTGAGCTCATTTCTTAACACCCGACCCAGTGGCATTAAAGTCAGCTCAAAATAACTATTGGAATTGATAACAGAACACAGGAGGCAAAAGCCCAGGCCTTTAACTCCGTGGCTTTTAGCCAATCAGCATTCAGTGTCCAAATACCCCTTTTATGTGTTTGTGCCACATTAATTATCGTTCCACACCAGCAGGTGGGGCTATAGTCACATGAATTCAACCAGTGTCCGAGCTGAGAATAGTCTGAGAGCGGTCTGTTATTTCAATGTCTGATATCAGTTTGTGATGAGAAAACGGGTGTGATTGTTTATTAAATAGTGTTCTCTACATGGTGTTTGTCTGTTGTTCAATGGCCAGTCGGTCCCTGTTAAGGTAAAATTCCTCATGGTCTTCATGAATGCTACATTAGTGGTGTGTCTTTTTAACCCATAGTGATGTTAGCTCACTGTATGGTTTCACTGTTTGTTGTGGTGGGGCATGAACTTTTTCATGTTGGCGTGGCCACACACAAACACAATCTCTGTTGTCCATGACGTCTATTCAACACATTTCTTTTGAGTCTGCGTGGTTCTGGAATAAAATATCTTTCAGTGTGGCATTTGTGGAATGGCATTTGTGTGTTTCAATCTCACTGCATTACTTTATATTCTAGCTCTAGTACGGGCATTCATCTCCTCAGTATTGGTTTGTGTGTGTGTGTGTGTGTGTTTTCCTGATCTGTTGTGATTGTTATATTGTCACAGAGTTGTATTATTGCCTCTTATGTTAACACTCTTTCTCACTCTCTCACACACCTTTTCCCTCTTTATCTCTCTCGCTCTCTCTCTCTCTGCAGCCATATGTGCCATCTGAGGATGACCACATGGATCCATTGCCTCCCAATCCATTCAGTCAGCTGTCCGAGAGAGAGATAGAGGAGTACAAGAGGAACGTGGAGAGGAGACAGCTGGGACTGAGCGGTAGGAGAGAGACACACGCCTAATGCACGCGCACTCACACACAGAGTCCAGGCTAACCTTGCGCTTAGCAAGGAACTGCTAGAAGACAATTCTACCAGCTGAACACCTGGACCTCTGAAAGCATGTCCTTGTCCCTCTTTAGTAGCTGCTTGATATCCAGGGATCCCCAGTTCCCCCATCTGTCTTTCACATGTCTTTCCCACACTTCTTAGTAGACTTGGCTTAGTAGACAATTGTTGATATATTTCCAGAGCCACTTGTCCACTTGCTATTCAGGGAAGAAGGGAAAATACCTATCAACTGGAGAGAGAAAAGCCTAGTCCTCTCCACAGATCCACACAGTTCTGCTATGATTCCTGGAGCCATTGTCTATCCTCCTGCTCATCAGACCTCACTAAAACTACAACCTCACTAAAACTACAAAAAACTAGAACCCTCACTAAAACTAGAACCCTCACTAAATATACATCTATCACTTAAGGGTCATGTACATGTAGGCACTTGGTTTGCGCTCCACAGCGATCACCACCACCCTCATACGAGGCCTGATTAGCGATCATCGCATTCACACTGGCAGTTGTTAGCAGCGAATGCCATGTAGAAGTTACAATAAATACCAAGTCCCCCTGCCTCGCTGACCTTTAGTAGTGGTTTCTTCTCCCATTTATGGATTGACTCAGAGGTCGCGATTAGTGCCTAGCCATTGAGCAAGGCTAATCGCTACAGGCTAACCACTAGCCGTGGGTGGTCAACAAAACTCAGCATGAGGTGCATTAGCGAAGCCTATAAATGCTGCAGTGTGCCCCACCCTAAAACCACAAACCTCAATAAAACTCCAACCCTGACTAGAATTACACAAGAACTACAACTTCAACTAAAACTGTAACACTCACCTAAATTACACTAAAACTACAAACCTCGCTGAAATTACACTAAAACAACAATCTTTGGCTACAACGACAACCTTGACCCCAGCCCCCTGTCGTAAACTGAGTCATAGTCTGTAATTAGTCACCTTTGGAAACAGCTATACTTATCCGTGGTGGTGACGAAGTCTCGGTTGAGGCCTGTTTTTCCTGTTTAGTTGTCTGTCAGTTGGGAGTCAGAACACTGATAGCCCTGTTGTGCGGCAGGGTGCTAGCGCAGCTTGCTGCTCCCATCGCAAACACCACTCCGTCCTGAGGGTGGCTCGGGAAGGCCGACGGGACAGCCAGACCGGCTCACAGCAGGTTTTCACGCCCACCTAATGAGTGGGCTCGGTTGCCATGACACCCCCCCCCCATCCCCATCTCCTCTGTGACGTCCAATCTGGTCGGCGGTTCTGTTCTGTGCAGAAGGCTCTAATGCATTACTCAAACCGCGATATTGATGGGATCACCGACTGTCTGTCCACAAGGCTACCGTGAAGTCCATCGCCACTGGGGGAATTAATGTGTTGTAATGGCACTGAGTGGATTGATGTACAGTGATGAGGCCCAGATTAATTACTGTTTAACCCCTTAGCCTTTTCTCTTGCCTGTAATGTTATTTACATTGGTGCTGTCTGTCTACTCCAACATAGCCTGGTGCCTGTTCAGTTTGTGTTTTTTTTTGTCTGTCATCACTAATCTCTTGCCCCCAAAACCCCTCATTCCCCTCTCTCCAACCCCCAAACCCACTCCCACCAACCCACTTTCTCACCCTGGCACCCTAACCACAAATCCCTCACCCCTCACCCCTGACCCTTCACCCCCTCCTGCAGATGGCGAGCACGACCTAACCTCAGACGACGCTTCCACTCTCTCTCAGTCTCTGTCTCAAACTCACTCACCGCAAATAACTCCGGCTAAAGAAGGTATCTCGCAGAGACAGATTGTATCATTCATTATAATGAAATGTGTTTCTGTTAGAATGTGTAGTGTATGTGCCTGCATGCGTGTGTCTGTCTGTCTGTCTGTGAACCAAACTGAATTTGAAAGATTATGCGGTGCTTTGAAACAAAATCTTTAAAAAACATTCTAGATTCCTTTGGTTCCACTTTCACCCAGAATGTTCAAAAGGACACAAAGCCTAGTGTGTTAAAACAGCGTGCAGTTCCTTCTAATCAGTTAACAATGACTCACTTTTTACTTCCCGTAGAACTTCTTGCTGTCAAGTTAACAAAGCACCTGTAACCACACAAGCAACATGCAACCATTCAAACCGAACACTGCTACCCACAACAAACGAGTGTGTGTGTGTGTAAGACACCACCGAATATATGACACTGAGATCAATAAGTTATTCCCCTGTGGTGTCCAAATCAGGTCAATTTTTGCACACAACCTCTTCTGATGTCACCCTTTGGGTCTTTGTAGCACACTGAAAAGCCCTTGAAATTGAACAGTAGAACTGTGCTTTGTAAAGAACCCCCTTCCCTGCCGTAATTGGATTCCCTGGATTCCCATTGGCCTTTTCCTCTAATGGCTTTATGACCTCACACGGGCAGTGAGCTTGGTCATCCAAGGAGACCTGTCACAGGAACACAGACAGCAGAATGGAAGGAATGACCACCGTTAAATGACACTGGCGTGTGGGTTTCACAGTACGCAAAACAGAACATGCAGCACTAGCGATTATTATTTTCGTTGTTACAAATTGTACAGAGCCTTTGTCCCACTTTAGGTACAGCCTTGTCACCATCGGGGTGTGCCAGGTTACTCTGTTGAATGAGCGGCTCATTGAGTTGGCGATTAGTAAAGAGACACTGGTCGTATAAACAGTAGTACTAGACTTCAGGTGGAGTAGGTGTCATTTGTTGATGCCTTCTTTGCGGTTGCTCTGGGTTCATGTTAAATTTAGCACCGTGAAATATTTATCTGGGGAAAACAACTCAACATACAGGCCTACAAAAGAAACAGAATCAGGTATAGTGTTGGGAGTTTCTGGATAAGTGACCTATATACATTTTAGTTAGTGAATTGCAGTTTTCCTGCTTATTCTCTCCTACAGATAATCTTCCAAACAGATTTTCAGTCCAATTGTCTGCATGTTCTTTTTGCTAAGAACCATCCGACTGTGCATTTTGGAAAAAGCTAACAGAACTGTGCACCCGTGACCAGGTGTATTGTGGTTGTTTTTCGGGAGTGGTTAGCCAGCATGCCTGGACTCTCTGACCCCTGTTGTTCCTCCAGATAACCACACGATGCAGAACGGCAAGGACGGCGGCGACCACGAGGTGAACGAGGAGCTGAGCAAACGGGTCAGTCAGCTGACAACGAGCGTGGAGAGCGTGGAGATCACCGTCCGCGCCGGTGAGAAGATCGAAGACTCCGCCCTCTCCCCCGAGAGTTCGCCCTCAAAGTCCCCCAACAAGAAGAAGAAGAAGTTCCGCACTCCCTCCTTCCTCAAGAAGAACAAAAAGAAAGAGAAGACTGAGGCCTAGAGATGGAGGGATAATATAGCCTATATACAATACAGTTAGAGGAAATACAAGAAAGAGGAGACTGAGGCCTAGAGATGGAGGGATAATATAGCCTATATACAATACAGTTAGAGGAAATACAAGAGTGGCAGCACCCACTTATATTTTTCCCCCATGTTTTTATTGTTAGGTTTTTATGTCCAATGTTGTCTTATTTTTGGTTTTTAATTTAATTTTTTTAACAAATGGTTCTTAAAAAAGAAGTGCTGGTTGGAAAAAAGTCACATATTGAGTTTCATCTCACTCTGCTTAATAGTTCAGCATCATTGTTTTTGGAAAGGCCTGGGTTAAAATTAGTACGTTCCAAGGAATATAGGTAACCAGATTCTGTAGAACTAGGTCCTCCCCCATGTTCAATATTCGCTACCATTGGCACATAGTGGATTTTGATTATGGAATTAGAAAACAGCCAATCATATTCCTTACTTCATTATGACCTGCCAACACTGGCAGGTCTAGTTATGCGTCAGTGGTATTTTAAATGGCAGTGTGACTACTAGCTAACACCTAGCTAGCGTACAGAAAACCTTTAAGCCCTTATGGTAATCATAACAACTACCATGTTATTATTTCTACTACTCTGTCATTAAATGAGGTCTGCTTTTTAAATATGTAGGGAATGGCCACATAATGTAATTGTCACACTGGAATACTGGTTTAGGATGGTTTTGAAGTTACAGGGTTTAATTTTTTGTTGTTCTTTCAACCCACTCTAGCTTTTTGAGTTTGTCTGTTAATCCTGCTTCTCTACTTTTGCTTCTGTCTTATATCCTTCTTTCTTTTATTTGCCCTCTTTCCGCTCTCTCTGTTGAAAGTGAAACAGTATTTACAGTACCTATCTATTGGCTAGCTAGATTATTGAACTTCACCTTTTTTGCTGACAGGTGCTGATTCACTCTACTCATAGCATTTTTTCATGGTCATTCTCTTAATGATTTCATTTTTTTGCCAAACTAAAAGGAAGAAAGAAAAAAACAATCACGTTTTAGTGAAGAATTATCATTTATATGCATTTTAATCTAATTTAGATTCATAAACACACAAGTCATCTCATGAAATATTTCTTTGGCGTATTTTCTTTTTCTTTTCTTTTTTTTACTGAAAACTATTTGGTTTACCAGCTTCACTCAGTTTTGTACTCCTTTCTATACTTTTACAGAGAAAAACACAATGTTTAACATGTTTTGCAAGAATCCAAATTCATAAGTTGATCTAGGTTACTGTAGGGTTGGCTGCAGGTTTCTCTCAAATTATTTTCTTGTTCCGATTACTAAAATACTATATAACTGAGATATATGAAAACTGGATATGTTGGGTATAGATTTTTAACTATATATTTTTTATTTCATTGTGCTGCTTTTACTGTGCTATTTCTAGAACACTTTGTAGTGGTTTCACCAATGAAGGAGATTCTACAGTCAGTGGAAGGTTGAGGTTCATAACCAGGTAGCCTGCATAGGATACAATTACGGTGGAGGAAAATGAGTCCTGTCAGAAAATACTTTGTGTCACGCTTACATTTGGCCCTTGACCATGGTTCTGGCGCCGTTTTTACTGTGGAGTGTATTTGATGTATGTTTCGCTTAAAGCCATACTGTCATTTCTTTCTCGTTTTAGTCACAAGACAAAGTGTCAGAATGCTGTCCTGCCGGCTCGGGTTGTCAGAATTAGCCGGAATGCTACCAGGACCGTCATTAGGCCTCTAATTCCCCTCTTGAGTCAGCCTTATGACTGCTCATAAAGCAGCTAAGTCACCCGTATGACCAGCTCATTTAGCAGCCTGTAAGTCGTGGTTGTTTGCATAGCCACTAGAGCGACCTGGATGCCTGGAAATGATACCACTGGCATTAATGTGACAGTGCTGACTTATCTCAACTGGCACTCCTTAAGTCCTTCTGAAGTCAGAATTCGAGAAAGTGTGAAGAATATCGACTTCAAATTGTCATCTCCTTTTGTATTTTCATCTCTACAGCTCCTCTCATGAGGTTGTCAGTCGAGCAAACTGGATGCCGTGTGGTTCATTCTCCGGAGGATAAAAGTCACGAATGGGGAGTTTGACCTAGAGTTTGTTTGACCTGTTGTTGACCCCATTTTATAAGCCAAAGTTGGTCGCCACGCCACACTCGCCCGTGAATTATTTTATTATATAGTTCATATACCAGATGCACCAATATCCCAGCTAGCAATGTGAAGTATAGGATTTGGAACATAGAGATAAGAATGAAGACCGAGGATGGAGCAAAGGTTGAAGAGAGGCCCATTTAGCTGTGTAAATAGTCCTAGCAACTGTCGTTAGCTTTTTGGTATCACAGTCACTTGGAAAGCTGGACAAATTAGTGAGTTTTCCAGTGGTCAAGTGTATGTTTTTTGGGGAAGCCTAAGGTTTACTGGGAGACTCAAATGACAATAATACATTGTTTTATTATTGCTCAAAATTTTACTGATTTTCATACCATACCAGTTCTCCTTTTCGACAAATTCCTTCATTTCCGTCTTTCCATTTGTATTAGAGAGATGTTTTCAGTTCACTCTTTTCTGTGTCCTGTCTACCAGCGTTCGTCTTTCTTATTAAACATTTACGGTTTTAGATTTTACCAACCACTCTCAGATTAATCAAATGTGCATTTGCATTCTGTTATTCCTTCCTTTCTACCAATGGAGTGCACATTGTTTTACTAACTAATGCCTAGACCCCTACCCTCCATTCTTTTCAGTTCATTAAAGGAAAAGAAAATAATTGCTTTGGCATGCAAGCAATGAGCCAAACCTTACTGGTGACCTGTGAACATAGACCCACCCTATTATAAATGGTTCTCTAATGGAGTTGCTTTTAGATGTATTGCTAATCAGTGTAAATTCACGAAATAAAACTGTATTTTAAGAAACGGATGCTTCATTTTTTCCCCCTGTGATTTAAGCGCCTCATCTTCAGTAGCTGGAATAAAGTCATTTCAGATTGGATTTCATTCACTCATATTATTCTTTTAAGTGTTTTATATACGTTGAACATAATCCATACATCACACTCAAATTTTTGTTTGATCATAAAAGATCGGCCAAGGTGATGCAATGAAACAAATCGTAAGCTTTTTAAAGTTGCTTGCTGGACAGATACTATGCTGTAAATATATATAATATATTATAGAGATTTTAATGACATATAACATATCAGAAAGTTAATGATGCTGCATAACCTTGGCCAAATATGCAGGCTCCATGCTCATGCCGTGCTCTGGTCATAGGTTTGAGACGTACTGGAGGAGAAGGAGACCTTACTGCACATCAGTGGCAAAACACTTTGAGTGAAGATACGTCTATTTTACTGAAATCCGATATTTGCGTGTGGATTGTTTTTACGCTGTCTTAATAATCCACGGAGGAACTGTAATGTGCTTCAGTCTCTGCATGTGTGTTGTGTGTGTGTTTGGCTGTGTCTGACGATAGCAAAGGCACAGACAGGAAACGTTTGATTTGACATGACCCACCACGACTCTTCGTAAAGCACGGGAAAATGCAAAGTGTGCGTACGCGTCACAAATTATTTGTGTACACCTCACCACCAACTCAATGAATTGGAGATGTTGATGCCCACAGCAAGGGATCCCTGGGTTAATTTCATGCTGGCGTCAACCAATTACAGTTCAGTCAGTGCCGACTCAAAATGGCTCCTTTGTTGCACAATAAACATGGGACAGTCGGCAGAGTAACCAGGCGACTGCGGTCATGCGTGCCATCGTGCCTTTGCTGTTCGTCCTCAGATATATATGAAATATGCAAGATGAAGGACGCCTGTGTGCTTCTAGTACAGAAAACCTAGCGCAGGCTGGGTTTGCTAGTAACTTCTGTCTGTCTGTGTGTGTGTCCGCCAGTCCGCGGTGGCCTCTGTGCGTGCTGAACCCTGGTCCCTGGTTCTATTGTGAATGTCTCATCAACAAAGTGCACTGTGTCGGGTAACTCTCCCCCTGCTATGAACATTAAAACGCATATGAGCAAAGAACGGTTGGCTCTGTGGAATTATTTCTTGGAGCGCGTGTAGCCAAGTCTGTTGTCTTGTCCGTCGCCGATCACTGGCAATGTGGAAAGGGTCACGGGGTCGTGGTACCCGGCGTCTGTTAAAGGGAACCACCCCCCCCTCCCCCGAACAATGTGACTACTTCCTCATTGTCTTGTCAGTAATGCAGCACAGAGCTGGTGCCCTAATGGACATGTTAATGCTGTTCAGTGGGGGGTCTGGATCATGAAGGGAAGGGCTGGCTGTTAAGGGTTACTCTGGTCTCATTGGGGGTCTTGTAGTGGGGAAGCATCTTGTGTACCAGTCCCTGGCTCATTCATATTCATAGAGCTATACTGTACTGTGTGTAGCTGTCAGCCTGTGTCAGGGGCTCTGTCGGGGGGGACCTACTGTAATACCGTCAAGGATAATGTGTGTGTGTGTGTGTGCGCGTGTGTGTGTGTGTAACGGCGGGCCTGCTATCATGTTTTCTCCCCCTGGCTGTGCGTTCATCTGGAAGTGGGGCCGGCTCATTGTTGTGACACCCACAGCGTGACTCCGTCTGGAGGGCAGGGAGCACCCCCAACCCACCGACACTGTACCCCCGCACCTCGTTCTCCTTCTGTACAGTACACCCCTCGCCCCCCCGCCCCATCTCGCACTCTGTGTCATGGCCCCATCCCCTCCACCCTCTCTCTCTACACCCCCTCCACCCTCTGTCCCCCCGACACTGCACCTAGTGGTCAGGAATCTAATTGCCCCAACAACAACATGCACCCATATTGGTTCCAACGATGTATATAACAAGTGTAGACTAATAGTGTGGACTAATAGATGTATATAACAGGTGTAGACTAATAGTGTGGACTAATATCTGTATATAACCAGTGTAGACTAATAATGTGGACTAATAGGTGTATGTAACAGGTGTAGACTAATAGTCTGGACTAATTGGTGTAGATTAATAGTGTGAACTAATAAGTGTATATAACAAGTGTGGACTAATAGTGTGGACTAATAGCTGTATATAACAGGTGTAGATTAATAATGTGGACTAATAGGTGTATGTAACAGGTGTAGACTAATAGTCTGGACTAATTGGTGTATGTAACAGGTGTAGACTAATAGTGTGGACTAATTGGTGTATATAACCGGTGTAGACTAATAGTCTGGATTAACAGTTAACTAAAACAGATGTAGACTTACATGTGTATATAACAGTGACCTGGAATAGATGTACACTAGCAGTGTAACAAGTCTAGACTAACGTTGTAGACTAACAGTGAATTATACCAGGTGTAGACCAACAATGTATATAAAAAGGTGTAGTCTAACAGTGAATTATACCAGGTGTAGAATGATTGTTTATACAACAGGTGTAGACTAACAGGGCATTTAAGGTGTTTACTAGCAGTCCAGACAGTTTAACAGTGTAAATGAACCGGTGTAGGCTAGTGTTTTCTGACAGTGTAAATGAACCGGTGTAGGCTAGTGTTTTCTGACAGTGTAAATGAACCTGTGTAGGCTAATGTTTCTGACAGTGTAAATGAACTGGTATAGGCTAGTGTTTTCTGACAGTGTAAATGAACCTGTGTAGGCTAATGTTTCTGACAGTGTAAATGAACTGGTATAGGCTAGTGTTTTCTGACAGTGTAAATGAACCGGTGTAGGCTAGTGTTTTCTGACAGTGTAATTGAACAAGTGTAGGCTAGTGTTTTCTGACAGTGTAAATGAACTGGTGTAGGCTAGTGTTTTCTGACAGTGTAAATGAACCGGTGTAGGCTAGTGTTTTCTGACAGTGTAAATGAACCGGTGTAGGCTAGTGTTTTCTGACAGTGTAAATGAACCTGTGTAGGCTAATGTTTCTGACAGTGTAAATGAACCGGTGTAGGCTAGTGTTTTCTGACAGTGTAAATGAACCTGTGTAGGCTAATGTTTCTGACAGTGTAAATGAACTGGTATAGGCTAGTGTTTTCTGACAGTGTAAATGAACCTGTGTAGGCTAATGTTTCTGACAGTGTAAATGAACTGGTATAGGCTAGTGTTTTCTGACAGTGTAAATGAACCGGTGTAGGCTAGTGTTTTCTGACAGTGTAATTGAACAAGTGTAGGCTAGTGTTTTCTGACAGTGTAAATGAACTGGTGTAGGCTAGTGTTTTCTGACAGTGTAAATGAACCGGTGTAGGCTAGTGTTTTCTGACAGTGTAATGAACTGGTGTAGGCTAGTGTTTCTGACAGTGTAATGAACCGGGTGTAGGCTAGTGTTTTCTGACAGTGTAAATGAACTGGTGTAGGCTAGTGTTTTCTGACAGTGTAAATGAACCGGTGTAGGCTAGTACCGGTGTAGGCAAGTGTTTTCTGACAGTTTAAATGAACCAGTGTAGGCTAGTGTTTTCTGACAGTGTAAAATACGCACTACAGGAATAAAAATTAAATAAAACATATAGTATAGTAACAGAAAGAAAATGCATGTGGGGAAGAGGCGCCCATGCGCTTTAATGTTGGTTTATTATGTGGACACTGAGCAACCCAACCCGCTCCACTTCCATCCTGTCAATGAGGATGGGTGCGATCTCTCCGTTTTGGGACACACATTCTACATAATTTTCTGCCCAGGCTAAAACGTGTCTCTCTAAACTAGAGAGAATTAATATAATTTATTTCACCAGCCGGAGAAAGGATATTAATGAATAGTTAGAGTCAGTGGCATTGGCACCCCAATGACCATAATAACACTGTCCTTCTGACTTGCAATACATACACACTCACACACACCGATAACATTTACTCAGAAGGGACGTTATGTGGTTATCCAATATTTACATTGAACTCCTTCGTAATCTCCTTCCATTCTAGGATGAAAGCAATCTTCCACCATATTTTTATGAGAACCCACCCCAATGAGAAAAATGAATCCCTCCATTCCTCTGCCTCCTGTAATCCACAGTCCCAGCGTCCAGGCCTGGTTCCAACGTGGGTTTCTTTCCTTTCCTCCTACATTCTTTGTGCATTGTTTTCTATTTAGACTAAGGCAGATAAGTGACATCACAGCCTGAAATCCATATTTTGTACTGACATTCCACTGAAAAGACAGAGATTGTGGGGTACACAGAGTTGAACATCCGGGTTAATGCCGGAGAAGCTAATGAAAACTAAAGTGAATGCTTTTAAACAGCAAGTCGACGCCCAGTGATCAGTGAGTTCTTCAGTGAAGGGAGTACAGGAAGGAAAAATGTCTACAGTATGGAACATGGCCTCCAGGCTGTCCTATGCAATGAGACTTCAATGGCTTCGCTAATCTAAAGAAACAGTCTATACTTCCTTCCTCCTCTACCCATCCTCCCCCCTCCGCTTTCATCCCTCTCTTGCTTCCTCTCCTCATCCTCACTCCGCTATCCACCCTCCCCTCGTTCATTTTCCTCCCTCCTTCTCATCGATCCATCCTGTCTGACCTCCCCCTGTTAACACACACTCCTCCATCCACTCTACCTGACCTCCCCCTGGTAACACACACTCCTCCATCCACTCTACCTGACCTCCCCCTGGTAACACACACTCCTCCATCCACTCTACCTGACCTCCCCCTGGTAACACACACTCCTCCCTCCACCCTTCCTGACCTCCCCCTGGTAACACACACTCCTCCCTCCACCCTACCTGACCTCCCCCTGGTAACACACACTCCTCCCTCCACCCTACCTGAACTCCCCCTGTTAACACACACTCCTCCCTCCACCCTACCTGACCTCCCCCTGGTAACACACACTCCTCCCTCCACCCTACCTGACCTCCCCCTGGTAACACACACTCCTCCCTCCACCCTACCTGACCTCCCCCTGGTAACACACACTCCTCCCTCCACCCTACCTGACCTCCCCCTGGTAACACACACTCCTCCCTCCACCCTACCTGACCTCCCCCTGGTAACACACACTCCTCCCTCCACCCTTCCTGACCTCCGGTATCCATAGAAACAGTTGTCTTTACACACAATGGACACGTGTGTGTGGGGGGGGGGGGGTTTGACGTATGTGTCTGTGTGTGTGTGTGTGTGTATGTGTGTGTTTGTGTATGTGTGTGTGTGGTCCCAGTGTTTTTTGGCAGGTCCCCACCAGGGAAAACATAATTTCCGACTTAGGGTTACTGTAGGTGTGGGGAATAATAAGTAGGACTATTGTTAGAATTGGGATTACTTTAAGGTTTAGGTATCACAAGTTAGGTTTTTGAGGTTAGGATTAGGTAAAGGTTAGGGTTAGGGTTATGTCTTGTGCTAGGGAATAGGAAACATGGATTTCTATGTCTGTAAAGTCTCAGGTCCACACAAGTGTTGAAAGACAAGCATGTGTTTTTGAGTGAGTGTGTGCGTTGGTGTGTGGTTGTCATGGAGGGTTTTGGAGTGTAGGGTTACTGTGTATGGAGGGATCTCTCTTTAGATGCAGCTTCTGAATAGAGGAGAAAAAGTAGAGGAAGACAACTGACACCAGAGGAATCCTCTCTTCCTTTCCTTCCCTCTTATCCGCTCCTCTGTTGTCATCTTCTCTCCCATTCACTCCTCTCCCTCTCCTCACCTTAACAGTGGGGAGTCTCAGGTCCTCCCTCACCATCGTCTCCATGGCGTCTGAATGGAGGAACGGAGAACGAGAGAACCAGGGGAGTTCAGTTGACTTTTTCCCAACAGGAAATCGCCCATGTTGTTTTCAGAGTGCCCTAATCTCTTTTTAATATCAGGTTGTGGGAAAACTGGGGGGGGGGTAGACAGGAGGAAACACAGAGGCAAAGAGAGAGGGACACAGAAGGAGACAGAGGGACAAAGGGAGAGACAGGTTTGTGGGGCAGGTGGTTAAGAACGGAGCAGACAGTGGGAAACCTGAGGAAAAACCGAGGCAAAAGAAACCAGGTCTGCATGAATGACTGTGTCTTTCTGTCCCTCAGTTAGGCCGTCTGTATATTTCAAAAAATGCAGTGTAATGTAGGTGACTACAATCTAGGAATATTCCAGATATATTTCGGGATGTGGTCTTGCTGGTCCAGCTGAGGGACAGACATATTAACAGACATAGACAGACATTAAAAGACATAGACAGACATATTAACAGACATAGACAGACATTAAAAGACATAGACAGACATATTAACAGACATAGACAGACATTAAAAGACATAGACAGTCATATTAACAGACATTAAAAGACATAGACAGACATATTAACAGACATAGACAGACATATTAACAGACAAAGATGGAAGAAGGATTCCTGGCTATTTGTCAGTGTCATTTAGTAGAAACCCATCCCTCCCGTTAGCCTGCTATTGTTGGAGATGGTGGGGGGGGGGAGCTCACAAAAGAACCGAAGAGCCCTTGATACAAAACTTAGAGCCCAGGGGTTGTGCCGCGTTAACCTCTTTACGTTGATGCACCACTGCTTTTTTGTTGTAAGTAAGGTCTCTATGTCTTTGGTTCCGCCCCCCCCCCCCCCCCCCCCCCCCCCCTGCATTAGAGCATGCTGGTCATCCCTCCTGGGTTGGGAGGCACCGGGGGTGTGGGGGGGGGGAGGGGGCATGGCCACTCTCCATTAAATTCTTTGTGTTGGCGTTGGTGTACGTCCTCCCAGCTCTCCCCCACTGCTCCTAGACACACGTTCACTGTGCCCCTCTTACGTACAACGCAAGCTCTCTCACACACACACACACACACACACACACACACACACACACACACGTCACACACTACACCCGCACAGTACACGCACATATGAACGCACAAGCTTTCTCTTTCTCCCTTTACTACCCCATCCCCGCCCACCCACCCACCCTCCCACACACACACACACACACACACACACACAGTAAAACAGCATATTAGGTGTTGTCCAGTGGGTCACAAACACGCTGACAGGCTGACGTAATGCACACAATGTGGCTAAATCCCAGGGACAGAATGGGCTGACAAGCCCCTTACCACAGGAGATCTCTTGAGTTAAGCTGGCGTAAGCCACAGCATGTCACAATATAGGATGCCCTTCTGGGGGGGGGGGGGCATAGGCTGGGATATCGGCCATCGGGTCATAGGATTGTGTATCACACAGGCATTATGGGCCGTCTTCCTAAGCGTGTCTCATAATCAGTTACTGATTATCCGTTGTTAAAATAGCACGCTGTCTTTCAAATACGCCGGGAAAGAGATGGTTCGGGGGTTGATCACGAACGTCATGGCGACTTTTTTGGCGGTCGCCAATCACCCTTCAAAACGCAGCCGGCGCAGTGAGCACCCAGGGTCGGGAAGCGACCTTGTTTCATCTACATCGTTTTTTGAAAACTAGATTTTTCGTTTCGTAGCCGAGGCGGCAGAATTCCGATCCTGGCGGTCAGGCGCCCACGTTACCGCAACACTGTCCTCAGCAGCTGGGGAAGACAGCAGCAGGGACGGTCAGGCTGAACCTTTAACAGTCATGCATCAGTCCTTGAATCATCAGCTCAGCACCCTATCTAACCAATAGACAACACGTATTATATACAACAAATGTTTACAGGATAGGCACATTATTCCTCTCTCTCTCTCTCTCCCTCTCTCTCTCTCTCTCTCTCTCTGTCCCTCTCTCTCCCACCTCTTTCCATCTCCTGACACCGTCCCTTGTTAATTTCTGTACATGTGACCTGATAAAGGTCATGGGTCATGGGCCAGTGAGTGGAGGGGGGTTGTGGGGGGGGTCTCAGTTCTCTAAGCCGTTCTTGTTATAAGCAGAGGCCTGGTCTCCGCCGAGCCTTTCAGTGGGGGGGGGGGGGGGCCGGAATGAACTCCGTAGGAGGGCATGCTCCCTTCGCAGGCTGTTACGTACCCCGCCTCCAGGAACGTTGGAGGGGTAGCCATCTGCGCCCTTTGTCTGGGGTCTGAGCCCACCACCCCCCCCCCCCCCTTTACACACACCCCTCTAGTCAACTCCCACAGTTGGAGGGAGTTCAGGCCTCGATTGAAAATTACTCTTTTCTCTCTCTCTCTCAATCTCTCTCTCTCCCTCTCTCCTTCTCTCTCCCTCTCTCCTTCTCTCTCCTTCTCTCTCCCTCTCTCCTTCTCTCCTTCTCTCTTCTCCTATGCCACCACTCAGTAGGGGAAAATAACTTATTGAGCAGTCAATAGCAACCCTTGGCTATGTATATAGAACTAGAATGTGGTTCAGCAAAGCTGGGGCCTCTCTCCTCTTCTGGAGGGAGACCCAGTGTGAAATTTCTCCTTTACCCTCCTCCTGTCTCCCTCTCATCACACAGGCACACAATGAGGCCTTGTGTGTCTTTGCCCCTCGTTGATGGAGGGAGCGCTTCACGTAGCTTATTGTCACGGCTCCAGACAGAAATGACCAACTGACCGAATGTCCTTGGTGAGGGGATAGTGTTTGAATTGCCCACTGAGTGCACTGACGGACATCCAACATCAAAGTTGGGTTTTTTTTTATTGGTTTTTATTTTCTATATCGACCGCTTAGTGGGATTCCAGTGGGGGGAAAAAACCAATCCACCGGGCAACAGTCATAAATCGTTTTAATATCCAAGCAGAGCCACTGAAAGGATGAAAAAAAGAAAGAATAATTAACGGGGCGGGCGGGGGGGGGGGGGGTGAATCCTCACAATGTCAGAGTTTAAACAGCGTAGAAATAAGACACCCATGACTTTGGCTGAGCATCACTAATTAGAGTCTTTTATAGTGCACAACCTCTGTCAAAACTAGTGTACTAGATAGGGGATAGGCTATCCTTTGGGACAGACATAGTCTGCCCCTTCAAATCCCCAGGAGTAAAATATCAGAAGGCAGACAATGAGACGATCATTACAATACACACGAAATCCCTATTCTGGAGTTAAGACCGACTAAAGGCGGTGACTAGACGAGCCGTCGTTAACAAAGCACAGATGTTCAGAGCGAGGGAAAGAGAGAAAGAGAGAGAGAGAGGGGGAGGGAGAAAGAGACAGAAAGAGAGGGGGAAATCAGACATGGCTCCCTCTCCCCACCATAGAGAAGTAGAGCATTCAGCCCCCTGCATCGTCTCCTTGTCGAAGCCAAGCAAGCCTAACAAGCGTCTCGGGTCCAGTGAATGGGAGACCTAGTTTCGGCCTTAGCTGGGCTCTCGGGCTGCGTTCGTTCTGCCTGGCTGGGGCTACTGTCCTATTGTTCAACCCTCAGGGCGGCACGGCCATCCTGGTTCTTCAGTGAGGGAAGAGCCCTCCGTAGTCCCAGACAAGGGGGACTGATACGGGGATAAGGCGGTGGCCGGGACCCTTAAACTGGAGGTCGGCGCCCAGAGAGGAAATCTCAGAGGCGGGTCAGTGAGTCAGTGCGAATGCGTTCGCGGACGCACACCAGCGCTCTTTATTTGGGTCGTGGGAGGTTAGTCAATTTCTCATTTGGGTCAGAACCTTTGTGTTTTAGTTGCGCTGGACAGGACAAGGGGTGATGGATTTGGAGGGGAGGGACTCGGGGGGTGTCTGCGCTGTTCTAAGAGATGATTCTCTAACTGCTTCGCCGAATGGACTTGGCCCTAAATGGGCGGTTAAAATGTCAGAGTGATGAGAGGTGGGCGGGACATGAGCCCTAGATGATGATGTTGCTGTTGTCGGGGACAACACGCCAGCTTTAGAATCCTCAGCATGATTCGTTGCTACCCAGGCCGCCTCACTCCTGCCACTGACTGAGTCGTGAAAACAATTTTGTGTGAACATGGAAGAAACTCATAGAAAGCTGTTAGCAACCAATATGTAATGGCTGTCCAACCAAGCGAATATTTTTTTTTGTTGTCATGCTGATTTATTGCTGTTAGAGGCACATTTGCTGTAAAAGCAAGAAACCAAAGGCCCATTGTGAGTCCATGGTATTAGTGGATTTGGATTACAATAC
Source organism: Esox lucius (assembly GCF_011004845.1). Lineage (NCBI taxonomy): Eukaryota > Metazoa > Chordata > Actinopteri > Esociformes > Esocidae > Esox > Esox lucius. Next base: position 10,817,362 of record NC_047577.1, read on the forward strand.
TCTCAGAAAAGAAGGTTCAATAACGATTTCCCTGTCGCTGTAGGGGAACTCGTTGTGTTGGTTTTATTAAATTTTCACCCCCGTCTTCTAGAGTCTAGACAATGTTGGGGACGTGCAGAAGTGGATCTTAACTTAGGGCCTCTTCTCATCCGTCCTTCTCATCACACACACACACACACACACACACACACACACACACCCCCAAACAGGCAGGCTGCTGGCCGTCCCACTCATGCTGGGCTGCGTCTTATCCTAATGGGATTGCCATGGTGGAAGTCCTCCCCATAATGGAAATAATGAAATCAGAGAGGAGCCGGGAAAAGAGTACAGGATCCCCACCCGAAAGACGACAGGGTCTGTCCTCCGCTGGGGAAATTAGGAGGGGGGGGGGGGGGGGGGTTTGGGGGGCTATTGGAAAGGAGGAGGGTGCACTGCGTTTGGTTCTATAGATAGAGGGAGAGCAGAAAGAAAAGGGTGAGGAGTGTGGTGGAGAAGGACAGATAGTGAGAGAAGGAGAAAGAGAGGGGGAGAGAGAGAGACAAGAGCAGGAATGGGGAGGACATGTGTGGGTTGAATGTGTTGAGTTAATGAATTCAGCCAGCCATCTTACATGCATTCCCTCTCAGCCATCAGACTTCTAAACATGAATGGAATTTGCCCTGGAAAGGCCAATTTAACACATGTAACCATCAATCAACAGAGCCTAGATTAATTCTGCTACTTACTACTTGCTGTTCTTCTCCTATACAGTTGCTCATAATAAAACTGCTTTAAATAAAGGAAACATTGAGGGAGACAACACACAGTACATGGAGATAAAGAAGTGTTCATTAGCCTATCAGAGACAGGAAGCAGGAGTAGTGATGAGAGGATGGGCTGTGAAAACGAAAGGGAGAGGTTTCTCACAGCACGCCACCTCTCCTCTTGTCCATTCCTCTTCCCCCTGTTCTCGTGCACGCCACCTCTCCTCCTCTCCATTCCTCTTCCCCCCGTTCTCGTGCACGTCAACAGTCTCACTATATATGTACAGTATCAGTCAGTGGTTTGGACACAATGACCCATTCACTTGAAGCAGAGAAACAACAGGAGAAAGAGATGTGACGACAGAGAAATAGAGAGACAGTCAGACAGACCAACCACAGAGACAGACAGACAGTCGGGCAGGCAGGCAGGCAGATAGGGACAGACACTTACATTGTGGTCATTTTGCAGACATTGTAGTTCACTTTAAGAAAGCTAGGTGAAACAACCAGACAGCTTAGATAGTGAGTGTGATATAATCAGTGAATTAGCCGCCGGCTAAAGTCAGCGGTGGAAAGAAGACCAGAGAAATAACAAACGTGGTTGGTTTACACAAGACAACAGACAAACAGGTGTGAGGTCATGCCCTCTGCTCCCGCTTCCTCGTTCAGGTCACTGGCAGACCTTTCTGCGTCTCCTCCCTCCCTGTCTCTAATCTTTACGGTCTCTTCCTCTCTTCCCCTGTAATTTACACAGAGGCGACACACTGCCGACGGCCTCTTGTTCTGTTCCTCGTTCCGCCAAAGACACAGGACAGGGGGAACGGACGGGGAACTGACGGGGAACGGACGGGGAGGCACAAGGACGGAGGAAGGGAGAGAAGGGAGGAGGAAAGGGGAGGGCGGGGTGGGGGGGGGTTAGCGAATAAGGAAGGAGACAGAAAGAATAGAGACTGTCGAAAGGAGACAAGAGGACGGAGGGGAAAAACAGAGAGCCCGAGGAAGGAGATAGAGGAGCAGACGGAGACAGAAAACATACGGTACACCGTCTACAGGAGGTGGGGAAGAGGTAGAGAGAGAATTAGGAGGACAACGAGAGGGGGAGGATGAGCTGGAGATAGACGTCTGAGGCCCAGTGTCTGTGGGTTAATGGCAGGTTAGCGGAGTGACTTAGTGAACAGACACTCTGGGCGGCTCGTCGTTGTGACCGGAGGGGACACACACTCACTCCGGGTCTCGGTCCCTCTCAGTGTGTGTCGGTGTCTCGTTCACTCCCCACGTCTCACTCTGTGTCCGTCCGTCCGGCTATCTGTGTGCCGGTGATTACAAGGGAGGGTGTGTTTGTTTGCCCGTATGTGTCCGTGTCCGTGTGTGTGTGTGTGTGCGTGTGTATCCATATAAGGCTGTGCAAGGGGTTGGGTGGCTTTCTTTCCTCTTTCCCGCTGTAGTCATTGTCACCAGATGTCATTTCATGGGAACAGAGGGACACAATGGTGACCAGAAGCCAAAGGCCAATTGCCCTGGGACAGGGATACGTCACTCCACTCTCGTCCAACAGGTTTCAATCCACGTCTCCTTACTGGTTGGGGTGTGGCTGAGTCTGTGTATGTGTGTGCATGTTGCGGGTCTTCTGAGGTATTACGAGTGTTCTAGTGGCCTGAAACAGGAAGTGTGCGTGAATGAGGTAACTTCCTACTTTTTCTGTCAAAATCTGTCAGTGGAAGAAATCCCAGAATGTTTCTAACTTTATTCAGTATTCTTTTTAGAACACGTGTTTGACAAAATGGTGATAAATCTTCCTGACTTTCCTCTCCACACCCGACGATAGTCATATTTTCCCATCTGTGCGCTAACACCCTTAGCACTTGCCCGTCTCTGTCTGCACACTTGAGGCCGTCAGGGCTTTATTACTGACAGGCATTACGGTCAAGCAATGCAGAGTCCCAAATTCACCCCTTATATTATCTATTTACTGTGAGGATGATCCCAACCAAAGTGCATTCAGGGGCCCACTGAGCTAGAGCTGGCCCCGGTCAGCCGGCAGGACCTTTGCATTAAAACTGCAACGTTTTCTCTCAGCTTTGTTGGCCTAATGTGCAATACTCCAGGATTACCATTCATAGTCATTGCACAGCTGTGCTCCGGGAAACTTAAATGGTGAATCGCAAAGAAATATATTTCCGAGGGATTTTATTCCTCGCCCAGGGGCTATTAATATTTGGGGTAGTTCAAACCCCCCCCCCACTGCGGCAGAGTAGTGGGGGAGAGGGTTGATATTGTATCACATCGAGGTGGGTGAGAATAGCCTTTTGGCCGAAGATTATATCAAGGAAGTCATTCCCTGGGGCTACCAAAATCATAGCCAAACAAATGAGAACTGGCCTAACTGGCCGGTATCTGCTAGAAGACAGATTGGACAGATTAGCATCTTGGCTAAAATCCCAAAGTAGCAGAGACCCACTGGTCCTAGCCTGTTGAGCCCATGGGAAAAGAGGCTTAATTGGTTAACTGACTCAATTGCTAGCTATCTAGCTAGCTAGGTGGTGTCAGTCGGAGGTCACGTGAAATGAAATACTCCCACTAAAGAAACTGTCACCAGTGCGTGTCAGTGTGTGTTTTGAATGCCCTTTGGATTGAGTACACAGAAAGCACCTGTACAAGCTAGCCAGAATTCAGTTTGCAAAGTGAAACTCAGTCAAACAGAGACACAGAAGAAAAAAACTCTGTTATAAAACCTATTTGTTATGAGGGGATGGAAAAAGGAACAAACACTGGAATTTGCATGTGTGTGTTTGTGGGTGTGTGTGCGCATGTGCATAAACTTCCATAAGCTGGGAATTAAAGTCAGTACTCATTACAATCATATAAATGAGCACAAAACACAGAAACGCAATCATTTAAACTGTGGCTATTTTAGAACAACTTTTCAGATGGAGGGGGCTGCAAATGCCAAAGTCCACACCCACACAAAGAAACACACACATAAACAAATGCACACACACACACACATACACAGAGAAAAAAACAAACAGGGTCAAAAGGGTCCTTATTAACAACATTGGTTGACAATACGAAAAGCGAGAGAGAGATTTACACACCTGGAATAAATGGTCTATGGGGTCAGGAGGATGTCGGGAACTTGATAGTAAAACAAAAGGATGTTTTTTAAGCCTTTTAGGGGGGCTCAGCATAAGTGCCTCTGTTTGTCCAAGATAGGAATTCAGGGTCACAGGCTTTTTCTGTGAATGCTTATTCCATAAATTATGAGGAATAATGTTTGTCATCATTCTATACATTATCGTGAACAGTGATTGTCACAATTCCATACATTATCAAAAATAATTACTGTCACCGTTCCATATCTTATCAAGAACAATGGGTGTCAAGATCCTATATGTCGTCAAGAATAATGATTGTCCACATTCTATATGATATCAAGTTAAAGACAGATAAGGAACAGCTGTTGGCTAATTACCCATGAACACCCACTGTTGAACCATTCATCTATGGGCGAAGGATGTGAATCACTAACAGTTATCTGGGAAATAATTATAACCTGTTATTAATATGCTTTCGGATTGTGTTAATGTTTCCGCCTCTCTGTCTATTGCTCTTTCACAGTCTCTGCTCAGCCCTCTCCCCCACTTCCATCTCACTCTTTCTGTTTCTCTTACACAGTCCTTCAGTCTTTCTCCATTTTACAATACATTACATTCCTCCCCTCCGCAGAGACACAGAAAATGTGTGGATGACTCAGAAATTATCCAGAAATGCGTTGGTGAACAATAGACTCCTGGTACATTCACCTCTGTGGAAGAAAGATGTGACTCCCAAACTGTTCCTATACCGTACATAGCGTGTTATGTCAGACCAGGGTCTGGTCAGAATAGTGCACTCTTAGGGAATAGGTTGCCACTTGGGAGTAAACCATTAGATCCCGAGGCAAAATACCAACCACCCACACCAGCCACCTACACCAACCACCTACTAAGACATTACCAGCGATTGTTGTCATGACATAATTACTGAAAGTGTATCATTCCCCAAGTCTGCATGGCTTTTCTTTTTATTCAAAACAAGCTCATTGATATGCTGTCGGCTCATACCAGTTGCTCTGAGTAGGCTTCATTAAATACAACACTGATGACCTCAACTGAAACATTTCCATATTGAAATGACACCATATTCTCATCAGAGTGAAGTAGTTCCTACATACAGTCAATCCCATATGTAATATACTAACTTGTACATATATTTAGTTCCCTATGTAGAGAACTATAGTTAGTCCATATAGATAGTTCCCTATAGAGTGAACTAGTTAGTATTTAGATAGTTCCCTGCGTAGTGAACTAGTTAGTACATATTCAGTTTCCTCTGTCCCTACAGCCAGGGTCTGCTGTTAGGGCCTGCTGTTAGCATTGAGCTGGTCGGTAAGGGCTAGTTGTTATGGTTCCCCTATTTAAGCCTAAAGGAATGAGCGGTAGTTATTGGAAAACTTGACCTGGGTCATCCACAGTGGTGCCTGGTGTGTGGGTGACCTGCGGAGCGAGGGTTGTTAGTCATCATTGATGGCTTAAGGCAAGGATGTGTGTGTGTGTGTGTGAGTAGGCTAGACACCCTTGTTTTGACACAGGATCTGCCCTTTAATTAAAGAACATAGAGCTTGTTTTAATGCAAATGACAGAGTGAAGGTGAGGGTTGACTCGAGTCGTAAGACAAGGGCTGGGGGGGGTTGTAAATGCAATGACTCCATGCCTTTGGGCATGTGTGTGAGAAACAAAAAAAAGTTTTACTTTACAAGGAAATACAGATAAAACAACACTGACAGCACTGTGTGTGTGTGTGTGTGTGTGTGTGTGTGTGTGTGTGTGTGTGTGTGTGTGTGTGTGTGTGTGTGTGGCTCCAGCAGTCAGTGGGTCATTCGCATATAAATGTATAAATGGCAAAACTCAATCAGTCCTGAGCTAAGGCCTTTCTCTCACACTGGACACTAATATCGTGTCTGTCTGTGGGTCTACTTTTATACAGTGTAGTCTGTCTGTGACTCTACTTTAAACCAGTGTCATCTGTCTGTGGGTCTATTTTAATGCATTGTAGTCTGTCTGTGATCTTAATTTAAACCAGTGTCATCTGTCTGAGTTTACTTTAATACTATGTAGTCTGGCTGTGAGTCTATTTTAATACAGTGTAGTCTGTCTGTGAGTCTAATACAATGTATTCTGTCTGTGAGCCTACTTTAATACAGTGTAGTCTGTCTGTGAGTCTAATACAATGTAGTCTGTCTGTGAGTCTACTATAATACAGTGTAGTCTGTCTGTGAGCCTACTTTAATACAGTGTAGTCTGTCTGTGAGTCTAATACAGTGCAGTCTGTCTGTGAGTCTAATACAATGTATTCTGTCTGTGAGCCTACTTTAATACAGTGTAGTCGGTTTGTGAGTCTAATACAATGTAGTCTGTCTGTGAGTCTACTATAATACAGTGTAGTCTGTCTGTGAGTCTACTTTAATACAGTGTAGTCTGTCTGTGAGCCTACTTTAATACAGTGTAGTCTGTCTGTGAGTCTAATACAATGTAGTCTGTCTGTGAGTCTACTTTAATACAGTGTAGTCTGTCTGTGAGTCTACTTTAAACCAGTGTCGTCTGTCTGTGAGTGTATTTTAAACCAGTGTAGTCTGTCTGTGAGTCTACTTTAAACCAGTGTCATTTGGATATGTGTCTTCTTTAGACCACTATCATCTGTCTGTGTGTATACAGACCAGGTTTGTCTGTGATCAGAGTCTACCTTAGACACATTCATTTTGTTACTACCGCATCTTCAAACAAGGCCAGTGAGCACTCCAGGTCAATGTCCCTCAAATGGCTCCCTCTGCTTCCTTCCTCTTTCTCCACCACACAGGGGGTGACAGAGAATAGACAGTCGACGGCCACTGAAGTGATTCCCTTGTGCGTTGGACTTGAAAGTTTTCCCTGTGAACTTTACATCAAACAACCCCGGCCCACACTGGTGGTGCTTTTGAAGTAGCATGCGTGTGTGTCGGTGTGTGTGTGTGTGTGTGTGTGCGGAGCAGAATTTAGAGTGCTCTGTCTCTACATGTAGGCTATGTTGGTAAAAGGAACCGTCTGGTGTTAGATTTTTATTTCTTTAAGAAGCTGAATGGCTACCGGGAGTGTGCAAAGGATCGAGAGTAATCTCTTTACTTACATTTCAGGTGTACACATTAAAATTTGTCGTTTTCCTTTCCCCCCTTTCAGATATCCCCCTTCCTTGCTGAAGTAAAGAAAAAAAGACTGAAATTATATTAAGACAGGCGATAGACACTGTACAGACCAGGAGGAGGTCCAAAACATAAACCTGTATGTAAAATAGACAAATTGCTGACTATAAACTGGTGTGTGTGTGGCATTTACTCCCAATTGCTTTATCACAACAGCCTGGGGTTTTATTCATTCATATGTATGTAGGTAGATGAATATAAAAATGCCTAACAGTCTAAACACCAAACTATTATCTTATTGTACATCTATCTTCCATCTACTGCTATCAGGAATTGAAATATCGGAGTGACAAGCTTTTGCCTACAGTATTTGGCTCAACAAATTGATGGGAAAAAATGCCGGCGTTAGGACCGCGAGGCGATTACTCAGACGGAGTCGGCTTTCCGTGTGGTTCGTTTCCCCATGCAGCACAATCCTCCCAGAGCTGCTGCACGCATTATATCCCGCATTCATAAAAACCCTATCAGCAACAAGACGCAAAGCAGCCTCTACACCTCGCTGCGTTACTGTTTGTCTTTCCCAGGAAAAGTAGCCAGCAAAGCCCCGCAAGTGAACAAAATGGCCAGAAGTCAGAGGCAGCGAAGAGAGTTGAAAAGCGAAGATGTGTTTTTGGACTCCGAAACGTCCATGGATCAGCCAGATTTTGATATATCCCGTTGCTCTTTCATTGACGTCTACAACTCCAGAGACGGCACTTCTTCTCCAATGAGACAGATAGATACTTTTCTGAAAAACGTTCAAGTTTTGCTGGAAGCTGCAAGTTTTATCGAGAGCACCGAGAGGAAGGATGGAAGTAAGTTTATATGTACAAGGTTGTGGATTAGTTTGTAATATTCAGTGAAACAAGACTTTCATTGTCAACAGACTCGAGACAACAAAGGACTGAGTTCATTCAATTGATCTAGGCTACTTATTATTCTTGTGCACCCATTATTATGCACGTAGGCCTACGCGCTTACTGATATCGCACTGCACAATAGGCTTAGCCAATATCATATAATTTGTTGTTTATTACTATTTCTTGCTATTGGTTTCTTAAGGCATGTCCTTCCCCCCATCACAGTGTGAGCTTAGTTTGCACCTGCTCACTCGAGCACCTTGATGATATAAGTTCCGACATTTCTCCATATAGAGCTTGCTAAAATGGTTTAAACCTAGAATAGGGTTGACTAAACAGTATTATATGTTAAGGTATGGGTGCAATGTACATTTTGTTGGTTTATGTCTACCACTTCAAGATTAGATCAGTCTGACCCGCATCGCAGGCTCCAACTCATTTTGGGTGATGTCATAGTGCCCCCCGCAGAATACAGTGTAGCCTGAACAGGTCGATTATTGTTAGGCGAAAGAAAAGACATAGGAGCCCAAGCCAAAAGCACATAGTGTTTTCCTATCACGGTGATACAGAACCTTGATAGGTTCTGAATCAGTCTTATTGATTCATATTTCAGTCTTATTGATTCATATTTCTGTTTCCATTTCGATGCATTGGCTAATCGCCCCATGTCTCTATCTCGAGGAAAGATTATGTTGTATACATTTTTCTAAGAAATTATTGAGTTCTTTTCGCGACGTTACGTCGCTTTATTTTTTTTCTCCAAACGATGTTGCTTCCTGATACTTGCGGGGGTGTTTCACATGGTTTCCACATGGCGAGAAATCCCATTCTAATTGGTCAAGGACAAGTTGGCATGCAAAGCCTGTCACAACCTATAACCAATCGAGTGTCTCCTTTGTGATTACGTCATTTGTTGCTGGGCTTGGCTTCAGCAAGCCGGTTCACCCCCACCATTGTGTTGATTTATGGGACTTGCAGTCTCTTTGGCTAGAAATGATTGTGAAAAGATATGATAATCAGCAGGTGTTCTCCAACCTCTCCTCGAGGAACCCCAGCCATGCATATATTTGATCTATTTCAGAGCTGGCACACCTGATTTACCTTTTCAATAATAATCAAGGCCTTGGCAGGGTGGATTAGATGAGTGAGTTCAAGGCTAAACTAAATGTTGAAACATCAGATTGTCCTAATAGAGAGGTTTGAGAACCACTAATAATCAACAGGACGGCTGTCAGCTGCATTGGATTAAACAATCTTAATGTTTTACTCGTTTAGGTTGGAGTGGTATGTAGTCGATTAATTCATAACATATTTTCCTACTTATGTAGGTCCATATAACAACTTCTGTGACAAACAAATAACATAGGCTACTAGTGTCAGACAGGCTATTTAAGTAGCGGCCGTTCATATAATTACGTTACATTCTCTTCAATTTCTAATTAAAAGTCATTATTTTATAGCTTACATGATTGCAGGGGGACAGCTGCAATTGGGAAAGAAAAATATATCATCAAGTAGTTCGCAATTCAGCATGGAAATCAATAAAATAATGACTCGATTTCCCATGAAGCATTGTGTCGAGACAAGCCCCCAGCTCGCGCTAGGTCTCCGCCCCTCAGCTGTAGAGTTAGGTAAACAAACTGGAGGAGGAGTGAAAATACTGGCAGCAGCAGGGACTTTGCAGGGTTTAGGGCTGACGGGGACGTTTTATACATTTTTTTAAATACATTTTGTACAATTTATAACTTTTTTCCTGAATACTTTTAATACTTTGCTACACTTAATTTAACAGCAGAAAAGCTGACTGAATAGGCTGCAGCTAGCTATTTCATAAGATTGAAACTATTTTTTTCTTCTCAACAGGGCTTACAGTAGCAGAGCCAGAAAGCAAATAAGCTACCAAACAATATATTTCTGAAGTAATAATTTGTGTTAAAGTCAACGAGGACCAATTATTTTGCATCGTGATCAGCTATAACACTTGACGTTGAAAACCTCTAAAAGCCACAGTGTTGAAAAGTAACGTATTCTGTAGCTAACGTTCGCTAGCTCCAGGCAGGATAATGACGGCAGTGCAGTTGATAAACATCCAGAGGTTATTGGAAGCGGCAGAATATCTAGAAAGGAAGGAGAGAGGTATGAAAAAGAATAGAATAATGTGGTTGGGTTGGTTTAAATCGATGTTTTTTTCAGTTTAAAACATTTGGTTGTCATGTTGAACACGTTTGAATACACACAACGAACAACAACATAAACACGTTAATTACTCTACAGCAGTTTTTTGTGTTTGTTGTTTTGAACTACTAGAGAAACAAACTATTACTGTATTTCGGTTAGATGTGCCATTGCAAGAGGTGATCAAGCAGCATCTTCTTAACGTTTTTTATTAAACGTTGCATGGTCCAAATCGCCTAACCACAATTATATTTTAACAGAGTGTGAACACGGCTATGCATCAACGTTTCCGTCGTCTGTCCAGAACACAAATTACCAGAGGCAAAAGAAGTTTCGAAACAAGAAGTTCCACAATAACCATAACAGGTAAGCAAAACTGCACCATATTTGATCAATCGATTTCGTGCAGTGTTTTGTGTTTATTTGTCCAGTGCATTTGTCCGTTTAAGACAAATTAATGAACTGTAAATAATTTGCTTTTGTAGTATCGAGAATGACAGATACCAATTCTGCCACATTAGATTGTCATTACAGCATTGTAGCCGAACTGCTGGTAAACAAGTCGTCCAATAGGCTAGATGTGGTTGCCACAACACCACTTGAGTGTCTTAACCTACTTTTCCGCCCATTTACAGAACCGCAAGGGATGATTTATGCGAAAGCTGAAACATTGAACAAAACACGTGAAATGAAACCCGTGTATAGAGAATGTTATGGCACTCTTTGCTTGGGGGATGGGTTAGCACTAGCAGCTCGAGCTCTTTATTATCAGCTGATTGTCAAATTGACTGCAGTGCGGAGGTTAGGGACTGGGGAAATTTGCAGCTGGAAAACCCGGCGAACACGAAATTTTTTGGTATCATTTTAATTTTAAAACATAGTAACAAAGGCCTTCGTTTTTACAGTTTGGCAACTGTTGCCGCTTACAGTGTAAAAAAACGTCTTATTATATTTAAACGTATTTTTCTGGGCTGTAATGGTCGGTTAGTTTTGTCCATAACCCTGGAGGGGGAAAGCTTCTATTTGCGGCTGGTGTTGTATGCAGACAAGCAGAATACGTACAGCCTTTCAAAATACGGGCCCGTCAAAGTCACTGCGCTTAATCTATATGTTGTGTTCATAATCAAGCTGTGATGCAATTTTGATGTGCTTACATGAACGGTATCCGTAATGTATGCGAGAAAGTAATGGCTTTTCTGTGCACGCATTTATTTCTGTATGTATAATCTGATTATGGTTAAATCTCATGGCTTAATGTAATGCAAAAATGTTAGCCTACACTTCAGAAGCCGATGTCATTTGAGAGTGACATTGTACAAAGACTACACAGATTCTGAGGTAAGATTGTCTGATATGATTGAAGCTAATGCTCTTGCCTTCTATCAGGGAAAAACAATGCATTGAAGACTACCGACTGTAATCTCATCAGTTTAGGCCATTGATATATTATACTTAGGATTGTCATCAGCTTTCCTAGATAGTACCATATTCCTGGATAGTACCATATTCCATCCTACTGAACCCCTTTTGATCTTTAACAGGGAGAGGTGTTACGAAGAGCAACATGCATGTATGCCCTGTGGTAGCCTAGTTAGGCAAGGCGCTGTTTATGATCGTGCGTGCGTGTGTCTGTGGCCAGGTGAGGCCACCTCATCTTGTAGCATGTTGAGGCTTATATTTGATGGGCTTATCTCCATCTCTCTTCTCTTACTCTGTACTGCAGGGCCACGTTTATCTCTTTTTTCCTGTTTGTGTGGCAGTATGGGATCCTTTATTTAAACCATTGTCATCTACAATTTCAGACATTGTGTCTTTGGTGGCTGATGTACATGTATAAGGAAGGCTTATTGTCTATAGGCTGAATACATGCTATTTACTATAGGCCGTTTATATACAATTTCATAGACTGATTAGTTGACCTAGTACTGTCTATTTAGTGGTTACACAATATTGTCTTTAAGCTGGTGTGCTTGGTGGTCAACCTCTGACATTTATTTGAACTGCTGTAGATGGATCTCTCTTTAAATGTTGCCTCAGAGCTCTGTATAAAGCAGTATGGCTGTTAACTGTTTTTCTTCTCCTTCCTAGGGCTGGGTTATGAAACAGTATAAATATTTATCGAATTTAACTTTTGACCACGATAGAGTATACGGTGATTTCGGAAAGAATTTCGGGTCAGTTTACGCTCTCCACGTTTTGTTTTAGACTTGAGTTTTTCCATTAGTCTAGGCATAACACCTCTATGATGATGAAGTGGAAGCACCAGTTTAATATAAAAAACCCTAACTGAAATCCCATGCACAAACGTATTCAGTACTTTGTAGAAACACGTTTGACACTGATTACAGCTTCTAGCCTTCAAGCCAGGCTAGATGAGCAGGGTTGGCATTTTCAGTCAGACAAGTTTGATCAGATGTCGATAAAGTATTTCAAACGATTGCCAACGGTATTTGAACCCAGGCTTCCGCCGGGTTTGTGTTTGTGTAACCTAATGCGTGGCGCCCTGCGCGGTTATTTTTTTTGAGCACATTTACGATTTGCACAGGAAATTGGCTTCGTCTTGGAGGCTTGTTAGGTTGTGATGGCCGGCTAAGCAGCGACCAGGTCCTCTGGTCTGGAGACCTTGTTAATGGGAAATGACTGTCACAGTTGAGTTAATAGCCCGGTCTTGCATACACAACAAGCATGGGAGCAGCAGCTCCTCCCAATGTATTCTGATGGAGACACATGGGATTTTTATTTACATGAATAATTGAACCCGTCTGAAGAGGTGTCTACCGCCAACTCCCATTGTCCCCTAGGAACCAGATTTTTTTTTTTAGCCCAGTTTCTGCTCTGCTGTTTCCTTGCATCCATCCGGGCTGCCATTGTGCCCCATGCGGAGAAGTGCCTGTATGACATGGAAGCCAAGGATTGGTTTCCGCCTGTGGCGAGTTTGTTGAGGAACTAAGGAGATTTTGGAGAAAAGCGAGCGCGTGCGCGCGCACACACACACATTGGTGGGCGGGCGGGCAGGCAAACTATCCTCAGCAGGAGGGCTTGTTTCTCTTCACTGTGTTGCCATACAAAGAGGCTCTTAGGGGACCAGCAGATTCACTCTGCATTACTAATAACTCACTGGGTCTGAAGCCTGGCCTGGCTAACACTCAGACACACACAGACACGCACAGACACACAGAGTTTGTTTTTCAATCCGTGTACAAGAAACCCGGAAATCCATGTTACCTTTCCGCTAATCCTGGTCCTTAACCTAACCTACAATGCCCACACCTAAAGGTGACTCCGTTTCCAGCTGCCCCTAATTGGATGTTTTACTGTGCACACAACCTGTAAGCCCAAAATTACATCTTTCATTGTGGGGACCTGATATCTTTCTTGGGACATCTGGTCAACACGTGCACACAAACCTGGATCTCTCTCGCACACACGCGCGCACGCGCACACGAGCACCATCCGCTCACAGTGAGACTAATCAGTCTTCACATTATGGGGGTGTTAACTGGCGGATGAGGAGGAGAAGGAGATCTTTAAGTGTTTTTTGACAATACTGGGGTCTTTGTATGGGGCCGAAGCCTTGCGCGCGCGGGGAGGGGGGTGAGGGGGAGGCTGCTGCAGCTTTCTCGTGGGTGGGGGGTGGCGGGGTTAAGTATACGACGAACCAGGCACGGTCTTAGTTTGGTACCTCGCGGTCCTTCCCAGGATATGTGTGTGTTGTGGGTACAATGCGTCCCCGTGGCGACGACACTGTATTGTATTCTTCCTGTTAGCCCCCCCCCCCCCCCCCCCCGCCCGGGTCCGTGTGCTTCTTTGCCGTTATTGGCTTTGATTTGACGGTGTGTTCCCCTGGTTAAAATGTCCCTTCTCTCTTCCACCCGCAGGTCCACGCACAACGAGCTGGAGAAGAATAGGTAAGTCCTTCAACGCTTATTGTCTTCATTTACCAGTCAAACAGGCCCCTCAAAATGCACTTGGAAGTCACCTGGTCTTTGCCTGCCAGGTTGTAGTTTTCCATCTGGCAGCTTTGCCTGGCAACAGGTTATGAAAACCAAAAGTAAGATTTGACCTAGTTGCTGCTAATCTAAGGACATTCCTCCTCTGTCTCCTCCTCTTCCCCTCTGCTTCTCTCTCTCTCTGCCTCTCTCTCTCTCTCTCTCTCTCTGTGTGCCCTCTGTGCCCTCTGTGTTGAGTCACCACTTTAGAGTACATTGGGTTATGCAATGGGCCCGTTGCCAGGGGATTTGAGTTACACTGTTGCAGGGCGCAGGCACAGCAGACTGGGCCCAAAACCAGAGACCAGGGACCTCTTATTCCCTTTACTGTGCGCTCCTCCTGACCAGGATGCCTGTGGTTCTGGCCTGCAGTAGGGCACTAGGTAGGTAGGGAAATGGGCTCGTTTTTCAGGCGGTTCAGATGTCTCTGGAGGGCCCGTTATGCCCGTTGGTGTTTTGGCCGTTGCATTGAAGTCAAGAGGGGCTGGTTCATTTAGACCTCAACAAGTGGTCGGTTGATGTCCCTTTTTGTTTGTTTTTTACACTCGCCAAGCATATTTTGGGGAAAGTGATTCTCAAGATTACTCAAAACCTGTCACAGAGACGCTTGGAGTGTCTCTACTCTACTTTATAAAAAAAACTAAAGCAAATAAGAAGAATCTCAAATCATTTAAAATAAAAGGTTCATATAGCAGCTGTGAGTAGCCCTGGACTACAATTTCCAGCCTGAGTTTAAGGTTTTCGGTTGTTAAAGCCCACAGCAGATATTTGAAATGGGGAGGGAGCCGTCTGGTCTGAGCCGAGGGAGGATGGATGTGGTCAGCGAGGGAGACGAGCAGTTCCCGCGCCGGCAGACGCCAGGTTCACCCTCCGGTTTGTTGTTACTCTGCCTTGACGTCCCTGTCACGGAGGTTTTCGCCTGGGCGACTTCACCACACAATGGCAACCACAAAACCCCTTTGTGAGACCCCCAGGGCCTTATGGTTGTATTGTAGAGACGGACCACCGGAGACTCTCTCAAAAGGAGAATCCCTTATCAGATCTAGCGTTAAACCACCTACAGTGGAGTGTTTAGGCTTTGCCTGAGAGGAGAGGGAGACCTGAAAGGATTTTCCGAAAATCCACGAACACGATACGGCTAGACTCTAAAGAAAAACACCAACTGGAACGAACTCGATTACGCATCCCCTTGTCGTTTATACGTTGGCGCTTTCGTTACGTTTGAAATGATAAAAGGCGTCGGCTGGAGAGCAGCGTCTGTTGGCTAAAGGACTAGTTAAATGTATCCGAGGCTGTGATGCGTCATCCTGTCGCGGCTGGCCCTCTTTCTTGGCGACGCCATTCGGTCCTGCTCACAGAGACTGGTCCCGGCAGATAACAGCCCACATGGTTTGTGCATCGTCAGTGAGAACCCAGTGCTTGGTCACCGGCGTCTCTGTGTGGGTTGTGGTCGAGATAAGCGTCGAGGGTGGGAGGAGAGCGAGGACACACAGGATGCCGCTGATGTAGCTGACACTCTCGCACGCTTCGGTTAGTACATCCCGTGCTCAGTGCGCGAAAGAGGGCTGGGTGGGGGTGGGTGGAGGGGTTCGCAAGTGCACTTGTTAGTTCCTGTTTACAAGGTTTTCACCAAAGCCACGTGACATTCAGACCGCGTGCCGCCGCTGCTGTTGTTGCCGGCCAGATTAGCCAGCCGCGCTAAACCACGCTGCTGAATTGGAGAAAACCAGCGTTAGTCGCTGAGGGAATGATCCAGCCCTTTAGAGGAAGCACGTTGGTGAGTCACGCCTGCTCTCTTCATTTGCATGCGATCATTCTAATTTGCAGCAGGCAAATACCATAGTTGATATGCTGCTGGCCTTCTGAGCGCCTGAGGCTGTCAGGTGTCCGACCTAGCCCTGCTGCGCTGCATTCTGGAACGAGGCCGTCACCTGTTGCGGAAACCGTTCCGTTCCGATCATTTGGATTTTCATGTCTGGTTTAGCGGCATTCTGTGTAATTGGCTCTTCAGATGTGTGTTTGTCCGATAAAACCGGCCCTGTTCCATTCCGTTCAGCCCGGGTTTCATTCTTGTGGTTACCTCTTGGCACATTTAACCACTATCATCCGCATCATCAGACCCTCCAGCGATGGTGGCTACAGCGCCGGGCCTGTTCGGTCTACCGCAGCGGTGACGAGCGGCGATAACCCCGCAGAGACGGAGGTGACGCGATAGGAGATGAAAGGGACCTCGAGACCCAGAAAACACATTCCAGAAGCGCACACACCGTAGCAGAGAACCTGGGTTTTCAGCCTCTTTGATCATGTCGCCTGTTCTACCTCTCCGAGGCCTGCTCACCAATGCACGTGCTTTGGCGAGACAAACTGTTCAGTTCGTCGTTATTATCAGACCTAGAGTAGCAGTCGGGTCTGGCTAGCTGTTTTTATTTTTTTTTCTACTTCCCAGCTTCAGAGTTAGAATTCTGCTGACAAAATAGCCCCTGAGGCTGATCACATTGACTATAGAACGAGAGAACGGTTGCGCAAGTTGTCTGGATTGTCTTTTTCTCCTGAAGTATGTGACCGGTATGGGGATTTCCAGATACGTGTTGGCCCCGCCTCGTACCCTGACAGCAGGCGACACGGTACCTGCCCTGAGTCATTGCTGCGCTACACAAGGAAACGGGTGACGATTGTCGGAAAAATGTGATCAGGACCGCACGACACGCCTAACACCGGGCGCTTACCTTACAATTGTTTGAGTTTGTGTTCGGCTAAAGTCCTACTTGGTGCTGGCGGGGAATAGAATGGCCGTAGGACCTAATTGAATCGGCTGTGTGTTTTGATTGGCCGTGCCGTGTTATAATATAATGTGTTCACGTCTGACCACTGGGACCCAGCTGTCACTGTGAACCAGGCATTCAGCAACCACGTCTTCGCCTCATTCATTTAGCATTGTTTATCAGCACTGCGACGCACCAGACCATTATACTGTCTCACGAAGGTCATCACTGGTGCCAGTTAGGATTCTTCGGTCTCTGACTCCGGCTGCTCATTAAGTGGTATTTGTTTTTTTCCATTCCATGCTTTATGGCGCCGGTTGAGCAAACCGACTCTCACACACCTTTTAGCACGGGGGCGTCTGTCTCTGCTGCGGGTTAAAGGTGCCATCTGCAATATTTACTGCCGTCCAGTGGCCTGTTCAATTACAGAGTCTTCCCGTTAATCTTGTAGCGCTCCAGGCTGCAGTAAGAAATCAGGGTTGTCCCCTTTGAAACCCACCCCCCCCCCCCGCCCCCCCCACCCCTTTTGCCTGTGAGCCCGTCAGCCTGGCCGCCGATGCGTCACGCCTGTCTGTGGGAACGAGCGCTCGCGCGTGTGTATGCCCTGTGTTTCGGCCCGTTGCGATAAGGACGCCTCCCTGCCTGCCCTGTGTTTAGTCTGGCCGTCAGGGGAAGACTGTCACAGCTCATTACCAGGGGACTGTGGAATGGCGTGGGACGGACGGCCTGCTTTGTCTCTCGCTCTCATCTTTGGGGACTTTGGAGCGGAGGATTTACACGCTTTATACTGTACTGGATATAATTGCGAGGACGCTTGTTATACAGTTATGAGCCCTTTTAGCGATTCATTCGGGAGAGTATTCTGGGATCGAAATAAGACTGTGAAACACCGTTCCAAAGTAGGGTCCTGACCTTTTCAGATTTTCCTTTGGCTGTTTTCAGTTCCAGGCGTTTGTGCAGCGTGCTTCCAGTGACCCTGCATTGTGAGTGTGTCTGTGTGTGTGTAATTTGCCCCCAAAGCCTCACCAACAGCCGGGCCCAAACTGAAACAATAGGCCGCTGGTCTGAAGTAGTGTGCTATGTAGGGGAAAGGGTCTGATTTGGGACCCCTTTGTTCTTGGCCGTCCAACGTGATGCCTTGTAAGCTTCTCCTGGCTCAGAAAAGCAGCTTAGGGACTTGATCTTTGGTCTGGTGAGCCCAGCGGAGCAGCACGGAGTCAGGGTGGTCAGGGGGGAGCACACGCTGGGGGCATGACCACCCCCCTCCTCTGACCCACCTCCCTCTGGAACACCACCCTCCTCCTCCCTCTGGAGCACCACCCTCCTCCCTATGGACCTCCTCCCTCTGGAACACCACCCCCTTCCTCCCTCTGGAACACCACCCACCTCCTCCCTCTGGAACACCACCCTCTGGAACACCACCCTTTGGAACACCTCCCCCCTCCTCCCTCTGGAACACCACCCCCCTCCTCCCTCTGGAACACCACCCTCTGGAACACCACCCTTTGGAACACCTCCCCCCTCCTCCCTCTGGAACACCACCCCCCTCCTCCCTCTGGAACACCACCCTCCTCTGGTCAGGGTTGGTTTCTATGCTAGGCCAATTAGTCAGTCAATATTTTTATTTGATCACCAAAACCTGTTTTATAAAGCCTTTTTATTTTTTTATTTTACATCAGCCGTTGTTACAAAGTGCTTCTACAGATGCCCAGCCTGTAACCACAAGGAGCACCAGACCAGGAGAAACGGATGCAAGACGGGGGTGCTCCCGCTTTCAAAAGTCTACATTTTCAGAACGCAGACCCTAGAATCTGGTTTTGAATAGATTTGAACTGCTTTGTCACTGAACAACCACATACTTATCGAGTCCAATCAGTGCTTTAAGAGGCAGAAGAACTGGCCTACCGATCAGAGGAGGATGTAGCCTGTGCATAATAAATATTTCATTTAATCGGTTAACATTCTTTATTGTAACCACAATACGATCGTTTAACTCTGGTTCGAATCTTAAAATTAATTCAAGGACAGTTATGCACTTAGCCTATCTTACTAGATCTCCTTTGCTTGATGTCGTCATTTATTTCCTTCTGGGCATTCATCAGAATAGGATTTATTTAATGAAAATATTTTCCATGGGAAGAAAATTCAGACATTTGTGTGAAATACCATAATTTACTGTCAGCCCAAATAGTTTTTTTCTGTTTATGAACATCTTGGGTGAGGGGTCTTAAAGGTATTCTTTCACATGTGGGTTAGTCCCACTTGGTATAATTTGTGGTGTTGTTGAACAGTATTGGAAGGTCACGGACGATTAGTTGAGTAGGAGTGGAAAAGGCAGTGGACCGGGTTTGAACCTACACCGACGAAAACACAGTTGTGGACGCCGAGACGCAACAGGGTCGGGATGAATAGGGGTCGAAGAACACCTGTCTCCGACGGGCCTCGCTATCATTCAGCCAATCGCGTGCTTTAATCTCCTCACATTCACAAACCTGTACTTCCCACACAACACACAGACTGTAATCTGTGCACGCACACACACACACACACTTCCTAGGGTTGTGTCTGTGAAGGAGACTCTGGAGAATCTCTAGGTCGTCCTCGTCACGCGCTACTTCCTACTGACCTACATTCTACCCTGCTAAGATGATCTGTAAGCACATGCGCGCACACACACACGATACTTTAACGGGTCTTCTGTGTCCTCTGCCCGTATGGCGTCATTGGAAACGCGTGTTTATGCGGGGGCTATCACATTGACACGCACAGCATTCTGGGATAGGACACCCTGCGACCATGACAGGATGACACGCGGGACACCGGACACTCGACTCGTTTTTAGCAACGAAGAAATCGGCCCGTGTTTTGGGGCGCCTAAAGTTTCAATCAACCGGGTCTTTCAGTCAAACGAAGGCCCTCCCATTTACCACGACGCGTGTAGAACCCCCGACGCGGCGCCGTGCCTCGGACACACCCATTAGCGAGAGTGTGTCACGCTCGGCGACCGGCCGACCCCACGTCCCAAGCGGCCGGTTGGTTACGGAGTGTTCCGGCATGGAATGTTCCGTACCTCCCCCTGCCGCGGCTCGAACGGCACAGTGTTCCCCCTGTAGTGGCCTACTTTGGCCCACAGCGCTGTGGGCCCTGGTCAGAAGTTGGTGTATGGTGCCATTTGGGAAGGAGCGTTGAGCAGTTTTTCAGTTAGTTAGCATTCCATCTCACTAAATCATCATCGCTCAAGGGAGGGAGGGGGCGGAATCATCTAGAAGCTGGCGGAAAACTGCAACCACCTCAATTAAATCTGTCTGGGGTCTATATTTAGACTGGGGGGGGGGGGGTGATTCGACCAATCACGGCGCTCTATGGCTTGCTGTCCTCCAATCGAAATGCAGTGTTGTTTGCGAAGATGTCATGTCCTTCCTGGTGGGTGCGCGTGGGCGGTGGGGTGTCATTGTTTACAGCGGCTGTTTCATTATGGGAACCAGGACAGAGTAAGCTGAAAGGTTCCTGAGCTAATGAAGCATTGTACATGGCTCCTGTCACAGGGCTAAGTGGCTACGCTTTCAGGATGAGACGGGAGTGGGAAGACATCTGTCTGTGTGTGTGTGTGTGTGTGTGTGTGTGTGTGTGTGTGTACAGTATTACCACAAAACCGAGTGAGAGGAAAAGCGGATATTAGGGATAGTGGAGGGAAGAAATGCCCCAGAAGCCAACATCTGCCTGGCTGGATGTTGGAGGATCTCCCTGTGGTTTGATCTGGTTTAACCAAAACACGACATTCAGGCCTTCTGGTCGCCGCGGTTTAATCCAAAGCTCATCTGACCTCTGGCCACCATGGCGGGCGAGGGGGGGGTAGGGGGGGGTGCGGTGGACAGGGACCAAGGGATGGATGGGTGACGGAGAAGAGAAGGGCCGGAAATAAGGGATGGAAGGAAACAACAGAAGCTGGTCATTTGCCCGAGCTTTTGCCGGAGTCACACGAAATCTGAGGGCGTGTGATATTATCCCCTTATTTAAGCTGTGATGTTTACCACTAACAGCTAGGTGTTTGTACTGCAGCCCCCCCCCCCCCCCGTTGTTCAAGAATAAACCACGGCTCCAGACTAAACAACCCCATTTGTTGTTCCATCCGGATCTACAGGATGTTGCGGCTTTGACTAGACAATCAAATCTCAGAGGAGTTATCGAGGATCTGACGTTAGAAGAAATGTAAAAAGGGTGGGTGGGTGGGGGGCTTGAGTGAAAATCTAAAAGAGTAAATGCCACCGTAAACACTGGAGAAATTCCACCACGCCTGCAGTGACAGACCCTCTCCCACAGAACGGAACACATTCCAAATGTTTCTCTGTCACACCAGTCTGGAAGGTGGGTTCGCCGTCCGACTCTGAGAACAAACTCCCGGGACTCACCAATCAGTCTTTAGGCTCCCCAACGAGTGGAGTGCGCTGTCACGCACTCTTATTGAATGCGCACATTCCGTTCATTGTTCGGGGCTGTTTGCTACCTGACAGTGGCCTGTCGGTAGTCTCTGTGCAAAACCGAAAGGAGATTTATCCTTATTGAATGTCACGCTTTCAGAATAATACAGCCAAGAAGGGCTCCTTTTTGTCTCTGCCCTAAGGATCAGATGAAGAGACAATTGTTTTATTCGATCAATTACCAGGTTCATGTCCTTGTTCCGTTTTGTCTTATTGGCTTATTGAGGGGTTGAACTTTACAAGGACCAGGTAACGATCTGTGTGATCTTGATATAACATTTTATACAGGAAATTTGAGGGATTTAGAGAATTGTCCTATCCTGAGTTACAGTTACTGAATTCTAACAAGTCCAGCACATTATGACCCATTAGTCAGCAGTAGTTAGTTGGAAGGATTTTGTTTTGGGGGGGGTTGGAACTAAATAACTGTCCTTTGTATAGTCAGGCTAGGTAACATGGGAGAATCTCATACATTGCTGTAGGCTCCCAGCGTTGGTTTCTGGGCAGATTACTCTCTTGCTCTCTGTCTCTCTCTCTCTCTCTCTCTCATCCTTCTCTCCCATCTGTCTGTTCTTATTGGAGAGCAGTAAAGCGTCCTTCAGTGTAGTGATGCCATGGGCAGAACAAGCAGGCCTATTTTAATCTGAGAAAGTGGTGCGTGTCAGAAACGTGACTGATCACCGAGTCACCACTTGCCACTGGGCAAAATATTCCACCCGCCTCCTACCAGGGCTCTCAATGTATGGCCCTGCTATTATTTATTTACATTTTCCTTTTTGGAAGAGGGACACCGTCGCTTGGGATTTATGTCCAGTCTCGTTAAAGGGAACGGGGACACTTCCTGTTGTTGTTTTTTCTTCCCTATGGGGAAAGGTGGCGAGTTAATAGGACAGCTGTTCTTTGTCAGCCGTTTTATCTGACCCTGGCAAATGAACTGCCCGTTATTAGCGGAGTACTTCCAATTTAAAAAGCATTGGAAAAGTCCAATGTACTACAGAACCTTGAGACCCAGCCAGGGACAGTTCCTGTTGTCCTCTGGGACAGAGTTGGGAAACGTTGTGACGTCGTTGCTTGGGAACATTCCGCTCTTTTAGCTTTAGGAGCGCCAGCTAGTAGGCATCAAAGTGGGTATCAAAACCCGGTGGATACTCTATGCATTGAAAACCAGCACAACATGTAGATCTCATCCATTTCCAGGCCCGTTCTGTTTGTTAGTAGGGCAGGTGGCTGCCAGGAGGACATGTGACCTGTAGCGCCGTGGCAATCGTCATGTGAGGCCTCAAAAAGACAACGCACACACAGATCCAAACAGAAAGTGAAATGCACATCCTTACCCGAACCACAACACGGTCTTGTGTTAATAGCGTGGCTTGCAAACAAAAGTGAACAAACAGTGCAGCCTGCGCGCGTGATGCGTGTGGGTGTCATTCGTATGGGGCGGCGTTCCGGCCGTGTGCGTGCGTGCGTGCGTGCGACATTTATATAATCCACTGTATGGGGGCTAAGTGTTGAGCTCACGGTCGCATGTACATTGAATATCACCATCGCCAGAAATGTATGTGGAGGGTCGGTGCCCGTTGGGTTCATGAGTCATATGTTATTCCATATGATCTGCAGGGGCAGGTCTGTGATTTCCCAGGAGTTTAAAGCTGAGCCAATAAATCCCTGTCCATGTTTGTAGCATTTCAATTATGGATTTTCTCCTTTCAGATTAATTTAAATTGTAGAAACCCTCAGTGTATTGTGTGTGTGTGTGTGTGTGTGTGTGTAGATCTGAAGTACTTTTGAGGTGTAAATCTTTAAAATCAATTTCTGTTCGTGCCATGGATGCTGGAAAGAGAGAGGCATGTGAAAAGACGTTTGTTTTCCTGCGGAGGGAGGTGGTGGTTTTGGTAATGCTTGGCAGTGGCCGTCCGGTTCCCCACCAAGTGCACCGGCTTTGACCAGGCTCCGCCAACGTGCGGTCGAACGTAGCGCCCTACGTATGGAATAGGTTGTCTTTTGGGACGCGGACCATAACGAACATGATGTCTGAGTTTCCGGGCTGCCTCGTCAGTTTAGGGACTCACCACCAATCCGTGATTAGTGTAATATCTATGTGAGGGATCGTATCCCTGCCTGCCACGGCCAGACCTCGTCCCAAATGGCGCTTCTGTTCTTTCCGTATTGCACCGCTTTTGACCCGAGTTCTGCAGGCCCCGTGGGGGAGGGGGAGGAGTCTAGCAGCGGTGTGATTGGTCCAAATCAATTGAAGTGTCCTGCTTAGTTCTCTTCTCTATTCATAGGGTTACATTGTTGAAACGGACCTAACCCCAAACCGTCATCCTGTTTTTAGACGGCTATCTATAGCTTGGCGCTGAACCACGCCTTTGTGTAATTATGTATGTCATATATCTTGGATAGGCCGTGCCATGAAGTAATTAAGTATTTAACACTTATTCACAAGTCCTGGGGAATCTAGGGCAGCTCTAATATATTGCTCCATTCTTTCTTTGCTTCATGTTGTTTAGTCGAACAGAATTGGGACAAAATGCTCAGTAATCAGAACCGGCGGGCATGATGGGCCTTTTCAGTGATCTAAAATAGTACTGAATCACAATACACGGAAAATCGTGAAAATAACATGTTTTGTACCAGCGCTTACATATGGTGACCATATCATGAGGTCCCTAACAATTACAAGCCTAGTTTTACCTATGATCTGGAAACTGCTACAATAAGCTCTTGTTATTTTGGGCTACTGGGCTACTCTTTTAGGTGTTCTTGTGTTTATTCCTAAAACACAGCCTGAAGGAGCCGTAGCTGGAAAACATACAGAATCGACTTTGCTATTTAAGCTTCTGTATTACTCTGAGGCAACACCCTGTGGAAATGCCTATAGAGGCAAGCATGTGGTGCTGCTAGTCATGTTGTATTAAAGCAGTCTACAGTTACAGACCACTCACTACTCCTATAACCTCTTAAAGTCTACAGTTACACAGAGCTCACTGGCCTTACTATGGGTTCTATAGCTGGGGGAAGTAACGGATGGAAAGAGCCGTGTCGAAAAATAACATTGGCCCCATCAAACGTTGCTGTCCGCTGTGTTCGCACAGTTGCGCATCCTTTCAGCCTTCCTCAGCAGCCGTCTTTTCCAAACCTTCTCCAGAATCTCGCCGGGGCGTTTTAGAATTTTTCCTTTTAAACTCCCTCTTCATCGGGTTGAAATGGAACGGGCGGGAGAACTTGTAGAAAGGAGAATCTGCGGTGCGCTATAGGGACGAATATAGAGCGGGGGGGCGTGGGGGGGGGGGTGCGTAGGCAAAGAGCTGTGAGCAATGCTCGGGCGGCTGTGTTTCCATGTTACAATGGAGTGTTTGAAGTGCCGACGGCCTTTCTCTGTAAAGGGCCGGGCCTTGTGTTGAAGGCAGGCTTGACGCATAGAGGAGAGGTGGATGGATGGATGGATGGAACGGGCGGTGTTGGGTTCAAGAGGGTCCAACTTTCCATTGAAGGTCTACCCACTCAGAAACACGGTTTTTACCTTGATCGTGCCATCCATGATAATAGCGGCCCTTCAGCCGGCACCTTCAGTGACCGCCGGTCACGTCTACGTGCTTTTCATGTGTTGGCGGCTTTGGGATTCGAACCCACGACGCTGGCGGTCGCAAGCGCCGTTCGGTCGGGCGGCGGACAATGACGTGGCGCACGGGTCCTGGTTCTGTTGTCATTTTTAGCTGTGATTTCGTGTGTGTGTGTGTGTGCCTCTGTGTGATTGCGACAATACGCTAACAGCAGGGTTACGTAACCTGCTGCTGCAGATGTAACCCCTTTCACGCTAAGTGAACACTAATGCTAGCTGATGCTATTCATAGGTTGACACAGAGAACATCGCTCTTTGGCAGGTTAATGGTAGAATGTGTGCTATGCTATTCATAGCCAAAGCAACAAGGATCATTAGCAGGGTATCACTAACAAGCACCAGGCTAATCATATGCATTCAGCTAATGCTAGCCAACCAGCAGTGCTAAGTTAGGTTAGCCGGCTAACTGCTGGTGACACTGAGGTTAGCGTCATGTCATGATCTTTCCTGGAGGTAACTGGTTTGTGTCATGTCACTAAGTAAATCCTGTGTTGTTTATGTAACCAGATATGCTTTTCTAAGAACCGCGCAGGAAATGCGCTGGCCTAGTAGGGGGTGGGGTTAATTCAATTTTGATCCCCCGAAATACCGGACGTCCCAAAACGTCCTCCTAGGAAAGCATGGAGGTTGACCGTTTAAATGGCATGGAATTTAGCCGAACGTTAGTTCCCATTTCACCATTCCCTGTGTTATGCCCGGGAGGCTGGGGCCCAGATTAAATGTAACCCGCCGGCTAATCGCTCTTTCTTTGGAACCCAGATCTTTCACCCGACCGATTGACAACCGTGGAGCGTGGTTTAGGGATTATGACCCTTAACCTCTGCAACTTAACCGGTCAACAGCTGTGTTAAAGGCTTAAGATCATCTAACCTTGTGAAGACAGTGATCTTATTATTGAGGACGCTCGCTTTCTCTTGCTTCCTGTCACATTGTTATTTATCTCTTCATTGGTCTGCTTCTTTCTCTTTCTGTCTTCCATACAGCTTTCCTTTCTGTCTCTGTCTCTCTCTCTCTCTGACCTGTGCCCTAATGTTCTTATCAGGCTAAAGGTTTGCACAGCAGCAGGTCACCAATGTCATCAGAGATTAAACACTCTCACACACACACTTCCCTATTTATCCATCACCCTAGACAAAGATCCTAGTACTCTAGGGAAGCTGGGTGAAAGTAAGGGGGAGGGTGGGGGGGTGGTAAGTACTGTGTATGCCGTGAGGGTAGCCGTGGCTAAATATCTGCTGTGCCGACAGACACTGTGCTCACCCGGGCCGGCCTGAGACCCAACCGGTTCCGTGGAGAGGGGTGGCATGAGGTTGGAGGGGGAGGAGGCCTGCCCTGCGGGGGAGGTCCATTCACCTCAGGCCAGCTGTAGCATGACGAGCGGGTCTGGACCTGTCTGGGATCATCCCTTGTCACGTCCTCATCTGTCTGGGTTATATTCAAGGGCCTTGTTGACTTGGGAGACGTGTTTCCACTGCCAGAACAAGACAGGGAAATAACAGAGAACCAAAACAGCAATTTACACAACACGTAACAAGTTCCCACACGCTGTCTCGCGCCCGCTGTCTCTTTCTGAGTTGAGTCTGAACAGACAGTGTGTGTTTCAGACATCTACCAGGTCAGTTACATACTAAAGATAAGCCGGAGGTCTTCGAATCTGTCGAAGACAGCTGGCTCCGCTACACGCAGACAAACATTCGGTGACTGGGGGACAAGTAGTGGTGATTACACTGAGTAACAGACAGTAGTCATATATACAGATACTGGCACTCAGCCCAAACAGTAACTCCAGTCTTGACAGGATATTGGTTCTGTCATTGTCAGGTTATCAGTGAGGTAACTCCCCCTTCATTCAATCAGTGCTTTAAGTCGTAGCGAACCCCCCCCCCCCCTCCCCATTCCGCTCACATCCTTCCCCACAGCCTGACGGTCTCCACATAGCTAAACAACATGGACGCCGACAGCCGAGTGGTTTCTGAGTTGTCGCTGGCTTTTCTCCGTAATCTGGTCCTTAGGCGGAGACACTTTGAATGGCCCACTTCGAGTAGCCCAGTAGTCTAATTCGGCTAAAAGACGCACTCTGTACGACCTAATGGAAGGGTTATTGTGTTAGAGCTACCTCGCAACTTAGCCATTAGCTAGATTTAAAGACCTGCCTCAAGTAACGCATTCTAGCGAGCTGTTGTTGTCACGGGGGGGGGGGGGTAAATGTTGAGTAGGGTGCTGGACAGGCCACAGTATCTCTGTTATTTCAGCCCCAGAGGCTTTCCTAACCAGGACTTATTTGGGTCTGTGTTGATGGTATGGAGCGCACGTCAGGGATGGGATGGGAACCCCAACTGAATTGGGTGCAGGAAATGGCGTCACTCCCACAAAACCAATGATGTATGTTGGTGGTGGGGGGGCGGGGGGGTTTCAAACACATTTTTGTGTTTCAAAGACTTTACGTCAATCCACCACTGCCATTCACCCTTCAGGGAAACCTCTGCACCCCAGGATATCTATATGTGCTAGGGTATTCTAATGGGTCAACTGAGTGATAAGGATACAATCACACCCATGACTATCTAGACAGCCTGTGTAACAATATCCCTGTATACAACTGGTCCTGGTGATGACCTCTCTAAAACTGCCCCTCCCCCTCTCTCTCTGTTCCTGTCTTCTAGGAGAGCCCACCTTCGCCTGTGTTTGGAGAGGCTGAAGGCCCTCATCCCTCTAGGAAAAGACTGCAACCGCCACACCACTCTGGGGCTGCTCAACAAAGCCAAATCCCACATTAAGGTACCCAGTACCCAGTGCTGTTCTGGAATAATAATCATTCTGCAGTGCACTTCACCACAAATGACACGCACAGTTCTACTGAACTCGCTACAAAGCAATACGGCAGGCTGGGCTTTCTTTGGCTTCCACCCTCTCATTCCAGTTCAATGGGGCTTCATTGGCATAGGCAATGTCTGTTAACTTTGCCAAAACAAGTGAAATTAAATGTGGGGGAGATGACGTCAACACATGTTAAATAAATGAGAAACAATTTTAAAATGTTAAATGAATTATACAGTACCAGACAAGGTTTTGAAACACTAACCCATTCAAGTTAAAGGTAAGTGTGTCCAAACTGTTGACTGGTACTGTATCTCAAGAAAATTAACCCAAGTTGGAAATCTGTACAATTAAAAATCCAATAAAAAATGGGATGGCCGTTTCACGACACAAAACGGGGTCTCCTGGTGCTCCTTGTGCAAGTGAAAGGTTGGGTCTGCTAACATCTGAGTAGCATTGCAATTGCCTGAACGTTCCATTAACTCCTCTCTCGACCTTTCCCTGTGTCCTCCTACTTTCCTCTCCTGTCGTTGTTTCCCTGTCCGTCCGCCTGTCCCTCCGTTCTGGGACCCGTCGCCCTGGGGGTGTTCGGGCTGCGGATGCTCTGTGGAAACCGGGTCGCACTGTGACTGAACCTCTCCGTCTCTCCCGCAGAAACTTGAAGAGGCGGACCGTAAGAGCCGCAACCAGCTGGACTCCCTGGAGCGGGAGCAGAGGCACCTCCAGCGCCAGCTTGACCTGCTGCAGGGGGGCGCCGGAGCCGGGCCGGGGGAGGGTGAGAGGATACGCATGGACAGTGTGGGGTCCACCCTCTGCTCCTCCGAGCGCTCCGACTCCGACCAAGGTGAGCGCCCGCATCTCCTCGTAAGGAGGCGTTTGTCTGTACTCCTGTTCGTAGATAACTACGATAAGTGTTTCCCCGTAGACTTCAAAGTGTGTCTTTCTGACGTGTCGCTCTCGTCTCTCCCTCTCTAACAGAGGAGATCGAGGTGGACGTGGAGTCCACGGAGTTCTCGGAGCAGGGGGAGTTGGACTCGGTCTCTCTGGCCTCCACCAGCGACCTGGATGACCACAGCAGCCTTCAGAGCCTGGCCAGCGACGAGGGCTACTCAAGCTGCAGTGTCCTGAAACTCTCATCCACCTTCTCCTCCACCTCCTCGTAGGACATGGCTGTTGGCTGTAAACTCCTCCATCCCGACTCCAGTCCGTGACCTCTGGGGGGATGGGGGGGGGGGGCCCCCCCCCCCCCCCCCCCCCCCATTCTCCCAACCCTCTGGCAAGTGACGAAGGCCCAACCCGGAGCCTTCTAGAATTCTCTCCACCCGCTCCCTACCTCGCCCTCCGTCCACTCTGTGACTCGTTATGGCGTCGTGGAAACGCACACACCCGACACGTATCATCGCCGACTGCGCCGTTGCCGTGGTAACCAACCTCGCGTGGCGCCGTAACGTTCTGTTAACCCCCGGCCTTCTGAGGCAACTGCTTCCTGTCCGCAACGCCTCTGCTCTTTGCCACACACTTACTCCTTTGTGTCCCCCCGTCCACTCGCTGCTCAACCCGCTGTCCGAGGAGAACCCCTTTCTGAATCCCTGCCCTGGTTTCATGCAGAATTTCGAACCCCCCAGTCCCAGTGAACAGTAGATGAGGACTAGAGCTCAATCCAAACACAGAACCAACCAACGATGAGCAGGAAATGGTTTTAGATTGGTTAGACTTCATGAATGCTGGGAGAAATCTTATGAATTTATTTCAACAAATATTATGCTGAGATAGGAATCATCTAGATTTTTTTTCTTTGCAGGCATATTTGAAGGGAATAGGTAGCTTGTTTAGAAATCGGAAATTATATTTGTTAAAAAATAAAATAAAAATAATACGACCCCATATGTTAGTATCAGAAATGCACTTAAAGGTCTAAAATATATCGGAGTGAATGAGTCTGGAAAAACCTGTGTGGCTGTACCGTGTGTTTGGATCTTTGATGTGGTCCTGCTCTGTGCTAGGCCAAGTCAATGTTCTGCTGGGCTTTAAAAAATGAACACGTCGGAATTTGGACATGGACTGTGCGAGATGTCGGGTCTGGTTGCTGTATCAACACGTTTTAGTCCACGAGCGATGTCCCTTTTTGTCTTTTCTTTTATGAAGTGTTTCTCGTTCACCCCTGCTAAACCACACCGATGCAGAATCCAATAGACATTCAAAATGGTGCTACGTGCAAAACTACGACAACCAACCCATCAACAGCACAGATCAAATGCTTTGACAACCCACAATCCTGATTGATGTTTCAAAGTTAACAGAAGAGGGAGAGAAAGGAAAGAAGTGAGATGTAAAAAGTATCCTTACATTATATACATTCCCATAAAATGTGGGTGGTGCTCTGTTCCTTTTCAGAAGAGTGGAAATTGTAAAATGTGTTTTTTCAAAAAAGCAGCTACCACAACAAGCTATCCTGCACTTGCCAACCTTATAGCTATCTATAGAAACCAACCGGCACAATTTCAAACGAAACAAAATGTTGGACCATAGAGACAAAGCATCCATCCTTTCGGTCTCTCCGGCAGTAATAAGCAATAAGTCTTTGTAGTTGTCTTTTGTGTTGTTTTTCCTCCATTTGATCTTACCCTTTGTTTTTTTTCCAAAGCAAAAGACCTGCAGCCGTCCCAAAAAAAAACAAGAATTCAACTTGCTTTGCTTTTTGTACATAAGTCCATACAAAATAGCTTCTTAATGAATTAAAGATGGGGAAAAGGATAGAGAAAATGTAAGTGTAAAAAAAAATATAGTAGGTGTTTTTTTTTTTTTTTTTTTGACCTTGTGTTTTTGTGCATTTTAAATTATATTTTTGAAAAGATTTATTCTAGTTCTCTCAGTGTGACCTAGCAGGCAGTCGGGCAGGCAGTCAGGCAGGCAGTCTGACATTTGCATGACTTGGATCGGACAGTATTACTTTGTTCATTTTGCTGGTTGAAACGTTCAAAAGTTACCATTCTGTAGCTGTCCCGCTCTTCCCCAAGAGAAGTTACACTTCACAGTAATCAAATGATAGTTCAGAACACAACGAAAATCTACAGGAGAACAACATCTATACAGTCACAAAATGGCCTCCACCCTACAACGACTTCTGTTTATCAACGCTGAGTTTGTGTGGCACTCTTATTTATTCGAGTTGGTTTTTGTTTAGTTTTTTTGTTTAGAACTTTTATTTTTGAAACAAAAAAAGTATATGGCATTCCACTAGTGGTATCTTGTGAGCTGTGATGGAACTTGAGTTTGAAGTGGCAACACAAAGGTGTATGATGTCATTGACCGTGTATGTTGATGTCATTGTCCGTGTATGTATGATGTCAATGACTGTGTATGATATCGTGTACATCCCTAGCCCTTGTTAGTGAGGGGAAACCAACTTGCACTTCAATAAGTCTGCTTTTCCACTGTTATTCTGAACTGTCTTCTCAGCCATCTCTCCATGTGTGAAAGACAAATACCACCACCCTGACTATCGAGTTTTTAAACTTTATATATTTATTATTTCTTCATTCCTCACAACGAATACGGAAAGAACTAAAGAAAAAAAAAGATAACTTATTTTGTTTCTGTCTTATTTTATTCTTCCCCACCCTCCTTATTCCTCATTTTTAGATTTTACTTCAAATATTATAATAAATCTTTTTTTTGGGGGGGGGGGGTGGCGGCGCATGTTTAACTAGCCCTGTTAAAACAGACAAGTTGCACACCAACGTTTGGTCAAATGGCACCCTAATCCCTATGTAGTGAGCCGCTTTTGACCGGTGTGTGGACAGGTCCACTATGTAAAGCATGGGGCGCAATTTTGGGATGCACGACATGCTGAAATCAGTTGGAATTCCAGGCTAACGTCCCCCCCCCACCCCTCCCCCCAGTTGTTTTGTATTGTTTTAATTCACGGACACCTGAAATGTAATCAGCCCCTAGGCTGCTCCCGTTGCTAGGCTCCGCCTCTTATGCACCGTAGACCGAGTTCCCAACCAACCCGCTACCCCGTGTACCCTAGGTTTTACACCCCAACTCCTAGGCGCACCGGTAGAGTTCCAAAGGATCAGAAAAAGGTTTTAGGCTACATGGTAATGCCTTCACCTTGTCTCCAGATAGTCTGGTTGGAGTTACGTGTGTGTGTGTGTGTGTGTGTGTGTGTGTGTGTGTGTGTGTGTGTGTGTGTGTGTGTGTGTGTGTGTGTGTGTGTGTGTGTGTGTGTGTGTGTGTGTGTGTGTGTGTGTGTGTGTGTGTGTGTGTGTGTGTGTGTGTGTGTGTGTGTGTGTGTGTGTGTGTGTGTGTGTGTGTGTGTGTGTGTGTGTGTGTGTATATGTAGGTATGTATGTATATATCCAGTAATTTCAGATCTGCTAGGTGTTGTTTTGGAACTCAGCCTAAATATAGCCACGTCTGATTGGCAAATACTGAGCCAGCTACTACACAAAATGGGGGCTAGCTAACCAACACTCCTGTAGTAGGAGTATCAGTAGAAGTCTTTACGAGACTAAGTTTTAGTCAACAAAGTGTCTTAAATTTACAAAAGCCTCAGATTAATATTATTGAGAACAAAAACCTATGGTTTCTACACAGGACATAATTTAAGGTGTAACGCTAGTGTAATCATTTTGGGATTTTGTAATCTCGCGACTTGATATCCTTCTGGACTTCCGGTCAATGTTGATGGTTCACTGATGATGGTGCTTTCTCGATATTAACGAATTAGCCAAACCACCTCAGAACACCAACAGTGTCCTGTCTCTTTCGTGGGAGGAGCAGATTACTTTTCCTTTGCTCCTCCCTCGTTCAATTACAGCTTTGTCTATTTATCACTATTTTTTTGTTTTCGTTTTTTTTTTAACCTGCACTATGAGAAAAAAAGGGCCCATATTTTTTGAAAAACTGTCTTTCCCAATACCCTCTCTCCTCTATGTATTGTATGGTGTCCTTAGTAAGGCCATAAGAGATGACTATTTTTGGCTATGTATGACCAGCAGTATGTTGATATTTCCAGAGTTGGGATCAATTCTTTATTTTGAATTCAACATGGGAATTTCTGCGTGTATCGAAACTGAGTCCACGCTCCTTCCAACGTAGTTGGGAATTGTATGGAATTGACCTCAACCCGGAATGTTATCGCACTAGCGTTCTAGGTTTCTGTCTACGAGACGCCAACTACGGGAGAACTAAGTCTGGTTTCAGATCAGTTTGTACTGCCTCAACTACTAAAACCTGTGAGCTACGGTCATTTTGGCAAGATGACACAAACTGATCTGGGAACCAAGCTAAGGCAAGAAAGAATGAGTCACAGTAAATGAAGCTATCCCCACATCGGACAGGGGAGACTGATAAACCAGATTAAATAGTGTGAAACTATAGTCTGTGGTTTGTCTGGTTCGAACAGTCAAAACGGACTGTAGTCCCCCAGTTTCTCCAAACTCTGTGGCCATTGATCCTTTGTAGGACATGCACTCTGATGTTGATTCTCGCTGTGTAAGTTTGAAAATGCAATACTTACAATAAAACAACAAGATTGTCAAACCCGAAGTTCTGAGTGTGTTGTCTTACTGATGTATTTACAACACATTGATTTATCTAGATTTTGTTGTGTTAGGGACATAAAAAGTAATGAATTGTGAATTAAAATGTTACCGCCGTGAATCTACCCAAAATACCTTGATGACAAAGCGAATTTTATAAATGTGTGCTAATTAATCAATGTTCATGGTTAATTAATGTTTCGCAAAAATAATAAAACCATAATCAACAGGTGCTGTTGGCATTGGTCATGGGTTTGGGTCATCTTGGGTATGCATCTACCACCTGGGGTTGGGCAGTTTCTCCAATTCTTCCTCTCAAGTTCTGTCAGATTGGATGGAGAATGCTGATTAACAGCGACTGTAAGGTCTCCATAAATGTTCAATTGGAAGTCCAGGATTTGGCTGGGCTCCTCAAGGACACTCACAGACTTGTCCCAAAGCCTTTCCAGTTTTGTCTTGGCTGTGTGTTTCAGGATGTTGTCGCATTAAAAGATGAATTCCAATCTGAGGTCCTGTGCTCTCTGGATCAGGTTCTTCAAGGTTCTCTCTTTATTGCTCTGTTCACTCTTCACTCTCCTGGTACCTGCCACTGAGAAACATCCCCAAAGCATGACGCTCCCACCACCATGCTTCACCATTAGTTAAGTTTTTGCTCTGACATGCACTGTGAAGTGTGGGGCCTTATATAGACTGGTGTGTGACTTTCTAAATGAAAATTTGCCACAGGTGGACTCTAATCAAGTTCTAGAAGAACCTCAAGGATAAGGACACAGGATTCACCTAAGCTCAATTTGGAGTGTTATGGCAAAATATCTGAATACTTATGAACAAAAGCAATATCAGGTTTTTATTTTGAATAAATTGGCACACATTTCCCCCCAGAAAATTCTGCTGCATGTATATGCAGGCAAAAGAAATGTTAACAAAAAATGTAGTCTGTAACACTAGAAAATGTGGAGAAAGTGATAAGATCAGAATATTTTCTGAAGGTGCTAACCCTGGAGAAAATGTTTGGCTCTGTAATAAATATATAATATATACACATAGTATATATGTGTTAGTGTGTATGTCTATTGCAGAAATGATTAAGTCAAATGGTAGTTACCTATCTAATGTGTTGACTGGTTCTGGGTGCCAACAATTGTGTCTAGAATTTACTGATACAACTTGTTTTCATTCCATTCTGCTTTTTAAAGGAAGAAGTGGGTTTATAAACATCATACACATTTTGAAAGATCAGATTTTCCCAGTGGATCAAAGCGTATGTTCACGGTTTTGAGCAAATACAAGTAAAAAATAAAGTAGGCTACAAGTATTGTGCAGAAGAGACATGTAAACATAGCTTGGCTACACACAGGGTCTCTGCCACTTGTGTCAACATCATTTAGTCGGTGATTTGGTTGATGAAGTTCACATGGCTCTTCAGAGGAATTCTATGGGAAAGGCTCCAGACAGGCAATACGATGTTTGTCTTTCTGAGAGCCACATGTAATATGCTGTATCACCACACCAAACTGAAGCCATCTTCTGAAACATGGCACAGCCCCACCTGCTGTCAACAGAAAGAACTGCAACATAATTGTTATTTTTATTTCTCGATTTCAAGAACCAACTCTCCCAGAAACCAGACCACAGAATAACGTATATGAAGATGTTCATTTGAGCTACCCGTTTTTCTTAAAATAAAGTTAGATTTCGTCTTTTGAAAGGCATTTTCTTTTTTAATGTTGCTGAATATAAATCTCTAAAAAAAACAAGTGGTATAACAACCACTAATAGCTACAATAATACAATAAAAATAATACAATCATTAAAATAATCCAAAAACCTAAGAGGTATAAAACGTGGAGAACGTAACGTGGCTATAAAGTGTCCGTAAAAATGATTCTGGTTAAATTGTCTATGATCGCCTGAACTGCCCATGAAAAACCTGCTGAAGAAAATCCCTCCTCTGTTAACATGCTGTATGTGATGTGGTGCTTTCACAGACATCATGACATCAATAAGAGCCATTTCGTATGCAATCTTCAGTAGCTGCTTTCCCAGCCTCACTCTGTACAGGGTGCTGCCATTTATACAGTAAAAAGGGCGCTGTGACATCCAGGCGCAAGTCATGTTTTACACCAGTAGGGGACGCCAAAGCATTGTCTATTGGAGGAAGAGAGACAAAAAGCTACTGTGTTCCAAAAAGGGAAAAAAGAACAACAATTCAAGCTAGACACTGATGCCTTACAGCAGTGGAATTCAAATCCATCCCTCGAAACCTGTTCCACTCCATTTTTCCATGGGGACCTCCTAATCAGGGACTTTGCCTTCTGTTCTACCTCATAATTAATTGGACCCACCTGGTGTCCCAGGTCTAGATAAGTCCCTGATTAGGGGGTTGCTATTAAAAAATGGAGTATAGCTGACTTTGATGGACAAATTTGAATACCACTGGCCTAGAGCAAAGAAAGTACTGACTCCACCCTGAACTGAATATCAATAAAACAGGTAACCTTAACAAGGCTGTGGATGATTTCTGAGATGAGGCAAGAACGGCCTTCTGAACACTGAGGCCAAATGGGAGACATCAATAGCCCAAATAGCCCAATAATCTCATCACTGGCAGGTAAATGATATCGGCGGTTAAGTGATAATTTACAGATTACTGCAGATATTATAGCCATTTCCTGCAACTACAATCTAAAAAGAAAATGTGTTGCACCATTACCTTTAATGTAATTTAATTGAATTCAGAGAGAAAGAGACATAATTTACAATGTAATTTAGTGAGATACATGAACAAATCACCTTTCATTGTTGATAGTCTTTGCAGCCAAAAACTTTCTCTAATCTGTTAAATATTTTAAACCCGTAGGTGGCAAAAAATTGCTATTACAGAGACCAAAAGAGGGAGTTTGAATAAGAATTTACATTTCACTGAGTGACACAATACATAAAGAATAGTTAATTATTGTTTGTCTAAACAGCCAAAAACTTTCTGTAATCGTCCAAAGATTTCATGCTACACCAGTAGATGGTGCTAAACGATTGCCTATTGGGGAGAGAGAGAGAGAGAGAGAGAGAGAGAGAGAGAGAGACACAGACAGATCACATCATTACCATGTAAACCAAAAGGTATATTTCTTTGTAATTTTCTGTACACTCCCATCATGAGCCTCCTACAATTGACTAATGCTAGCTTCGGGACTGGAGTGGGTTTCTGACGGAGTCACTTGCCCAACCTAGTTATTGATACTAGTCACCTTAAAAATAAATGAAAGCAACTAAAATGATGGGGGGTTCACTCATATCCAGAAGGCTTTGTGTCATGGCTTTTCTTCAGACTACAGATTTAAAGAGCAGTGATTCTGTAAAAATGGCCACATTCTAATCAGATGCTGATTTAAGACAGAAATTCCTACTGTAAAACTTGATAAGCAGTTGATGCTTATCAAACAGATAGTAGTTTTCTGCGAAACCCAGCTAATCAATAACAAAAAAGCTTGAAAAAAGCTCTAGGTTGAATAGAATATGTAATACATCCAACGCACAGGAAATCTCCAATTACAATAATCATTTCTTTGTCCAATTATGAATCGCGAAGCTTTGGCCTGTTGACTCATCGAGACTCAATGCGAATCCACACACATTGTCATTGCATCGCTTCAGGAAGTGTCACATGACTCCCTCGTCACTCACACTGAATTCCCTTACCCTGTCTGTCTGTGACTCACTTTCTTTGCTTTCACCAGCCGCAAAACCATACTCCTGGACTTACAGGCCAGACAGCATGCACACGGTTAGCACACCAACACACATGATGTGGCACAATATGCACACACAAATCTTCCGCTGAGCCATTTAGAGAGGGAAACTCCTGCGTACTGGGCAACAACAGACATTATAGTGAATTTTCTGTGCAAGGAACAGCAAGCGTCAGTCAATATAAATAAAGTCAGCATGTTCTCCACATGGGTGTATTCATCAGACGGGTGGTTTTCCGGTACTTTCTTCTGGCGTATTGATCGGGTGGAGGAATGATGGCTGTTGATATTGACTACAACAGGTCTGGAGAGGAAGAAAGGGTTAGGGGAAGGAAGAAAGGGCGACAGGTTTAAGACCTTCCTCTGCCAAGACATTTTAAATAGTTTTAAGAGCTATCACCATCGAGAGGTCTGCAATAGTTTAAAGACCTACCGCCACCAAGGGGTTTAAAACTGTAAATAAACACTGGAGAGCAATAACAGCGAAACAGATTTCAACATAAACAACCCTGTTTCCAAACAAGTTGCGATGCTGAGTAATCACCACTCTGTTTTGATTGCCATTTTACGCCACTTTTTGGAAGCGAGGTTGTGTTTGCAATTCACAATGCTCCAACCCACAACAAGTCAGAGGTAGCTTGGGATGTAAGAGCAGCTCTGTAGGGGCTGAGACGAGTCACCCCTCTCCATCCACCGTCCCTCTGTTGTTCCTATCTTCCTGTCTGTTTCGCAGCATGACAGATGGGTCGCCACCGGCCAAATCGAAACTGTGTAGATAGATCGACGGCCAACAGACAAACCGGCGGGCGGCCAGTGAGAAGGGCAGGAGGTCAGATTACACGGAAATGAATAGTTTATAGAGCATTTGTCTCTCCCCGTCCCCTCTAAAAAATTATTGTTGAAAGATATGAAAGGGCTTTCTGCACCGGTTGAACAGAGGTGACATTTTTCATGTTTTCCGCCCTTCCACTGTGGTGACCAGGTCACAGTGTCACTTTTCGCAGCCAAGGAGGCGGAAGGTGCGCTTTTCGAAACAGGGTTAAGGTCAGTCCAAAAATAATTGCCATGGTGTTGCTTTTGCCTTTCTCACTCTCAAGTCTCTCCCTCTATCTTTAACACTGTGTGACTCCTCCGTGTCTCCCGGGCGAAGATATTCTTCCTGGTTGTTGCTGGACTCACTGGATGTAGCCAACCCTGCTCTGTTGGAGTGGCTAGCATTTTGTTCTTCTCGCCGATGTGTTCGCAAAGTTAGCTTTACAGGCACCCGGGACACCTGCTGGAGTTGCTGGAGTGTGCTGTGACTGGGAAAAACCTGCTGACCATGCCTCCCTCCTGCTGCATTAGCAGTGTATGCTGATTTGAATCACCCCAGGGGCTTATCAGCCACTTGTCAGCTGGCAGCACATTAGAGGTCTTATGGCATTTAGTCTGTCTTGAGCATTTGAAAGACATGCTCAATTGGGTTCAGATTATTTTAGTGATTGATTTGGCCTGTCAAGAACTTTCAACGTCCGGGTCTTTTTAAAACTCTGTGCTATGGCATCGTGTTTGGGGTGATTGTCCGGCTAAATAATGAGGCGCCTTCCATTAGAGGCATTTGGTGGTGACCATTCGTATCTGAGCAGACAAGCTGTTTCTGTACACTTAAGAATGTATCCTACTGCTGCAGTCAGCAGAGAAATCATAAATGAAGACAAGTTAGCCAGTTCCCATGGCAGCCATACATGCCCAAACCATAAGACCCCCTGCACCGTATTCATAGATAAGCTGACATGACATTCTTTTCTCTCCCACTTTCCTCTTACCAACCTCCTGGAGAGTTCCTATTCTTCTGGACTGTTTGTCTTCTTATGGCATTATGGTGAATACTCTTTAGATCTATGGAGAGATGGCAGGGTGAAATATCATTCTATCCGCGAGGAGTGCAATTAAACATTGTTCCTCCCTGCAAACTGACAAATATCCCCTTTTACTATTTATCCAAAGCATGCTGTGTGTGTGTGTGTGTGTGTGTGTGTGTGTGGTTTCACTTTACATGTGTTGATCAGAAGTTCCCATAAAGATTTTTTAGTCGGTCCCCACTAGGAAAAATGTTTGGGTAAGGTTTAGGGTAACATTTAGGCATTAGTGTTAGGTTTGGTTTAAGCATAATTGTTACATTATTGAGATTAGGGTTAGGTTAAGGTGAAGGTTAGGGTAAGGTTTAAGGGGTGTGTGTGTGTGTGTGTGTGTGTGTGTGTGTGTGTGTTGGTGGGTGTAGAAGAGGTGTGCCCATAGTCATCATGTGATGTAGGCGTATGGGTGTGTTTAACAGAGGAGTGTCCATACAGTCATACTAGAGAGTCGAGAATGTGGGTGGAAACAGAAGACTATACTAGTCACAACAACAACTGGAGATGACTGTTAACTGTCATTCATTCTCTGGGATTGAGTCAGAGCCACACAGCTGGTTGAATAGTGAGTGTTTATTTGCCAAAAGGTCAAATAGACACATTCACAGGTAACGTGCCTGTGACACTGCTTATTGTTATAAATGTTTCTTTACTTTACATACACTGCTCAAATAATTACGGGAACACGCAATCATCACAGTATAACACCAAGTCAATTAAACTTCAGGGATATCCATCTGTCCAGTTAGGAAGCATAAGCGATTGTGAATCAATGTAGCCTGTTTTGGTGCAAATGAAAGTGACAACAGGTGCACTGGAGAGGCAACAGCAAGACAACCCCCAAAAAAGGAATGGTTTTGCAGGTGGTGGGCACAAAATATTGCTTTTAAGCATCTCTCCTAAACCTTCCTGACTGAATCTTCTCTAGTTTCGTGTTTTGCTATTGTTTTGCTTGTCTCTACTGGTAGCATGAGACAGTACTTGCAGCCCATTCAGGTTGCATCCAGCTCCTCTAGGATGGCACATCCAAACATGTTGTCACAAGAAGGATTGCTGTGTCTCCCAGTACAGTCTCAAAGCATGGAGAAGATACCAAGAGATGGGCCATACCACAAGGAGAGTTGGATAGGGCCGTAGAAGGGCATCAACCCAGCAGCAGGACCGGTATCTGCTCTTTTGTGCGAGGCGGAACAGGTGGAGCACTGCCAGAGCCCTATATTATGACCTCAAGCGGGCTACTGGTTTGCGTGTTACAGACTCCATGAGGGCCCAACATCCTCTAGTGGGACCTATGCTCACAGCCCAGCACCGTGCAGCTCGATTGGCATTCACAGAAGAACGCCAGAATTGGCAGGTCTGCCATTGGCGCCACATTCTTTTCACAGATGAGAGCAGGTTCAGACTGAGCACATGTGACAGATGTGAAAGTGTCTGGAGATGCAGTGGTGAATGTTATGCTGCCTGCAACATTATGCAGCATGACCGGTTTGGCGGTGGGTCAGTGATGTTGTGGGGAGGCATGTTCTTGGGGGTTGTACAGACCTCCTCATGCTAGCCAACGGTACCCTGACTGCTGTTAGGTAGTCAGACCTTACGCTGATGCAGTGGGCCCTGGGTTCCTGCTGGTACAGGACAATGCCCAGCCTTGTGTGTAGGCAGTTCCTGGATGATGACGGCATTGATACCATTGACTTGCCTTCACGTTCCCCAGACCTGAATCCAGTTGAGAACCTCTGGGACATTACGTATCGGTGGATCCGAAGCTGCAAAGTAGCACCACAGACTGTCCAGGAGCTCACTGATGCCATGATCCAGGTGGGAGGAGATCCCACAGGACACCATCCGTCGTCTCATCAGGAGCGTGCCCAGACATGGTCAGGAGTGCATACAGGCACGTGGGGGGCCATACATATTACTGAGTCACGTTATGAGTTGCCGTGAAGAAATTCACACAAGTTAGAACAGCCTGTGATTTCCATCGTCTGCTTAAATATTTGGTGTGAGTTTGAATCCAGCCCTCAGCCGGTTGGTGATTTTGGTTTTCAACATCAGTTGGATTTTGTTCTTAACTAATTAACACAATGAACAGTAACGATTTTGACCTCTAATATGTTTCCCTCTTCGAGACCCGATGGGTGATGCGATGTGTTCCCTTGATGTCTTTTGAGCAGTGTGTTCATTGGCCGACGGTTTCAGAAGTGACTGTCTGCTGTGAGAAGGCTATAGGCCACACGGTCTGAGGGGGGGGGGGACTAAGGACCCAACGGAAACACAGAGAGGAGAAATAGCATCAAAAAGGACACACTGAA
Organism: Esox lucius; assembly: GCF_011004845.1. NCBI lineage: Eukaryota > Metazoa > Chordata > Actinopteri > Esociformes > Esocidae > Esox > Esox lucius. The sequence continues at coordinate 10,858,560 of NC_047577.1, forward strand.
TGGAAGCCAGAGAAAAGACAAAGGAGAAAAAGAAGAGTGATTGAGGATTACTATAGGAGGGCGTGACAGGATATAACAGCCCATCCCTACCAACTAGAAGCATTGCCCTGACATAGCCCTGACATAGCGCTGACATAGCGCTGACATAGCCCTGACTTGTGGTCTGAGGCATCACTATAGGCAGAAGGCACAACAAGATGAATCCTTATTTGGTTGTCATTTAACCTATTGAAACATTATGGTATGTTATATAGAGCTTGTGCTGGGATTTATGTTCACCTGATGATATTGTATTACACAAAGGCTGGGATTCAATTGTATATTAAACAGTATTAATTAATTTATTTGTAAAGAATACACCTTACAAATGCCTCATTGGCATCTAAAAGTTACATTTGATTCCATTTTAAAAGTTTAACTTGTACCCAAGCAGAACCCAAAATATCAGTTTGTGAACAAATTCAATGTGAACCAGCACTCTTCAGTCTCTAAACTGGGTTCAGACTATAATGTTGATGTCATGGATGATCAACAGTGTCCATAAGTGTGTCTGTGATATCCTCTGCAGCAACCCTCAGAAGTCTACAGAAACTGGGGAGGGGATGTTGTGTGTCATTCAAACTGCTGACTCCTGCTTCACATGAGCAAAATTTCCATGTGTGATTGGATGGAATCCGGGCCAGTATCTTAGTTATGTCTTATCAGTATTTTTCATACACTATGTACATTATGATGAGTTGCTTCCAAAAACCTGAAAACAAGGCTGTTGTCGTCTACAATGTACTGTAGATGTCATTAGGAATTAAAAGGTGAGTGTAAGAGGTTTTCATTGACAAGGTAATTGATGAACAGAACTACCTTTATCATCTGCAACAAATATGTCCTCACCTTAAGACCATCTCATTCACCATAGCAATCTCTACAGCCAGCTGGGTTGTCTTTTGTCTTTTTCTATTGGCAAAGATTTAATGATATGCATTGACACAGCTGATTTTAACTATGGTAATTAAGTCACCTGCATTTTATGCAGAACAAAAACATCAATGCAATGGAAGGATTTCAAAGATCCTAATGGGGAACAGTTCATATAATAGGATTAGTCAATTGAAATAAATAAGGCCTGAACCAATGGGTTTCACGTCACTGAGAAAACAGATCTGCGCCTTGTGGTCAGCGATGTTTCCGTGGGTTACATGTCTGGCGCATGCGCAAGCCACGGAAAAACTGGGATATTTTCAGCTTCCAGGAATTGCGCACAGAGCCTTGTGACACGGGGCTGTGCGGTTTCAGGGCCAACAGTAGGTGTTGCTGGTGAACGAAGCAGGATGTGGTGGGCCTTTGGCTGGGGTGGTTACACCTGGCCTGCAGATGTGAGGGCAGTTGGTCGGGCTGTCTAATTCCTTGAAATAACGTTGTGTTACAAAATCAGGGCCAGGTGCAAGCTTCGGCATTTCTTCTTTTTTTTTTGGTGAACCCAGTCAGTGTCTTAACTTACTGCAGAGAGTAAGAATAGTAGAAAATAAGCTAGGATGTCTATGTGGTTGTGCATCAGCAGTTGTTGTCTTTGTGTGTCAGTCACTCAGTTAGCCTACAATTAGCCCTGTAGTTGTTTTATGTAGTCAGGCCAGCGACCCAATGTTTGTGGTGGTAATGATCACTAGAGATACCAGTATACAGGATCAGTTTTCAAGGACCGCTGGGGTGCCCCCATTGATTTTGTGATAAATTCTCTCTAAGAAATCGTGTAAAAGGTTGTGTGTGGAAATTAAAGTAAAACTGCCCTTTGTTCTCTATGTCCCAAGGCGTACTAAGTAAAATTGCATGAGACTTGATATAAAATTGTTAAAGGTTCTGTCCATTTCATGGCAAAAGGAATAGAATGGCAAAAGGAAGCTATAAAACCGCAACAAAACACCTCTGGCAGAATGAACACAACTGCATGAGATTTATTTATTTATTAGATATGCATATGTCCTAAGTTTGGCATAAATGTGTTGTTAATTGTTTTTACTCAAAGTGGGGGCCCCCCAACCAAATCTTGCTTATGGCCTCCCCAAAGGCTTGTGCCCTCCACAACACGAAAAGGTTTTCCTGAAATCCATGAAAAAAGGATTCTTAGAATCAATACCACAGACAACAGTAAAGTTAATGACTAATGGTGTGTGTTTGTGTGTGCATGTGCGTGAGTGTGTGTGCGGGTTCGTTGTGTGTGTCGGTGTGTGTTTATCCTTCTCTGTTCCCCCTGTCAACACCAGCCCTTATTATTAAACCACCAGCCTTTGTTAACAACCATTACAGTTGAAATTTATATCAGCCTTAACACACACCCACACACATACACACACACACACACCCACTCATACATAAACCAAAGAAGTGAGACTCAGTGGGCCACAGTCACGTCCTTTGGCTGGCCTTGCCTCTGCCTCTCTGTGGAGTATCCAGCCGTTCCAACCCTGCCTGCTGTCTGCAGCTGACTGTGGTAAGAATAGAAAGACTGAGAAACGCACCACAGTGACTAATCCTCTCCATTTCACTCTGAACACTTGAGAATCTCAGCTGAAAATGTGACATTGCCAGGTTTGCTGTCCCCACCACCTCAGTATGGGAGGAATTCAGAAGGAGTGTTTTGTCATTCGGGCCCCCCCCCCCCGGGGGGCCAACACCACGCAGTGACATAAACATCTCCGAGACTACATTAGTTCAGATGTTTGTGATTATAATGAACAGTGGGCTGGGTGACGAAGCGAGTGCAACACATCTCCGCGTCTGGTGTCGCACACACGCACGCGCACACACACACATGCAGACACGCTACACACAAACACTTTGATCTCACCCCCCCCACTCCAACTACACCACAAACAGGAAATGCAGGGTGACTCACTCTGTGTGTGTATGTGTGTGTGTGTGTGTGTTTATGTGTGTGTCTGTGTCACTGCCACCACAGCCATGTAGGCGCCACCTCTCTGTCACCCAGGAATGATGTGTACTATCTGAGAGGGAACTAAGCACCCAAAATGCATTGTGTTCTGCTTGCGTTCCAAACGGACCCCTATCTCCCCTATCGCTAAACCCTATGGGTCCTGGTTAAAAGCAGTGCCCCACCCAGTGAAGAGGGGGCCTTTAGGGACACAGCCCGTTCGTCACCCAGTTATTAATGCGACCAGGCGGCACTGTGGTGCGACTCGCCGACGACCGGACCGCTGTCGTTCTCCATGGGTCGACGGGTCATTTCCTGTGACGTCATCAGGGCCAATTTGTCTCCTTGCAGTAACTGTGACATCACACAACACCACACACATGCTCGCAGGATCCCTTTTGTCTTTCCTTTCCAAAACACTTGAGCGCATTGTCTTGGACCTGGGATTGTCCCGCAATCTCTCCGAATTACATCCTCAGGCCCTAACCAGTAAGACCTGTGGACAGGTCACACCACAAAAAATGCTGTCCTTGGCGTTTTGGAGGCCCTTCACGGCCAAATTGACTCCTCATCCTGGCAATTATTGACTTTCGTCCGGACTGCAGCGGCTGATTGTTGGTCGGGCTTGAGCCGTCAAACCCACGCAAAGCATTCAGAATGGACCAGCTGGTGTGAAAGACCACAATGCTTTGTTACGGAGCAGCAGGTGTAGCTGTCCCTCCTTACCTCCAGGCTACACCCGAACCTTACGTCTCCACCTTACGTCCCCACCTTACGTCCCCACCTTACGAACCCACGCAAGGCCTTTGTTTAATCCACTTCCAGTCTCTTGGATGCCCAGACCGTAATGAGAGCGGTGTGTGTCATTATCACATATTTTCATGAGTCACACCTAAGCAGAACCGCATCTCGTTCAAGCCAAACTCATCAACCAAAATCATTTCAGTTTGAGGAAAGTCACAGAATGGATTGGAGTAACTTTTGTTATGTATCTTAAATCTGTATCTTAAATAATGACTGTCCCGTCTGGTTCGTATACTTTCAAGCAGCACTTGTTTTTCCTTTTTCACTTTGACACTATGTACAACTTTTGGGTTGATCAGTGACAAATTCAATATGATTTCATGTTGTAGCAACAGTAAAATGGGGTCCAATGGTTCTGAATACCACTGTGTGGTCTTTTAGGAGTGATTAAAACAAGGAATATATGGTGGTGCTCAAACGTTTGCATACCCTTGGAGAATTGGTAATATAGGTACCATTTGTAAAGAAAACTGGAGCAGGCAAAACACGTCTTTAATTTCTCATGGGATTCACATTCGACTGAAGGTTATAACAGAATGGCACAATCATAAAACAAAACATGGCAACAAAGAAAGAAATGGACTGACCCCTGTTCAGAAGTCTGCTTACCCTTAGTTCTTAATACTGTGTATTGCCCCCTTTAGCATCAATGACAGCATGCAGTCTTTTGTAATAGTTGTCTATGAGGCCCCAAATTCTTGCAGGTGGTAAAGCTGCCCATTCGTCTTGGCAAAATGCCTCCAGGTCATGCAAAGTCTTTGGTCGTCTTGCATGAACCGCACGTTTGAGATCTCCCACGAGTGGCTCGAAGATATTAAGGTCAAAAGACTGTGACTCCAGAAACTTCACCTTTTTCTGCTTTAACCACTGGAGCACAACTTACGAGCACAACTTTACACTGATCAGCCATAACATTATGACCACCTGCCTAATATTGTGTAGGTCCCCCTTTTGCCGCCAAAACAGCCCTGACCCGTCGAGGCATGGACTCAACTAGGCTTCTGAAGGCGTGCTGTTGTATCTGGCACCAAGACGTTAGCAGCAGATCCTTTAAGTCCTGTAAGTTGCGAGGTGGGGCCTCCATGGATATGACTTGTTTGTCCAACACATCCCACTGACGCTCGATTAGATTGAGATCTGGGGATTTGGAGGCGAAGTCAACACCTTGTTGTTGTGTTCTTAAAACCATTCCTGAACCATTTTTGTTTTGTGGCAGGGCGCATTATCCAGCTGAAAGAAGCCAAAGCCAGCAGGGAATACCGTTGCCATGAAAGGGGGCACATGGTCTGCAACAATATTGTGTAGGTCCCCCAGGCCACCTTCTTCCATTGCTCCATGGTCCAGTCCTGATGCTCACGTGCCCAATTGTAGGCGCTTTTGGAAGTGGACAGGGGTCAGCATGGGCACCCTGACTGGTCTGCGTCTACGCAGCCCCATACACAACAAACTGCAATTGATTGTATGTTCTGACACCTTTCTATCAGTACCAGCATTAACATTTTCAGCAATTTGAGCTACATTTGCTCGTCTGTTGGATCGGACCACACGGGCCAGCCTTCACTCCCCACGTGCATCAATGAGCCTTGGCCGCCCAAGACCCTGACCAGTGCAGACCGGAAACACCCCACAAGGGCAGCAGTTTTGGAGATGCTCTGACCCAGTCGTTTAGCCATCACAATTTGGCCCTTGTCAAAGTCACTCAGATCCTTACACTTGTCCATTTTTCCTGCTTCCCACACATCAGCTTTGAGAACAGAATGTTCTCCTACTGCCTAATACATCCTCACCTCACCTGTCAGTGGTCATAATGTAATGGCTGATCGGTGTATAAACTTGTTCATTTCCACTAATATTGTACCTTTATCAACACAAAATGTGAACAGTACAACAATATAATGACAATAGAGAAGTCTTAGTGTCACATTAAATACCTACAGCACTAACACACACACACGCAAAGATATTGATACCAGGGACTTCACATGGTGAGAGATTCCTCTTGCAGTGATCTGAGCCTGTTGTGAAGTGCGTCATCACAGAGGGCTTTGGCCAAGTCACACAGTTCGTGTATTGACAGGATCGGCTGAATGATACTCTCACACACACGCACGCATTCACACACAGAACAGAAGTGAGGTACTGTATGACTCAGGCATCAACAGCGCTAAACTGCATCTTGTGCGTGCGCGCACGAGCACCCAGCCTTGTCCACCTGGACTGCCTGAAGCTACAAAACACGCAATATAGCGCCACCAGCAAGCAGGGTGCTCCAGACTGACATCTGTCCATAACGGTCTTGTCACACGGCAGTTTTACCTACCTGGTAGTATCTGTGGGGTGGGTACGGTTTCCTCTAGGAAGGCCCCAGCGAATCATATCGTACGTGCAGTAGACTAAATCCTCAGAGGTTCTGTTGGTCAAGTGGGGCGTTTTTGTCTGCGGGGGAACTCGGACGAGAAAGAGTTAAAATGTATGCGCTCGCTAATGTAAGTCGTTCTGGATAAAAGCCTCCGCCGAATGATTGACATGTAAATTAGAAGTGAAAGGGATTTGGGTTTTGGCCTACGACAGGCAGGGGTGTGGTGGTTAAGTCACTGCTCCTGACTGACAACACCCGAAGAAAAGTCTGTCCTCTCTACCATCTGGCGTTGTCAAGAGACACTGGGCCACCAGGAAATAAACTCTCAGGACCACTTTGTCGTTTTTTCTTTTTTTTTTTATATTGAAATACATCAACGAGGAGCACCTGATCTGAATTGCATGAGAGTGTGCGAACCTACATCCACAGAGGAACCGTCTTCTCTCCGCTGTGCCCCACCACAATGTCTCCGGGCTGGGGAAGGAGACCGTAGCGGGTGGGTCCTGGGCCAGGAGCTCCGTGTTTATGCAATAACATCCTGCCTGCTGTCTGCATACAACAGTGAATAATCTGGCCCAATCTGCTCGGTTCCCCGGTTGCCTGGCGTCTGCTCTTCCACCCGCCCCCCCGACGCTGCCAAGAACCAGCCTGGCTAGTCTCAGATCTGTGATCTGTGTTTACTGCAGTCAACCCCCTTGCCCACCGGAAACCCTGCCAGAATAGCTGCAGCCTGGTCCAAGAAACATTTGTGCTATAGCCAACACCGACTGGCAATATCACATCCACAAAATATTCATATCAATATAATTTCAATATCACATCAACATAATATGAATATGATATCAACATATTTTCTATTTCAGATCAATGTCATCAAATGTCATCAAAGTATTACATCCATATCATGTCAATATCACATCCACATTATATTAATGTATATTACAATATATATTAATATCACATTAATATCATGAATATCCTATCTTAAATCTCATCAATATCATATATCATATCAATATCATATTAAAACCAGATCAAAATCATATTGATATCACAGCAATATCATATTAATATCCCATCTATATCATATTAATATCACAGCAATATCTTATCAATATCACATCATGATCAATCCAGGAGCAGTATGTTTCTTTTAATAGGCCAAAACTACTTAACATGACGTGATTTGGGGAAATTGTATTCACATTTAATCCATTCCGTTTTGGCTGGCAGGTGGCTAAAGATCACTGAAGTTTGTAACGGCTGTTGAATAATAGTGTGTAGTCTTTTTATAGACTTCTTCTTTCAGGTTCAGAAATTATATGAAACTTAGCTGGGGAAAAAGTTCTCACCTAACAAACTTGATTTCATATTCTAATCTGACTCCGGTTAGTAGTTTGATACCGAAACACCAGGATTCAACACTCTTCCTTGAAAAACATGCAAGTGATGGGAAGCAGGAAGTCACACATCTTCCGGTTATTCAGGATGTGCCGCAGCCTTACCCCCAAGTCTCAACAGAATATCTTCCTCATGGTTTAATCCACCTGTGTAGGCCTGCATTATTTCAAGGCTGAAGAACTACAAGAGCGCAGGTTGCACAACACACACTCAGACACATACAAACCGCAATGGATCCTGTACCCCTCCGCGTATTTCCTAAACTCTTGCGTATTTCCGAAGTACGCATATCAGACACAACGATGCAGATCCTCCCTCACGGACTCCCACACGCCGCACACACATGCCCAACCCAGATGTGTGAACTTTGTGGTTCGAGGGGAAAGAGAGTTTTGCTTCTGTCGTTTCACTCTCGGTATGACCTCAGTGGATTCCAGGCCTGCAGTTTGCAGAGAGGGTGTGGCCTCACACATGTCATGATGACTCACCCCTGAGGTTCTTTTACATACGTGTGCAAACAGCAATTCCAGATATTTTGTTATGATTTATTTTTAACCTCCTTCCATGTTTAGACCTGATTGGAACAAGGACTATGTGAGTTAATGCACAGGCTTAAATGGAAGTAGAATAACGTTTTTTTGGCCTGGGGGATTTCTATGAAGGGGCACAGATTTGTTTAAATTAGGTTATGTAATATACAGGCTTCTAACACTACATTATAACCCTACCCACCGTAGGAACAGTTTTTGCATTATAAAGTCGTCCTTTGTGGGACCCTCTTCAAAACCCTAAAGACACAACTTGGTGTAGCTCCAGTATGTTCCATTACACCATGGGCTGATCCAACCACTTCCTGTTCTACAGGAAGTGCTGCTGTCACTCAGTACAGCTGGGACAGTAAGTTAACAACAAGTGCGTCCTGGGCCAACAGGAAGCCATTTCCTCCCACAGGGCAAACATTGTCCACCTCCACAGTTTGGGAAACCGGTGTTTGGACAACCTCTCTTATCAGAGCCAGCAAGTTTTAGTGCTGAATCCACATTTTCTTTTGTGACGTACGAATTGGAAAACGAACTGTAGTCGGTTAAAGGCTTCTATTCCCGGCTGCTCGTTTTCAGCACTCATTACTCTTTTCGATCTCAATTCGGGTGGCACTTTCTCAAACTTCTGAACCCAGGGGTGTTTCTAGGATTTCGTACATCTTTGTTCAAGTTTGGGAACCACTGTACCAACCCAGGCGTCTGCTTGCTTTGTCTCACCTCTCTGCCTGCCCGAGTGTCGAAGTTAGAATTAAAACCTTGTAGCTTCATAGTCCGAGCAGGCCAATATGACCTTTGACTGTGATTAAAGTCTCTGTCAGCAAATGAGCTAACAAGCTGATATATTGTCATGCTGTCTGTGGCTGCAGTTGTGCACTTAATCTCCAGTTGTAATTTTTATGTCTGTTAGCACAGCAAATCACGGGACCGTTTCAGCTTTGTCGTTTGTCCGGCTCAGATGAAAAACATAGACGAGAGAATGATAATACTGGATCATCAAAAGGTTCAACCAGAAAGACGCGCAGGGGGCCGAAGCCACTGAAGCCCAGGCCCAGTGACGCCACCCCTCAAAATCTTTCAGACCTACTTCCAATGTTCCCAACATAGCTTTTCACAGACAGCCTGCCATTTCTTTCGTGCTATTGGCTTAAACTGACGGGTTTAGGAGAACCTGACGGTGCCGCTGAAAACAAAACCGATTATCCTCACCGTGAATGAGAGGAGATATTGAACAGAACAGGATGACAGACAGATCTAGGTACCTGGAGTGTTTAAAGCAGGCACGTTCGACAGGTATTCGAACCTCATCATGGAAACATATCTCTGTCGCACTGTATCTAAAAAAGGGGAAATAACCTCTCACTGTTTAATGTCAAAGTATTGTTCAGACTAAAAGTAGCTTTTCTCATACTATACACCAGCATGTATCTTCCTCCCCTAAAACCAGATGTTAATTTGTCACTCTTTCAAACTCTCCATCCAACAAGCGTGCACTTTTTTTGCACGGAAGCGGATACAAATACTGAAACCAGTTCAGTTCTGATAAATCTCACAAAAAATAGGTAGTACTTCTGAGGTCATTGCCCAGAGTCCGGGCATGGCCAAATGAGTCACTAATCAGCCCAGGGACAGTGAGCTGCTAACAAACTCAACTCCGCATTACGTGGGATTGGCTGACCCAAGTGAATTGGAAGGTGGGCGAGTAATGGCTGGGCAAATCATGCGGAATCGAGTTAATTTCAGGCCATTGAGGGAAGAGAGACACGCGCTGTTGAAGTCATGCGAGCAGGATGTCCTCTTTGGGTTTTTAAATGTACTATAAATGTTGTTTTTTTTCTCTCAACCTCACAGCACCGTGTTGCATTCTGATGTCACTGAAAGGCGCATTTTCTTTTGCGTTAAGCGGACAATCTGACCGTTTGGGTCCGTGAGTGTGTCTGAGTTTGTTGAAAGGAGAGGGCTAGTGGGAGAGAAGAATGAGTGTCACTTTTGCACCTCTTTCTCTTTAGTGCGAGGGCACAGGAAGCATAGTAACCAGATTAACACTTAACCCCACCCGTCTCTTCAAAGTGAGAGACGTCTAGCCCTGCTAACGAGCAGCGGGGGTACTGCTAACAGGGATAAGTAGTTTAAGTAGTTCACTTGCCTACTGACTGCTTTCACCCAGGAAGACAAAATTCAGCTCCCTTTGCTACAAGATCGGAAAATACTTTTTTAAAACACCTTTTCTCGCAGTGATCATTAAGGGCTTATTTCTTCTAAAATAATAATGTGCCGTGTGTACCGCGCCGCACCAATAAATCACTCAGTGTTATGTACATATGAAACCCCTCTACACTGGACATACGGAGTTATGTACATATGAAACCCCTCTACACTGGACATACGGAGTTATGTACATATGAAACACCTCTACACTGGACATACGGAGTTATGTACATATGAAACCCCTCTACACTGGACATACGGAGTTATGTACATATGAAACACCTCTACACTGGACATATGGAGTTATGTACATATGAAACCCCTCTACACTGGACATATGGAGTTATGTACATATGAAACACCTCTACACTGGACATATGGAGTTATGTACATATGAAACACCTCTACACTGGACATATGGAGTTATGTACATATGAAACACCTCTACACTGGACATATGGAGTTATGTACATATGAAACACCTCTACACTGGACATATGGAGTTATGTACATATGAAACACCTCTACACTGGACATATGGAGTTATGTACATATGAAACACCTCTACACTGGACATATGGAGTTATGTACATATGAAACACCTCTACACTGGACATATGGAGTTATGTACATATGAAACACCTCTACACTGGACATATGGAGTTATGTACATATGAAACACCTCTACACTGGACATATGGAGTTATGTACATATGAAACACCTCTACACTGGACATATGGAGTTATGTACATATGAAACACCTCTACACTGGACATATGGAGTTATGTACATATGAAACACCTCTACACTGGACATATGGAGTTATGTACATATGAAACCCCTCTACACTGGACATATGGAGTTATGTACATATGAAACCCCTCTACACTGGACATACAGAGTTATGTACATATGAAACACCTCTACACTGGACATACAGAGTTATGTACATATGAAACACCTCTACACTGGACATACGGAGTTATGAACATATGAAACCACTTCACTACATCTGTACTTTCACGCCCGCCCGCGGACCTGAGACTTTCCCAACATGCCCCCAGAAAAGCCCTAATGTTACGACTGAGAAAACCCCCTGAGTCTCGACTCCATTATATCACTAATCGCCGTGAGGGGAGGAAACGCTTGCTCAGAACAGATGATGTATTGGATGGTATTCCCCTGATTTTACAGTGACCACTGGGAACATATAGGATGGCCTGGGGGCGGGCTGGCACGTAACCCGTCTGGAATAGTTGCAGCTCATCATATGACTGCAAAATGCGTCTTCCGAGTGTCTGAGGCACTTGGGTCACGCAGCTCATTGCGATCATATCAGTAGCTGTTAGGAAACAGTGGGGTTGGAAGAAAGGGCTAGTCGATGGGATGGATCTTGGTTGAATGGGCGCTTTGTGGAAACCCTGACAGCTGACCTGATTCGGTGAGGTCCACCCTCGCTGTCATTAAACATTTATAGTTGTGTTCGGAGAGGGAACCAGGGATTCCTTCAGCAAGCCCAAATCGGAGTCGCATGATCTGAATGTAACGTTTCTGTGTTCGTTTAATGGATAGGAGGCCCTATATCTGGTGCACAGCTATTCCACTGATGTATTTTTGGATCAGCCACTCTCTCCCAGCCTGTCAGAACCACGTGTGTTTAAATCTGGCAACCATCCTCCTACCCTTACAGTGTAACTCAGAGATTAATGGCTTTTTCTCATTGATGAGAGTGAAGAAGCTTTTGTGTCGTAAGGGACCACACACACACACACACACACACACAAATCTGGGCTCCACCTCTGCTTTGTCTCAATCTCCTCGACTCAGCAGAACCATGAGTCACTGTGGGGTCGGGTGACATGATAAGCAAGGACACGTTTCTTGGTTGTTGTGATTCCCACTTGATGCTTGTTGCCATTAGCAGTGTAGCGCTGCTACTGGAGAGACTGAAGGGGGACAGTCTGCCTGGGGAACAGTCTGCCTGGGGGACAGTCTGCCTGGAGGACAGTCTGTCTGGTGGACAGTCTGCCTGGAGGACAGTCTGTCTGGGTTGGTAGCAGCCTGTTCCATTACACCGCCTGCCTTATGCATGTGGGCTTTAGCCTAGCGCTGTTGTGACACGTGCGGAACCTTGATTAGAACCCGTTTTTTTCATAGTTACTATCAGCTGACCTGGATTGCCTGTTAGATTAGATTTAGATTCAACTTTATTGTCATTGAACAGTACAAGTACAGTACAACAAAATCCAGTTAGCATCTAACCAGAAGTGCAAATAAAGGAGGGTAGAAGTATTAAGTAAATTGCCTGCTAACAGTCAAACCTTTACGAACCGCCTATGCTTAAAAACCAACGCTTAACTACGAAGGCCAAAACACAGATGACCAAAATCTGTCCTCAAGTCTTTACAACGGAATTTAGACAGCTAGTGCAATTGGACATCCCTTCAAAATATGCCAGGCTAGATGCCCTATCCAGATAAAATCTGATAGCCTGCCAGTGAAAACGATTCTTTCTCAGAAGCAGCAACCCAGAGAGATTCTCATAGAACAGTACAACTCCGCTAATCAAAACAGAGGGTCTAGGCAGGATAAAATTAGCCTCTCTGGTGTGATAGCAAGGTGAGGACTGAAGGAGGGGGGGAGGGGGGAGAAAGGACAGGGGGAAGGGATGCCTTAGGGATGCCCCCCCTCCCCCCCCCCCCACCACTCATCCCGGACAGAGAGGGATTCAGAACCACTAGGAACGGGAAAACAACGTCACAAACTCTCGGACACACAAACAAGCACAAATGCTCAAATGTACACAAATGCGTACACACGGGCGGGCGCACACGCACTCAGCCCGCCACCACACGCACAAAGCACGCGCGCATCTACACACGCAAGGGAAGTTAGATGGAGACTACAGATGGTATGAGTCACTCACCTCGGCTCCAGTTCTGTACTCCGGAGACATCGTTAAAGAGAAGATGGTATAGAAGACAGAGGGGGGGGGGGGGGGTATGGAGAGAGGAAGAGAGAAACCCACAGATGTCTGCCAAACCACCACCTAGACTGACAACTATATTAACATGTCTCATTTGAACTCCCACAATGGAAGCGCTACATGCGATTGCTCAACACATATGTGCCATGTAGCATTTGAAGAGGCGTTCTTCTTCACCCCCTGACATTTCTAGGCCCTAACTAGTGTGACATCTCACGTAAATGAGAAACATTGTTAGTTCTGAATCCGACCAGACTGTTTTTGAGGTGGTTTTGGGTGGGGGGGGGGTTCCCACCTATCTTGCATGACATCAACCCAACCATTCTTGTAACTCTCAGACAATCTGAGACTGAATATCTGAATAATTGTTTAAGTGTGACTGTAATGGTGGATTTTTTTTAAATATCACAGGTTTTTATTCATCACGACAATAGTCCCAACTAGAACACTCACAGAAACATTCACAGTTCTTGTTCCTCTCGAAATGCAGAAGGGCAGAGATTGAAATTGACATTCCTACAACGCTTGTGATAATCCTAAAGGTGTGTAACTTGACAGGAACTATGGAGTTGACACTAGGTCAACACCTCCAACAGTATCAGATACATATTTCATACACTCCAACGCTCGTCATATACACAATTGTGATCATAAGTTTGCATACCTTGGCAGAAATTGTGAAATTGTGGCATTTTGGTCTTTTATTTAAGGATAGTGATCATATGAAAGCCCTTTCTTAACACATAGTTGTTTGGCACCTTTTCAAAACATAATGAGAACAGAAATCACCCAAGTCCCTGATCAAAGGTTCACATACCCTTGAATGTTCGGCCTTGTTACAGACACACAAGGTGACACACACAGGTGAAAAAGGCAATTAAAGGTGAATTTCCCACACCTGTGGCTTTTTATATATGACATACAGTTGAATGTGAATCCCATAAGAAATAAAAGACGTGTTTTGCCTGCTCACTCAAATGGTACATATATTACCAATTCTCCAAGGGTATGCAAACTTTTGAACACAACTGTATTTATGTGTGTGTGTCTATGTAACGTGAATGTGTGTGTGTGTGTGTGTGTGTGTTTGTATGTGTATATTTGTGTGTCTGTTTGTGTGTGTGTGACTTTGAGGTGGGGGTTGCAATTTGGAGGACCCCTTGAAATGACGTAGCCACACTCCAATCCCCCCTCCCTGCATTCTCTGTGTCTGATAAGGGAGGAGCAGTGCAATATATGGTCCCTCTGCCTTTCATTCCAACTGAGTGGCTCTGGCTTTCTACCCCACACAGGTGTAGAGGGAGAGAGGGAGAAGGACTTGGAGGGAGGGAGGAGGTGGATGAAAGAGAGAGAGAGGGAGAGAGAGGGGTGGCTAGATGGGGGTGGGTGGAGATAAATATAGAAAATATTGTTATATCTGTTCTGCTGGAGACCTTTGACATGGTTTCTTGCCACGTGACCCGTGATGCTTCCTTTCAGAGTTGGGCATTTTGTATTATTAGTGTAGAATGGTGGTTTGAGAATGTCGGTCCCATTGTCTTCGAGTGGTGATTTGGTAATGTAGTGACCACCATCTTGGAGTAGTGGTTTGATAATGTAGGGACCATTGTTTTGGAGTGGTGATCTGGTAATGTAGGGACAATCGTCTTGGCGTGGTGGTTTGGTAATGTAGGAACCATTTTCTTGGAGTGGTGATCTGGTAATGTAGTGACCACCATCTTGGAGTAGTGGATTGATAATGTAGGGACCATTGTTTTGGAGTGGTGATCTGGTAATGTAGGTACCATCGTCTTGGCGTGGTGGTTTGGTAATGTCGGTTTCATGATCTTGGAGTGGTGGTTTGGTAATGAAAGGACCATAATCTTGGAGTGGTTTGGTAATGAGGGACCATCAGAATGGACGTTAGTTATTCTGCCTAAGACTCTTACAGGAGGTTCTAGCAGTCACTAAAGTATTTCAAGTCCATTTAAATCCCTTCCCCTTTGTAAACATTTTCACACATCACACACAAAATACAACACAATACAAATGTCCAATTGTTATGTGGAATGTTTTTCAGTTGGTAGGGGAATGCGCTTCCTCGGAAAAACAAAGGCTGGCTAGCCCTTCTTTCTAAGCTTCAGGAAATGTTCCATAAGAGTTGAAGGTTGTTTTTAAGTAAATCATTTTTTATGGTTTCACTGCTTTTCACACAGGATGACGAATGGTGCAAATGAAAGAAATAGGTCACCATAACAACAACAAATTAATACATTTTGGCTGAATTTTAACCTATATGACTGGAAACAAACGCTACTGAAAATGTGATCATTATGATTATTATAATATAATTTTAGGGCTCAATCTGTGTTGCAGAAGTTGCACACTACAGTTTAATGTAAACATTTGAATTGTAAGCATTCTTTAGCTCTACTGCAGTGATACAGATCAACATTCACTAGCCAACAATATGTGGGACCTTTGTGTTTCTGTTTCTTGTAAAGCTAGATCTTAAAAAGATGACTTTACACTGACAACAAAACAGACCTTCTCAAATCAGCCTTTCTCAATGTCACTCATTGTTTTCACTATGTCTGTCATCTGCTTTTTCCTTGATAGCTAACAGACCAAAATACATTCACACTCGCTCGATATTATTCAGTCTTCCTCAACACTGGCACAGATGACAACTTTGGCACTCTGCTCTCAAGTTTAAGAGCTTCTCTGACTCACATCAAGGGGCTTAAAATTGTATGCATAAGTCTTTCTCAAAGCAGCACTAACGTTCCACTCGGCTATTCAGAAAAACAACAAAGCGTCCGGGCCACCAGAAAGGTTGATAGTAGAACCGAAAGATGGAGTCACAGAACTGAACCACCAGCACATTCACGGGTGGTGTCCTGAGATGCTAGTCCATTACGAATCGGCTTTTCTTTCGGTTTAAGCATGTAATATACATGGAGGTAGACACATCCTGTAGCTTTGGATGAGTCGTCTAGTTTGGCATTTATTGGAGAGGGTAGTGATTGTTCGGATAGTTTTGAATATTTCTCTTCCATGCCTGTGGTCCTAATGCTCATCATAAGCTTGAGTCTGCACTGCAGTTGCGTTTTCACAGCTTAGAGTGGATGTGGTTTTTGAATTTCCCCTTCAGCTTCTATTCAGCACTCTGGGTTTGTATGAAATAACAGCCTATTTTCAATATAGAGCACTGCTTTAAGGCCATCTAGAAAGGCCCCTGTCCAAAAGCAGAAGTAAAGTCAGAACTGAGCAAAGCAATGAAGGAACAATGTTGGTGATGCTGTCGTCACGGTTACATGGCATAGCTACACAGAGGTACAGAACATTTCGGAGAGAAGTAACGACAATATTTATGATCTCTTCCAATTAAAGTGCCAGCACAGTGTCTGTAATAAAGGTGTTGACAGGGAAGAATGACTCAGCGGGTCACAATGATGGTTATAGTCCCGTTAACCTGAAAAGGTGACTCACTTTATTGTCATTGAACAAGTACAAGTGCAGTACAACAAAATGCAGTTAGTATCTAAGCAGAAGTGCAAATAGAAGAGGGCAGATTATATTACAAGTGGAATGTGTAGATGTGTAATGAAGGCAAATGCAGTACAAATGGCAATACTAAATGTGCAATTAAGGCAAATAGAGGAGGGCAGAAAATGTACAAGTATTAAGTATAATGTATGTTACAAGTGGGATGATAGTTGTGTGGGTACAAATGGCATATCTAAATGGCATTCTGGATGTGCAATCGAGGCAAATGGAAGGAGTAATGTAGCATGTGCAAATGGCGCATGTAGAAATGGTGTGTTCATAGCCTTCATCCCTGTTAGCTCAAACTATGACCCAGTCGTGGACAATGCTAGGCCTTACGTAGGGATCAGCGAGCATTGTGCATAAGTGCGCGTTCGGCTATTTGACCTTTGCACTATATCAAATACGTTTTCATCGGAATGGTCACATTTAAAGTCTTGTAATGTCTAAGCAACGGTCTGACCTAAACCTAACTGAGATGTTGGGGAAAGACCTGAAATTAAAAAAAGTTTGTGTTAAAGAATCTGTTGAGTAAAAGCAGCAGCTCTGCATGGAAGAGTGTGTTAGGTTTCTTCAGTAGCGGCATTATAGACTGATCAACGTCTACAGGAAGTTCTTGGTTACAGTCATTGTGCACAACCAGTATTTGAGTGTCAGGAGGAAATCCCATTTTCACAAAGGGGCATACCTGTGTTCGGTAAATAAATTAAATATACAAATCTTGTATTCTTTGTTCACATAGATCCCCTTTGATGAAAACAGTAAATATTATGTTGTAGTTAAATATCTGAATTTATTCAATGACCCAAATATGCAAAAACAGGGAAATTCTGAAAAGTGGAGAAATCCCTTTTCACTGCACTGTGGCACATATTTTAATTTGTGTTCTGACCGTCTGTGACCTTCAAGAGGTAGTGGAACCATGCTTAGCTAATGTTGTCTGTATATAAAACCAGCAAAAACATACAACAGCCCAAATGGACAACATCCATAGATGTTTTTAATCTGGATAGCAGAGAGTGAGATGAAAACATCAACTTTTGGAGGAGGACATTTCTTCAGTAATGTCGACCCCAGAGGTTTGCAAACGCGCGTGCATGCACGAATGTCTGCCTATGTATGTGAACCTCTCACGAACATGCACACACACACACACACACACACACACAGAACAAACAGAGCGGGCCAAATCTGTCAGCACCTGAGGCCCCAGCTATTTTTATTCTGACAGACCAGACTTTCTCTGTGAGCTTTCTGAACAACAGCTCAGAGGTGGATAAAGGTGAACCTTTCTCTACTTTTCCAATACTCCCCCCATCTTTCTATCTATCTCCTGTCTGACCGCCTCTTGTCACACAGGAGAGAGCAGTGGGTGGAACCTAGAATGATTCAGTCAAACCTGTGTGCGCCTGTGTTTGCATGTGTGTCCTTGTGCCCCTATGTGCGCGTGTGTGGGCATCACCTAGGAGATCACATTCAGATGGAAATATCTTAATTGTGTAAGACGTCTGGTAGCTTAGCTTCTTTTTTCCCGTTCATTTCAATTTGTTCTGCTATCCCGACTCCCTGTCTGCTCCCTGCAGTGGATCGAGAGACTTCCTAGGGCAAAGAATACGACCCTTTATTGCTCATTGGGAATACTGCAACATTATTCCCGTCAGATACTGAGGAATTCCAATTAGAATGCAGTGTTGGCTTGATAAGGCTAGTTATAAACAACTCCTGATTGCTAGGAATCACTGGCCAACTATCTACATTTTTTTGGAACCACCAGAATTCAGGACCAGTCCTGCCTGTTTTATATTTTATCACCAGTGTGGGAAGGAATATTTGTTTGCAGAATTCCCTACATCAGCAACATTCCCAACATGACCATTTTGGGAAAAGTCCATTGGAAAACAGCTAGATACAGCTGTCAGTATCTGTAATCATTCAGAACAGTGATACACGTGTGTCCTCTTTTTATTGCCTGTCAACGACCGGTCAAATGGGAATCGGCGGTGGAGACAAAAACAAAGCATGGTCCCCACCCGCTTATGTAAAAAAAAACATCTGGGAAATACAGTTTATAGTTTAAACCATGTTTTATTTTGGAAGTTTGTTCACACTTTATTTGCACAAATATTGAAGCAAAAACAAGCAGATATGTAGGGTTCTGGTCAGGTACAATCACTGAACTAAGCCCCTCCGGCATTTATAAGATCTTAATCTTCAAGATTTAGTGCAATAATATAATTATTTACTGGTCCCAAAATGTTTATCACAACGTCTGATTGCCGTCCTGCTGCTTATAAACGGTATAAACAGCCTTTCTCTGAAACACTGGCAGTATTCTTGCTTATAAGGAATGTATGAATATGACTGAGAAGAGTTTGGGTGGAAAATAATTCCATGGTAGAAGGTTTTATGATTGTAACAAGGAACTGGAAATCCATCCTGGCATTTCTAACATAGTAAAAATATTTTACTTAAAGAAAAACAAAAAACAAATGACAATAATAAAAAAAAGTATTATTATTAACTAGCCCCTTTGGCATTTGCCCAAAATAACAGACACTGGATTGTAAAATCCACAACATCAGCAACAAACTCCATTTTGGGGAATGACCCTATAGAACAGTGGTTCCCAACCAGGGGTACTAAGAACCATTGGGGGTACTTGGCCTCTTTGGCGGTACAGTTACTGAAAAAGGTTGGGTAACCACTGCTATAGAACACACTGTCCAGCACTCAGCTGAGGTGAGTAATCGTGTGTTCCTATTCAGGGATATTGTGTGTTGCCTGAGGAATTTAGTGCTGCTGTCAGAGAACCACCAGGAAGCACCTGTGTGTTACACAGGGGTCTGTCTTTGTGGTGGCCATTGTATGGGAAACTTTTTATAAATCATCTTCTTCAAAAAGGAAGTGAAACAAGACACTAGAGTTGAGGATTGTCCACTATACTGTAAAAAAACACAAAACAGGTGTATAGCTTTTCGAAATTCTGAGATAAATGTTACATGATCGTTTAACCCAACCTTTAAGTCTCAAATAGCCTACATTCATTAATGGCGGAATAATATTTTCCAAGTATTAGCCAAATTACCTGGATGTCCAGTCCATTTTCACTCAATATAATGGACCGTTGTAAATCAAATGAGCCAGTCTGGAGTGACAACGTGCCATGCGGGACCAAACCCAGCCCAAGAGTTAGAAGGGAAAAAAACACAAATTGAACCCACAACAGCTTCCCGTATGTCCGGTGATAGGCTACGTGTTTCACATGAATCAAGTGTTGTTTGTTTTGGATTTCGTGTGTGTTTAGTTGCAGTAGTGTTGCCACACAAATAGAGAAAATAAAGTACTCAATCATTTACCAACAGGCTGCGCAGCATGTGTATCTGTCACGCACTTATAGCCGTCCGTAACTTTCCATTGAGACTTACACCCACACAAGAGGACCTGTGGAGTCATCCGCAATTCACAAAACACCACCCAGCGGACTGAGAACTTCACAATACGCAGGATTAAGGCCTGTTCTGCAGACAACGTCATATTAGCAACCACACTGCACCGAGGCATGAATGAAACCAAGTCAATCCCCTTAGAAATGTACAAATTGTGTGTCACCTGAGCACGCACAAACACAGTCCAAGAGAATAACCTGTCCAAGACCAAGACTGAATCATGGTGTGTGCGTGCGTGTGTGTGTTTGTGATGAAGAATCGAAGGGTGTCAGTGCTTCCCAGTCCTCAGGGAATGATGTCACAGGCCCAGATTAAGCAGAAGGACCATATGGCCACATTACTGCCTGGTTACTAATCCACTGGCATCCACCTTCCTTCCATCCTGTCATCCTGGCACCAAGGACATCTGCTTCACCCCCACGACCGGCTAAAGGACCGGCTACGGCGTGGTCGTTGGCTCCGACAGAGCAGCAGAGCAGTCCGGTCTCAGTTTCACTCACACTTTCTCTGTTTCTGTGTTTTATTTTTCTCTCTCAACGTTTCATTCCTCTGAGTGTTTGTGCTGTCGTGTCTTTCTCTCTTCGAATCTATTTTGTGTATTTTTTCTAAAACAGAGTGGGAGAGAGACGTACGTGGCAAGGGAATGTGGTTTATCTTTTCAAAATGTTTTAAAGGCAATAGGCTACTATTTATCCGTTCATATTTTCCCTGCAAACAGCCTACACAATACTGAACACCAAGGTGGAATTGTGGGAGAAAAAACATTCAGTACTTAATTACATGCGAGTCCAGAACCATGACGTTTAAGAACAGTTATTCCATTATGAGATTACGACCAGCTAAATACAGGTTTTGCGCGGACTAATACAGGCAGAAGTGTACCTTGTTTTAGTCAACAGGTTACCTGTATTTTTGACTATTCTGTCAATCATTGATTCGGTTTACTTAATCATAGACTACAGTATCTGTGAGCAGATGTTGAGTGCAGGTGTAAAGCGCGTTCTCCGTTGCTGGAGGTTAAAGGACGTTATGTTAGTTCTTGATAACTGGGCCATAATATCTGTTCAAATGTGAGAGATTGGAAACGTTTATAGAAGGGTAAACACGATAACGGGTTTGGATAGCAATGAAAAAGTTGACTGAATCTAAAGCGTTCGCTACATCTCAGAGAGTCGGCGGAGGTAGAGCCTAGTCAACACTGCTGTGGGCAGGCTCTCTTTGGATCATACCTTGTCGGTGTCCATATATGGTTCGTGATGTCACGGGCCGGAGGTTCCATTTGTATAAAACCTATCTGACGGAATCCCCTTGGAGGAAATGTACAGATCCACACAGTCTAGGGCTTGCAGTCGTTTCAGTTAGACGGCCTTATAGACGGCATACACTATTTGAAAAATAATTGTACAACACTGTATTACAAACTTTTAGCAGCAAACATGAAAGTGTCAAGCATAGATTGCCGTCGCCTCAAGAAGATTATCAGGAAGGAATGTGGAAGCTCTCTAATTGTGGATTGTCGACCTTATTTTTCTTTCACAAACTCTAATATCAAAGGCTCGGTCAATGCCAACCTGAACTCGGTTGTTGTCCGGAGATCCAGAGGAGGGCCGGTACCTCTTCAGTTTGTGATCCCGGATGAGAAAGCCCTGTTACGGCTACGAGAGGGGAGCATATCGTCAGTGGTAGTTCTGGATGACCGGGCTCCTCACTGGCAGAAACTGAAAAAGGACAGTATCGCACAGATTGTGATTAATACACTCACTCATCTGGAGAGCGGGGCAAATATCTGTTTTCTAAAAGGTGAGAAATGTTATAAGATTATCAAATAATTCTTACAAATCTCCTAGTATTTTTTATTTGTTTGTCTGGGTAACTTTCCACACTGTCCGGGGCTAATACACGTTTAAGCGTTACATTTATTTAGCCAATAGCCTATAATAATTAGTCTGTTAGTAAATCACACATTATAAAAAAATAGATATTTTCAAGAAATAATCTAATCTGGCTGACGTTTCATATACCTTAACGTCCTCCCGTTTTGTACAGAAAACTATTTTTGTTTCTGTCAGCCCTTTCTTCGAATAAACCTATTTATAATCAGACCTGGGTTCGTTTTCTATGGAATTACACACAGCTCAATGTCATAAGTATTTGATTTGACCCGATTTGACCGTGTTTTAGCAACCATTTAATATAAGAATTACATTTTTGAGCTCAAGATTTTAGAGACAAAATGTCCCGCATTGCCTGAAGGAGTGCGCGGATGAGTCAATGTACGAGAAGTGAGATCTCGAGAAGATGACTGGTTGTTCTGAAAATCTTCCGCGTGTGAATGTTCTCTAAGCCTACAGCAATGGTAACTTTGTTCTATTTGAGACCTTTATTTCGCCTAATTGAAATCTTTCTGTCATTGTCAAACAAATCGTTTAATTTAAAGTGTGTTAGATTGTCACCTTGTTCCCACGAAATACCTGATGATGTCCTTATTGACGGACGCATTAATTACGAGGTTTAATAAGGTTAAGTCAGGTTATGTAATCCATTATAAGCGCAGTTGATCTGGTGTTTAGGATTAATGATGTTATAACGCAAACAAAATAGATCATCAGCTAGGCTTAATGATATGCTAATGGTATTGTAGGCCAAAATCAGATAATCATTTAGGCATGTCAAACACATTTTTGTGGTTGGGATTTAGAATATTTGTGAGACTCTCCTAGTCATTTGTCCCAGAGCACATACAATTCTATTGAATGCAATTATTTAAAAGGGAATGTTTTCCTTCAGGTGGCTTTGAGAACTTCCACGGGCAGTACCCTGAACTCTGCACAGAGGTCGTGAAACCCGCCGGTTTCGACCAGAACAACGGAACTGAAACCGGAAAGTGTAGGTCAAGCATCTCCCTGTGCTGTGAGAAACTGGGCTCCAACCTCAAACCAGATTACGATCAGGTATGGAAACAAAAACAGGCTTTAACTTCCTTTTTTAGCTTGCTCCCTATTCTTTCAAGGCTTGCCACTTCCCCCAGGCTGTGCTGAGGGCGAGGCAGGGGCTTAGGCTTTGGGTGGAATATCCCTGTTAGATTAGAATTACTGTTCTGTGTTAGTCATTTTGTCTTCCTGACAACTCAATATAGACTTGTTCAGAGATATTTAATCAGGCAGACTCAAAATAGTCAGTTTCGTAGTTTCTTTGAACAACAGTCCTACTAATAGGCCCAATAAGGCACACATTGTCTCTCTGATTTAACATTTGAAGTTACACAAAATGTGTCCTGTTCAGGACAATTAAGATTTGGCCATGGAGGCCGATATTTTACTGGCCATTCTCAAGACAGAGGCTTCCATTGTTAGACCATATCTACAACACTCATTTGGTATCTGCTGGCCTTCCCTGCCTCCCCAGGCTATGAAAGAGGGCGGCCACTAAGTCAGAGACACCCAGTTGGCATAAAAAAAAGTATTAACCCTGGCCTTTTCTCACAATCAACTTGTTTATGGTACAAAAAAACACTATTGCGTCTCGCGCTGTATCGACGTATGCTTGGGATGTATCGCCACATTGTGTTCTGTGTAGGGCATCAGCACCGTACAGCTCCCAGGCCTTTTAATCTCCCCTCAGGTCTTTGTTATGTCTCATCAGGTCCAGCAAGTGTAGCCAGCGCATTGTATCTCGGCGCTTCGCAGTTCTCATGTCTAACACCTGCTTCCTCTTTGTTGTGTCTCCCCCCTCTCTCTCTCTCTCTCTCTCCAGGGCAAGCCAGTTGAAATCCTTCCCTTCCTGTACCTGGGCAGTGCCTATCATGCCTCCAGGCAAGACTATCTCAGTGACCTTGGGGTCACGGCCCTGCTGAACGTCTCACGGAGGGACACAAGGCCCTCCAAGGGCCACTACGACTACAAGTGGATCCCAGTGGAAGACAACGTCACGGCAGATATCAGTTCGCATTTCCACGAGGCCTTCCAGTTCATCGGTGAGTCTCCTCCCTATAGCAGTGGAACGCCTCCACTACAGAGAGACAGAACTCGCTATTTAAAAACCCGTATTGACGTAGGTCTCTTACTTCAATCTTCTGCCCGCGAAAGCAGAAGCAAAAAATCCAAAAGAAAAAAAACAACCTTTCACTAATCGGTTAAGCTTCCCTCCGTTTCCTCCTCTTTTACTTCCCTCTCCCTTCACAAATCCCCTGATTGCCTTCATTCAGGTCAACAGCTACCGTGTCCTCATCCTCCCCCCTCTGTCCTCACCCTCTCTGTCCTCACCCCCCCCCCCCCTTAAGTTTAAAAAGAGACACTTTGCAATGCCGTCATTGCCTCTCAGCTCCCAGCTAATCTCTCCCGTGGCTTATTGAGGGTTATTACCGGGTGTGGTTGGATCTCTCCTTCAGGGAGTCAGTGTGACAGGTGTATGAGTCGACCTGGGCGTCCCAGTGTGTGAAGGATTTGGATGGAGGAGGATTTAGATGGAGGAGGATTTAGATGGAGGTGGTTCAGTCGTTTTTTTTGACGCACAAAACATCTTAACATTGGAGTGCTAGTCTAGGGTCAGTTTGACCTTTCGGAGCACCATAAATACAATTCTTGACAGGTGGATCCTAGATCAGCCCTTTGAGACCTTTTGTGATACGAGCCCTGGGCAGAGCCCCATGGGAACATTTAGTAAATATATGACGGAAAGAGGTGTAAAGTGATAGATGCATTAAGAGCGCTTTTATTGACAAGACAGGCAATGGTAGGTTAGACACTTTCACCTAATGTGACAGCACAAAGGTTTGAAACCTAGAAGCGCATATTAGCATGACTTCCTGGAACAGTTGGGCAAGCCAGGGGTTTGACAGGCTAGCCAGGGGTTTGACAGTTGCCAGGGGTTTGCCGTCTTCTTGTGATACTAATATAATGACCATGATCAGATATACCCACACACACAGCAAACTGAATAAAAAAACAATTGTTTGTCTATTTATAAAAGCTGTATTAATGCAATGTGGTGGAGGTTGAATATTCTAGCGTCGACCTACTGTCAACGATTTGTCTAGAAATAGAATATACCGACCACTTGGGAAAAAAAACGTCAGTCTGAGTGCAAAGCACAACTCTCGGCCGGCTTCCCAAATGGCACCCCTATGCCCAATGTAGTGTGCATGGGTACAACCGGAGCACTGCGGTTGCGGGTCAAAAGCGGCGCCCTAGATAGTGGACGAGGCGCTGTTAGGGACGCGGCCGCCGTGCATCAGCCGGAGGATAGGTCATTAAGACACCCACAGGCTCTCAGTCAGCCCGGCCTCCAGACACTCCAGCTAGGAGCAGCCTCATGATTCATTCATGTGGTTTTCTGAGGATCTGAGCTGTCAAAAAAAAAAAAGAACATAGCCGGATGTCCACCAACTCCCCCCCCACCCACACGGCTCAATGTGTGTGGGACACCGATAGCCAGAATGTAGGTCAGTGTTCGCGTGTCGAGTAGTTTGCGGGAACATGCGATACGGGACTATAAATGACTCCGCTCCTCTGCGAACTCTGTGGAGAACGGTCAATGTTGGAGAGACACTATGGTGTCTTTTGTGCAGCTGTGCAGTGACTCACTCCGCCTCACCACAGTGGGTGGGTGGGCACAGAGTGTGTGTGTGTGTGTGTCTGTGTAATGGGAGAGTGATGATTGAATGACAGCAGGGCTCTTACACGTCCTGTGTGGGTGAGAGGAAGAGAGGAGGGTTGGGGAGGCTGGTGATAGCTGAGACGCCGAGGAAGTGTCTCTCATCCCTGTCAGTCGCTAAACACCACTCGAAGTGCTCATTCACCTCTGCGGCGTTTTGGCCCAGTCCTGTTCTTCAATACTTGCGTTGCATGGTGCAAGGGGATGTGAAGGCTTGACACAGTGTTCACACAGTCATTAACCTGAGGATCCTTGTTCTTCTCGTCCGCAGATCACGTGAAGCAGAAAGGGGGCAGGGTCCTGGTACACTGCGAAGCCGGCATCTCCCGCTCTCCCACCATCTGCCTTGCCTACATCATGAGCACCAAGCGGCTGCAGCTTGACGAGGCCTTTGACATCATCAAACGGCGACGTGCCCTCATCTCGCCCAACTTCAACTTCATGGGTCAGCTGCTGCAGTTCGAGTCCGAGGTCCTGTCTTCGACGCCCCTCGGCGCAGCGACACCCCCGGAGCCCGCCGCCAAGCCGACCTCCCCTTGTGGCTTGGCCAAGGAGGCAGTCTCCTTCTTCGGGAGTTCGACGGAGCTCACATTCAACAATAATAAGAACTTTGACTTTGAACCGTCCACAGTATTCGCCCCGCTGCCTACCTCCTTCCTCCAGCCCATACCTCTCCAACCCCCGCCTCTCCGCCAGTTCAAACTGAGCCCGATAACTGCACTGCCTTAAGACGTGACTGTTCATGAAGTCTTACATTACTTGAAAGATGAAACACAGAAAAACATAAAACAAAATGCTGTTACAAGCCAGAAAGGAAGTGGAATGGCTGGCTAAACGGAAACAAAGAGGCTGGGAGACGATGTTGTGTTGATTGTGTATTGACCGAAGTGATCGACTCGTCATAATCCCCATGAAGCCAAAAGGCAAAGTGTGATACTGGTTTCTTTTTGTATTTCACCATTCATTTATCCCATTCGACATTTTAGAATCGCTTCAGACAAAGGCTGTGTTTTAAGGCTTACTCCGGCTCTGCGTTTTGATAACCGTGTAAATCTTGACTGGACAAGATAACATTTGTCAATATACTTGCTTCACTTTGCTCCACAAAAAATGTCTTTGCTTATATTTAGCATGTATTGATAAAGTCTACTTGTTCTATAGATATTGACAGTTATCAAAATGGCAAAGTGGTGTAAGCCTACACGAAACTCAGACCTTATTTCAAGTGGATCTAAAAATCCCCTAAGGAGGAAAATAATGATGTATGACAGCAAGGAGATGCTTTTCCAGTTTTGCCGAAAGGTTTTATGGGGATTACGACCCATAATATTTTAGTCACAATGGGACATTTTATTCTTGTGGTGAAAAGTCTGTGACTTTTTTCCTGCTACAGCTAGTAAAGCTGTCAGTTGTTTGAACTTTGAACTGCAGGTAAAACCCCTGTACAGAGGACTACTGCAATACATGCCTTAGGTTGAAAACGTGATGTTTTGCCTATTCACAAGCCCTGTCAAGGCATTTTAACCTAATTTATTTTATAAAACATGTCTGTTCATCTGTGTGTTTCTAAAATACAATTGTGGATGTCAATAAATGTTTCCACCAAAATGTAAATTTGCAGCCATGTTATTATTTTATCCACTGCATCTCACATATCAACATTTCTCTTGAACTTGTCAAATAAACAAAATAGGCAATCAGCTATACCCTGCATGTAAATTGATTAAGCCATATAAACTTTTACAGGCACAACATTATACAAAACATTTCTGCAAATAAAACAAATCAATAAATGAATGTAATTTAAATGTTATAAGAGTATTTCGCCGATTGTCCAGTTTAACTCGGTAAGTAAAGAGGAAGCAACAGTGACACCTGCCGTGACCTACAAGTAGGATTCAGAAAAAACACCACTGCCCTACGGTTCCTTTGAACGCTTTCCACTGATTACCAACTGTATGCCTCTGACACTCGACACTCCCCTTAGCCTCTATGATAAAAAAAAACATTGTAATAAACTCGGGGTTTAATACAGTAGCCAATGTGTTTTGACCGTACATGTTATGTCAGCGACCAAATCACAGAATAGGTTTAACATAATTTCACATTTAAGAAAATAGCCATATCAACCACCCCCTTGAATTATAAAATGTATACAGCATAAAGCGTTTACAGCATGGGGCTACAGTGGCATGTATAACGACCAAAAGCCCAGCTTGAGATTGCCCTAGTTCCTTTAAAACAGCTACCAGTACAATGTCTTACATTATAACCTGTATGCATGGACACTCGTGTGTGTGAGAGAGAGAGATAGAAAGAGAGAGAGTGTGTGTGTGTGTGTGAAATGACAATATAAAAGTATGATAATCTTACATAATAAATTGTGATAATCATAAATAAGAATTTAGAAAACGGTTACCCGTTTCTTCCCATTTGAAAACAAAAACATAACTAAATGAAGCATGAAGTTTTTTAATTCGTGTTTCAACTGGTTTCAAACCTTATCCTTCATTTGGAGGAAAACGGGCTTTTAGCTATTGTACCGTAGCTACTTTCTCTGTCAGCGCTTTGGCGCCCAACTAGCTCCCTGCTATGTCTCATACCAATTGGAAGGAAATGGGGATGTATATAAGAGTGCAATATAATAAATATTTCCTGCCGATGTATGGATAAATAAATAAAAACATTATTCACTTGATTTACATTTATTTTCATAATAATATTTTTTTTAAACACTAAGGTTTAGATAATTATGTAACATATAGCAATCCAAATGTAAACGCTTCCCCCTGTTTTCACATTATTGACTGTTCCATTTCATCCCGCCCCTGACGCCATTTTCCTTGTTATTTCTGTTTCACCAGGGTAATTCAACAATCTTGGATACATGACTTTTGGAAAAATACTCACAATTATTAGATATCTGACACTTTAAAGGCCCACCTTCCCCTTTGTGGAGGAGAAGGGTTATTTATTTTATTTTTTTGATTCGCTTTCTGAGGAAAGTTCCTGCATAGGAGACCATGTACATCAAACAGGTAAGCTAGCTAGCGGCGCGAGCTGCCTGTCGACGACCCGCTAAGAAAATTATTGCTAGCGGCCTAGCCAGCTAGCTTCATCATATAATAAATAACAAATAATGCACTTTTACATGTATCTAGATGGAGGGATAGTGTTGGATACGGTACTTAGAAATGTTGATAGTGCACTCAAAAAACATTCAATTACGGCCCATCTGTCAGTTGGCTAGCGTACCTAATGTTCCTTGTCAATTTAGCTAGCTGAATAACATTAGCAATCTCAATGTGGGAACTTGCTCTTCAATCCAAGGAACCGTACTAACGTTCCACTTAACTACTAAACTGTACACATCGAGACTAGCCTTTCGTTGCTACTTAGTCTACGTTAGTAGTTGCTCACCGTGGTGCTGCATTCAATTAAGTACAGTAATTGTAGTTACAGTAATTTTAGCTCCATTTAATATTTGAATAACATTAGCTTGTTTGAAATTAGAAATTGTTGCTTACTAATTCTAACTTTCTGTCAAAATAAACTATTCTGGCGGATGTCGGAATCACGTGTTGTTTTCAAAGATGCTGTAATTTGGATAACGCAGTTGAGATAACCGTCGCACTCGGTCTTCTCATTCCAGGTCATCATCCAGGGGTTCCGAAGTTACAGGGACCAAACTGTGGTGGATCCTTTCAGTCCCAAGCACAATGTCATCGGTGAGCTTATTCACAAATCTTGACTCCCTTTCTTGGCAATATCTGTCAAGCTCATTCCATGGACGGCCCGTTCTTAGCGGGTTTTGGCTCCTACCTTGTACTTGATTGAGGTCACTGATCAGTTAGGACTCCCCTCAACTGGTTGTGTTGGTAGGGTCTTAATTCGACACCAACTGAAAGGGAGAACAAAAACAAGTAGAGGCTATGCACTTTGCACAATGAGTTTGAAATTACTGCATTACACAATAACAAATATTTTTCATAATTTTGCCATTTGTTAAGTTTGTCTGTAAACATTTATGGGTCAGTTTTCACAGCACTCTTGAGTGCGGAACTGTGATGCACTCAAGGCTGCCATGGTGACCTTATCACTAACGTTTTTTCTGAAATTCTGGACACAGACAATGTCTAGCATGTCAGCAAAACAAGCGCTACCTATGATGCATGTTGGTAGAGGGCAAGACTTTTGCTCACATGTTGCAACTTGGCTGGCATAAGCAGACATACTATGTCTTGGTCAGACGTATTAAGGTTAACCAAACCCACTGTTCTAGTTTTGGATCACTGATCAGTTTTGATACAGCAGGTATATGTAGTCAAATTGACTATTCAACAGTTGTGAATGTCATGCTATTGTTTGTTGTCTAATGTTGGACCTCGTTTCCGCTTTGATGATGTGTTCAGGATTTCAACCTGCATCTAGGCTTTGTAGTTCTGCTGATGAAGTGTTCTGCAGATATGTGTCTGACGCATTAACATCTGATGTAGTTATTATTATTGTTGTTATTATTATTCGATTTTATTTTTATAAAAGTAAACATTCTTAATTCATCCCGTTGAGCTCTTTCTTGGCCTACCATTCCTATTTCAATTGCTGAGCTCAGCACTGCTTTCCTCTTTTAAGGATGTCCCAAACTTTTGTTTTTGGTTAGGCTAAGGTTTTGTTTAGTTTTTATGTTTATCTTCCAGATGGACAGTGGGGAAAGGCAGAGGAGAGTTTTAGCTTAAATAAGTGGGTCCTAGTCAGACCCATGATTCAGCTGTACAGTGGCGGCACTGGATAAAAAGATCATCATAATGGCTTGCTTGACTTTGATTGACGTCACTTTGATTAACATTTTTGGACCGTTTG
This sequence comes from Esox lucius, assembly GCF_011004845.1. Lineage (NCBI taxonomy): Eukaryota > Metazoa > Chordata > Actinopteri > Esociformes > Esocidae > Esox > Esox lucius. The sequence goes on from NC_047577.1 coordinate 10,889,267, forward strand.
ATGAATGGGCGTCATTTGTCGCCAGCACCTCACAATGCCGTCTGTAGGGGAATCGGTGTGCCGTAACTTTTCCGTTCATTGTCTGACTGACCTTTCTCTGTATGTTTTTATTTTTACAGTGGGCAGAAATGGCTCTGGAAAAAGTAACTTTTTCTACGGTAAGTGCTTTGTCCTCTCCCGGTAACAATTAGTCCTATATATATTGAGAAACTGCAGTCTTTGCTGTGTCTAACAAACCGGTTATATTTCTATATCCCCCCCCCCCGCAGCCATTCAGTTTGTGCTCAGTGATGAGTTCAGTCACCTTCGCCCTGAGCAGCGATTGGCCTTGCTCCATGTAAGTAGTGTTACCAGGTTCCTGGAATAAGTCCTTTTATTGTAATATCACTACATAACAGACTATATAACATACATTGGTTACTACATTGTTACATAATCCACAAGCCGTTTAAATTGACTCAATGTCTTTTGTGAATCTGATTTATAACCTGGCCGTACAGACGTTATTTCCTGGAATTTACTAATTTCTTTTTGAAAATAGTACAAAATTATATTTAAAACAAAAAATCATTAAAATAAATCTCAAATAAATCACACTGTCTGCTGAGGTCCAATACAATTACAACACAGAATGTCATTAATGGCCGTTCACCTACTGTATTATTCACTTTCCTTGTAGGAGGGAACTGGTCCTCGTGTCATTTCGGCGTTTGTGGAGATTATATTTGACAACTCTGATAACAGGCTGCCGGTAAGAATGTGAGCGTCGCCTCAATAAGACAATTTGAGTGTTTGGTCGGCCACCTCTTTGCTCTACGGTCAGTGAATTCACTCTGCCTTCAGATCGACAAAGAGGAGGTGTCCCTCCGGCGTGTCATCGGAGCCAAGAAGGACCAGTACTTCTTAGACAAGAAGATGGTGACGTGAGTGACAATGAACCGCTTCGAAATGGGTCCTTTTTGGAGTCATTCTGATTTATGATTGGCTGTTGTGGATAAAACACAGAACACAGCCCCATTCATTTTACCATGTTTGTTACCATTGAAGTGGTTAAAAGTTTTGTGTAAACACTTTGGGGGGTGACATTGGAGCCTCGATGATAGACAGACAAAATTGACTATTGTTCTTGATGTTGAAACTTTGTTTTTTTTGTCATTAAAACGATAAGATAAAATTATAAATCCTTGTTGGTGGTTGTCAGCCAATTGAAATGTCATCACACTGTTGCTTGACTAAATCCATGCTACTGCCTCTGTGTGGCATGTTGTTTTGAGGTATCTGGCTAATCAGTGAGAGGTGGAATTACAGTTGATGACATTTTTAAATTAGAAGGATTGGTGACCGGTATCACTTGCTTTTTAGCAGTTAATGTGAATAGAATTGGAAGGTTAGGAAATGCAGTTGAAAGTTTTTGTTCTCAGTTAGCCTAGACATTGCAAGCTAGCTAATAGCTTATCTGTATTTGATACAATTCAGTCTGCTACTCTGTTATTAGAAGAGATGATACGTAAAAACCAATACGCCAGTTCACCAGGCTTGGTTGCTCTCTTGGTTTCCCACACTGGATGGATGCCAGTTTTTGCCTGCTGCTCCTAGTCTACTGCTTTGCAGCTCCAGCTTAATTTGTTGCTAAGATTATTCCCCCTATTAACAATGAATGTTTTGGTTTTGTTAAGCAGCCACAATCCCAAGTTGTTTTGTGGACAGCATTGTGGAAGGACGGCATTTCTCAATACACCGCTGCCGGAATTCAGTTGAAGTGGTGGTCGACAGATTCACTTATCAAAATCATTATTAGTGGCTGTTAAAGTTGACCTTTTTGTTTCAGTAAAAACGATGTCATGAACCTCCTGGAGAGTGCCGGCTTCTCCCGTAGCAACCCCTACTACATTGTCAAGCAGGGAAAGGTGAGACGGCACTGTAAACACACTGACCGGAAACGTGCCACAACAGTTATTGGTTATTCGCTGCGTAAATTATCCACATCCAGTTTACACAGACCGACATTTCAGAGAATGGTTCGTGTCAGATCAGTTCACCCTCATCCGCTGTCTGTTCAGTTAGGCCTGGGCGTTTCACGTACACCGTAGGACGTCCACGTATGTTAATCAAGGGCCAGCTTTCATTTGACGCCTCTTTGATGCCTTCCTCCTGCTGTGTCCAGATCAACCAGATGGCCACGGCCCCCGACTCCCAGCGCCTGAAGCTGCTGAGGGAGGTGGCCGGAACCAGGGTGTACGATGAGCGCAAGGAGGAGTCCATCTCTCTCATGAAGGAGACCGGTACGGCAGGAGAACCACATTCAGGCCTTTGCCCCGTCCTGAAAGGGGACGCACTTCCCGTTAGCCGGTGATCTCGAAACGTCGTGCCTCGCCTTCCCGTTTAAAGAACATTGATTGCATTGGAATTTAGTGTGCCGACCAGTAAGACAAACTGTAGGTTATGGATGATTTACACGTGCACTAGTGTCTTCCGTTTCTATCACCATGCATGGATATTCTGGTACATTTTGCCATCGGCATACCGGACCAGTGTTAACAGAACTATTAACTCGATTAAGACAAACTACACACCCTGGTCAAGATCTTTACAGTGAAGTGAAGGATGTGCTTGTAATCTTGTCATTTGGACTGAGCAAGTAGTTTAGCCTATGCAAGGTTCATCCTGGAAAGGACCTTTTATTTATTGTTCTGCGTTTTGCAGAATTATTAAATTTGTCCAGGAAACCGGCTATATAGTCGTGAAGAAATGCTTGATTTTCAAAATGTTGTAATAGCTTGGATTGCATTACCATTCCGTCCTTGGTATATGCTGGTAGGAAAGCCTTGCGTAACCTTTCAACAACATTGGAATATACTGATGTAGGTGTTATTTGTGTTTCCTCCAGAGGGCAAAAGAGAGAAGATCAATGAGCTGTTGAAGTACATCGAAGAGCGTCTGCACACCCTGGAGGATGAGAAAGAGGAGCTGGCTCAGTACCAGAAGTGGGACAAGATGAGGAGGGCCCTGGAGTACACTATTTATAACCAGGAGCTCAACGAGACCCGCGCCAAACTGGATGAGGTAGGCACCAGTAAAGGCACTTTGGGTAAATCTAGGGTTGGACATAGGGTTCTGGTTAAGGTTACTTGGAGGATTTACATGGAGTGGAGGTGGAGTTTGCAAGCAAATATGTTTTATTTCGGAGCGAGTGGACCATCACTGCCTAATATAACACATTCAGTCATATAGTTATCAGTTTTGGTACCTGTGTTTTGGCCTGAAGGTTGTATTTCTTTAAAATTGAACTTGACTGGGTTCAAAATTTGTCCTGCCAATTTACCCTAATTTAATTTCAACCTGTGTTCAATTTTCCTGTTTCCCCCTCAGCTGTCCTCCAAGAGGGAGACCTGTGGAGACAAGTCCCGACATCTGAGAGACGCCCAGCAGGACGCCAGAGACAAAGTAGAGGTCAGGACACGATAATTACCCAGAGTGACCGAGGGGTCTGTCGATTATGAATTATAATGAAACGCATCGTCTGGACGCTCCTCCTGATCTGAGACGTGTTGTGCATATGTGACCTGATCCGGGAGGCTACTCCGTCACATGCATTCATTTAAATGGGCCGGAGGGTGGAGTATGTTCTCACGGTTAGACACCTTTATCCCTGTACGTGTCTGATTGGTGTGTTTTTATTAATTTTGTTGTTGTTGTTGTCCCGTTTCCCCTCACTGCAGGAGACAGAGCGCGTGGTGCGGGAGATGAAGTCCAAGATCAGCGCCATGAAGGAGGAGAAGGAGCAGCTCAGTGCCGAGCGACAGGAGCAGATCAAACAGAGGACCAAGCTGGAGCTCAAGAGCAAGGACCTGCAGGAGGAGCTGGCTGGCAACAGCGAGCAGAAGGTGGGAGGGCGGGCGGGTCGGCGTGTTGCGGGGCGGGCTGTGTGCAACGGGCTCGGTGGGCGTGTGTTTCTGCGTGTGGTGGAAGGAAGCCTCCTCACCTGCGTCAGGGTCTGTGGACAGATGGGTCTTACCCACCTGCCCGCCTCTCCCTCTGTTCTTGGACTGAAGCCTCTCCACCTGGGGGATGAGGGGGATGGGGGGGGGTGGTGGTGGTGGTGGTACGGACGGAAGCCTCTCTGTCTGCGTCATTGTTGCGTCACCGCCTCCTCCCTCCTTATCCATTTCATCCTGGGCAGAGGCCCAAGAGATCTGACCCACCCGTCCCTCCTCATAGAGGTGGTCTGTCATGGACAGGCTGGGTGTAGAGGGAGGATTGACTTTTGCTGTACTCCGGTGCCTTGGTGGACCCCGAGGCACCCCCTTTTTTCCCCATCTCAATAATCTCCTTTTGTGTCTCCCACAGAAACGTCTGCTGAAGGAGCGTCAGAAGCTCCTGGAGAAGATTGAGGAGAAACAGAAGGAGTTGCAGGAGACTGAGCCCAAGTTCAACACGGTGAAGGAGAGGGAGGAGCGGGGCATCGCCAGGTAGCCCCGAGCATTTAACACGTCGCCTTAACGGTGTTCAGCGGTCAGCTTTGTGGTAGCCTCTAGTGGGACAATTAAAACAGGTTTTATTGCCGTTTTATCACTCCCTGTCTCTTCTGTGTGAACTGATACGGATATATTTAATTGAGCTAGAAATGTTTCCTGCCCAGTGACATGCTTGTCCAAAGGGTCCATGGGGGAGATTTAAGAACTGGACCTCCCTGTGTGTCTACTACAGTGGTCCTGAAATGTACTCACCCCCCTGAACTGGTTATGAAATGAGTTTGGATTGAATCCCTCCATACAGACTGGCCCAGGCCACCCAGGAGAGGACTGACCTGTATGCCAAGCAGGGCCGGGGCAGCCAGTTCACCTCCAAGGAGGAGAGGGACAAGTGGATCAAGAAGGAGCTCAAGTCCCTGGACCAGGCGATCAACGACAAGAAGAGGCAGATCGCTGCCATCCACAAAGACCTGGAGGACACCGAGACCAACAAAGAGAAGAACCTGGAACAGTACAGTGTATGGGCCGTGTTTCCTGACTTTAAATCGGTTCAATTGCCACTTGTGCAACCATGTGCTTGAAAGATTAAAAAAAATCGCTTTTAAAATTAAAAGCATTACAAGGAATAATGGTTTAAAAATAATAATAATATTCAGCCATTAACATTTTTCATTTAATGGTTCACCAGTGAGGTGACAAGTAACAGCAGTGTTGCCAAATGTGTATGTGTAAAAATGGCAGTGGAACGAGCCTTATAAAAGGACTCTAGTCTTATGTGAATAACTCCACTCCATTACAGCATTCTCACTGTCTAGACCCTTTTGTTGGTTTGACCCATGTGTTTCCCCCCTTTTAGAAACTGGACCAGGATCTGAATGAGGTCAAGACCCGGGTGGAAGAGCTGGACAAAAAGTACTATGAAGTCAAGAACAAAAAGGATGAGCTGCAGAGCGAGAGAAAGTAAGATCCTGATCTGGGTTTTTATCTGTTTTTTTTATCATATGTTTTTCTGCACAATCCTGTCTTAATATGAGTTATGATTTGCCCTTTAATGGACTGATATGAGTACTTCTTTTCACTCCGTTTTGCTAGTTCACTGAGTCATGGTTTGCACTTCATATCTATTTAATTTGTTTGTTAAATCTATATATAAATATACATTTCCCTTGATGACAATCTGTAGACCATGGCTATGACTCAACCCGCCACTGTGATAGCCAAAAGTCTGTGGGTTGTTGCCATTAATGCCCAATATAATATTTCTGCCCGGCAACCCACAGCTCCGTACCAGACTAGTGTCTTTAATGTCACTGTGCCTTTTACATCTCTGTCCTCTGAACAATCCGCTGTTATTTATATGACTTGTGAGGGGGAAGTTGTATGCTCAGCGCTTCACTGTGTGATGTAGAAGAAGGGCCTTGAGGTGCTGGATGTCTGTTTGTTAATGGATCAATCGAAAAGAGCGGAGACGATTAATGAAATCCAGAAGTTTTTCCTTTCATAAAACCTGAACGCTGCCAAAATAAAGGTGTCTTTTTAATTAGTTTTCGAGGCGCTGGTGAGCAATCTCACCACTTTGCCTGCCGGTGGCCACAGTTTAGGCTGGGCACGGTGACCTGCCTGTGCCGGTGTGGATGTTGTTTAACACTGTGCTTGGCGTCTCCCCACCAGCTACCTGTGGCGGGAGGAGAACGCGGAGCAGCAGGCCCTGGCGGCCAAACGGGAGGAGCTGGAGAAGAAACAGCAGCTACTCCGGGCAGCCACTGGCAAGGTCAGGATGACAGTATCTTCTCTGCCCCTCTTGGATCTGTCTGGCGAAATGGCAGAATTAGAGAATGAGAACGGTCATATAATTTATATTGGATGGATTCAAGGTAGATCGAAAATTCCCCTCAGTGTGTAGCCAAACTGTTTCCTGGTTATGTTTGTCTTCACCATGACAGAATATGGAATGTTCACATTCTTGTGCTACTTTGCTATTTCTGATCTAGAAAACCTGTTCTACCTCTTTGTTTTCAGCAATAATCTACCTTTCTTTTCATGGCTCTCTTTTCCCTGAGCAGAAGACATGGGGAGCAATGTGTCTGTCAGGGAATCGCCATAAAACCACAGTAAACCATCATGACAGATACAGAATCGATGGTTGCAGCTCCTCTTATCTGCATCTACTCCCCGGGAGGTTTTATTGAGGGGCCTGTTCACACTCATCGGCTGTTCACACACATTTTCGCACAAAACATATCCACATATCATATTCTCTGCCCAGTGTTTCAGATGTGAAGTGAAACCGTGACATGTAGGCTGGCCACACCTACACACGCCAAGACACGACCGACTTAAACACTGATTAAAAAGCCACCTTCGGGTCAGTCCGCCTGTGCATTTTGAGGACTCGCGTCATGACTTGATTAGGAACCTGAATGGATGCAGAGATTGTGTGACTCACTCGGTGGTTAAGGGGAAGAAGTTGCCTGTATATGTGGAGTAAATGAAACAATGAATCATCCCGTCCCTTTCTTCACTCTCTCCCAGAGATCCACATCGGAATGCCTATGACTCACCTTTTTCTCCCGGTCACACTCCGTTCACACTCACTCGATTAATCAAAAGGCCAAAGTCTCCGACAGAGCAACGGTTTACAGAGATGGTGGGCGGTTACCTGGCAATAGACATTTTCTAATATCCTGATATCCATTTTGTGATTATGGCCCTGCTTCAGTGCGGCAGGCTTGGGCGGTTGAGAGAGGTCTTCTGAAGAGCCTCTGATGGCGTTCTGGTTCCAATCACGCCAGCTCAATCAGGATGTCTAGATTTGCATCTTCACACCCTCGAAGGGATGCAATCTAGGGCCTGCCTTGATTATGCTCACAAGCGCCCAACAAGGCAACCGTCTTTGATTAGCAGCATCCCAGGGCCAGGCGGTGGTCAGTTGTACGCCGTCCTTCCACAAGACCCCTGGGCTAACCCTACCTGGGGATTATTGACTTTGCTTTAAGGCTTCTGGTTCTAGAAACCTCAGTGGTACCCATGTCATCACATATGGGGGCTTACCCTTACAAACCACAAAATACGCGAAATCCTTTTCGCTGATCTACACGGTAGTTTGGTTAGAAAGTGTTGCAGTGTAGGTAAATAATCAATATGGTTGTTGTTGTTGTTGACCTCCCACAGGCCATCCTGAACGGTATCGACAGCATCAACAAGGTGCTGGAGCATTTCCGCAGGAAGGGGATCAACCAGCATGTCATTAACGGTTACCATGGCATCGTTATGAATAACTTTGAGTGTGAGCCTGCCTTCTACACCTGTGTGGAAGTCACCGCAGGGACCAGGTGAGTGAAAGGCCCTGTTTCCAATAGCTGTGGCCGAATTCTCCCACAGATTACTGGACAAAGCGTTCAAGGAGAAGATCGGAGTTCATTGCCCTTCAATGTGTTTTGAGAAAGAGTTGGGGAAGGAGGACTTCCTTCATTTGGAAAAGCGATTGTGGCTTGGTTCCTCATTGTAAAAGTAACTTTGGAGGATGGCTCCTTTCTAGGTTTCTTTTAAGGTGCCTGCATTCCTAGGAAGTTTTTTTTATATATATATGTGTGTATATATATATATATATATATATATATATATATAGATAGATAGATAGATAGAGAGAGAGAGAGAGAGAGAGAGAGAGAGAGAGAGAGAGAGAGAGAGAGAGAGAGAGAGAGAGAGAGAGAGAGAGAGAGAGAGAGAGAGAGAGAGAGAGAGAGAGAGAGAGAGAGAGAGAGAGAGAGAGAGAGAGAGAGAGAGAGAGAGAGAGAGAGAGAGAGAGAGAGAGAGAGAGAGAGAGAGAGAGAGAGAGAGAGAGAGAGAGAGAGAGAGAGAGAGAGAGAGAGAGAGAGAGAGAGAGAGAGAGAGAGAGAGAGAGAGAGAGAGAGAGAGGAGAGAGAGAGAGAGAGAGAGAGAGAGAGAGAGAGAGAGAGAGAGAGAGAGAGAGAGAGAGAGAGAGAGAGAGAGAGAGAGAGAGAGAGAGAGAGGGGAGAGAGGGAGAGAGAGAGAGATGGAGAGAGAGAGAGAGAGAGAGAGAGAGAGAGAGAGAGATCTCTATTAGTGACTTTTTTAAATTGTATTTATTCCAAGCTCGTTATTCCAAGCTCTTTGAGGTTTTGGCTGGGTGTCTGTGTAAGCCCTTTGTGAATGCTGCTAATTTAAAGGAAAGGCTTCGTCAAATACATCTGATTGGTCTGCTGATTGTCTGTGTTTGTGTCCCCTCTCCCACCAGGTTATTTTACCACATAGTGGAGACAGATGAAGTGAGCACCAAGATCCTGACGGAGTTCAACAAGATGAACCTGCCTGGAGAGGTCACCTTCCTGCCCATCAGCAAGCTGGATGTCAGGGACACAGCGTACCCTGAGACCAATGTAAGAGAATCACTGACCCTAGTGCTCAACCCTGAGACCAATGTAAGAGAATCACTGACCCTAGTGCTCAACCCTGAGACCAATGTAAGAGAATCACTGACCCTAGTGCTCAACCCTGAGACCAATGTAAGAGAATCACTGACCCTAGTGCTCAACCCTGAGACCAATGTAAGAGAATCACTGACCCTAGTGCTCAACCCTGAGACCAATGTAAGAGAATCACTGACCCTAGTGCTCAACCCTGAGACCAGTTGTTTTGGTAGGGGCAGGTGATTTTTGCATATGTATGTAATTCCAACTGGTATAGCTCCTCTTTAACTTTTGCCCATACCTTTGTCTGGTAGTGCAGACGTGAAGCTTGTCTAAATTTATCATTATGATACTGGCTTTTGTCTTCCGGTAGTTGTTCTTTATGATACAAGGATTATTAATTACAAATAATTAAAATAATTCAACAGACATTTGATCCCTCCTCCTCGTCTCTGCGTTTAGGATGCCATCCCTATGATCAGCAAGCTGCGCTACAGCCAGCAGTTTGACAAGGCCTTCAAGCACGTCTTTGGGAAGACCTTGATCTGTCGTAGCATGGAGGTGTCCACCCAGCTGGCCAGAGCGTTCACCATGGACTGTATTACTCTGGAAGGTATGTAGACAGACATTTTCAACGCATTGAAACCAAAAGTAGTGGTTCTAGCTAACGTCAACTGCATGACGACCCCCTCCCAGGTGACCAGGTGTCCCACCGCGGGGCGCTGACCGGGGGTTACTACGACACCAGGAAGTCCCGTCTGGAGCTCCAGAAAGACATGAGGAAGGCCGAGCAGGAGCTGGGGGAGCTGGAGGCCAAGCTGAACGAGAACCTCCGCAGGAACATCGAACATATCCTTCAGGCGTTTGTTCCGTTAGTTAGCTGACAAAGATCAGCCCAGGCGTCCTGCCAACTAGAGGCCGAATAGCCGTTGTCGGCCTCTCTTTCCTTCTAATGACTGACCGGGTGGTTTCCTACGACTGGCGAGGTAGGGCGCTAAGTTCCGGATCGTGCGGGTACAGAACGCGTAATCCACAGTAGTGTAGTGTTTCAAGGTGAAGTCTTCTGACCTCCTGTACCGAATAATTTCACCGTAATCTCCAAACTGTTCCCTTGCGGCCAACCCTCTGCCTATGTGCTCTTCATGTCCTCAGAACAATGTGACTGTAGCCCTGTCTGTTTCAGACAATTCCCAGAGATGTGGATATGTAACTGGTTTCATATTTGAAGTGGGGTTGGGGTGGGGGGGGTCATAGTATGTGAGGGTGGTGGAAGGTTATCGAGCACAGGTAGGCTATTATGAGTCTTAAACCCGGCTTGCGGAGGCTGACACGGAGCGTGTGCGTGCATTGCTGACATGGATTATACGGTGAGGGTGTTATTAGGCATTAGACCAGGGAGGGTTAGCTGGCGTGCGACACAGGGAGAGGTCGCTAAGGGCAACGGTATGAGTCACTGGCGTCCACGTGGGGCACAGCTCAGGGGCCCTTTGCAGGGAAGGACTGGCACACGTGCCCTGAGGTGTGTGTGTGTGTGGGAGGACGGCATGAGTTGATGGATGTCATGGCGTCACTCCTACAAGCCTCCAGCCATGAGTCAGGGGTACAATCGATGGTTTAGAGGCGGGGGCGTAAGCCTGTCTTCAGAGTGGCTCTCAGCGTCGGCTCTGTTTTAAGGTCACCGTCTTGCAGCTGGCACCCCCAGGACGTTTACTTTATCTATATCCCTATAAACTGACGCCATGACGACAGCCTACCCCCCCACCCACCCCTGTCTGACGCCTAACGAGAAATGCGTGACAGGCACGACAACGCCACGCTTCATAATTGCAGTGGGATCTTAGCAGTTGCTTAGAAACCAAACATCTCTGACCGCATATCTTTCTTGAAAACGTTCATGTGTTTAATGTCCAAAAGCCCTCGAGGGACCTTCTGGCTCTCCCTGGATCAGAGAGCCACTGAGGCATGAGATGGTTTTGTGTGTATAAGGTGCTGTAGGTGCCTTAACCCTGCATCACGTATCAACAATGAGATCGACCAGCTGATGAACCAGATGCAGCAGATTGAGACCCAGCAGAGGAAGTTCAAGGCCTCCAGAGATTCAATCCTCTCCGAGATGAAGATGCTCAAGGAGAAGAGGCAGCAGTCCGAGAAGACGTTCATGCCGAAGGTAGTTTCAACACAAAAGAAAACTTTGAGATTCTGTTCTCAAATGCCCCGTTCTAACGTCGGTCACCTTCCCGGGCATCAGTATTGGAGTGCAACGGAGTCAGCCTGTTCCTAACCCTCCTCTCTCCCCACAGCAACGCTCCCTGCAGTCCCTGGAGGCCAGTCTACATGCCATGGAGTCCACCCGGGAGTCTCTGAAGGCAGAGCTGGGCACAGACCTGCTCTCTCAGCTCAGCCTGGAGGACCAGAGACGCGTGGATGACCTCAACGACGAGATCAGACAGCTGCAACAGGTAACCATGATGGCTGGTGGGAGAGACCTCTGACCTTTTGCAAGACTCTGATTGCGGGGAGGCCGAGGCCATGGAGAGGTAATGCTGTGACTGGGTGGGCTATATCTCCGCCACTCGTCATAGAAACCATATTCTAATACCAGAATTTTGAACTTTGATGAGATGTCTGTGAAATTAATCAATTCTTGATACCTGTTTTAATGGCAAAGGGGGAAAGTATCATAAATGAAGTTTATTTTTTATAACAATCACCGTTAGTGTTTAAAGGAACATTGTTAATGTTACAAAAGTTTTCTGAGAAACTGATTTCTTTTTCAGATTTTACAACATAAGACGGCAATCTAATTATAAGTTGAATTAATAAAAACTGCATTACTAGTACTCTGGGTGTTTTTGGAGAACAACACCTGCATGCCAATATGGTCCTGGTTCAGTCTTTACCATCTTGGGCTGAAAATTAATCTGGATGCACTGAAAGCTGGCTAAAATGAAACCGCTTGATATGCTGGAGTGCCTAACCCCTAACCTTTAGCCTTCACATTAACGCAGGAGGTTAGACTACTGATTTTTCTGAGTTGTTCAGGTGTTGCACCTGTGATGATGATGATGATGGTGGTGGTGGTGACTTTCTGTCCTTGTAGAGCTATGATGATATTTTGTGACGTGTGCAATTATGTGAGATCTGAACAGTTCGTTTTTTTCCCCCCTATAACGGAAACATTGATTCTCGTTACACACACACACACACACACACACACACACACAGCCTGCTGTGCACAAATATGACCTCAATAACCACCAAGCTGTTCTTGTTGAATGTATGACTCCAACGCTGGCTGCTGCGCTGTTGCTTGACACTTACTGCCTCCGCAGCCAGCCAACCACACACACACACACACACACTGCTGTGCGCACTAACCACCTCAATAGCTGCCTCAATTGCACTCGCTCTCTGTTATGCAACCGTCCCAATATGGATGTGAAGTCGTGTTCTGTGCCACAGACGGTACACACACCGTCTCCTTTACTCTTGTTTTTTCGCTCTCTCTCCGTCAGACCTCCCTCTAGTCGTTTTTGTCCCTCCAGTCACAAAGGTTTATTTGTTTGGGTTCCGAGTGAGGGGGTGTTGCCTTGCTTGTTCTCCCTCTTTCTGTCCTGTGTTATGTATTCTGTTATGAAAGAGGGCATAAATGAATGAATGTTATCTAGTTAGGACAGCAGATGTGAATGTTGCTCTTACGTGAATGTCTTGTACTCGTTATGGATCTGCGTTGGTTTCTTTGTCATTTTTGTAGGACAACAGGCAGCTGCTGAACGAGCGCATCAAGCTGGAGGGCATCATGACCAGGGTGGAGACCTACCTCAACGAGAACCTGCGGAAACGACTCGACCAAGTAGAACAGGTGAACAAATGGAGCCCAGAACGTCACACGTTACCACGGTGTCCAAAACGGAGTGTTGCGTAACCGGCCCGGAGACAGAGAGGGTTCGCGGGGAGCCGACAGATCATGATGGATAATAATAATACGGGGTCTCTAGTCAAACACAAACTGACGCGTGTATCGACGTCACGCAGTGGGTCATGTCGTTTCTTGTGTCACAATCATTTTTTGGGGACTTTTAACTTGTGTGATTGAATACAATTGCACGTGCAAAGACCGTTGTGTAGAGTCTCATGTAACGATTGGTTTGATTAAGGTTTTCACATGATTTGCACGTGGATGTACGGTTGCATGTGAACTCTGATACATGCTTTCACTTTTTCACCACCCGCTTCACGTAAGAGGGAGGCTTGGCACGGGAGCACATCCAACATTCTGCTGGAAGTCTCAAGATTAATTTTCAAGATTTAGATAGTCAGGTGTTTCAGTCGGCGTATGCTTAATCCAATTTTGACCGAGCACTCATTTAACTAATGCCATGTTTATTTGTTTTTTAAGTATCAGTTTACTTAAAATGACCAGCCTGTTTTCCTTGTGCTCCTGTAGGAGCTGAATGAGCTGAGAGAAACAGATGGAGGTACCATGCTGACCGCCACCTCCTCAGAGCTGGAGGGGATCAACAAACGCATCAAAGATACCCTGGCCCGCTCAGAAGGTAGGATCTGGACGGACACACGCACGCACAGACAGACAGACGTGTTTTCAAAAGAAAATAGGGTGCACACTAACTGTTACTTGACAGCTAAATTGGTGGTCCTTAAACACACAACAGGGTGTCAGTGAAGGTAGACCTCTGGTACAGCTGTGTGTTCGACACGCCAGGTTTTTAAATTGTACCTGACGGTGTTTGTCCCCAAGACTTGGACGTGTTGATCGACAAGGCGGAGATTGAGGTCAAGGAGCACGCCAAGAGCATGGACCGCTGGAAGAACGTGGAGAAGGAACAGAACGATGCCATCAACCATGATACCAAGGAGCTGGAGAAGATGACCAACCGACAGGTCCGCCTTTTTAATTCCCTCCTGAGAAAGCCTGCTGCAGGCGTTGTCGTTTCACAATTCAGATGTGTTGCTGATGTTCTTGTTGCTGCTGCTACAGGGCATGCTGCTGAAGAAGAAAGAGGAGTGCATGAAGAAGATCAGGGAGCTTGGCTCCTTGCCGCAGGAGGCCTTCGAGAAGTACCAGACCCTCACACTCAAACAGGTACTAACACACACACACACACACAACCACCCACATACACAAGCACTTGCACAGGACTCACTGTCCCAAGAACACTTGAAAAGTAACAGCAGGCTGAAGCACCCAGTCTGTGGCTCGTTCCCTCTTGACGCCCGGCACTAAACGCAGTTGGTGCGTCTCACTTGGACTGTCATTACTCACAAAAGACCCTACAGTCACGACGGCCGCCGTCTCTGAGCGATCCGCTCAAGCTTTCGCGGAGGAGGGCTTTGGCCAGGTCACAGCCCCTCTAAACACACACACACACACACACACACACACGAGAACCACAGCAGCCCCTGCCTGGTGACTTCTGCCACCAGGGGGGCTGTGGTGTGTGTCGACAAGGCCTGAAATATCCCTCACTTTCTGATGACGAATACTTGATCCTTCTCCTGTTAGCCTTGCAGTTAGATGTTTGAGTAGACTCTGGTCCGGGTGTTGAAGCCAAAGGATAATAGACCTTTTTCACTTCTCTTAAGTATCCCTTGACTAGAATAGAAACTGACCAGAAGGACCATATGACACATTTGCAGTCAAGTCTTTGTATACCGGCGCCCACTCGATGACACAGAATTTAAAAACTCCAGGAGCTCTTCTCCAGAGCAGTTCAGATCAAATACGTTTAAGTAATGGAATTTGCTGAGAGTGACAAAAAGTTAAGGTTGTAGGAGTTAGTCTGGCCGTTAGGAGAAACTCCAAACCTTATTCACGAGGAGTGTTTTATCTCATTGCCACACCTCTCCCCCTTGCCTGTCCCCCAGCTGTTCCGCAAGCTGGAGCAGTGCAACACGGAGCTGAAGAAGTACAGCCACGTGAACAAGAAGGCTCTGGACCAGTTTGTCAACTTCTCTGAGCAGAAGGAGAAGCTGATCAAACGTCAGGACGAGCTGGACCGAGGACACAAGTCCATCATGGAGCTCATGAATGTGCTGGAGCTCAGGAAGTACGAGGCCATCCAGCTCACCTTCAAACAGGTGCGTTTCCACGCGTCGCACAGGTCACACCGTCACAGTAGGCCTCTGTTACCTGGCTCCTCTTCACACAGGGAGGTAAACTAGGGTCTCAGAAATCTGTATTCATCACCAAAGTCTCCGACCTAGAGTTGTGTCAGTATGAAAGATGATTAAGCTCCATTTTGTTTGTTTCCTTTTTGAGGAAGACCTTGTCTGGGGGACAGCTCACACCTTGTCTTGATTTGTAGTAGTAGTAGTAGTAGTTCAGACACTTTTAGGGAAATAATTTTACAATGAAGCAACTCTGTCTGATTCAAATGGTGCCTCTAACTGTACCGTGGCCAACGCCATCTTCACTTCCATCGTTCCACTCCTCCAGGTGTCCAAGAACTTCAGCGAGGTGTTCCAGAAGCTAGTTCCAGGGGGCAAGGCCACCTTGGTGATGAAGAAGGGGGACGCGGAGGGGGGTCAGTCCCAGGATGAGGGTGAGGGGGGCACCGACAGTGAGAAGGGCTCGGGCTCCCAGAGTAGTGTGCCCTCCGTCGACCAGTTCACTGGAGTCGGCATCAGGGTAGGACAACCACATCAATGGTTTATGTTTAAGACGCAGCCTGAGACACGTTCCCTTTTTACAATAGAAGAATAATATTACAGGACATACTGCTCTGGAAAAAAAATGAAGAGACCACTGCGTCTTCTCTTTCCTTTCCGAAAAAGTCGAAAAGGAAGGTTTTGAGTGAGGAACAAAAGCGTTAAATTTGCAGTGGTTTAACCCTTCTGTTCCTCCCTTAAAACCTTCCTTTTCAACTTTTTTGGAAAGAAAATAAAAAGGTGTAGTGGTCTATAAATTTTTTCCATAGTTGTAGAATATGGAATTACGTCGGCTTAGTTCATGAAATTTCTATGTGCAGAGAATTCATAGACGTAATACAGTACACTTGATTGGGTCGTATATGAAAACGATACAGTGGTTAGTTTTATTGACTCCTGCAGGGCTTTGGTCACATTTTACTAATTGAAGTGGTACTCCTCAAATGTGGCATCGGTTAAGTTCCCTTTCCTCATCTCCTTTCTGATTGGTGTACCCTTCACCGAAGAGTCTGCCGTACGCGTCGCTTAAGCCTCTCGCTGACACACCCCCGCCTCTGTCCTGTGTCTGTAGGTGTCGTTCACGGGCAAACAGGGGGAGATGAGGGAGATGCAGCAGCTGTCTGGGGGGCAGAAGTCCCTGGTGGCCCTGGCTCTCATCTTCGCCATCCAGAAGTGTGACCCGGCTCCCTTCTACCTGTTCGACGAGATCGACCAGGCCCTGGACGCACAACACAGGAAGGCTGTCTCGGGTACGACAAAACAACCCCTCATTCAAAAGTTCTTTCATATGGATCTGGAGCACGTAAAATGGTTCTAGGGTTCTAGGGTTCTATTGTCCTGTTTTTGGCTGTAGTTGTTGTTGCTGTTAATGTTGTACTGTAATTAAATATTACTGATTTGGTTACAGACGGCCTGCCTTTCATGGGATTGACTAGGAATTCCCTTGTTTTTGATGTGTTGATACGTTGTCAAGACGGGCAGAAAGACCGGTGTAGGCAACTACATTTGTGTAAAGTTTTCAAAGTGGGGCATAATTAGCTATAATATTTATACACAATGATATGGTCCCTGCTACTTCTCCTGACCTGTGAACGTGTGATTCCGTTTCAGACATGATTGTCGAGCTGGCCGGCCACGCCCAGTTCATCACCACTACATTCAGGCCTGAGCTTCTGGAGTCGGCCGACAAGTTCTATGGCGTCAAGTTCAGAAACAAGGTTTCTATGTGTTCATACTAATATCCACGTCCGTAGGGTAAATGGGTGCTGGCACCAGCAAATGTGGAAAATTGGGTTCCATTACGTGTTTGAATGTGACCGGCCCAGTGACCCGGGCACTCTTTACTCACTGAGGGCTTGTCTGTTTCCAGGTGAGTCACATCGATGTTATCTCTGCGGAACAGGCCAAAGACTTTGTGGAGGATGACACCACCCACGGTTAAGAAGAATCAGCTCCTGATGACCCTCCCCCTGTAGTGCACTGACCGCTCTGAGCATTCAGTCCTCCGCACCCTGAAAGGACTCAATGGAACTTTTCAGTCAGATGTGTATAATTAGAACACATTAAATACATTCTAATTCTACGGTCAACTCTCAAGTCAGGCATGTAGAATTTAGAACACATAAATTACATTCTAATTCTACGGTCAACTCTTCAGTCAGACGTGTAGGATTAGAACACATCAAATACATTCTAATTCTTCGGCCAGAACTCTACAGTCAGATTTCCAAGTCTGTCGCCTGGAGCTTAGTATCGGCATAACCACCACTGTTCCTCATGTGGCTGCGTTTGCAGCGGCATCCCGGCTCTCTTCCATTAATTGTTGTTTTGACCATTTACCCAGGTGTTCACATCAGATCTCTTTATAAGCTTAATGAAATATAGTATAATGGAAGCATTGTCAGATTTGGGCTGGCTGTGTAAGCCTGGCCTATGTCGACATCATCCATTGGCCACAGTTTTTTTTCTCTCAAAAGGAAGAACATTTTTAATAAATAAAAGTAAGTTTAGCTCTCTTTTTTTTTGTCTGCTTTTAAAAACAATGTTTTCAGACAGTGGTTTTTGTAAGTGTTGTTGATGTATGATATGAGAGGGTTGATTTTATTTTATTTTTTCCGTGCTGGAGCAGTCTTTGAATTAAGGTGCATGTTGTCCTTTTTTTATTTTAACTGTGGATATGTGCTGTGCCGATGTTGTGCTTACCAGATTTCATCCCTATTGAGATTTATTTCTACAGTTGGAATAAAGTTCTGATAAAGAATGTCTAATCTCAAATCTATGTGAGGTTTAATGACAGATATATATTTTTTTTTACCAGTGCGTGAGATTAATCTTCTAAGATATCTGACTTAATACTTTTTTTTACTTTCAATTAAACATGTTATAGCAGGAAAGTAGTTAAAATTGTTTTTGAAAATTGTGGTTAATTATTGTTTTAACTGTATTCTGTCATAGGTCATTTCATTCTCTGTAACCAGTTTTAGTTCTACACTGACTGCAGTATTTTAGCGTTTTTTTTTTTCTCTGTTACTCTAGAAGAAAATAAACCATATACATTTTGCATTTAAATCAAACATCTGAAATGTTTTGTGGATTCCTCAAAAAAAAGTTGAGGGATTATGAAGTCAACCGGAATAATCACATTTCCTGAAGTAAACTGGTTTGGAACAAGTTGTAGCGGGATACATCACTGGACGGTGCTAGGAAACAGACTAGCCTCGAGCTACACAACTGTGGTGCAGCTGCTTGAACACAAGCCACGCACGTGAACAAGATTAAGTTGGACCTGGAAGTAAGGGTGAGATTTCAGTGTAATGTTGACGCAGAGCAAATATGCCTTTTTAGTTCAGCGGACATAAACGTCAGTTGAGTTGAATGACAAGACTGTAGAAGGCAGTCATTAAAGACTACGTGCATGCATGTACGGGCCCTGGGGTCCAGCAGAGGGCGACAAGACATTGATTCAGTGGACTGGTGAATGTTGGAAAGGCCTGCCTTGACTCTGGCCTGAAGCTCATTCGTGGTTGCACATGGAATGCCCGTGGTCAGGTGTAGGCCTCCTGGTTGAGCAAGCGGCCTGAGACGATACGGAGCAGCTGTACCTCAGAGGACACTCGTTGAACTTCACCTGCTTGTAGAGTTGTAATCACATGAGGTGGATTTGGAATCATGACATGACAATCTATACCCGCAAATTAGCTTGATATTATTTTCGCAGTTAGCAGACCTACTCAAAGATGGATAACCATGAAGAGGATGTCTACCAGAAGCCCCCTTGAATTTAAATCTGTTAATCAGGTCGCCCAAATATGACCAAGAATATTTTTTAAGGTATTTAGTCCTGAGGCTGCACATATTTCTTCCCTTCTGTTTGACAGCAAGGTATCAGAGACTGTAGGCTAGTTAAATCAATGAAATAATCAATGAGATCCAGATATACATTTGTGCTGTGGCGTTTGTTGAACCGTTGTGTTTTGATCTTTCAATATTTACACACAAAAAATCCCCTCAATATCTCCCCAGACTTTATATTCTGCCCAGGGCCGGCCCTAGCCTTTTGGGGGCCCTCAAAAGCAATTAGCTATTTGATATAGGGGCACCCTCTTCCCTACTGGTCCGGGACTTACTAGCACACTGGAACCCCCTAGAGGTAGAGGGCCCTAAGCAACTGCCTATGTCACTTATGCATAGGGCCGGCCCTGATTCTGCCTTATAACGTCACCCTGACTTACACTATAGCCTGGCCACCGACATATTTGTGTTTTCTATTTGGTCCCTGTTTGTGTTCTGTTAGTGAATGTGAACCCTCCCCCCCCCCTCCCCAAACCATCCTTGGTCTGCTCCAAGTTAGCCAGACACCATAGATGGTTTGATAGATGAGACAGTATAGGGGCACAGCCAAACCCTTATTTCCCCACTGAATGTGTCACTGTAGTAGCTGACTTGACTGTGTCAATGTCCAGCTGTTGACCAGTCTGTGACTGTCCAGCAGCCTACCCCCTGCTGACCTGACTGTTAACCCGACTAGTTTGACACTGCCTGCAGAACACTTAATACCCTGCCAGGCCAGAGTCGCTACCCACAGAGCAGGCTGCCCTTCCTGTCCCTGGTCGCCCGTTCGAGCTATGTGTCCGAGTCAGGTGGACTGAAATCTATCCAAGACTCCCTCCCGAGCGATCAGCTGATTGGATTTGTCTTCCTAACATTATCCCCACCATAACCAAACACCACGGGCCAGTTTCACGAAAAACGATTGAGCCTGGGGTTAGACCTCTCCTGAACACTGATTAAGCCTAGTCCGGGACTAAAAAAATCCAACTAAACGGAGATCTCCATTGACTTAGATTTTTGTTCCTTCAAACTCCCCGTCTCCTAAACAATATATCACATTGAAACTCCTCCCTGTCACCCGGTCGTCACTGTAAATCGTTCTCACTTAAATAGGTGTTAAACTCGGAGGCCTTTCTGGTGCACTCTATAGTGACCAGGGCTCATATGGGCAAAGCACATTGTGCACTACACTGAGTGTAGGGTGTGATATAGGGTGCGATTTGCTATGCAGACACGGACAAGAGAGACATTAAAACGAGAGACCGCCCCCTCTCTGCACAGCATTACATATTCTCCTGGGTTTACAGGCATTCCCACCCAACATGTTACTATCGTTGTCTGACTGGTTTCTTGTAGTAAAGACCCACACGGGTCAGGCTCTGGTTTATACGTTATTGACAGTATCAGCCAATCCAGACAAACCATTGGGATTGTCTGAAATTATTCAAACCCCGCCTACCTGGCTCTTCTGTGAAATGCTCAAACCACGTCTGACTGTGTAGGTGGTGGTGAGGCGGTGCTGTTAACTGTGCAAGCCTTATCATAGCACTGGACTCACAGGATCTGGACAGTGTGACACATCCAATGAACACGTCAGTGTCATTGGGATAAGAGACGTTCGGGAGACAGGGAGGCAACAGTTGTCAGGCAGTACAAGGAGGCCATGTTTAAACCTTGTTCTAACATGCTTCCTGGGCCCCGATCTTGTCCCCTTTCTGATTACAGACACATTTTCTGACAGGAGTAAAGGATGTATTATGATCAAGTTGCGATCAGATCTCAGAAGTGTGGACAGATGTGATCAGGATGAAAAGCACATGTTGGATGCAGGTATAAACGGGGCAATGGACTGGCAGGCAAACTACTGGCAGGCTACTGGCAGGCAAACTACAAAGTTAATTACAACAGGCCACAAGACAATTGTAAAAACATTTTGCAACAGAAAATGAAAATTAACGGATATGTAATCCTTCTTTAGTCAGAAATCTCCCCAGGTCTATGCACAGACCTTGGCCTGCAGGACTAGCATTGGGTTCAGGGACAGGCTGGAGGACTGGGACTGTCCTCCCTCCTCTAATCGCCCCAGTAGGGGACCGGTTTACCAGCTCAGACGCCATGGAGCCAGGATCCCCATGGAGATTCAGATGGATTTACCGTCTAATTTAATTAAAGCTATTAATATACTGGTAGCAATCTTGTTTATTGTACTGGTATTTCTTCAGTAACTACCCAGAACCAAACGGTGTATATATATATATATGTTTGTTTCAATGAACCCTATAGCCTACATGAAATAATAAATAAAGTTACAATGAATTAAACAATAACAATAATACATGTCAAAATGTATTTAGTTTGAATATGGTAATAATACGTTATATATATATATATATATATATATATCAGTTTATAAGCTTATTTCCCCCCTGTAGCCTATGTGTTTTCTTTTATAAAACAAGACCACCAGTATTCAGAAAGTCAAAATATCCTAATAACAACAATATACTTTTACTTAAACCATCTACAGTAGTTAACCCTTTTTTACAGGTGAACTTACTATTACTCTTTATGTGCTTGTTGCCGAACAACCAACTCCCCCGCCACAAAAAAAACAATAAACTAAGGAAAGTGGTGGAAACATCTTCACTGCATTACAGGCCATTGACTAGAATGCAATATGAAAATTGTAAAAGCATGTTCTGAAAGGCTCTAAAATAAAAACAACCAACAACTTATATCAGAACTTATTTCTGGGTAACATCACCGTGCTGATTTCTTTTATTATTATTTTTCATCTGATGAGTTGATTTGGAGTGTTTTGGGGGGTATTAGACATGTTCATAAAGCACTGTCTTCATCCTTTGACTGTGTTAATTTTCTCTTCATTGCTCTCCACTTCTCTCGGTAACGAAACATAAAACAGTTGGGACATCACCTACCCACACAGAAAGTGTTAAAATAATTAAATATGTGGAAATGGGTGGACATCCCCTTTAACAGAGCGGTATACTTGGGTGACCAAATGCCTTAACATTTTTACAAACGGCTAGATATCCATCCATTCACGCCTAAATGAATTGCAGACTTCAGAAGTCTACAGATGAACACACCTTTCCCAGTATGACCCTTTCCGATTTTTTCTCCAACAATACATTTTTCCATTATAATGTGTAGTGTCTCATAAGGTCTTATCAACGCTGCAACACCTCTTCCGTAACTCCTACAAAAATAAACAATACTCACAATTATACAGTATTTTCTTTGGGATGTATGTGGTGCCTCAAATTCCTCAACAATACACCACAGGACTCCGGCAACTAGCCACAGACGGAAACCAGAAGAGACCGTCTAGTGCAATCTGCACAGGACAGACGGGTTAATGGCCGATATACTGACCAGCCTTATAGCAATTATCAAACTGACATTGAATTGAAGGAGGGGATATGTCAGTGTAATTATATTTTATGTATTCACTAATGTAAGTCACCCTGGATAAGATGACCCGTTCAATAAACTGTTAGCAAGTACACAAATAGCCAACCATCAAATACATGTACAGAGCCAATAAAAGAAAAACCCATTCACTGTCCCAATAATTACGGAGGGAACTCTGTAGGCTAGTTTATGTTGACAAATGTACCAGATAAGGTAAGGTTGTCATTCGCTAAAATTAGCAGTATTCGTCAAAATAGCTAACTTGTTCTGGTCCGATCTCGTCACAGCAAGAGGATGTGAATGCCGGCTGAACAAAGGAGTAACAAGGCAAGGGTAGGCTACTTATCGTTGTAATTTCATGAGCTTTTACAATCCTATCACCTGTTGGTATGTGAGTTGTTCAAGTCCATAAACCATTCACAACTGTATAAAACTAAAAAATGACAACGTAATGCAAGGAAGTGTATAAAATGTTCTTGAAGTGTCAACAACCCCTTATCAAATAACACAAAACATGCTTACTATTACTTCCACAAAACACCAAAAAACACGACACAGGATACACCACACTCAATGGTGATTGTGCTATTCTGTATCAATGTGTAATTTTAGTTCTCCGCAGAAGAAACGCAACTGTGTGAACAATGGAATTTACGAGCTGTTATCGTCGGCGGCGACCGCGGTTGCCTTCATTCTTTTTATAATCTAGTTTTATGAGGTCAGGCGTTCTCTGCATCCCCGGCCAATCAGATGCCTTCCCCGCATCGCCAAATGGTGACGACTCAGCACAGGATCCTCAGAGGTAGATATGGGGGTGGCGACGGGCCGCGGACCAACGACCAATGTCCTGTGTGGATTAGGGGGCCGCTGTAGGGATAGAGAGAGCATGTGTGTGTGAGAGAATGAGAGAACAGAAAAGGTGTAATAGATACCTTCTCACGCCACGGCCTGAGCCACAGCTGACCTTCATTTTCAGTGTTGTCCTATGCGTGTGTGTGTCGAATACCCGGCGCCGAATCCAGGCGCACAAGGTTTAGCGTAATGAGGCTAAAAGTAAAATATTAAAATGGTTTAATTATAAAGTTAAGCCTAGATAATGACTTCGCACGTCTGTTTAAATCCTCCGCAAAATCAACAGTCCCAGTTCCCCTTCATGGGAATGCCCCGCTCCGGGGTTAGGGATTGGCATTCACAGCTGTACCCTCCTGGAACGTTTTCTGTTTCTGTCCTGGTGGATTGGTATGATCGTCTACGTTTCGGTGAATTATCGTGACAAGTCATGAGACTAAACTGCAGCCCCACAGTGATGTACTGCATCAGGCTTCTGGTTTCAGCTTTATTCTTTCATTGGTCCTGAATTGAAATGAGTCAGTCTTCCCACCTGGTTCTCCCTCAAATGTTAAATTGAAAACGTCGTTTGAACCACAAAAGCGTCGTTTGAACCAAAAGGCCTTGGCAACACTGAACACTATTAGAAAATGATATCATTCCTTTCGTCAGTGTGAAGGGTCTTTCTGCATTATGTGTATATCTGAATGGAGTGGTAGCAGTATCTCCTTTCACCAGGGCCGAAAATAAACGCAGGGATTATTATGATGAGACTTTAATCAAACACGTGTGCCACGACCATCCGAAGAGTGTGCGTATATCCACCGTCCGTGTACGCGTTTACGCGTTTCTCTGTGTGGGTGTATACCACTGCATACACGTAGATGCAACCCCAGTGTTTCCGGTGGTTGTCAACAAGAAATCTATCATCTTCGCCATCACTCTTTCAAACAGATGAAGTGTAGATGTACAGTAGATGTCTCCTTACGTTGTTGGTACGGGTGGAAGCCCATCTGCTGGGGTCAATCACACAAACGGTTTATGTTTTTTTAGTAGTAGCCTACTTATTTTCAGGCATTAACACTGTAGTTTGTACTCCGTCTTATTGATGCAGTTAAATCATCACCAAGCCAACATTCTCAGAAAAATCAATGTCATTGTTGGACTTTTGAAAGACACTGTTGTGCTTTACACAACTATTTCTGTCAACCAGAACAGCAAGGTAACTGTACCCTCTACTCTGATAAAAGGCTTGCTTTTTGGGTTGCCAGTTATAATATTATGATTTCCTATTTTTTAACAATTTTCCTGAATAAACCAACCGAAAGTAAGTGGTCATCGCACACCCCTATGCGGGTAATTTGGGTCGTGCTTGAAGTGAAATGAAAAAGGTGCTGGTACTAATTTTCCTATTTTGGTGCAGGAGTGAAATCTTGGATCCAGTATTCTTGGAGTTACTGCACCAGGCCGATTCAAGCTCTGCGTTTTGCATTAGTTGTGCCAGGCCATGGGGTTGTTATCTGACTGCTGTTGACAATCTCACTCATCACTCAGTCCTTTGGATAGTCCATGCTGTCTACTCAAAATATTATGCTTCTAAATAACGGTTTACTAAATCCTATGCACATTTGCCAAGGCGCAGTCTGCAACATTTCATACAGATGGCGTGTCTTCATTTGAAACAGAAACATACTTCGCAGGAACAAGTATTATGAAATGTGAATCTTAATTAATTGTCATTTTCGTAGATGTTAATACGTTGTTAGAGAAAATTAAGTAAGGTGTTTTAATATAGACATTTCAATCAATCAATCAAATGTATTTATAAAGCCCTTTTTACAACAGCAGTTGTCACAAAGTGCTTTTACAGAAACACCCGGCCTTAAACCCCAAGGAGCAAACAACAGTAGTGTTGACATTTAAAAGAACTATTATGCTTTCACTTATTCAACAACATAAGGATCAAATAAAGACACAGAGTCTGTTCTGTTTCAATTATAGGGTATACTATAAACCCATTTATTCTCAAGAATCATCTTATTTAAGTAGTAGCTAGAGGCTTTAAAATACCCACCAACCCCTGGGCCAATTGAAACAACCCACCCTTCAGAAAATAGCAGTTTATTTAATGATGTTTTATGGGTAAGGCTGTTGAAACGGCAGATTATGACAGATGCGTCTACCACTACAGAAGATCTAAGTAACGTGAGCCAGTGGAGAGGGAAGTTGCTGGCTCTTTCACTCAGTACTGTTCTTCGACTGGAGTGATTTATGGTTGAAAGGGGTCCCAGGACTTCTGGCCCAGGCATAGAGGTGTAACTCCAGACAGACGGCTACCACAAAATTTCAATAATCTGACACTGGTAGCAGCCACAAACACACGCACACACACACATACACACCTATATGTACGTCCATATGATGTATATACACCCACACACACACACACATATTGCTTCAGCTGCTAAATTTGTCCCAGTCAACTACTGGGTGACTGATGAGACACCTTATTCCCATTTCTGTCCCTGAACACTGCTCCCAATTAAAGACCTGAACACTGCTCCCAATTAAAGACTTGAACACTGCTCCCAATTGAAGAACTGAACTCTGCTCCCAATTAAAGACCTGACCTGTGCTTCAAATTAGAACACTGCTCTCAATTAAAGAGCTGAACACTGCTTCAAATTAGAAAACTGAACACTGCTCCCAACTGGAGAGATTAACTCTGCTCCCACTGAGAGCGCTGAACACCGCTCCCAATTAGAGAGCTGAACACTGATCCCACTGAGAGAATTGAACACCAATCCCAAATAGAGAACATTACATCCAGTGAGACAGCTTAACATCACTGCTACTGAAAGAGATCAACACCGCTCCCAAATAAAGAGCTAAACACTGCTTCCAATTATAAAACTGAACACTGCTCCAAATTAGAGAGATGAACTCCGTTCCTACTGAGAGAGAGTTGAACTCCACTCCCAATTAGAAAACTGAACATTGCTCTCAATTAGGGAAATTAACTGTGCTTCCAATGAGAGAGCTAATAACTGATTCCAATGAGAGAGCTAAACACTGCTTCAATTAAGAGAGCTGAACACAATTTCCATGCAGGTAGCTGAACACTGATCCCAATGAGAGAGCTAAACACTGCTCCTAATGAGAGAGCTGAACACCGATCCCAATGAGAGAGCTGAACACTGTTCCAACTGAGGTTGCAGAACACTGCTTTACAGAGAATACTGAACAACACACCCAATGATAGAGCTGAACACCATTCCTAACGAGAGAGCTGAAACTCACTGGGAGAGGCGTTTAGGCGGTAGTGTGCAGTTTAGGTAAAATACGATTTTGTGTTGGAACTAATCCCTCAATGCTAGTCCATCCTAACTTGTTTTGTGTGTGTGAGAGAGTGTGTGTGTAAAAGAGAATGAGAGAGTGTGTGTGTAAGAAAGAATGAAAGAGTGTGTGTGTAAGAGAGAATGAGAGAGTGTGTGTGTAAGAAAGAATGAGAGAGTGTGTGTGTAAGAGAGAATGAGTGTGTGTGTAAGAGAGAATGAGAGAGTGTGTGTGTAAGAGAAAGTGTGTTTGCGCATGTGTGTCTTGGAGAGCAAGAGGTGATAATCACCAGTGGGATGTGGGGAAGATTCTTCCCATGTCTCTTAAACACACACACACACACACACACATACCCGTGCACGTGCACACTTGCACACACACGAACGCACACACACACACACATGCGCACACACACACACACGAACGCACACATCAATGCAAACACGCACACACACACAAACACATACACACACACACCATAGCCACTGGCCCAGCAGGTAGGGACACCCGATTGGTCAAGTAAACGGGTCGCCCCAACCCCCACCCTTCCCCTGAAGCACCGCTTCTCCCCACCTCTGGCAGTTCCCCTAGCGGTTCATTCAACGGTGGTCGCCCCCAGTGTAACACCATCAGTCCCTGGGTATTCTCTGTCACTGGGCAGAACAAGAAGGTGGGAAAGGGAAGCAGGGAAGCAGGGAAGAGAGAGGAAGAGAGTGGCGGGGGGGGTGGTGGCTTCACTGGCAAATTGCTGCTGTCTATCAGAAGAAGCAGCAAAGAGAACCAGAGGGGAAGAGAGAGGGAGGAAAGTTCCCGCCGAGCCGAACCAATCAGCAGCACCAAGGCTACAGTGTCCACCAACTTCTCCGGGGTAGAGAGGGAGAGAGAGTGAGGAAGAGGGAGAAAGTTGCTCCGAAGGATTTTTGTTTTCTAAAAACAGTGGGGGACTGGTACATACACAACTTTTGGGGCACACGTGTGTAGAGTGTTTAAAAGGAACAGCCATCCCGTTTGGCCATGCAACAGGCCTGGGACAAAGCTCTCTTTGAGGCACACATAGAAGGTGTTAAGAACGGGCAAACTGTTAAAATGTCTGGAAAAGGCCAAGGAGGATATATGGGAGCCAAGATGCCCAACCAACACTTTGAGAGGTAAGAGAGGACTATTGCTGCAAATAAATATACTAATGCTGTTATAGCATACAGTACTGGTTTATTAGATATGGTATGTGTTATCGCATAAAGTACCGGTTTATTAGATATGGCATGTGTTATAGCATACAGTACCGGTTTATTAGATATGGTATGTGTTATAGCGTACAGTACCAGTTTATTAGATATTGTATGTGTTATAGCATACAGTACCAGTTTATTAGATATGGTATGTGTTATAGCATACAGTACCGGTTTATTAGATATTGTATGTGTTATAGCATACAGTACCGGTTTATAAGATATGGTATGTGTTATAGAATACAGTAGCCATTTATTTGATATGGTATGTGTTATAGCATAAAGTACCGGTTTATTAGGTATGTGTTATAGAGTAAAGTTGCGGCCTATTAGATGTGGTATGTGCTATAGCATTAGTTATGCATATGCCTAATAGATTATTTGATATGGTATGTGTTATAGCATACAGTACCAGTTTATTAGATATGGTATGTGTCATAGAATACAGCAGCCGTTTATTAGATAGTGTATGTGTTATAGCATAAAGTACTGGCCTATTAAATATGGTATGTGTAATAGCATAAAGTACCAGTTTATTAGATATGATATGTGTTATAGCATAAAGTACCAGTTTATTAGATATGGTATGTGTCGTAGAATACAGTAGCCATTTATTAGATATGGTATGTGCTATAGCATACAGTACCGGTTTATTGGCAATGGTATGTATTATAGCATAAAGTACTGATTTATTAGATATGGTATGTGTTATAGCGTACAGTACTGGTTTATTAGTTATGGTATGTGTAATAGCACAAAGTACTGGTTTATTAGATATGGTACGTGTTATAGCATAAAGTACCGTTTTTTTAGATGTGGTATGTGACATAGAATACAGTAGCCATTTATTAGATATAGGTATATGCTATAGCATATAGTACTGGTTTATTAGATATGGTATGTGTTATAGTGTACAGTACTGTTTTTTTAATTATGGTATGTGTAATAGCACAAAGTACTGGTTTATTAGATATGGTATGTGTTATAGCATAAAGTACTGGTTTATTAGATATGGCATGTGTTATAGCATACATTACCGGTTTATTAGATATGGTATGTGCTATATCATGAAGTACCGGTTTATTAGATATGGCATGTGTTATAGCATATAATACTGGTTTATTAGATATGGTATGTGTTATAGGATGAAGTATCGGTTTATTAGATATGGTATGTGTTATAGCATACAGTACCGGTTTATTAGATATGCTATGTGTTATAGCATAAAGTACTGGTTTATTAGATATGGTATGTGTCCTAGCAGACATGGAATGGGAGGTTATGTACTAGTCTAATATGTCTTCCCATGCATATCAATACAAAAATGAAACATTTATTTCTTCAAGGCAGGCTGGCAATCATTAATATTTTCTTTCACCTAATTTCTGAACAATATTCTACCAAGCCATACTGCAGTTGAATGGTTGGAAGGTCAGATATGAATTAGATATATTTCAGACAACCTGCATCCTCCTGCGGAAAGAAGAGGTGAAAAAAAACCGCTTCAGTTTCAGTCCTGTGAAAACCATTGGATGGGGTAGATTGAGTGGAAAGGGGTGAGATCAATAACCTACCATGTTTATGCATGTCATTCATGTCTCTGTGACTCAGACCTGTAGAGAAGCTCACAGGTAAATAATGGTCAATGTATATTCCCCCATGGGTGGGCAGTAGAGCTTCCTTCTGCTGAGGAAATGGTATAAACCAAGGTCTGTCATGGAAACAAGCAGTGCTGAAAAGCCAAGAAATTTAAACTAGAACTGAAGAGCTTGAGACTAGAAGGTCTGCAAAAATTGGATTCTGTAGTGTAGGGGCTTTAAAATTCTGATACCTCATTGATTTGAATGTTGTTGTTTTTTTCCATAATTTAACAACCTGAATTGGGGTATTTGTAGAACTAAAAGGTTTATATTATACTAAATGGATGAAGACTGTCAATAATTACATTATGACAAAATTCAATTCAAAATTCTATTCAATTTAGTAGTAGCTCAGTCTCAAACATGCACTCATAATTGAAACAAAATAAGTTCTGTGCTCTTAGTAAAATAGACTGCTCTACAGGAAAACTAAAGACAGGAAAACTAAAGACAACTGAATATTATGTTAAAATTACTAAATGTTCCATAGTTAAAAATAATGCCAACATGTTAAAATAATGTATTATTTCTTATTCCACGTATTTGTTTCCTAAAACATACATTTTGTTTTAAAGTTACTATGCCTTTATTGTTTTGTTATTATTCTAATGTGGAATTGGATTAAACTGAAAAGAGATTACATAGGTAAAGAAATCCCTTAACCCAACCCAAAGGATCAAACAAAAGCCAATAAAACACCTTGATTCTTTCCATAACTGTGATCTGAGGCTTTGTACTAAGAACTTGTAATGAGATAAAAGTGAGACATTAGGTAGTTTAGAAAATCAAGCAATGTATTCGTTTTAAAATAAATCAATAATATAATTCTTACCACTATGGACTTTAGCATTTACAAGCTTTATCCTCTCTCAGGCTATGGATACTTTTATTTGTACATTAAACCAGTTAGCCATCTTTACACTTATATTTAACAATATGTATCATAGATAATGTTAAGAAGAGGACTTTAGGAAAGGGTAACAAAATATATAAATGTATCACTCCACGGTGAAATTAAATATAATTGGATTTTATATTTCTATGTATGTTTGTTCTATTACTTTGTTATATTCTCACTAGAACACATGCTTCTGTGTAATTATAATGTTCAAACCCTTCTTATATTCTCAATTATACAAATGATATAGCAACCAAGCAAGTATTATTTGACATAAAAATAAACATTTAAAAAGTCAATGTCAATAAAACATAATATATTATAGCCTCTCCTTATGGAGGCACATTTGCTAAAGTAATCACATTCAGTGCACGTATGTCATTTCCAATACCATGCTTATTTTTAGGTGTATAAAGTTTAGCAGCATCAGTGTAATTTAAGTTATTATCTCTCTTCTCTACGCAAAATTAAGCTTGAGTTACTTGTTGACTAACAACATATTAGCACATTTATCATATTGGCTAATCATTGATGCAATTTTACTCATGAAATAATAGTTTGTCACATCAAGTGGACTGAAATTATTATTATTTTATAATTAGAGCTGTGCATAGTAATGCAGGCGTTTTTGTCTTGCGAGTAGATTTGATACTAAACGTTAAAGTTGACTATAAAGTAGTTTTAACTTAATAAAAATCGTTCCCCAGTAGTTTTCCTGAATTAATTCACTATATATGCATCTTTGTACAGGTAAATGAAGGTAAAAGCCCAAGCACTATATTAGTCTGTTAATATGAAAATTAATGTCATACAAATTCAGTAAACTTTGGTAAATATTACCATGTAAACCAGTAAACCAGTAAAGGCACAAGTGTACCTGATTTTGAAAAAAACAGACTTTAGGTCGACCTGATGATGAGATAGTTAAAAAAAAAATATATGTTTTACAGCACAATGTAAGATGCACAGTGATTCGCTATACATTTTAGAGAAGTCAGTTAAGCTAAGCAAATGCCATTCAGCATGGGTCAACTCCCAATTATTTTTGTTAAGTGCATACAGCTCCGGAAAATATTTAGAGACCACTGCACTTTTTTCTTTCCTTTCTGAAAAGGTTGAAAAGTAAAGTTTTGAGTGAACAACAGAAGCGTTCAATTTGCAGTGGTATCTTACTTTTAACCCTTTTGTTCCTCACTCAAAACCTTCTTTTTGGACTTTTTTGGAAAGGAAAGAAAAAATGCAGTGGTCTCTTAATTTTATCCGGAGCTGTATTTCCTTAAAGCGTACCTTCATTTTCTGTTATTGTAATTAATTTTTATTAATTGAATAGTCCTGTTAAGATACTGTTAGGGGATTTTTCTTGACGTTTAAATGTATAATTGTACTAGGCCTATTTGTTATGTTTTGAGTAAATCTTTGCATTTATACCTCTTTTTTACGAGTCCTAAGAGTTAATGATTTGACTGGGAACGGTATACATTTCTTTAATGTGTGTTTAAGTGTTTTTCAATTTGTTAGTCCAATGATTTCAATGTTTATGTGTTTGTGTGTGCGCACGCCAGTGCATGTTTGTGTGTATACGTGCATGCTTGTGTGTATACGTGCATGCCTGTGTGTGTGTGAGTGTGTGTGTGTACAGAGAGGTGTAGGATTAAGCAGCCATGTTTGTGTGTGTTGCTGAGCTAGGAAGTGAAAGGTTAGAACAGTCCTTGTATGGCTTGCCTGTCCTCTCATTCTATTTTAAAATAGCAAGAATTTATGTATATGCAGAGCCCCGTCCCTGACATGTGACATTGTTTGTAGGGGTTTTGTGCCATTCAGTTAAAAATGACGCAGGGTAATACCACCAAGTCTGTAGCCTATACTCATCATTGTATATTTCTTTTATGCTTAGATGGATAATTTAGGGAAAATTACTAATGAATATTTGTGCATGGATGGCAGTCTGTTCTTATCCCTGTACAAAAAAAAAAAAAAAAAGAAAATGACTGCATTGTAACCACAGTTATATTTATGAAAAATGACATTAACCAGTTTCTGTGGATTATGTATATTATTGCTTTGTGTTTTCAGTGTCTGGGATTATAATTGTTTTTATAGTGCTCAAAGGAAGGGGAAAAAAAATCTATATGTTCCCATATATCCTGTCAAATAATATATCTTCTGAAGTACTAAATTAATTAAATAATTCA
This sequence comes from Esox lucius, assembly GCF_011004845.1. Lineage (NCBI taxonomy): Eukaryota > Metazoa > Chordata > Actinopteri > Esociformes > Esocidae > Esox > Esox lucius. Next base: position 10,921,726 of record NC_047577.1, read on the forward strand.
TTGATATATTTTTTTAATTTTCTGTGTATGGTAGAAATGTACACAAACAGGTTACGTACGTTGATCTGGAAGAAATTCATCCAATACTACCCATAAAAAAGTTAAAAAAAAACGATTGGATTTTCTTATATTAATTTAGGTGAACACTGACTTACTCCTCCACATCCACATACCGTTCATAACTTTCATGAAGTGTAATCCCCACCAGTAAACCGTGGGGTGTCCTCTCGCAAGACCATGTTGAGTCAAATAAGTATTGATGTAACTAAGTCTTGCAGGCTTCAGAACACCTGTTACGCCTGTGTGTCATAAAGCTACAGGCCACAGGTTCTCTGACTTAACATGAAGGAAACACCCGTTCTTGTGGCTCCTTGTGATATGTAAAGGCTTTACACCTAAGTGATCTTAGCATAACATCACGTAGCACAGTAACCATACTTTATCTAGCATAAAATTGCACAGCACTGCAGTTTATTTACTCATATTTATCCATTGGTTCTAAAGCACGCTCTTTCTCCCTCCGACTAATGTTCTTCAAATTTTTTTGGTTAATCTCCCGTTTTCCACAAAATGTTTTTCACAAGTATAACATTGTTCTCTCTCTCTCTCTCTCTCTCTCTCTCTCTCTCTCTCTCTCTCTCTCTCTCTCTCTCTCTTGTTTCTCTGTTAAATCAATTTCTCTTTCATCCCCATCACACGTACCTTTCTCCCCATATTCCTCTCTCTCATCTTTCCTTCTTTATGATGTGCCTGTCTTTCACCCCCCCCCCTTTCCCAGCTGCTTGCATTATATCACACTGTCCAGCTTGTCAACTTTGGGGAAGTAACCTCTGAACTCTCCCCTTAGGTAGAACTGACGTTAACCTCAGACCATTCTAGTTCAACCACTAAGTTTGCTCTCTCTTTCTTTTTGACTTTCTTTCCCTCTGTTTCCCCCCTGTCTCTTCTTGTCTTCCTCTGTCTCTAACTCACCTGCCTTGTCTAAATCAGACCGTTGAACATACAGTCCCACTTAGAACTGTCTTTCTCAGAACTGATATGAGACAAAAAACACCACAGAAAATGTATTTAGCGAATGTCGCATTTAATATTGTTGTTGGTGTGGATTTCTTGCTGTGTTGTGGTATTGTAGTTAAGGATCCCTGGACCATTAGACTTAGTTTAATGACTAAGTGTAGCTAAACACTCGTTCTAGCTGTCTCTGAAGAATGACAATAAACTTTTTTGTATCTCTGTTACAGTTTCATATTGCATATCTCGGGGGGGACCTCTCCCTCGCCCCACCCAGCCAGCACCTTGTGCTGCCTCATTGCCTGGGAACCACAGCTTCAGGGGACCCCAAGTTAAAATAACAGGAGCCTTTTTAATGGTTCATTCAGGGGAAGAAAGGTGTTTTCAGGCTTCTGTGTGTTTTGGTGAAAGTCAACAGTTTACCCAGTAATCCAGTAATGTCGGATTTAGAAAATAACAGTTAGAATATGCATCACGATCTTGTCGATTTTATGGCAGTACGGGGTTAAAGCACATGACCTGAAACCAACATGTTGCTGGATCACATCCCTGAAAAATAGTAAATGTGTCCCCAGTCAAGTTTCCAGGTGGAATAAGAGTATAGAAAAACAATAAATGTAACTGCCTCGATGCCGGCTCTTACCTGTGTCTGCTCAACCACCACACACACGCACACACACACGCGCACCCACACACACACACACACACACACACATGCACACACACTGCTTGATCCTATGGTCAGATGGAAGGATAGTGCAAACAGACCTGGCTAATTTTATTGCCCAGAAGTTGAACGGCAACACCCCTTCCTCCTCCACCTTCCCTCCCTTCTCCTCCCCTCCTCCCTCTCCAAGCCTGGACAGTGACCATGTGTTCATTGCCGTGGTGACGCACGGCAGCAACTGGGCTAGTCTTCCTGTTAAATGGCTGAGAGGTCTGTAGCACTGAGTCGCTGAAGCTCCTTGACCATGACGTTACTTACCAGACTGACCACCGTGCATCCGGAAACATTTGTGTCCTCCCGTGTTGTTTCAACCATGTTTACAGAAACATGTGTTCCCCCGTGTTGTTTCAACCATGTTTACAGAAACATGTGTTCTCCCGTGTTGTTTCAACCATGTTTACAGAAACGTGTTCTCCCGTGTTGTTTCAACCATGTTTACAGAAACATGTGTTCTCCCGTGTTGTTTCAACCATGTTTACAGAAACATGTGTTCTCCCGTGTTGTTTCAACCATGTTTACAGAAACATGTGTTCTCCCGTGTTGTTTCAACCATGTTTACAGAAACATGTGTTCTTCCGTGTTGTTTCAACCATGTTTACAGAAACATGTGTTCTCCCGTGTTGTTTCAACCATGTTTACAGAAACATGTGTTCTCCCGTGTTGTTTCAACCATGTTTACAGAAACATGTGTTCTCCCGTGTTGTTTCAACCATGTTTACAGAAACATGTGTTCTCCCGTGTTGTTTCAACCATGTTTACAGAAACATGTGTTCTCCCATGTTGTTTCAACCATGTTTACAGAAACATGTGTTCTCCCATGTTGTTTCAACCATGTTTACAGAAACATGTGTTCTCCCGTGTTGTTTCACCATGTTTACAGAAACGTGTGTTCTCCCACGCTGCCACTGTGACCTGCTCTGTCTAAAAGTGCATAAATTAAATAAGGTTTATTAGATGACTGGGGCTCTGGAGACATTCTAACCTGCTAATATAGTTTGATAGATTAATGATTGATGTTGTTGGAACAGGCTTGTGGCTAGGAACATAAAGTTTTAGTTTCGTGTTTCAAGTATTTATTAGTTGCATGCACAGGTCAAAGCGTACATGCAAATGACATAAAATTGAACAATAGATAATAATAATAATTGGCATAAATATGTAAAGAGTGTGTGTACCCATATTTGTCCATTCGCAGGGATAAATGTGTGTGTGTGTTCAGAAACAGAGTCATTCTAGGAGGTGAGATGTGTTCCATTTATGCTCTTAGGATTGGGGCCACCAGTACTGGATCCATTATTATCCTCATTGCAAAGTCTGAAATAGAATTGAATTTGGGATTGGAATTTCAGTGCACCTCCCGAATCGCCTGGAACCCGAAATAGGATCGACACTAACCCTGCAAATTAGGAGAATATAAAATGCAAGACTATTGCTGTTGGTCTCAGGTCTTCAACACCTGTCTAGCTGAGAAGCACATGGTTATGCTTGGAGAACCAGACAAATATATCGTCTTTTATGACCATACTGCCGCAGTGCCATGCCATCTTCATAAAACGGCTTGGCTCCCTACCATGTAGTTAAACCAAGTATAAAAAGGGGCTCCATGAATAAAACATGATTGATTTATTGATCGATTTATTGATTGATTCATTGCTCCAGGCTAACACTGTAACTCGGCCCTCGCCGCTGAGTTGCCTCTGGTAAAACAAAATGAACAGAAGCGAATAACAAGGCGTACAAAATATACAAACAAAATATGACATCTGTATTTGGTTCAGCAGCGATGTTAGACCGTAGTCTCAGTTGCTTTGACATTCAGCTGGGGTGCATGAACGTCTTCATAGGAGCAGTGTTTGATTGACAGTTCTGTGGTCTAATCTATGGGGTACAGGCCCGCCTCTGCTTGGGTCCCTCCCACTGGTGCACGCCCCTCACCCAGTGTCCACTAGAGAGATGAAACAGGAACTTTAATTGTTCCATAGCTTGCTGGTACATTTTCAAAAGGTACGACGACTGTGAGTGAGGTCTCAGCAAGCGAAGAAACCTGTTGTCTTTAGATTTCAAAGGAAGCTGTAGAGGCAATCTTTAGCGATGCAGATTGAAATGAGACCCAGGATGGTGTATTCTGCCCTGGATAATGTTTACGATTTTCTATTGTAAAAATGTTTCTCTGGAGGTGTAGAGGGGGAAGGATATCCTTCCTACAGTTTCTATTTAAATGGTAGGACTTCATATTGTGTCATGGGGAATCAGATTGTAAAGGTGTGGAGTGCGCAGACTTAACAGTACTTAGTTTCTGGAACTTTGTTGAGAACAAGAGGATTTAAATGGGGCTTAAGTGATTGTTTGATGTGTTGGGTGAGTCGACATTGCTAGAATACAGGTCTAGTTCAGAACCCAGGTGGGGGAGGGGGGGGGGGGCGTTGTCACCCAGCACACACTTACTGCAAAATATTTTACTCGCACAGGAAACACACAAGGCCAGATTGGCAACAATATTACATATCATCTATGATTAAACGTGCTGTTTGTTTAGGTCAAATTGGACAACGGTGAGGGTAGGTATCTGTGGGTCTGTCTGTGAATCTGATGTGACATTGAATACAGCGTTTGATTATAAATTAGGTAGCGTACCAAGGTTAAGGTTTGAGACAACACACGGTCTCAACACACGGTCTCAACACGCGGTCTCAACACACGGTCTCAACACACGGTCTCAACACACGGTCTCAACACACGATGCACTCATGGGAACCCTTTAGATTCAGAGAGTGTGATGGGTCAGCCATTTGGTGTCTGTCAAAGTGACTGCCACTGCAAGCTTCCCGTGCTTTATTACACTTGTGAGTATCCCCTCTGGGATAATAAAACGGTCCTTTTGGTGAGTCCAGTGAGTGATGTGTCCCACAAGATGAAAGGCTGCTTTCATCTTATTGGTTAGGTATAAGGTAAACATTACAATATGGGGTTTAAAGTTAGAGTTAGGGTTAGGGGTTAGGTTTAGGGGGGTGGGCTTTGGGTGGTGTCCCCCATAGTAAAAGTTAAAATATGTGTGTAAGTATGTTTGTAAAAAAAGATTTTGATAGGGAAAACCCCATCCCTCTCACACAAATTTCTAAAATGTGTGTTTGTGTGTGTTTGCACAAATCATAACACAAGAGTGACTGGGCCAGACTCAGTTATTTCCACTATCCATTTGTCATTCGCTCAGCCTATGTGTGTCTGTGTGTGTGGATGTGTGTGTGTTTCTGTGTGTGTGGATGTGTGTGTGTGTGTATGTGTGTGTCTGTGTGTGTTAGTAATCCATAGGATGACTCATAATTCCCAGTCAGGTTTAGGGTCCTGACATATTTTCGTGTGGTGTGTTTTTTGACACAATTACACTTAATTTTATTATCAATTAATATCTATTACTAGAAAAGGTAGTCATATTTTCGCCTGCCAATTTTGATGAATCAAATGCCATGGCATGGGTTAGATGACAGAGAGAAATGTTTTGCTCCTCTTGAAAGCAGAAAACAACATTCTGTAATATATTTTTGATACTTGAAAAGACAAATAAAAAGCTTATTTCTTTATTGAATCTTAATTTTTTTTTAATTATTGCTTTATTTTTTGCTATATTTTTGCTGTATATATTATTCTCTTACAAATTTTCACTACATAGTTGTAGTGTGCTATGCCACCATTCATAAGCTTACTACACTCAAATGTATCTATTTGTTATGTATATTATTGCAATACTTGCCATATCTATAATGTTCAATACTACGACCCAGATTGCTGCTAGTTTACAGTACTCCTTTTAAACGGCTGCTAGTGTACAGTGTTATGTATATTATTGCTTTATTTTTTGTTTGGCTATATTTTTGCTTATATAATTATTATTCTTAATTCCCACTACATAGTTGTCGGGTTCCATGTCACAAGGATTTCCTTGTGCCGGATGATGTTGTGTTGCTTGGTACATTCGACAGATAAACGTTGAAACTATTTGATGTGCCAAAAAAGGTATCATGCTCGCTAACGATGATGCTAGATACTAGAAGGAGTCAGGCTAGCAGGGGTCCATCAGCCTAGTAGTGGTCAGGCTAGCAGGGGTTGATTAGCCTAACAGGGGTCAGGCTAGCAGGGGTTGATTAGCCTAGCAGGGGTCAGGCTAGCAGGGGTTGATTAGCCTAGCAGGGGTCAGGCTAGCAGGGATTGATTAGCCTAGCAGGGGTCAAGCAAGCAGGAGTCAATCAGTCTAGAAGGGGTCTGGCTAGCTGGAGTAAATCAGTCTAGCAGGGGTCAGTCTAGTTGGGGTCAGCCTCGCAGAGGTCAGCCTCGCAGGGGTCAGGCTAGCAGGGGTCATGCTAGCAGGAGTCAGCCTCGCAGGGGTCAGGTTAGCTGGGGTCAGCCTCGCAGGGGTCAGCCTTGCAGGGGTTAGGCTAGCAGGGGTCAGGCTAGCAGGGGTCAGGCTAACAGGGGTAAGGCTAGCAGGAGTCAGCCTTGCAGGGGTCAGCCTCACAGGGGTCAGGCTAGCAGGGGTCAGCCTCGCAGGCTTGAAATTGCTTTTTTAAATAGAATTAATTCAGATGGCAGCTGGCACTGCACTGCTTGTGTGTGTTTGCACATATAGGTCTGATGTGTGTTTATCGGTGTGTGTGTGTGTGAACAGCTGAGGGACGGGAAAAGGGAGTTTGCAGCACGTGCGCTCACCCCATAGGCCTCCCTCTACTTACATCTACAAGGAGAAAGGATACAGGGTATCAAATATAAACCGCCACACACGTCACAATGGCAGCAGGCTAATGCTAGCAAGCCAAGGTCCAATGAGTTGCCCATTAATGAATGTGCAGCTCTCTGCAGGGTTCGCGTCTAACCAGGGGTGCAGCCAATGCAATTCCTGACCTAATGTAGCAGGCATTCACAGAAAGCTGAAACGAGATCCCTCATATATTGGTCCTGACAAAAAGGTAGCAACATTTCTGGGTCTCTTCTGTACTGCTCGACCAATCCAGTGGTCGTGGAGGAGGAGTTAAGATGGAGTGTCCAGTTGGTAACCTCTAGAAGAAGACACGTCACGTCTTTTACATTTCCTGTGAAAAACAGAATTTTCTTTTGGGCATGAACATGGTACAGGCATCAGAGTTAAGGTCGTACCATAATGTTAGTTTTAATGTGCGTCTTTTGTGTGTCAGATTATAGCTTTATTTAGAAACTGAAAACAGGTATATCAATTGAGGTCAGGACTATGCGTCATGTTTCACTTTGGCGTAATTTATCTCTTGGATTATTAATAATTATAACCAGGTCATTATCACTCCATATTTAGCTGCCAGCAAGTCTAAAGATCTTATCGGGTCATCTTTACAGCTTCTGTTGGGGCGGGTGGTAGGCGAGGGGGGGGGGGTCAAGGTGGCGATGCGAGCACGGCCCGGGAGCGCGAACAGGGTAGGACCAAAATTGAGACGAGCTGAACTTCATGCAAGTTGTCTGCAACGTTTCTCACTGCTGACCGTAGCTTCCAGCCTCTACGTGATTGGTTGTATACACCTGGAACCATCTAGCATGCCCGCTCGATCTCGACCTCCTAGTTGGACTTGAACCCCACCTTGGGCTATCTGAATTATTGCATTATATTAGAATGAAGCGTAGGGGGCAAGCAGTCCCCTTCACAACAGAGGTGCCCAGTATGCAGAGTGGTTGCCATAGTGTTGCTAAAGATAGCTGGACAATGTGGGGGACCACCCGCCATGAGGGAGTGTCACCCTAAATCCCCTCACCTTGGAAACGGCCTTCCTTTTTCACGTGACCTACCGACACCCACCATTTCTGACGAATTTAGACGGCCAAACTGCGGTGCTCTGGCAGGTCAGCGCGTTCTGGCGGGTCATTGGCGAGTCATTGGTGAGTCATTGCCATTGTGTGGGATATCCGGTTTCAGCTGCCACAGGATCTCACAGGATCTATTTTAAAATAGAACAGAGTATTAACAGTCAGATCAACACCAGACAATAACACACGTTCACCATAAGGAACAGATGACCTCAAGTCCAGTCTGTGTATGGATTCTGCCCCTTGCTCTCACACTGACAGTGATAAAATCATAAAAGAGCTAGAGTAAACACTTTACAGACTCAGCATAAACAAAACAGATATGATAATAGGTTCAGTAGGTTCACGTTTGATCACAGATGATCTCATCCAAAGTAGCGATAGTAATCATTTGTACACAGGACTCAAACCCACATACTTGGCGTTGCAAGCATCATGTGGGCTACACAGGAGTAAAACTTCCCAAATGTTTTCTCACCAGTCTGCCATCTCAGCACAGACACAGTAGATAGAAACAGTTGCCTAGTCTAGGCATAGCTTTACTCAATGTATCAATTAAAAAACGTGACAGCAAGGATGCTCAAATGTTATGTCAAGCAAACCCATAACTGATTGAAGCACTGCTGTTAAGACCCTGAACGCTTTTATTGACGGCATTGTATGACATGTGGCGGGTTGCTTCTTAAGCTTCTGCTAACTGTTAGATGTACCAGCTTCTGAAGGTACTTCCCAGTGGGATTGCAAGGGTCAAACAGAAGTTCTGACCCTTAATGTTTGCATACGAAACCTACTGAAAAATACTGTATATACCTCCTTTTCTTTCCATGAAGACGCTGTCTATGATGTATTTCAGTGGCTTGCCTCTTCCTATTTTTTTGTTACACTTTTTACACATAACGTGCTAACAAATGCAACAGACAGACACTTGCATGTCAACATCTAACATGTTTTTTTTCTAAATGTTTAAATATTTATCATGGAGGCCAAGCACGGCGGCCCCCACCCGCCAAGGGCCCCCACCCGCCACGGGGCCCCAGTAGTTACGCCAGTGATCGCTCCGCACAGTTGATCCCTCAGTTGCAAACATTGATAACCATATAGTTCGAGTTGACAGAAATACTTTGAGCTTTCAACTTTTCCCAAAGCCTTGTCAAAACCGAGAAGAAGCCTTACCCGGTTTATATGATAACTTTAAATTAACTTAACGATCAGACAGACTCTTGCATTTGATTTCTAAGTTTGAAAAGCTAAAAGCTTTATAATTTACACACATTTACACTAACTTAGGTCACTGGTGTACCTCAATTACTCAGATCAAATATTTTTCCAACATTCAGAACGCCCTAAGGACGGGTACAAAATGCCCTCTGATCAAGTTTAACGACCCTTCACTTGACATCTTAAAGCTTTAATTACATCTGAAAGTCATAAATGTCAATCATTTTTATTATAAGAAAATAACACCCACAGCGAAGGCACGGGTCGGATGGGGTCGCGGGCCCACGTCATCGACAGAAAGGGGGGAGCGAGGGCGGAAGACATACAGGAAGTGAGAGAAATATGCAGGAAGTGAAAGGTAGAGAACAGGAAGACGACAGGACTAAGAACCACGGGCGCACCACGATAAATGTGCTGAATGATTCAGATGTTCCAACGCCGAGCCCGGTCACGAGGGCGAGCGCGGCGGGGCAGAAACGAGGGACGGACGGAGGAGTGCGTGGAGCATTCCTACGGCCTGGTCTTCGAAAAACTAGTGAAACCAGAGCACCCTGTGTGACACGGCCACCGTCCCGCCGGGCAGACTGATCCGCCTTGTCATCCGGTGTCACTGGAGAGAGAAGCAGGGGTCGACGGGTCGTAGGGGAACTGGCAGAGCACGGCAGGTGGCGCGGGCCACCCCGAGGCACAACGGCGCGGCGTGCGAATGCCTGGCAGTGTGCTAATCCTGAAGTCACGGCGATGAGCCACGTCGGAGTGTGTTTGTGTTGTCTCTCTGTGGTAGGTCCGTTAAGTCAGGTGGGTCGAGTTGCTTGACCTTCTAAATCAGCCCCTAAATCAGTATTCCATGTCTGCGAATGGGCTTTGTTCCAGGGAAGACCCGAAGCACAACCCCGGCTTGAACGGCCGCGTGCGATCACCCGATCCGGCTACATTAACACAGGTGACAGTGATTTGTGCCATATTAAGCTACCGAATGACACACCGTAAGGATGTATTGCATTGTTTATTTTCACATTTGTTTTACTCCCTAGTATTATTTCCCCTGGATGGTTCGAGCCTAAATACTGTCTAATCTCCAGTCTTGTTGGCACAATAAGACCTGGTTCCAGAACGCTGTTCGAAATCTTTTAAACTCTTTGAGTGTCTGTTTTAGCCTGTCTCAAGTGCTCGAGGGCTGGGGGGCTGGAAGGCTGGGGTTGGAGGGCTGGTGCTGGGGGACTGGGGGGCTGGGAGGCTGGAGGGCTAGAGGGCTGGAGGGCTGGAGGGCTAATTTGTTTTTAAGGCTTCCTTGTGTTGGCCCCATTATAGCAGGCCAGCTCAACTGAAGTATTAGAAATGAGTTTAAAGCGTATCTGAACCTAGATCTGGCCTGTCCGAGCATGACACTAGGCAGGGGGTATAAGTTATCAGTCACGCCAACACCTCCCCCATGTCCTCCTGCTGAGTCCATAATCTGATTTGCCAGCAGGTGTGTAACTTAGAGGAGGGGGTTAATAGATCGCCATTTGGTAATTTTAGATACGACACAGGCCGCCACATAATTAATGGAAAACGATGTGTGATATTTGTCACGGCGATATCAGGGGTGTGTCACCTGGCCCCTATCGACCTATAGGGAGAGACTGAATGGCACTCAGCCAATGGCCTGCTTGCGGGGTACCAAGACTAAAGCAACAATTTGTAGAGCTTGTTGACAGATAACAACAGGTCATTTTTCATCCTGTGCCAGTGCTTAAACAGCCGGGGGCTACTGTCCAATATGTTCCCAAAGAATATGCGAGAGTGGTTTGGATGACGACACGAAAATCCTGCAATCCGCTGAGGTTTGCACTCGTGGGACTCTAATTCAACTACTGTTAGGCAGAGTAATCCTTTTTTTCCTCTCGAAAAGAACAGGAACTCCTCAAAAGGAAATACATTACATTTGACTAACTTAACCGTATACTGTAGGAGATTTATTTTGGCCATGCATGTTTCCGATATGTTGCCCATGTCATCAGAATTACTCGGTTTTAAACTTGAGATTTCAGCGCTAACTGAATTACAATAGTGAGTTTTGTTTTAGTCCGTATTCTCACTAATGCTTTATGCTGTATCTTGGACAAGGCATATATACATACATTTTTACCCTTGTAGACATCCTTAGTTGCACATCGTTAAATGGGGGAGACATACCCTAAACCCTTTCAGGTATCCATGTTCCGCAAAAACAAATTTCCTGTCACCAAAGGCATGTGCTTCTCCTACTTCCCAAAAATGTGTTTTTCCCTATGTGGTTCCACTGAACCGTGGTGGTGGCACTGAGCCTGTTCTGTAGAAACCTGTACTCAGTTGAGTAGAAACAGCTGGGGAAAATATGTATTTTTACCAGGTTTGTTGATCTACAAATTAACCTAGAGTAGAGCCTTGGAAGCCACAAAGCCCCGGAATAGTAACGCAGTTTGACCCAACGGAATCATGCGAAAACAAAAAGAGAACTATTTGACAGACTGGAAAACAATTAGCCTAAAATCTGAAATTCACAGAAATGCGAATGCTACCCTAGACAGAGAGCACACGGAAACAGGAAACCCAGCTTTTGAGAGAATATGTGCACACTGCCTACAAAATAATGTGGGAAATGGAGTTCCTGCCAAATGTTCAGTATGACCATATTAGGGCAGGGCCGCCAAGCTGAGTTCCTGGAGAGTTACTGCGCCTTTTATCGGATTTCTTTCCAACCCCAATTTTGCACATGTAATTTTATTAACTAGCTGAAATGGTAAATCAGATTAGTCACAACTGGTGTTGGGGACAAAACCTATGTGACAGTAAATCTCCATGAACTGAGTTGGGAAGCCCTGCATTAGAGCATTAGAAACACATTTCCCTTAGATTAACAGATACAGACCCACAAATAGAAAATCAAATCAAACATTGATACTCGCTGTTGTGCTATACAGCAACATGCAGATTTGTGACTTGTTGCCATAATAAAAGTGAAACAACATTGGGCACATCATCGATTTTAAGGTCTTTATTTCCTTTTATTTCCAGTTACACACATGACTATAAACAAATACTTACAAGACTAGATAGCACATGGTATCACATATAACATTTCTTTATCCTTCTGTATATTGTTTAAAATTTACTTAAAAGCTTACATTCAATTTTAAATTCACCTTGTTTGAAATGATCGCTTTCTTATTTTTCACATGCCATTTGCATTGGCAATGTAAACAAGTATTTTCCATGCTAATTCCACCCTTTAAACTAACAATTGAATCGAGAAAGACAGAGAAAGACAGAGAAAGACAGAGAGGGAAATGCAGCACAACATTATTGTACCAGGTTCTCTCTTGCTCCACTCTGGCCTCGGTCCCATTTTGACACTTGGTTCTACACAAATGAAAATCAACATGGGATTTCTCCCAAATTAGTTTGGAAGAAGGATGGTAATTAAAAGGGACAGGTGGCAACAGAAACGTTCCCGCAGTCCATGGGACACTGAGGGACACGAAAACTGACTCTGGCAGGCAGTCTGTCTGTCGCCGGCCAGTCCCAGCTGTATCGTCTTTCAATAAAATCACAGACATGGAGGGCGGTGCCAAGTTCTGCCGTCCTGCTCCTCACCATATTAGCAATATCATTAATGGCACACTTTTTTTTTCTCATTCACAGAAACCTTAGACTGAAGTGATTTAAATGTGCAGTAGATTAGCATTTTGGTAAGGAAATTGTAACAGGGGCCCCAGACTAATGCCTCGCCGTTAGCAAAGTCATCAGGAGACCAGGGCTCGAATCCAGCACACACTCGACGCAATCTAGTAACACCTGGCGGTCACCTTTGTGCCTGTAAGTGCAATTAAGTGCATTTCTTGAGCGAGCGTGTGATAAAAATGTAATGCGGAAGACACATCTCGACATTGACTGTCCTGGGCCCACTGGGAGTTGCTGGAATGATTACAAATTGTACATCACCAATTGTGAGAAAAGCTGTGCAAAAGTAAAAGAAATCTGGTATCAAGGCTTTTATTCGGTGGCTCAAGGTGTGGGATAATGTGAGGCCTATTCACCATACCATTGCACTTCAGTAAAACTCCACTTAATAATAATATACATATGATTTATTTGTCACGTGACATGCACCTGGCTCAGGAGAGATGAAGATTGGGACATGTCTTCCCCTCATAGGAGTGTACATTGTGTACCTGCCAAGCATTTGCATAATGTAGCAGGCCATTATATCCAGACCTACTTACAATAGTGAGTGTAGACATTTCCGTACATTCTCATACCGGAGCCCTGTGGGAATCAGACCTTCCAACGTTGGCATTGCAAGCACCACGCTCCACCAGCTGGGATGCGACCAAGTCTGGTATGCTGTTCCAAAAAATAACCCCAATTAGACAAACAAAGGATGGTGTGCATCTCCATGGAGATGCGAAGCTAATATGAACCAGCCAGTGGAGCCACCTGTTGAAGGCTGGCTGTGATACACCTTAGGGCTAGAACTGAGGGCTTAGTGGCACCTTGGCACTATAGTGTAGTGTTTTCTACCAGCGGTCCCAACTCCAATCCTTGAGTTCTCCCGGGCAGTTCTCCCAAGCAGTCCGGGGGAGCTACGACAAAAATGTGTGCTGCACACACATTTGTGGGGGGAAATGGAGGACCGGACTTGGGAAATATTGTACGGTGTTAGACTGCTATCCCACTCTGGAGGAAATAATTCACAACTTTTTGGCACGTGACTCACAACTTCTCATGATTAAAACACCTACAGATGATCATGAACACAATTACTGAAGCAAGACAATGAAGACCTCACTATTATTTCCAATTGTTATAAAACGTTGCTTGCTTTCTCTCCACAGGAGATGATTCATGACACAGCTCCTGCAGGCGTGATCTGCATACACCATTTTAAATCTGATCATCGAGACGTAGGCGATTGTTCCTCACTACATCCACTGGCAGGGATTTATCGTCAGGGTCAAAAACGCTTTTGATTCCCTTGTGCCTTTAATATCTTCTCATGTGTCAATTAATGCCTTCATTGAATGTGTTGTCTCTGGAGATGTAGGCTGGTTGCTGGAAATAGCACACAGCTAGCCAGGAACAGCGTTATTGACTCAGATGACAAGTTTGGTTGGCGGGCCTCAGTGAGTCACAGACAACCACCTATACTCCTACACTTTGCATGACACACGCACGCACACACTCACTCACTTGCACGCTCACACACACACGCACACACAGCACAGACAAACAGACAAACAGGCAAGCGTAGCGTTAGGCCGTCACCTGCCTGACTGACTGACCAACAGGCAGACAGAGAAACACCAATGACTGGAGTGACACAATGTGTTTGTTTTGAAGTAGCAGGCTAGACTTATTTAAACTTAACAATCACCACACAGTCCGGGTCAGCTGTGGGAGTTGTGAAATGTATTGCATTTTATTATGTGTGGCTCTTTGTTGTCAGTCACGAAGTGTATCGTGAGGTAGGCCTTACCCACTTTGGAATGTCATGACGGAAAGATTTGAAAATAAAAGCGGCTTTGAAAGCAATTTCAAAGTCAAAATGCTTAACTAATGATATTTTCAGCCAAATGTTTCTCCAAAATGAGGTGTTATTATTTATATCTATTTCAGGCGGATTCGTTGATGCATGGAAAGATCAGTGTGGTCATAAAATTAAGGTTACTTACAAAACAACAGGTTACTTACTTATCACATATAAATTAGATCAGATGTTGCAGGTGTAGTGAAAAACTTTATTCACTGCATGAGGAAAAAGGCTATTTTCTGCTTCGGGGTTAGATTTTAGGTACATTTTACAACTAGGGTAAGAATTTGAAGTCCATATGAGTCCATTTGAAGTTCAACCATTAGTGTCTAGGTTTAGGGTTAAATGTAGAGTTAGGTTTAGGTTTTTGGTGTTAGAATTAGGTCTAGGGTTATTGGTTAGGGAACATAGGAATTTAAATGAAAATAGATTCCCCACAAGAATAGAACTTCCTAATAGCTGTGTGTGTGTGTGTGTGTGTGTGTGTGTGTGTGTGTGTGATATGAGTGAGGGAGACTGTTACAAAACAGTCAGCTTACATCACTGAAGGTGAAGTGCATGATATCATTAAAACGATGACAACGGTCTCAGTTCAGAGACCGACTTTGAGGTGTCAATGCTGGTGGTCGTGTGTCCTTAGTTTAACATGGTCTTAATGAGATATCACTCATACGAAAGCAGGCCCCTTCCTCTGGGCTTCCTAATCACGGCGCATGGTCCCGGAAAAAATGCCCCATCGTCAGAACACTATTCCTGGCCACTGCTATCATCTCTACTGCTATCGGCTGTCACATACAGACGCGTGTCAGGGACGAGGCGGATAGAGGGATTGAGAAACGGAGAGAGAGAAACAGGGAGAGAGACTGAGGAAGAGCGCAATGGAGAAAGAGACAGAGGGCGAGAGAGAGAGAGACACACAGAGAAGGGAGAGAGACACAGAGAGAGACAGAGAGAGAGACAGAAAGAGACAGAGAGAGAAAGGGAGAGAGAGAGACACAGAGAGAGGGGCAAAAGGAAGCGCTGATGGGGGTGACAGTGAGTGGATCGTTGGCAGCGTTTCATTTAAAACCAGGCATGTTAATGGCCTGCCGGGCGACCACAAAGCACCCATGTGGGAAAACAGGGACGGTCTGGACTACGCTGGTCTGTCAGTAAAAGGGTCGTGACCCCAGCTAAAGAGTCTCCTGCCGTATTAACCCTAACAGTAATCGATGATCCCAGAGAGTGAGAGGGACGCAGGACAGAGGGACCTGGGGGGGTGGGGGGGGGGGGTTTGCTGGGGAGGGCTGATGATAGCAGCTATTAAGTAATTGGTTGTAACTGGACCCAAGTTGTGAATTTATTCTCGCTCTGCGATGCCAAGTTTGTTTGTATGCGTGTCTAGGGAGAGGACTTGTGTATGTGTCCACGGGACGTTTCAGACACAGCTGTCAGCAACTTCCCACGGCAAAGATAGAGGGGAGAGGGGTTTTCAGCCCCCACCCCCCCCCGACCACTCCCCAGTCCTCGCGGTTTGCAATCCAGCCAGTCCCTCATTCCAGATTGTTAACTGGAGATAAAAAACCCAAATTTAGTTAAAGACGTTTTAAGTGCAACATGCCAAATAGGCTGGGCCTCTTGTAGATTCAGCTGATCTACTGGGCCCCCAGTTTATAGAAGTTGTCCAATTGGCTTAAGTGTATTGGATTATTTATTTTTTTATATATCACTGACCGAACCAAGTCCCCGTTCATGTAAAGTGCTTTTTTAATCTTTCTTATGTGTTAATTCTGAAAACAATTGCCCTTGGTTGACATTTTTTTATGCTTTTCACAAGCATGTTTTCATCCATAAACTGCTTTGATTTCCTCAATTGTCCATGCAGTGTTGTGAATAGGGGATCATCACACTGATATTGGCTTCAAAAGCCAACTGGGTTCAAATTGTGTTTGTTTCCTTTCCGACACCTTTAGCATTCAATCTAACACAGCTACACTGCACATGGACTGGGTTTTCACTTTTCAGAGTATTTGTTCTTGTTACTAGTTCTAAGCTGGATTAAACAAAAGGCTGCTAAATGATTTGAAAGAAAAAAAATACTATTTGAACCTGGTTCTGATAAAATGCAGCTCTATCCCTAGACAGTGATTATATAGAGGCATATCCAACGCATTCTGTCCACTAGCTTCCAAAGGGGATGTCTCACTTACACTGGGTTGGCTTTGTTTCCTGGTGAAGTTTCCATGGCAGCTGTTAGCAAGATCACTGTTTGTCCTCACTGTTTACTTTGATTTGCGTTGATGGCTGTTTGGCAGTTTTTTCTCTTATGAAAGCATCCCAATGGCTTCTGGGAAGGAGGAGCCGTATAATGTTGGACCACATGACTTGGAAGCGAATAACTTGGCTGTCAAAATGCCATCTTGTCGAGTGAGCGAGTGCGCGTGTGCGAGTGTACCCAAGTACAGTGTCTTGCTAAGGATTTGTGAAAACTGATAAAGAAAGGACATCCTTGCAAACAGACAACAATATCCATGCCATTTTGCTGGTGAGAGACAAAGCTGCCCATCACATCAGGGCCGTGGTAGCCTGGTCTCAGACCTGTTACAGTATTACCAACCCTTATGGTCATTGTCCATTGACAGCACAGACACATCTAGGAGCAGGCTGCAATACAGCGGAGTCTTATTAACTTGAGTGCAGCTTGACTGTAAGAGCTGTGAACAAATTGTCCCCCCAGGTCACGCGCTCTCCCCTCACGCCACTCCACTCGCACTCCTCCCATCACCACACATCTGTCTTCCCAACCGCACCCAGACCCCCCCCCGCCCCCCCGACACTCTACGCTCTCTCTTTTTTCCCCCTAACATACCCCCCATTCTCGCTTTCCCTTTCCTCCCTGTCACCTTCTACCTTTTCACCGTCTCTCATTATCCCACTCCGTCTTTCCTCCCTCTCTCCGCCTCTGCTCTGAATGGATCGCACGCAGGCTGCCTGGCCCCGGGAATCCCACTCATCCGTGCCCAGGGCACTATCACTTTCAAGGAATGCATCTCGTCTTTAGCGACGGGAGGGCAGGGTGGGGGGGGGCGCTGCCAGGGAGAGAGGCTGGAGAGGCCTTAAGCCTTATGTCAGTCAGTGGGCATAGTTTTCCATGTCTGGATAGTGGGGATGGTGGGGGGGGGGGGGGGGGTTAGAGTGGTGAAGGGGAGCGGGAGTAGGTGGGGTGTAACTAGCGTTCTGATTGGCTGTGGTTGTGACGGGATGTGATTGGCAGTCGACGGGGTGACGGCGTTGACAGATGGTAAAATGCTACGCTTGCTTTGGCTGGAGAAAGAACAAGTGAGGCGGAGAGGGAAGAAAAGAGTGAGAAAAAGGAGGAGACGAGGGAAAGAGGGGAATGAAGGAGGGAAGAAAGGAAATGAGGAGCAAGTGAAGGAAGAGGAATGAAAATGTCACCATGTATTCCAAAAAAAGCTACTGTGTTGCTGCCTGCAAAGAGGAAAGATTACTGAGGTGAAGGAGCAGCTCTATATCAATTAGGGTATATACTATACCATCAGAGTATTTTTTTAACTATACTGTATACATCAGAATATTTGTTTGAAATGGCTGCTGTGGAACATTGGATTTCACCCATTTAACTCATTTAGATTTTGGACTGTGGGAATTTCATCAGAGGAAAATGATTGCTATTTAATCACAGTTAACAACTAAAGCAATGACATAAGATTATTTGTTCTCCATAGCGGGATTAAATCTGTAAATACATTTTACTAGAGAACAAAAAGCCCTGACTCCGCTGTTATAGCCAAAGTGATTGGTTTACTATAAAGTCACAACAAGAAACTAGGGATTGTCCTTATGTAGCTCTGTATGAGCAAGTACCTAAACTTTACCTTTCCATTCAGAGCGAATGCTGGATTTACATCTGTCTGGTTTTAACCAACCCTAAGATGAAGGCTATGAATTAAACTCATAATCCAATCATTTTAAAATATTCTCTATAAATGACAGAAGCTATTTAACAGAAGCTATTCCCATTTCCCATTTATTTGATTTGAAACCACTAATGATTTGAATGCCATTCATTTTTATTGACCCCATTTTACATATGACAGTTTTCCATCCTGAGTGGCAAGTAGCTTGTCAGTCAGAACGACTGACAGGATGCTTGTTTGAATCCTTTGCAAGTAGGAAAATATATAGATTTTTCCATCAGCAAGGCAACACTAATTGACGATGAGTGACTTCAAATAACTGCTGATCCCAGGATTTGACCTCCCTCTCCAAGGCTCTGATCCAATCACTACTCATCTAAACACCGACTGTCAACAAGTTGCAGGTAACTGGGCTGCTTTTCTTAGCTCTTGTCAGCGCGTACACACACACACACAAAAACAAACACACACACAAACTCTCACACACACAGCCCTTGTCAACACTGCCGTGTAATCTCAAACTGCAACAGAACATTCGATACAGCAGAGAAGTAACGTTTCAAAAACATTTACTGTGGTATGAACTTGCTCCGTGCCTTGAAAAATTGGCCAAAGAATGACCTCTAGATATTAAACAATAGATGTTCCATTTCTACCAAAACCGGTATTTATGTATTTGGCTACATTTCTAGCCCATTGAGTATTGGTCCATTGAGAATCAATTCTTATTTTTTGGGATAGTTGTTGCAAGCTTACTACTTGCTTGTGTTTAATTAGTGAGCTCAATTAAATGTAAATTATTTGTTTTGAACATTAACATACTAAAATGTTTAAGTAAATGTTATACTATATATTCATAGCACTCTGAATACCACTTCCCCACTTCCACTTCAGCCATTAATAAACTCATTAATAAAGAAAACCATAATTCCACTGTGGTTTATCCGGAAGGTACACACACACACACGCACACACACACACACACACTTACGTGCACACACACTTGCACACACACGCACACACACACACATGCACACACACACACACACACACACACACATGCACACACACCCACACACACGCACACACACAAATGCCCTTGGTGTTGAAAACAGTTGTGGCCCAGCTGTCTTCCACCAGGGGACTTCATTTGACCTGCGAGTTTCTTTGTGACCCCAAAAGTCCATGTTACACTTTCCTAATAGCTGGTGGCAGGAATAAGATATACAGGGTTACTGTGTTTCTGTGTGTGTGTGTGTGTTCTCTACTGGGCGTCAGTAAATGACAGTGAGGACATGATGATTTTATGTGTTGAACTAACATTGCTTTTGTTGCTAGAATGAATTAGAGCCTTTTAAAAAGACGTACCATGACCACACACAAATAGACACAATCACGGTCCCAGACCCCAGCCCAGTGGAGCTCCAGTCCAGAGGGGCCTGTCCATGTATCTGTGGCCGGGACGCCTCACCCGATCCTGGGCAGCCATAAATCAGAGGCCCCCCTCAGCTGTGCTCAAATACCAAGAGGACGCTGGAGCCCCGTGAGCTGTGAACTTAGTCTCTAGCATCCTCTGCCCCTAGCCCCTAGCTACCTCCCTCACCCTCCTCACCCAGTCATATATATATACCTCACCCCCAGGCCTCACTCAGCTCAGTGTACATGACAACCACGTGATGAGTCAGCGACAGACAGTAATGTGTCAGAACTGATGAAAAGTCTAATTGGGACTGTGGAATGGGACTGATTGGTTGATGTGTGTGTGTGTGTGTGTGTGTGTGTGTGTGTGTGTGTCGAGGCACACGGTTAGCCTTGAATTACATGGACCCATTGATCAGTGACTTGGGTCGTGAGACTTGCAATGAGCGTGTGTGCAGGGTTTTGTGTGTGTGTGTGTGTGTGTGTGTGTGTGTAAGAGACAGAGGTGTGTGAGAGATGTTTGGTGTGTGAGCTTACATGTGTGTGAGAGATGGTTGGTTCACCTCATGAATTGTTATTAGCTTGTGATTCATTTAGCATCAGGAGCTTTAACAAGTCAGATGTTGGTTTACTTTCCATCCTTTCCATATGCAGATTTTATATTGTCTAACTGTGGGTAGCCAGACATGAGAGAGACACTATAGAGCGACAACACAGTTGGGATTTAGCTATAGGAGAATGGTGCCCTCATATGGTTCAATAATTTATCCACAGAGGGTACTTCTACATGGAAAAACATTTAGCGCCATCTTGTGGAATAAAATATTTTCAAACAGAGGTTATGGTTAGGTTGTTCTGCTTTGGGCCAAGGGCCTAATATAGGCCCATCTTTTATTTGGAATTCAGTTGGATTTCATTTCGTCTGAAAAACTGTGAAGAATGTGAAAGGCTAACCAAAAGGCTGGTTATTCTCTCGCATCCCGGTCTGTGCTGAAGTGCAACAGATGGAGTGACTGTAAATCTGTTGCTTTGTGGCACCTCGTGGGGAATCGGATGCTCGGGCGCTTGAGGAAAAAAACAGCTAGTTCATGAGAACTGGAAGACAGTGCGCAAAAGTGGTCAATGTAACTAAATTAACTCCTCACAACTAGGCCTATGTTTCAGAAAGTGTTATTAATTATAACGCTTTTGATGAAAAATAAATAAAATTAGCCAAAAGTCCAGTTTAAGTCATCCGCGTTTTGATTAATTCTTATAAAGGCTTTAAAAATATAAATTGCCTCCCCCTGACCATTGTTCTTGCACAGTAATTCATGCACATCTTCTAGATTAAATCGTGACGCAGAATGCCAATATTTCGCATCCTAAGTATCTCTGCTTTATGTAGAATTTCATTCTTAACAAACATAATGTTGAAGAGATTTAGTGATAAAAATTCAGAATACACATCGCCTAAACATCAAACACTATCCACGAATACTGTAAAACTTTACACATTTTAAACGTGATTGTAGCCAACTGATATACTTGAACTGATTTCGTATATATCGGATTGTAAGCCTGTGCTGATTTAAGAAATCAAATACAAAATTTGACAGAACAACTTAGAAGACAAAAATCTCCATATCTAATGAAAATAGAGATCAACTACGCCTATATGGAATATTATATTATGTGAATAATAACATAATCCACATTTTCAGATTTTTTTTTGGTTTGTATCACACAGGCATTTTTTTATTTTAACTTTTGTCCATGCGGAATCTTTTCCCGGTAGAACGACCACGGTTTACTACTCTCCACAGCTAGCGTTCACGTTTGCGGGTAAGCTATGATCTATTGCACATTTGCTGTGGTCGTAAATTAAATATGGTAGACCTATCGTGTATTTGCCAAATAAAATTACAACGGAAGATAAGCAACATGTTCGATTTATTTTGATAAATTTCAATGTATAGGCTGTGCCAAAAGAAATACCTTACATTTTGTCAAAAATATTCTGTCACATAGGAACTACACATTATTTTACACATTATATTATAGGCGCAAATTAATAGACGAACAATTAATTCTTCGGATTAAAGCATAAATGTTATTTTAAAAAGTATATTAAATATACCTAATAAAAATAATGTTTTTATTTTATTATTAATTATAATATTATAAATAATCATTAACATCATCAAAATATTAGCCTAATATCATTATATACTAAATAATAAAAATTCGTGTTTAACTTAACTTTTTAAAACGAGTGTAAAAGAAAGAAGTTATGGGGCTTAAACCTCAGAAGAATATTTTCTGTGTTGTGCCATATTTAGGATAAGCCTTGGGCAGCTAAATCCGTCACTCATCTCCACTCAAGACACGGTCCGGGCCTTTTTTTAAATCAATAGCGTATAATACAAAATCCAAGTTTACTATGTTCTGATGAGAGAGTTCTAACAATGCCTACCTTGGCGATTGCATGAGTTTTCTTTTCGTTATTTTCTTCTGCGTCTTCAGGATTCATCTTTTAAGAGCAAATTCACAGCTATCCGCCCTGTTTTGCCACACTAAGAGGGCCGTAGACGTGAAACGAACTACCCCAGCTCTGAGTAGGGCTCAGCAGACCAACTAAAACTGACTGTACATGTAGGTAGGTAGACATGCTGCAAACAGGGATTTGCTAAATGCATTTTATAACCGACTACTGCCGTGTCTACAGAATTCCCCACAAATTAAAAACAGAAGCCGACTCTTCGAGAACAAGTGCACAAAATCGTATCTCAGAGATACAGTAAGTCAGTCACTTCCAGGTGGTTAGGCTGTAGCTTAGCTGCCGGCACAGACACATTGCAGTAGGCGTCGGAGGGTTCTGGCTATCAGCCGGCTCATATATATTATTAAGGAAAAGCTCACTTTAACTGAGCCTGAACTCAGCAGGAAAATTAAGTTGGCAAATTAGATCTCATAGTAATAACTTGCAGGAGAAAGCAAAGAGACAAATAGAGTGAGGCAACAGATAGGAGGGATTAGTACAGGGACTCCCAACTTGGGCTTGGACCCCATGTGAGTCCCCTTGAGAAAAACTAATTCAAGCCAAAACAACCAACAACCTAAAAAACATACAGTAGCCTACCAGTCAAATGTTTGGATAAAGTGGCGATATAGTGGTGGAACGAACGTGATATAGTGGTGGTATAGTAATGATGTAGTGATGGAATAGTGGTGATATAGTGGTGGTATAGTAATGGTAGTGTTTTGGTGGTATAGTGCTAATGTTTTAGTGGCGGTATAGTAATCGGGTAAATGGTAAATGGGTGGCATAGTGTTGATATCATGGTGATAGAATGATGGTATAGTGGTGAACAAGTGGTGGTAAAGTAGTGATTTAGTGGCGAGGATTATATAGTGGTGGAGTTATAATAAATATGACTCGTATTCGCGGAAGGGCAGGGGTGCAGCGGCACAGACTTTAATGACACACGGATGGGTTGGGCGGAGGAGCTGGTGCACAATACGCCACAGTGCCATTAGCAAGAGTGTCAGAAAGCATGTATCCAGAGCCGGTTACTTAGCTAGAGGTCATAGCACAGTCGTATGATGTCTACAGCACCGTTGCTAGCGGGGTTTAACACAGAGACGACTCACACAATTGAGGCCACGGTTTCAGGTTGGTGTGACTTGATTTATTGATAATCAACAGTATATTTATGAAGCATGTATGCGCTACCACTCTTCCTTTTCCCTCACCTCATACAGGCGGTGTGAGTTACGCAGTTCTTTATAGAGTTAGGCTACAACAGCTAAGATACTCTTTGCTCATTTGTTATGCACTCAACACTCATTGCAGTCACAAGACAGGCACATAACAGAAAGGACTGACGGGCAGATAGTGGTTACAGTCATCTATCAGGCTACGGAGGAGCAAACAGGAACACCCACACACAAAAACACACACACATACAGAGCCGTGTTTTTTTGTGATGCAGGAGAGGAAAGAGGGATTGAAAGAAAAAAGTGAATGAGAGTAAAGAGTGAGCTGAGAATTACCAAGATTTTCTTTTGAACTAAGGATAGGTTTTCTAATTTATTTAATACTTATTATTTATTTACACCTAATTTTTATTTAGTTATCCACATTTGTGTGAAATGTTATTTAGACACTACCTAAAGATGCAGTCTGGGGCTTCTGCAATAAACAAAATCCTTTTTGAAACCTCCCATTTTTGGCCTGGAAGTGTAATATTATGTAAGAAATTACACACTGCATCTAGAAGGAAATCTAGCCAAATAGTTATTTAATTAAATATACAGTACACAGTTTTCTTTCTTTTTTCTTACATATTTATGTTATATGAACTATTCCAGTTATTGAAGTGAATAGGTCCCCACAGCAAGGAAATAGTAATATATACCATTTGAATGCCCTTGGTCCTCACATTAATTTGCCAAAACATATATTAATACCTATAACATATTGCCTTGTATGTACATAATCAGAATGCATCTTAAGTTAATAAATGCAAATCTGTATTTTACATATTCTTTAGGAAATGGAATACCTACAGTCAACATATAATTTTATATACAATATTACTGTCAATGTGTCCATTTATTTAAAGATTTCAAAAAGAAAAGTTAAACTAAAGATTTGTTAATTTATTAGTATTACTTTAATTGTTTTCTGGTCTCTCATAGCATGTTGAGAGTAAAAATGTAATTCAACCCAATTACGAAGTTGTGATGTGTATTTATTATTAACAGGCATGTTGTTATTTACCATTGGATATTACCCATTATAAGTGTTGTTTATGTTCAGATGCAAATATTGTATTTTCTAAGAGATAAAAATGTTGGCAGGAGATTAGCAAATGAATTAGTATTAGCTTGATTGTTTTCTGTCTGTAAAAGTTAGTCTGCATAGCATGTTCAGAAAAAATATTATTGAAATTAATTACAAAGTAGTATATACAGCTCTGGAAAAATGTAAGAGACCACTGCACCTTTTTCTTTCCTTTCCAAAAAAGTAAAAAAAAGAAAGGGTTTGAGTGAGGAACAGAAGGGTTAAAATGAAGAGACCACTCCAAATTGAAAGCTTATGTTCCTCGCACAAAATGGTGCAGTGGTCTCTTAATTTTTTTCCAGAACTGTATATATATATATATATTTTAAAGGACATGGATGTTATAGTTTGTTAGTCTTTATTAGTATCCTACTTTTTATATGAATTCTGAATTTATATATAATATTATATTATAATATTTTTGTCAAATTCACCTTTATAGGAGCTAGATTTCATTATATGTTGAAATCATTTGGCAGCCTAATTCAGGGTGATTGCAGGACCAATTAAGATAAAATGCTTTGCTCAAGGGCACACATGCAGATTTTTCACACTGCCAGTTTGAGGATACAAACCAGCGACCTTTCTGCTACTGGCCCGACTGGTTCAACGCCCCAACCTCAGAGCTATCATATATCATGAGGCCCGACATATTACACATTAACACTTATTACACTACAGCGTGTTCACATGCAGCCTGACAATGCCAGTGATCCTGTCTCATCTTATTATAACGCATACTAATTATAAAGCATGTCCACAAAACACTGTCCCGTTCACACTGCTACACTGAGGAATGAGGTGTCCCATAAGAACACAGCAAATGCTACAGGTAAGGCTGGACTCATTTCTGTTTAAAAAGGTTAAAAAAAGGAAAACTTTATTTTATTTAATCTCGTAGCTGGTGTGATTTAGCAAATGTCAGGGTCCAAATGCATCTGAAGACGCTGCAGTAAGACTTTAACTCTGTTCCATAGTGGTGCCCTCTAGCAATACACTATAGTAGTGCTTTATGTGTAGTGTGCTATACGTTGTATAAGTAGTACACTATAGTAGTGCTTTATAAGTTATATAAGTAGAACTCTATTAGAAGTGCTTTATAAGTAGTGTTGTATAAGTAGGGCTTCATAGTAGTGACCAGTGATTAATGATGTATCATAGTGCTCTATAGTAGTGATCTATAGTAGTGATCTGTAGTAGTGATCTACAGTAATGCTCCAACTAATGCTTGATCAGCAGTGTTCTATAAGCAGTGCTCCGTTGATAAGGTTCTATCAGGAGTGTTCTATAAGCAGTGCTCCGTTGATAAGGTTCTATCAGGAGTGTTCTATAAGCAGTGCTCCGTTGATAAGGTTCTATCAGCAGTGTTCTATAAGCAGTGCTCCGTTGATAAGGTTCTATCCGCAGTGTTCTATAAGCAGTGCTCCTTTGATAAGGTTCTATCTGCAGTGTTCTATAAGCAGTGCTCCGTTGATAAGGTTCTATCCGCAGTGTTCTATAAGCAGTGCTCCATTGATAAGGTTCTATCAGCAGTGTTCTATAAGCAGTGCTCCGTTGATAAGGTTCTATCAGGAGTGTTCTATAAGCAGTGCTCCGTTGATAAGGTTCTATCAGGAGTGTTCTATAAGCAGTGCTCCGTTGATAAGGTTCTATCAGGAGTGTTCTATAAGCAGTGCTCCGTTGATAAGGTTCTATCAGCAGTGTTCTATAAGCAGTGCTCCGTTGATAAGGTTCTATCCGTAGTGTTCTATAAGCAGTGCTCCGTTGATAAGGTTCTATCCGCAGTGTTCTATAAGCAGTGCTCCGTTGATAAGGTTCTATCAACTGTGCCCTGTAGAAGTGTTCTATAGTGTTCTTTTGCAATGTTTTCTGAATTCTTAGTTGTTGAGAACGTCTGATTTCGATTTTCTCATGTTTTCGATTTTCTCATGTTTTTCGACTATTCCTTTTGCCCCCGAGTGCCATCCTATAGTTGAAAGAGAACAGATACTACTTGCACTCTGAGCTAGCTGCCGCAAGGAGAACCGAGGCCATATTTGTCTATTACGGTATGTGTGTCAGAACAGTTGAGAGACAGTATTTTTAGCCGTGAGTCACTGGTTGCAGTGTTTAAGTATATATGATCCATCAGCGTGCTTGTACCCGACAAGTGGATGACTGTGTACAACATAACCCAGTGGCTGGGCGCCTGTCAAGTGGATGACTGTGTACAACATAACCCAGTGGCTGGGCGCCTGTCAAGTGGATGACTGTGTACAACATAACCCATTGGCTGGGCGCCTGTCAAGTGGCCAAAAGAGGTAGCTTAAACACTTACCCTAACAAACACTGCCTTGCTCCTACTAATGCTTTACCCAACGACTGCGTCCCTACCGTTAGGTACCGTATGTCTTGGGTATAGGTGCTCAAAGCATCTTGTGCAATTATACAGCGTCCAGTGTCTCCTTCATTTGTTTGGTGATGTGGTGCGCTGAAACGTTGGGCCTCTGTGCTGTGAGACGCTGGGGATTAATTTTAGCAAACCCACATTTCCGCAAATGTGTCTTTAGACTGGTATTGGGTCATTAGGGATACAGTAGGGTTACAGCCATCGGAGAAAGTGGGCTTTCACTTTTATAAGTGAGTGGATGAGTTTTGGATAAAAGGGGCGGGTTCCCATCCCGGTTTTATTTATCTGTATACTGATCCTCGTTTAATAAACAGCTTTGTATTATCTGGGCCTTAAAGCATATAGTCTGATCTGATCTGATAGAGACACAGGGAATCATTGTGACCTGACGGGAAGTTTTATCTTGGACAAAAGGACAACTGACTGATGCAGTTGTTATTTGTGTGCTTTTACAGCTTGCGGGCCGTAAATCAGTGTTTGTTTTTTTTACAGATGGCTAGCTATACCACTACAAGGCCATTTTGAGAAGGAGTTGCCAAAGACAGACCGGCATTTAAAAGGACAGCTGCTGTGGGGGTCCTAAAGTCTCAACATCATGTTGGGCAACTAGACTCAGTAAAAACTAGTGTGGCATTTTAACACAAGGCTCTGGTGACGTGGCGTCATGGACTTCCAATGTAATAAATGGCCGTCGGACCAAAGACACAGTGATATAACACGGCAACGCGGCAGGTCAGAAAGATTAGTATAAGGTCATCTTGTTACCATGAAGTCAGAACAAGTTAACAGAGGAGCACGTTTTGGCGGATACTAGCAGATCAGAAGTGTGTAATTTATTCGCTTATTTAAGTAAAAGAAAGACAATTTCTTTTGCACTGTCAGTGTGCATATATGCACATATATTAAGTATATATTAGATGGTACATTTTTTTATTCATTTAATCTGTCAGAAATGCATTGACAGTATGTTGCGGCTGATTAAAATTGTGCTATCACCACCACAAAATCCTTTCACTGGTCCCTCCATGTATACCACATAACTGATATCTGATTTAGCCCTGACATGATTACTTTATGATGTGGAAACGTCCGTCACCGTGAGACCAACTGGCAACTCTTCAAGCCAATAACACAACCGACCAAGGCGCTAATCCTCAAAAAAGATTCAGTTGCAAAAATCACATACATTAAAATGTCTCACACATTTTCCCATTTCCTGAGGAAACCTCAGTAATAACTTGGACCCTCCTCATATTTCACATCTGGAATCCAGAGACTAATTAAAGGAAAAATCTGTGTTTTTACTTCCTAAAGCTACATTAGTCACGTCCACCAGTGTCTAATGTTCTGGCTGTAATTGTTCTGACATTTCCATCTTCCTAACAGGTTGAAAGGGGCGTTTCACTGACTTTAAGTGGCTGGCAAGTCGAACATTAAAACATTTCCTAGTCACGGCTGGCACGTGAATGCGGCATGAAACTGCGTTCCCTTGCTGACCCTGCCTACCCCGAATCCAATTGGCCTGTGATCTTCTAGTTCTGGGTCCAGGTTATCGGCTGGTGGTTTCAGGGCTGGGCTGCGTCAAGATTTGATTGATAGCATAAGAGGCTAAGTTTAGCCATGCGAGCACATTCATCAGAATACGTCAGGACAGCGCCCGGTCCGCATCAAATCGCAGCCAGCAGGGCTCTGGGTCTCGTACTTTGGTATGTGGATAAGCGTTCATATCTCCTGCGGGTGGGCTGCCATGTGGGCTGCAAAACATGTTGTTCCTAGCGGTTCCTTTGTTATGCAGTGCGTTGCAGTGTTCCACACAAACTATAATTTTATTCTATTATATAACCTTTCTTTCCCAAACCTTCTGATTAGGAGTCGTGGTTCATATCTACTTTCGCTTGCGTTTGTTTTCCCTGGTCAACTACAGCACCGGCGTGTCGGACGGCAATGACAACAAGCCCCACCCAGTGGGCGGCGGCCAGGATCAGCTGAGTGGAGCGGGTGGTCCTCACCAGAACGCCCAGCTCCTCCTGACCCCTGCCAGCCTCCAGCTTGCCCAGCTCCAGGCTCAACTCACCCTCCACCGTCTCAAACTTGCCCAGGGTGCCGTGGGAGGAAACGCCAACGCCGCAGCAGCGGCCAGTGTCCTCAATCAGGTCTGTAACTACCTGGGTTGGTTTAACTCAGAGATTGTCCTCTCCTGTCCTTGGGGGTGTGGCGGGGGGGGGGGGGGGGTCTGTTTGCTGACACACCTTTGCCCCAGGCCAAGCTAGCACATGCAACTCCATTAGTTACCTTGTCAACCGGCAGAGAAGAAACATCAGGGGTTCATGAGACAACCTTCCTGATGTTCGAATTTGTGCAGTTTGTTTAGCCAGTTTATGGGAAAGTTGTGACACCAATCAGGTCCTTGAGGACTGGATTTGCTCACACCTGTTTTAGTTGGTTTACCTGTACGTGATTGGACTTTTATTTTGAAACAGTAAAAACCTTTATTCTGAAAAACACATTTATTTTCAAATATATTTCTATATCTTGGTAACTGTCTTCCTGTTACAGGTCCTCTCCAATGTGGCCATGTCCCAGCCTCTTTTCAACCAGCTAAGGGCCTCGGCCATGGTCGGGAATGCTCAGGCAGTTGGGGGTGGTTTCCACTCTGGTGCCCTAGCTTTCCAACCGCCTCCACCACCGCCGCTACCCCCCAATGCCGCCATGGGGACATTGGTAGGGTCCGGATTCAGCCAGAACCATGGTAACGTGAGACTGAACCATTATGGGGGTGGAGGTGTTTCAGGGAACCAACAGCAGCAGCAACAGGCCAACCAGCATGGGGGATCAGAGTACGGCAAGAAAGCTGAATCAACATACCCTGCTGATCGGTATGGCTTTCTGGATGCAACGTCCGCAGCATCAAGTAAAGTAGGAGATGGACAAGGGCAGTATGTGCCAGTCATGACTCAGGCAAAGAGTACAAACCAAGGCTTTCAGATGGACTTCTATGGGCAGAGTGATCAGAGCCAGCAACAACAAGGTGGATTCTGTGGTGGGAATCAGAGTGAGCCGAACATGAACACTTTCAACGAGCCGCAGTGGAAAAGCCCGGCTACCAGGGGCCACACAGTGAAAGGCATGGACCTGGTTGCCAATACGGCCACAGTGTGGACGGCAACTGGGAAACCGTTCCGTGCCAGAGGGGAACTGTACAACCCTGAGGAGCCAACCGCTGACCCCAAGTTCAACCCTGACACTAGGGGTGTTACTTCCTCCTTTGTGGCGGGCACAGGAGGCACCCAAGGGTTTCTGGGATATCACAAGCAGCCCCAGCAGGGGGTTGAGGAGACCCTGTCTACGGGTGGATCCTTGCAACTGCACCCTCACCAGCTTAACGACTACCTTGCAGTGCCACCTTCCCACCTGCCCCACCAGTGCACCATCTGTGAGAAGAAGGTCTACAACCTCAAGGTGGGTGCATGGGAGGAAGTGAGGATCACTGCTAAATGTCAAATTAACCCCTCCTTCCTCCAATCCACCCTTGTTTCTCAATTTGCCCATTCACACGCGCCTCCGCCATTTCTAATAGTGTCTTAATCTCACCGGGAGATATTTTTTAATATTTTAAATAGATATAAGCGATATATATGGCAAAATGATTCCCGACACTATTCAGTGCTAATTTTTTACTGGAAGTGAAATTAAGTAATTAAGCAAATATTGAAAATTCGGTACATTCTCTTATAATACAATATATCTACACAATGTCCCATGAAAGGTAGCTTGTGAGCTAATAATGTGGCTGAGCCAACCAGTCAAACTCCATACACAGTGAAAGTGTTTTTAATAGGGTTAGGAATGCTGCTAACCAGCGCCGCCCACTCAACGTTGAACATGTTCCATCAAAAGCTAGCTAACTAGCCATCTGTGTCAGAGCTAACTAACTGTTTGTGTCAGAGGTAGAAACAAGCCATTTGTGTCAGAGGTAGAAACAAGCCATTTGTGTCAGAGGTAGAAACAAGCCATTTGTGTCAGAGGTAGAAACAAGCCATTTGTGTCAGAGGTAGAAACAAGCCATTTGTGTCAGAGGTAGAAACAAGCCATTTGTGTCAGAGGTAGAAACAAGCCATTTGTGTCAGAGGTAGAAACAAGCCATTTGTGTCAGAGGTAGAAACAAGCCATTTGTGTCAGAGGTAGAAACAAGCCATTTGTGTCAGAGGTAGAAACAAGCCATTTGTGTCAGAGGTAGAAACAAGCCATTTGTGTCAGAGGTAGAAACAAGCCATTTGTGTCAGAGGTAGAAACAAGCCATTTGTGTCAGAGGTAGAAACAAGCCATTTGTGTCAGAGGTAGAAACAAGCCATTTGTGTCAGAGGTAGAAACAAGCCATTTGTGTCAGAGGTAGAAACAAGCCATTTGTGTCAGAGGTAGAAACAAGCCATTTGTGTCAGAGGTAGAAACAAGCCATTTGTGTCAGAGGTAGAAACAAGCCATTTGTGTCAGAGGTAGAAACAAGCCATTTGTGTCAGAGGTAGAAACAAGCCATTTGTGTCAGAGGTAGAAACAAGCCATTTGTGTCAGAGGTAGAAACAAGCCATTTGTGTCAGAGGTAGAAACAAGCCATTTGTGTCAGAGGTAGAAACAAGCCATTTGTGTCAGAGGTAGAAACAAGCCATTTGTGTCAGAGGTAGAAACAAGCCATTTGTGTCAGAGGTAGAAACAAGCCATTTGTGTCAGAGGTAGAAACAAGCCATTTGTGTCAGAGGTAGAAACAAGCCATTTGTGTCAGAGGTAGAAACAAGCCATTTGTGTCAGAGGTAGAAACAAGCCATTTGTGTCAGAGGTAGAAACAAGCCATTTGTGTCAGAGGTAGAAACAAGCCATTTGTGTCAGAGGTAGAAACAAGCCATTTGTGTCAGAGGTAGAAACAAGCCATTTGTGTCAGAGGTAGAAACAAGCCATTTGTGTCAGAGGTAGAAACAAGCCATTTGTGTCAGAGGTAGAAACAAGCCATTTGTGTCAGAGGTAGAAACAAGCCATTTGTGTCAGAGGTAGAAACAAGCCATTTGTGTCAGAGGTAGAAACAAGCCATTTGTGTCAGAGGTAGCGGAGATTTTCAGATAGTAACATTTCTGGGTGGATCTAAACTGCTAGCTATATACTATATTTGTTGGCAACAGGAAGCGACCTTTGACCTTCCATTTCATCACGTGTCTACAAACTTCTCACTGCAGTTATCCGTGGGGTGTGTGTGAAGTGAAAGTGTGAGTGACATTGGGCGACCGACAATTTATATTTTACATGGTAAAGGAATGTACCGTCTGTCTTTGTTAACCTTAACATAATTAAAGTTGTTGTGCAAATAGACCCATGCTGGTTACTTTGCTACACACATGTTCATAAGGTTGTTTGAACTGACCTGGCCTGTGAATGGTTCTTCCTTGAATAGGGGTGTGAGGAACTGCAGTCTGTGAGCTGTAAAAACATCACAGCACAACAAAGACAACTACCATCTTCGCACTTCACGCCGGCCTGAACCATACTACTGTACTGGCCAGGGGTAGCTTTTTTCCACTCTCTTTCGGTCTTGGATTGGCTTGCTGTTATAAAATGGCTAATGGAGTGTTTATTAATGCAGCAGTCGGTACGGGCAATTTGCTAATTAGTGTTTGTGTTGTGGTGATAATACTACGGCTCCGGATTCCGGTTTTCTGCCGTCTTGCCAAATGGGGGCAGAGAACTGTAGTGGCACTCCTACTGTATTCCACAGGCAACAGCAGCTGGCTTCGCAGCACAACCAGATCTGACAACAGAAGCAGTTGCTCTTTGCTCCGAGCCCCTAGGTAAAAGGCTACTGTTTTGGGATTGGGTGTCTGTCTGTCTGACTCAGTCTGGCCGGCTGTGTGTTTCCAGGACTGGGACCAGCACGTGAAGGGCAAGCTACACCTGCAGAACCGTTCCCTGTACTGTGACGGGTGAGTTGTCGGGGGGGGGGGGGGGTTAAAAAAAAATCAGTTTTAACGGCAAAATAGGGTGCCTCTGTGTGTGCTGGAAACAGCTGTCTGCCTGGGTGTCACTGCTGAGTCATGTGGGCCGAGGGGTCCAGTCAGACTGTTGGTTCGAGGAGACGGCTTTCTTTAAACGTGTTTGAGGTTTGATCTTTGTTTTAAGTGTCTGTGCCTTACTGTGCTGTGTTCTTTGAGCGATTTTCAGTCAGATACAAGCTAGTCAAATATTGGAACACTTAACAATAAGGCGTTTTATATAAAAGGTTCATAAATACATTATTAATGCATTATAGAGGATTAATATCATGATTATAGACCTGTTATAAACCCTTTATTAAGGGGCTCTCAAATTGTAAATTGTGACAAAAAAATGAATTATATTTTCTTTTGCAAGTTTATGCAACATACATTTGATATGCGTTTGTTGCCTTCAAGCCACATGCAGGTTGGAACTCTTCCTTTCATGAATATTTTAGTATGAATATTTTTAGTTAATATGAATATTCCTTAATTAGTAACTCCGTTACTAGAACTAGTTACAGGCGTTCGTTTCTGAAACTAACAAGTTTAGTGACCATATTCTTGTGACAATTTCTCTACCTTAATTCCCTCCTTTCATGCCTGTTCTATGTAGTTATTTTATTGATATTTTGTTTGTTAATATCCCAAAAGTGCAGTGGGATTTCATTTTACACGTACAGTCTTTTACACTCACAGCCTTAATAGATCACGAATTTGAGACTTGAGCTCCCCTGTCACAAGATACAACCAGCAGACACGGATATTTGAGTGGAGGGTAGTCCGTCAGTCTAGTTAAAACTAGCCTCCGCTTAGCGCCGCTGCAGAAGACGCGTTATGCCCGAAACAACGCCGTTGGCTTTATACCCATTCAGTCGCAGGAGTGAATGGGACAGCATAATGCGATTTAGCCTGATGTCACACGTTTGCTTTACCATTAACTCAGCAAGACAGCTGAGTCAGTGAGGACAAAGCGGCGCAGCAGGGGGGGCAGGGGGGGGGCTAATCGTTCTGTCAGTCAGGAAGTTAAAACGAATCTTCCGTGGCGCTGCTTCCATCCGCAGAGCTAACACTGCAGCAGGAGCTGTCCCCTACGGTCCCACTGGGTCGTCTGAAGGATGCCGAAACACCCTCGGAGGGAATAACTCCATGGCTTACTCTGCTGCCGCCAATCAAGGTAGGTTGGAGTGTGTGTGTTTCTGGGTGTCAGTGTGTGTGTTTCTCCCTTTCTCTGTGTGTATGTGTGTGTGTGTTTGTCAGTTTTCCTGTGTGTGTGTGTGTATGTGTGTGTATGTGTGTGGCTGTCCTTGTTTGTGTCTCTTTGTTTTTCCATTCCAGAAGATTCGTAGAATAAGGAAAAACATTGTGGGGACACGTCACGGGTGCTCCGTGATGAAATGGTTAGGTGTAGGTTAATGTTTGGTTTTGGGGTTAAGGGTTTGGAGGGTGTCGGGTTCAGGGTTAGTGTTAGAAAAATGGGAATGCCTTTTTGGGGCCCTCGCAAAATAGTAAAACCTGAAATGTGTGCGTGTTTTTATTTCACAGGCGTCAGGTTGGAGGTCGATGTTTTGGGCGTTTTTTTTTTTAGAGGGGAAATAGTGTATGTGCAAGATATGGGATGGATGTGTGTTGAAAGGTTTCTAATTTTAGCCTGCTGGTGCATGGATCTGGTTTTAGATTTTGCGACATACAGTGTGGGGATTACAGCACCCAACCTTTGTTACAAGCATAGAAACACATTTTACGTTGGTCTAGTCACACAACTAGAGGAGCTAGTTAGCCTATTAATCGAAAAAGACTAAAGGAATTAATTTGAGCAACTTTCCACATTTGTACCATTACAACCTCAACTGATGCATCCAATTCTGTACGGTCAATTATCTGTCTCAGACGTTTATTTTCCGTCTCTTCATCACACCCTGGCACCTTTTGGAGGGTACATTTGTTTTTTTAAAGTCAGCTTTTTTTTCAGGAAGTTGACGTGCATCTATGTTAAATGTCATTGCAGTTGCCCAAAGTTTTCTTGTCGTTCTGTTTAAATGTTTGGTAAATCCCCCACCATTATTTAATTACTTGTTTTGCCGGGATGCCGTACCTGACCGCATCTGTTTAATTCACCCCTGAGGATTAGTGACTAACCTGCTTGTGTTGATATTGCTTTGATGCAGCCCTTATATACCACTTACAAAATACAGAGAATAATGTTGTTAAAATACTAGTAAGTAATGTGGTGTATTTGCAGTATTTATTCAACTCAAATTGTTTCTATTTTTGCGGACGTTTCAGTAGACCTGCTGAGTTTCAGATGTGTACAACTCGTGTTTTTACACTACTTTCTAGGTTTTTGAAAACACAATATTATTGTTACTAAACAAATTTTTAAGTTTTTTTCGGAATAGAATTTCTTATATTGTTTTTGAAAATTGTGAACTACACCTAGTCCTTTCAGTCTAAGGATGACAATGAGTCAACGCCAATTAACTCCAAGTTCCATTTTCAGTTTTAAGCTACAAAACCTCCCATGGTTCACAGCCCTGTATCTCCTCCATGTTTTTTTTTCCAGATGTACTGTCCGGAGCTAACACTAACGTGTACCTACCAGCCACATCCTTAAAGACTTATTCCATGTCAGGGGCTGGATTTACTCAACTCCCACCCGGGTCACAGGTCAGACAAATGTTTTTGCTTTTGCTTATCAGGATAAGTGACTACTACGTACATGCTCCATTATGCAGCTGTGTGTGTGGACAGATTTGTACAGTTTGTGGTATTTGAACTAGTAAAAACAAAAACGCTATGCCAGGGTATATTTTGTGGTTAAAAAACAAAATATTGAAAAGAAAATCGCACTAAAATAAAAAAAGGTATAAACTCTGACAGTTATAATTGAAAGATAAAAAAAAAAAAAAACCTGCAATGAGTTTTTTGTTTGCCGGGTGGAGGCTATTATGTATGTGTATCATACTGTTTGCAAATCACTGTTTTTAATATGTTTTAAAGTTTGATTAAGTCATCCGTTAGAACTTTCAAACTCAGTGTAGAAATGCAATGTTTTCACATGGACACTGATATTGTGCTGTAGATATTTTTAAATAAGAGTGATAAGCAGTGGAATTTCCATTACTGAATACAGTGTGTATTATAATTATTTTCAAGAACCATATCTGATCTTCCATATAGACTGATGCGAACTTTTGTTTTAGTTTTACACTGGCTTTCATCCATATCTCTTTTGTATTCGGCATAAGCATTTTAACGGTGTTTAAGCTATAACTAAGCTATGTCTAAGCTGTTCTGGCAGATGGAAGTGGGAGCACACCAATCGACCAGACAACAGGAGGCTTTTGTCTTTGCTCGACAACTTAACTCCATTAAAGCTTATATTGCCGGCTAACTTTGTAATTCGATGCCTGTCTTGATACGTTGGTCTAGTGACCGGATTTCTGTTTCTCTTCAGTGATATATTGGGTCCAACATATGTTATCACTTCCCTGGCACAGTACAGTATGTTGACTTCGGCAAAATAGATTTTGATCATTTTCCATAAGTCAGTGGTTTATTTTGGTTGATAAATTTGGAGCATTTTTTCTTTTATTTATTTTGAACTGATATCCTCCATAAATTACGCCGTTACATGCCAATTAAAAAAATGTGTATGAAATGACGAGATTGGGGCTTCTCTTTAACGGGTTTGACAGACTCAATTCTGATTGCAGGTGAAGAATGTGGAAGCATTTATCTTTAAGGATTATTTAAAGTGATTCATTGTTCATAAATGTTCATACATAGTGCCACTTAGACTGCAAAGGGTTCAGTAACTGTTTCAGCGTGGTACAAAGGGTTTAGTAACTGCTTCAGCGTGGTACAAAGGGTTTAGTAACTGTTTCAGCGTGGTACAAAGGGTTTAGTAACTGTTTCAGCGTGGTACAAAGGGTGTAGTAACTGTTTCAAAGGGTGTAGTAACTGTTTCAGTGTAGTACAAAGGGTGTAGTAACTGTTTCAGTGTAGTACAAAGGGTGTAGTAACTGTTTCAGCGTAGTACAAAGGGTGTAGTAACTGTTTCAGCGTGGTACAAAGGGTGTAGTAACTGTTTCAGCGTAGTACAAAGGGTGTAGTAACTGTTTCAGCGTAGTACAAAGGGTTTAGTGACTGTTTCTGTGTGGGACAAAGGGTTTAGTAACTGTTTCAGCGTGGTACAAAGGGTTTAATAATTGTTTTAGTGTGGTGCATGAGGAAGAAACCATGATACACACCATCAGGGCACTTTGTCTTGGAGTCTCAGGCGTAAACGTGACACAAGGGCCCTTTTAAATCCAGTCAAGAGGCCCTCTCCATCCTACTTAAGGAAAGGTGAGCGGAGGAGACAGAAAAAGAGGTGATGAAAGGAGGTGGCAGGAGAAGAGGTAATGAGAGGAGGTGACAGGAAATCGCAAATGGCCAGAGCCAACAGCTTACAGGGCGTAGTGACGTTTAGTCGGCCGTCGCCGAACATCCACGCCCCGACCATGTGGATGAAAGCTTTTAACCCTGAAGGTCTCCCTGTCTGTGAATGAACAACTTAACGTGACGGCCGCGCGGTACCGTAACGCAAAGGCGGAAAAGTTATTTATGCCCTCATGAAGGCAGAGAATTGTTTTTGTGGCTTGGGCAATCTCTGTTTATTCCTAGTTCCTCAGCAGGGCAATGGAAGCTCTCTACTATGTTCCCCCTGCAACATAGTTCTCTATGCCCTTGGGTCCTTGACATGAGGGAGAAAATAGCAGCTGTTGATGGGTGTCTGTTCATCACGGCAGCCATGTAAAGCACACTCCAGATGAGGAGGAACGGGGCATGAGGGAGGGAGCGAGTCGTCCAAAATGTTTTTCCCGAAGAGTCGGAGGGGGGAAGAAGGGGTGAGATAAAGAGCGAGCGAGCTCGACAAGTTAGCATGGGGAGGCGGTGAGGGTGAGAGAAAGTCGCCCCCAAATGTTTCCGGGAGGAGGTGAATGGGAAAGCAGATAACATAGTGGCTAGTAAGGTTGCTGGTCCTATCCCTGAGCCTAATAGGTGAAAAAGCTGTCGTTGTGCCCTTGAGCAAGGCAGTTAACTCCGTTAAGAGCCTGTTAAAATTACTAAAAATGAAAGACCACATCAGCACTAGTGTCCTGCTGGCGACAGAGATCTATTTTACAGAAGAGACTGGGAGACAGGAGTTCTTTGGTGGATGAACTCATCCTGAAAAGCACCAACTGGACCTGTCTGACCACCAGAGGGGTGGCATCACACACACACACACACACACACACACCGATGGGACCATCTTCAATGTGAAAGTGACTGTCCATGGACTGGAAAGAGGGTGATGACACATTTCTGTGGCTCCCCTAAGATCTGTGTTTGTAAGTATGTGTGTCTGTTTGTGTTCGGCAGAACTGTTGTTGATGTGAGGTCTCACTCTGGCTTTTTTCACCTGTAGAGGAGACCTATTGCCTCAATGATGTGTAGTCCAATTTCAGGGTGACATTTATAGGTGGAGCTTTCCCGGGTTAAGTATTCTGAAGTTCTGGGATGCAGTGACAGCCATCAACAGTGAGAATATATGGGGAGCAAGTCCCTCCATGGGTGTTTTCGCATTTCCTCCTGGGCGCTTTGTCTTCTGATTCAAACCGATAACCCGGCATAAGCACCTTATAGGCCAACTAACAGTGTTCACATTTATTCCCTGTTACTCCATACTGAACGGTATAGCATGGTATAGCAAAACTAAGCTTAGCCCTTTTTTTTATATTCAAAATCCTTTGTTGTGGATTCCAGGAAATACTAAAAAACCTCCCTGAACTCAGCCTTTTGGTGCTCTCTTAGCCGTTCTGCATGCGCGAACAGATATAGGAGCTGGGTAGATTTGATGTGGACCGTGAGTCGTCCATGGAAGCCGATGGCGATTTGACGGGCGGTTATTTACGAGGCCTTTCATTATGCCAGTGGCAAACCTTTAATACGTGTGCTAATGTTAGCCCCTATAAACACTCCACCTGTCCCCACCACAAACTACCTAACAGATGGCAGTTTTAGTGTTCCAAGCAAAATACAAGCCTCGCAGGCCGCCCTTTGGTGATCCCACATGAATGTGTCGGTGGGAAAGCTGTTGATTCACGGGCAAACTCTTGGTAGCTTCACATTTGTTTGTGACATCTGTTGTCCGATGTTAAAGTCGAGCTCCAGGTTTACTCTCTGTGAAAGTTGGTGCGGTGTCTAATGCTAGATTTAAGTGGTTTTAAGTGTTTCTCTGACACGCTAATTAAATACAGTGAAGTTGTAGATAAACAGTCGGGTGACGTTACGATTTAATGCTTGAAAACGTGCATTGACAGATGAAAACATTTGATTATTTACCGTGGTAATTAATACCATTACCATTTTGTTGACAGGGGTAAAAAACCATGTGAATATCCGTCCTACCATGTGAATATGTGCCTCCTACCTGTTGATCTGTGACCTTCTACAGGCTCTGATCACAGATCAGATCACGACGACAACAAACGAAATTAACGTTGGCTTACATTTAAAGCCCAACCCGATTGAGTCACACGGATCTTCGGGAAATGGGTTTAGTAGACCAACCACCGGGGGCTTATTATGTTCCGTAATGTGATCCTGTGGAGTGGCCGCGCCCTGAATTCACCAGGAGAGATGTGATGGCCCGCTGTGGTCTGCACCCTGGTCCTTCAGGGACACGATTCAAACATTCATCGACATTTGGACGATCCAACAGCTTCGCCTCTTGAAACGTAGCGTAAGATATTGATTGGTTGAGAGAGAGCGCTGTGCGGCTGCAGCCCCGACGGAAAAAGTAATCGCCATCGTTTGGCTGTATTTCAAAAGTGAATAAAAAGTGAATAATTTCTACTAATTTGTCTTCAAAATAAAAGCTGACAATATTCACATGATTACCTACACCACCTTTTCTACCTGGACCTTTAAATCAGGGAAAAATGTGAAACGATGTCTCCATATGGTTGTGAGGTCCAAAAATGTATTTGGGACAACAAAAGTGCTATTTAGGTAAAACATGTCCAAGTCATCTGTAATTTTGTAGATGGCACCAATCAGATATAATAATGTCTCTGGGAGAGTTGACACAAGATGACATTTCAAGGGAACAGTTAGAAAATCTCGTTTTGATATCAAGTAATTTTAAGGCAATTTTTTTCAAACAGTATTATTCAATCCATATGATAGCAACACATATAAAAGGGACATATGTGGTTTTAAAAAGTTAGATCTATAATTTAAAAAAACAAGATCCACAAAAACATTTACTTCAGGTTCATAATCATGGAATGTTTTATATATTAATATACACAATTTGATGGAGTTTTTTCCATTTAGAAGTAGTTTTCTATGTCTTATGCCATATTGCAGCTGTTATTATAATCAGAACGGTGTATTTGAACCTTCATCAACTTCAAAAAGCATTGTAGTGTAATTCAATGACAGGGTAGGGTTTAAGATGTATAGTTCAAAGAAAATCTACTCCACCCTGGCCTTGTTGCCAAGGATGTTCTGTGGACATAATGTACTGTAATTCTGTCAAATGTGCCTTTAAAGAGTTGACATTGTTTTGTGTGTCAAAGCCTTAATCAGAGTGTTAAAGGGAACAGTTAATTCTGTATAACTGAATCTTGTAGAATAATGATAGAAACCCTCTGTCTGACCCAACGCCACCATGCAGCCAGTCCATTTGCAAGACTTATATTCTTTCTTTCACCTTAACGACTTTAACAGCCTATTGCTGTAGCTGTTTACAGAGACCTGACCGCAGGTTTCTCTGTGTTTGAGTGTGTGAGTGTGTGTGTGTGTGTGTGTGTGAGAGAGAGAGAGAGAGCTAGCCTAGCATTGGCAAAGGGCCATTGATAGAATTATCACTCTCACATCTGAAACCGTCAAACTCCTGCGCTGGGCCAGAGGCAGTTATACGATAGATATTAAACCCTGTAGGCAATCAGGGCTTTGGACGGATTAACGTTGTGGTTTTGGGGATGAGTCAAAGGCAGCAGCACAGTAGCAGTGTTGTTAAAACACCACCTACTAATGTTCGGGCTGAAGATCTTCGTAATAATATTGGGTTGTAAATTCTTTGTTCCAATCTTCAGGGTCGTGTTCATCTAGGTCTTTGGATGTAACGTCTTGGTTTTCTAATCCTGAAGTGTTAAGATTTTGGTATTTATCTTGGGGTGATCCTTGTACTTTTTAGGGTTCTAACCGTGGTTTGGGGTTAGGGTCTTAGGGGACAGTACCAGCGCAGTAACACGTTCTATTCACAACTCATCACGTGCTAGTCTACACAACCTCAGATGTATTAGTGCTGCTTATTGAAAACACTTAGCTATGCAGACCTGCTGTTTGGAGACTCACCTCCCGTTTTACCTGTCTTCCAGCATGAGAAGAGCATCGCAACATCACGTTGGATATTTCTTAGTGTTTTTTTACATTGCAGGACCGTTGAGTTGGGGGTGGACTTGGCCGTCAAAGGGAACATGTAGAACAGTGGGATTATTCGTACCCGATCCCCGTAGCCCCTCTTCCCTCTGAACACGCCACCTCTCGTAAGAACCTTGGTCGGTGTCGGGTTTTCTCGGGACAAGTTCTTTGTGAAGACAACTGCATTGATCCTGGCCCTGGTTACGGTTACATGCTCAGACCTGGGCCCAGACCCATGGGAATCAGACACCACCCTGTCCCGCATGTGGGCCTGTCTGTCAGGCTAATTGGACGGCCTGTCCCTGGCTACTGTCATGGTTGAAGACAGCTAATTCAAACCATGACCAGGGGGCCAATCACTGTTTTTACGTGAATTCTTTGCAGTGGGAATCCATCTGTAGCATGCTTTGACAGGCGTTTTACTGTATGATTTTATATTTTCATTCTTTTTAACGGCGAGGGCTTGGGAAAGGGCTTCGTAGCGGGGGCTTTGGTGCATGTGACAAATGCAATTGGATTACAGAGGTCAGAGGTTTACTTCAGTCATGGGCGGCTCTTAACTGGGCATGTAGGATGCTTAGGTGCTGTTCAGTTGTTTATTGTTTGTTTCTGTGAACATGACCTGAAGCTGAACTCCAGCCCGTACAAACGATCTACAGAAGACAGATACGGTAGTTTCTGGCCACAGAACATCATGTGAATCTCAAAAGTGGCACAATAACTGTATTTTAAAGGGACCTGAAAGGTTGGTTTGCATCAAGGATACTGTCCCGGTACGGGGGCTCAGCAGTGAAGACACTGTAGTTCCATTTCTTTGTAATTACGTCACTGGATTGATGAATCAAAAGCCACCAATGTTAAATGACTTTTTTCTCTTTTGTAGTATAGTGTCTGACCCGATGGTACAACTGCGCTGTATATATACAGGAAGCGCTCTGCATGCTTGAGCCAGCCCTCTGTTCACTGATTGATTGGTACCATATGTGGACCAATCACGATCCAGTGCCTCGGCCGTTGTGGGGAAGTGTTCAACGCCCTCGTCATTGTAGGCCAGGTGTAT
The DNA here is from genome assembly GCF_011004845.1 of Esox lucius. Taxonomy (NCBI): domain Eukaryota; kingdom Metazoa; phylum Chordata; class Actinopteri; order Esociformes; family Esocidae; genus Esox; species Esox lucius. The sequence goes on from NC_047577.1 coordinate 10,964,143, forward strand.
TCACCTCGGTGCCGAAACAGGGTGTGTCTTCACTCCACCAATGGGGGGGAGAGAGGAGAGTTTGAGGGGGGGTGGAGGAGGTTAAGGAGCAGAAGGGGTTGCTATACTTGGCGATCCAGGGAGATTAGCGACAAAGAGGACTTGGATGTCTGTTGTGTGAGTGTGTGTGTGTGTGTGCTTGCGTGTGCGCGCGCATACGTGCATGCTCTGTGGATGTCTGGGCCTTGTCAGTATTCTAAAATGATCATTGTCCTGCTGTCATGGTGACCGTATCAGGGTCTATTAATATCGGAGCCCCTGAGGTGTTAGCAGACACTCAAGGGGTGGAGGGATGTGTCCCATTCTGTAGCTGAGGGTGTGATAATGCTGAAGGGGTATTACACAACAACCTGGAGGAGTCTGCATTTCTGCATTTCTCTAAAACAGCGGACCTGTTTTCAAACATTGGCATTTGTCTTTCCTGGACTGTCATGTTTTCTTATAGACAGAAGCATGTCTGTAATTGATCTGTGTTTTGGAGTGTGAGTAATGTTAAATATTCATACATTTCATAAATCTCAGTATTTGTTTTACAATAATAAACATAATAAGTAAAGCTTTTGTCTTATCTGTCTTTATTTAGACATTTCCTCCACGGAAATCGGTCCCAGGCCGAGTTGTCCACATATGCAATCTCCCAGAGGGCAGCTGCACAGAGAATGATGTCATCAACCTGGGACTGCCTTTCGGCAAAGTCACCAACTACATCCTCATGCGCTCCACCCATCAGGTACAGAGTCTTTTTTTTTTTAATGCATTTTTCTTTTAAAGTAAACAAGTGCCTAACCCAAGGCTTCCAGTCCCAGATGAGACAAAATGGCAGCTTGTTTTTGGTCCAACCAGATGAGATACAAACTACTCAGGCCTTTCCAAAAGACTGCTAGCAGTGGACTTTAGAATTGGGAATGGCCCTGAGGACAAACCTGTGCTTTCGCAATAATATGTTGTGCACCTAAAATGAGATCTGGTGTCTGAAGAGTGTTTTTGAAAATGTAAAAAACGATGTAACTGTTACAATACACAAAAAGGCTTTTATAATAGAATTGAAGTACTCTGAAACTCCCACAGTGTTTTGTAATAGAGCAGATGTACTCTGAAACATTCACAGTGTTTTGTAACAACATAAGAAGTACTCCAAAACATTGACAGTGTTTCCCCAGTCTGAATATTTGCGGTATACCCAAGGTACATGGAGTTAACAGCCAGTGTTGAGCACAGGCCCTTTCTGGTATGCTACGGTATTGGCAGGGTCAAATAGTGTCGTGACATTTTCTTAATCATCAACTTGACATCTCACTCAGTCTGTAGTTTTGTTTATCAGATACTATTTTAACTTTACCCGCTGATCATTTTCAAGGGGCTCACCAGTGATACTAAAATCATGAGTGCTGTTTACCCAGAATTCATTTCAGCTGGATAGTAACTGTTCCCTGTGATTTACAATACTAATTAAACGTGATAGCCCGGCTGGGATTTTAGGAGATTGGCTGAGACCTTGTAGATATGTCAATGGAAAGGACTTTAAGCTGTCACAGAATGTCATCTAAATGCAGTTTGTCCCACAGGCGTTTTTGGAGATGGCATACATCGAAGCGGCCCAGGCTATGGTTCAATACTACCAGCTGTCTCCAGCCACCATCAATGATCAGAAACTACTAATCCGGATGTCCAAGAGATACAAAGAGTTACAGCTCAAGGTGAGCTAAACCCACGTATTGTATACTGACAATTGTTCATTTTCAGTTCAGTTAATGTGGATTCAGTAGGGATAGCTCATTCAGGAACAACTGCCTCTGTCGTTTGTTTTGCATATGCACATTTTCATTTGGGGGACACTTTGGTCAATGAGACCTCGTATTGAAGACCGGTGCTGTATTCTGTCAATATGTTTTAGTGTTTAACACTGTTCCCTCTGTATCTAGAAACCAGGCAAAGATGTGGACACGATCATCCAGGACATCAATTCTCAGAGGGAAAGGGACGAGATGCAGGAGGTTGATCAGTAAGACAACACATCCTTCTTTCTTTGTCTCTCTTTTCCTCTGTTTGCACTTGCATGTCCTCGGTGGCCTGGCTAGAATGACGGACAAAAGCTGCATAGTGGATCAAAATGTTTGCTGTCTGTTCCTCCCTCTCAGCTACATGCCAGAGAGGGCACGGTCCCGTAGTCCCATCAGCCGCTCCCTGAGCCCACGCTCCCACAGCCCGAGCTTCACCTCCTGTAGCTCTGCCCACAGTCCTCCTGGGGCCCCCTGCCGAGGAGGGCCGGAGCGGGGGTGCGGCAACGGGCCACGACGGGGCTCCTGGGACTGGACCGCGCAACACATGAGAAGGGGAGACGAGGAGCGGGAAAGAGACCGGGAGAGGGAAGAGGCGGCGTGGAGGAACGGAGGCGTGGCGGACGACGACAGGTCTAACGGGAGGATGCACGATCGACGGAACAAGCCGTACCCGAAACCCCCGGAGCGAATCAGTCCGCGCTCGGCGGAGGAAAGAGGAAGTGGAGGAGGCGAAGGCATGAGGGGAGGGAACCGGGGTGGGGACTGGCACCCCCACCCCCGGGGTAGCCCTCAGGGCATGCCCCACTACCCCTCCTACAGGAACATGGATGAGGATGAGGACTTCTACAAAAAAGAGCAAGTGTACAAGCCGGAGATGCCCTTGAGGCCGCAGTATGAGAGGCATGAGGAGGGGAGAACCAAGACGAAGAGGAGGGACGGAGGCGACTACCACAGTAGACCCAGGCACCAGGAGTCACAGCCCCCTCCCGCCAAGACAGCCGAGAACAGGAGACAGGAGGGAGGCAGGAGCAAGAAACCAACCAAGAGGCATGACACAGAGAAACCGGAGAAAGAGGCTACGGAACATAATGTGAGAATCTTTTTCTGTTTTGTGTTGTTGGAAATCAGCCGAACTACATTTGAGGTGTTATTTCAACCGTGCTGCCTGCTCACCTGTAATCCACAATGTAATCCACAATGTAATCCACAATGTATTCCACAATGTAATCCACAATGTTCACTGTTTGGTTCACAGGGAGCAACCGCCGAGGACCAGCCGTCAAAAGAGAAGTCTGCGTCTCCGCCACGAAGCGCTAAGCACGAGGGAGAAAGGGCCGCTGAAGCGGAGTGGGAGAGTGGCGAGGACACGGAAGGCGAGTGCTGGTACCCAAAGAACATGGAGGAGCTGGTCACTGTCGACGAGGTCGGGGAGGATGACTCCATCATTGAACCGGACCTCCCCGAGCTGCAGGAGCACGACGACCCGTCGCTCTCGGCCACGGGCCCTACAGGGGAGGTGGCGGAGGAGGCTCTGCGGACGGCCTCCAAACCCTGTCCTGAGATTGAGTCGGCCCCAAGAGAGGAGACGGAGTCAGGGAGAGGAGGTGGCGTCAGTGGGCTGGGGGATTCTGCGCACACAGAGAAGGCAGAGGATATTTTGACATCGCCCGAAGCCTCTCGTCTGCCCCCTCCACCTCCCCCTCTACCGGCTGTCTCAGTGGCTTCAGAAACGGCCGGTTCAAAGCTGAATGATTTTCCTACCCTGGAGTTCAAGGCAGCCCTCGAGGAGACATGTTTGACTGGGCAGACACCAGTGCACGACACACTGAACAATCATGTCAGCGCACGTGAAAGCAACAAGACACAGGAAGAAATACACAAGATGGAGGATGTGGAGAAGCAAGTCCCAGCCACAGTGACAGACCGTAAAGACTCCCAGCCTGAGGCAGGTACTCCTGCAAGAGGTAATGAACACTTTCAAGGGGGACATTTTGTTTTTATTTCACGTTTTACTGGCAGGGAATCTTCACCTTCATGAATTTGCGATTTTCCTATTGTGACCAATTGTGATGGTGACCAATTAGCTGTTGCACATTTTTCATTGAAGATTAGCCAATGTTTCTAATGTTCGCTTCTCTTTCGCAGTTGTCCAGAATTTGACACACATCGCATGTCCTATAAACCAGCCAGACACTAAGGCATATTCCCCTTCTATGGAGCAGGAGAAGGCTATTAGTGAACACAGCATCCCTCTAGGTAAGCACAGGGTTAATTTCTTCATCTAGGTGGGGTACGGGCAACATGTGACCTGCGGGGGGGAAACTGGCCTGCAGATACAGGTTTAAAAACAACCACAAACTACCACTGTTGAGAGTTGGAATAGCAGAATTCACAAGGTGCGTTTTTCAAATGTGTTCGAGCATCGGCCGGTCAGTTGTTTGTATTAGAAACCAGAGTTTGTTAGTCGCCCTCACTCAGATACCAGTTAAACAAAAACTACAAATAATTCTCTCACTGAAATGTGTAAATCTTGAAACATGCAATTAGCTGTAACACTGCCTTTATTGTCAATCTTTTTTGATGCCGCCTGCAATCTGGACTGTAGCTTTAAGGCAAGTGGCAGTTGCGCCCTTGGCCTCTGGGGATAAATTAAGTAGATTTAATGAATTATGGTTATTAATGAAAGGCCCGACGCTAACTTTGCCCAGAGTGTGTTGTGCTGTGTGTGGTGACTTCAGCTGCCCAGTTGTTAAGTGCAAGGTGTGAACTGTACCCCTGAGGTATGTATTCAAGTCTGGAATGACATAGACACATGTAACACATGGCTTACTGGGCCGGACCTACTGTTACGGGTCTGAAAATGGCACAGCAGACACCCGTTGTTTACATGAGAAATATTTTTACCACAAGGCGACCATGATGACTTTTGAGAGAGAGGTTGTGTGTGTGTGTGTGTGTTGGGGGGGGTAGGTGTTTCACAGCCAACTCCTGTGGTCATTGTTAGCATGGCTAAGATGGATGCAGAGCTTAGTAATGTCTGGCTGTGGTGTGGTTTTCTCCCATGAGAGATACACTGACTGTGCGGATGATCCAGAACAGCTTGAGGAGACACCTGTCCCTGACTCCTGCTGGTTTTCGCCCTCGTACACAAAATGTTCTCGAGACTCAAGTCGACGCCAAAAAACGAATTTGCGTCAACCTTTAAGGACTGGAGCGTGCAAACCTCCGCATTGAGAAAAAACACTGTGTCGAGTTCATTCGACTGACCACATTTCTTATCAGCTATTGACTTCCTGTTACGCCGGCCAATCTCTTATTCTGTTACACTCTGTTCTCCGTGAGGACTGAGCTCTCCAGTTGGCTCGTTGCTTTTGTGGCAGTTATCTGATTCGTTCGTTTGCTGTCTTAGGGGTGGAGTTCATCGTGCCCAGGACTGGGTTCTACTGTAAGCTGTGTGGCCTGTTTTACACCAGCGAGGAGACAGCCAAGACCTCTCACTGTCGCAGCACCGTGCACTACCGGAACCTGCAAGTATGCTAACACCCTTGTCCTCACAGGTTCATAGGAGTAGAATTGATGAGCAGGAAAAAGTAGAGGAAGAGGAGGATGACAATGAGTAGTAGTAGGAGGAGGAGGAGGAGAAGAAAACGAAAACTTCCATACAACCTCTGACACGAGGTTTTGCGAAAATACAGTTTGTGTGATGTTTATTAGTATAGGACGGAGGGTAAGCTTAGAAACGTTTATTTGCAGTTTCAGTTCCCTACCCCATCATGTGACCAAGCGCAAGAGAGCAGTCATTCAGTGACAGGATTAGTCCACCACAGACGGGATGAATTGCCGTCCAGCCGGCAGACACACACACACACACATCACACGCACACACGGTCGCACGTGCAAAAAACTGTCATCGTCACCCGGAGCAATTAGTCTTAACTGTGGGTGGGGGAAGAAGAAAAAAAAAGAGAACAACTAAATCAAAGTCCTAGATGGGGAGGGGCCTGGCACTGCACAGGGTGGGGCGTCGGGAAAAGGAGACCTGTGTTGAGTGAGTGGACTAGAGGGTGTTAGCTCTGCTCCCACAGGACTCCCAAAAGGCCCCTTACAACTGGCCCAGCTGCCCTGCTCTTTCCTCGGGGCCAAGTTGAATGTAGGCAATGTAGAGGCCAGGTATCAGTCAGAAGGCCTGCATTGATAAGTGTTCACTTTCTGGCTGCGCGTCCAGTGAAAGGAAAACATCCTAAAAAAGCTCCTTTGTAATCGGTCAGCTGCCTCTGTTCTTTCCTGTGGGACCTTATTCGCGAAGAGGCAATGTACAGGATAACGTGCCGCCAACTGACAGTTGTTAGGCCCGTTGTGCCTGATCATCAAGTAAAGTAATAACATCCTGAAAGTTTATTCCCAACTGGCTCTCGGTTCAGCTGGCCAGGGTCCTTGTGACCAGCTGTGAACAGGCAGTGGAAGGGGCAGCCCTGAACCAGAGGAAGGTCTCATCACAGTGCTGATTGCTGGGGTTGTATAGGGTTACCTATTTGAGTCCATCTACCAGGGAGACCCAAACACACACACGCATACACGCACAGCCCTGCACAGCTGAAGCATTCCCGAAGGGAAAAATTACTCCTTCACATTTGATAGATTACTTTCCAATGGTAAGAAAACAGCAAGAACACTTGTGCTGTTTGTCAAAAAAAAGTAAAGTTGTGAGGGGATCTGTGTGTGTGTATGGGTGTGTGGTGGGGGGGGGGGGACAACAACATGCTGCTAACTGCTTAGCCGACAGAAGGTTGGAAATATTTTTTTTTGTTCTAAGACTGAGAGAGAAATTATGCTGAATGTAGTATGTCTATCCAAGAAGCACCTGTCTCTATTAGCACATTCCACTCTTTTTGGTTGTAGCCCCCCCCCCCCTCGACTGTGAAGCAGCACCTCCTCTGGTGGAAGGGTTTTAATGGCAGGGTTGGTTGTTCTGCCCCCTCATGCACGCTCATAATTTTCTTGGCTCTATGGGAATATGCATAACAAACTCAAAACAGAATTTATATTTCCAATATATATTTAAAATCAAAAGGACATTCCTGAGAGTCAGGCGATGATTTTAGGACAAGTATCCCAGTTCATGTGAAACTCACTGCTAGTATATACAAAACACCACAGCATTTCCTCTGTTCTTTTCACAGAAGTACCTGTCTCAGCTGGCAGAGGAGAGTCTACTAGATGCACTTGTCGACCCCGCTGCTGTTGAGTGATCTCTGACCCCTGACCTATACTCATACAGTGCTGCCAAGTTGATAGACTGGTTCATGTTCAGTGTGTAACATAGAATGACCTGTGAAACGGTGTGTAGCGCACTTGCGTGCGTGTGTGTGTGTGTGTGTGTGCAGGTTATGCCCGAGGACAACTCAAAGAGACAAAGGAATGGCATTTCAGATGGTGCAGAGAGTCTGAATGACACATGGGATGGAAATCATAAGGTCAGATGCACTGGACCCAGAGAGAAGAGAGTATCTATGACTTATTGCTGAATATCTCAGCAATATGTTTTGTACACGGCATAATTATATTTACTGTGATTTTAGGAAGGTTCAGTAATGTTTTGTATGATGTTGCAGTACTAAAACTAAGAAAAGGAAAATGGAAAAGTCACCAAATATTTGTTAAATGGTGCCCCTATCACATGCACCTGAAATAGTTTGCAGTAAGGAAATAATTATGGAAGTTTTTTCATCATCACAATAAAGCATTTGGCCTTTTAAGTATGTCAGAAATTACAGTATATAGTGAATTTAAACTAATTAGAGCTTTCTAAATATTGTTAAAATCATTTGAATGACTTTGAAATTTTGTTTTTGTATAGGTGTCAGGGATATTACATAATTTTCTTTTTTTGCTGTAAAGTGCTTTGGAACATAGGCTGTCTGCTGTTGAGAGATTTTTTAGAGCATAAAGTTATCCTCAGGTTGATTTCATTTGAAGGTTGAATTTTGAATGTATATTTTATTACACAGTATTTCTGTGTATACTTGGAAGGTATGAAGGTCTACCTTTGTTTTAGCCTGTTGTGCCTGTTCAGTGGACAAAATGGAATAAGGTTCCAGACACTGACAAAGACATTAGTCTGAAGTGGTATAGCCTGATTCTTCAAAGGACAGGTGAAGATTTGCCAAAGTATTGCCAATACGCTTTATTCAGGTTTACATCTATTGTTTTCCCACCCTGTATTAGATTTAATTTAATTACTTTGAAAACTTTGTGAATTATAAAGCTTGTCACAACCAGGTTTAATATTTTAAAGCGTTTTTGAAAATGTAAAGAAACTTGAACTGGACCATCTGTGTTATTTAAGAGTTGAGACTTAAATTAAGTGTGGTTTTAAAGTCAGTAAAATATATTTTTGTTGGGGAAGGGTTTGAAACTTGCTTTCTCTTTCTCTGTGTTTTCTAAACTGTGAATGTTGCTCCAAGTTTTAAGGTTTGAAGACATTCTTTTGTTTAACTTTTCTTATGGCAATTTTCTGATGCAAACCTTTAAATAAACATGTTATCAGAGCAAGTCTGCTGTGTGTGTTATTTAAGCTGTACAGACAGTCTCACCTAGGCACAGATTCCATGCAGAATGTATGCCAATAAATGTGAGCGCAATAAATTACCTAATCTAATGATTTGTGTAAAAGTTTAGCAGCAGAGTAAAGCAGCAGATACACAGTGTGACATTTTCTCAATGAACAATTAAATAATGATGTGGAGATTGCAGAATACTTCATTTGGTTTGTCAGATAGTGTGGAGAAACAAAACTGTAAAAGAGGGTTTAAAAATTTCACATTTGTACGGTCATTGGCCGTTAATGACTTTTATGCTTTGAAGAGAGCTCCCCCAAGTGTTAAAGCAGGATATTGCACTTGCCAGAGGACTGTTCCCTCTTTTATAATGAGCGCCCTAATCACAGGATCACCCCATTGAAATTGCCCCATAGAAAACTCACCTAACAGTGACTTCACCCTGTCTCAGACATCACCACCATAATCCCAATCAAAATGAGATTCAAGTGAGCAGCAGGTCGTTTGGGGAGGGGCACTGCTTTTAGCTGGAAAGACTTCCCAAACAGACAGACATTTAAGTGCCACTTTAAAACAGCTTTTGATAATTAAATTGCATACTGATATCAACTGGACTTCAATCACTGACATTTAAAGTTAGGTAGGACACATAATACAATAAACTCGATTTCTTTTTTTTACATTTCCCATTAACCACTTATTATAACTAATTTGACTATTTCAAATTTGTATCACACATTGCTATCCACACATTTGTATCACACATTGCTATTGAATAGTGGGCAGCTGAAAGAATAAGTTTGAGGAAAATGTTACTTACAAATACATACAACTAATTTTGAAAGTTCCTTGACTGACTGTTATATGACTGTAACGAGCAGTTAATTACACATATAATCTGTCTATTACATTACAGGCTCAAATATTTTACCAGACATGTAGTTCATTTATAGGTTATAAATTACACTATAGTGAAAGATATGTGTGAGTTAATGTGAGGTGTCAAAGACAATAGTTCAGACAATTTTACGATAATTTAACGGTAATACCTTTTTGTCTGTTACATTAAAAAAGTGTTGCTGCTACCCATCAACCATAACAATAGGGGGCAGCACTAGATCATTTGGAACACAAGATCATCAACAGAGAAAATTCGAGAAGTTAAGTCCCATCCGGGATTTTAATAGGTGCCATTGTAACAACGCCTCCATTTGTTCAGCCAATCAGATATCTCAAACACAATTTTTTGCCAACGTGTTGCTGGGTAGACACAAAAAACAACAACAGCATTTAAACCCCACATCAACTTGCAGCTTGTGGAGCGAGAGACACGGTCAGTGATTTTCATTTGGACTTCAAGACGTAGTAAGCTATTTGGTAACATTAAGAAACTGTTTTGGGAGTTTGGACGTTCATGAAGTCGACGATAAATTATTTTGACTAACTGCAAGATAGCGCGCTGGTTTTTTGTTGTTGTACGTAAACGTTAATGCTGTTGTTGTGCATTTCACCGTCGCTTGCCTTGGTTGCCAAGTCAAGTAATAAGTTAACAATTGAGGCATCCTTAAACTTAGTAAAAACGGCAATATTTACATTATAAGAATTGACACCAGTGCGGCAACTTTAAAACGTAGTTAATTACTCCTGTTGTTTACTGTAAATAGTTAACGTTAGCTAACCATAGACCAACATACCGTCAATTATTTTCGTCTTTGGAAAGTGCACTACAATGATGCGGCCATTGTTTTGTCTGAGTTGGTGCGTCGTTGCCGCATTAGCTTACGAAGTCATTACAAAAGCGACTTTCTAGGCTAGTATCCAAAACATTTGTGGACACACTTGCAATTTTATGGAAATATTCAAGATAGCAACGTCAGTTATTAGCTAGCTAAATTAGCAGAATCAGTGCTTGGTGATTTGGGATAGGGGGAGGGGCATGGCTTGACATGTTAGTGTTTATGTTTGCACCAGATGCGCATAGAAATTCATCGACTTGTTTTTATCATTTCAGGTTGGCCTGTCTACGTTTAATTAATTCTAACAGTACTAATCCCCGTTTCAAAACGATGGCAAATGACTGCGAGGCATGGCTGAACGCAAACCCTCTGGGTAAGTTATCTCTACAGTTAAGCTGTTTTTAAATGCCCGTCTGAGACTTCCCCGTTCCTTTGATGTGTTGGGCAGTGGGGATGTTGATGGCTCGATGATTACTGACTGCTGTTCCTACATAACAATTTGATCCATCTAATCAAAAGTGGTGGTCCAAATTGCTACGTTTATTTCATTTATTGATTATAATCTAACAGAATTACTTCCAATGACCAGACATTATTTGGTTTGCCCTGTTGACTAGTCCTGCAATCAATGAATACATTTTAACTCCTCTCTCGCCACTTTGCCGCCTTTCTCCAACGCCCACCAACAGACGCAGATGACCTGAGCGACTCGTTTCAGTCAGGCGATGAGGAGAATGGCATTTACACCAACAATATAAAGAACGAAATCAATGGCAACTGGATTTCGGCACCTACATCCAGCAGCAGCATCCACGAGGCCCGTCTCAAAGCCAAAGCAAAGAGGAGACTGAGAAAAACCTCTTCCAGGGACTCTGGGAGAGGAGACTCGCTTAGCGATAACGGTGACGTCTCCCGGGGCACCAATGGCACTGTACCCCCGACCAGCCCCAAGAGCAAACTGCTGGACAGGAAGTCCCGGGCTGGGAAGGGAAGAGGTCTACCAAAGAAAGGTATGGGAGTTCACTATATGTGGTTATACGTAATAATGCGTGTTTTACAGTTTTATGGTCACGTTACGGTTAGAGAAAAGTTATGTTGTAGGGGAGTATTTGTAAGCAAAAAAACAGGGTAGAGTGTGGTCTATGGCCTGTATACCATCGGTAAGAGCTGTTCTTATGCACGACACATCGGAGAGTGCCCGGATACGGCACATACCCATGAGATACTGGCAATATAACCGTATAAAAACACAGTTACACCAGTAGAATATTATGTGATGTGAATGTAAATCACTGTCACAATAATTGTTTGAATCACGTAATACTGAACAGGCGGAATATTGTTGCTATGTATTATTTTACCAGCTGAAATATGAGCAGCCTTTTGAGAAACACTCCAATATGAAAATGTCTTGTGTATATTTATCTCATGTATCCAGATATTACACCCCATATTTCCACACTGGTGACCAACTGACCTGATAGCTCTGATCTTTCTCTACAATTGCCAGGCCAATAGTAAACCAATTAGCTTAAACAAATGGCCAAAAGGAGCCTGGGGAGCTCAAACGCTTGTCAGCACACCATTTATCTCTGTTTGTCATCCATCTGCTCAATGGTTTCCTGGTCCCAGAACATTCCACTAGTAGCCATTGGGAAACCTGCATCTGGTTTGCGGAGATTAAAAATATGCTCTGTGACATAGGTGACTAATGTTGCTGATGATTTATAGGCCATGTTTCATCATCAAGTAGTTGGATGAAATATTGTGCCCTGTAGTATTCAAAAGATTCTCATATCTAACAGGCTTGAAACAAATATAGAGGTTTTGTCTGAAGATATGCATTCTAAGCAATAAAAAACAAGCTGGTGGTTTGTTGTAGAAAACCTCATCTTTCAATGGCCCCCTGGCCAACATATCTAACTAACCTAAATTGTTCTCCAACAACACAACCGTGACTCCATTCTAATCTTTTGGTTGCATGTATATTACTCTTCTCACTGCTAATCTAGTAAGGGCTCTTTAATCGCCCTCTAGATAACCGAGGCGCAATGCGTTTATAGAGCGGAATCTGCTACCCACAGAAAACACTTTGCCCCTCCCCCAGCACTCATCCTTTGGGTCCATAGTGTCAGAGACTTAGAAGAGCATTGCCGCTGTTACTACTCACAATACACTGCTCAGTGGATTGACAACGTACTGTTTATGGGGGGGGGGGGGGGGGGGTTTATGATTCCAAGGAAGTGTAGCCTTTCCCAAAATACCTCTGGAGATAACTCATGGTGTTACGTGTTAAATCTGCCACAGTCAAGAGCTAGCTGCTTCTGGTGGAACATAGCAAATTGTATGTCACTGTTTACAGTATCCCTACGTTAGCTGGCCAAGCTAGTTTTTGTGACTGTCCAATTCCAGAAACGCTTCTCGTCGGTGCACAAAACACCTCAGGATGTAAAATGGCCTGATATTTAGTTCTTTATCACCATGTTGGATCATGCCAAATGAGCGTAATGTCCTGGACCACAGAGATTGTAAATATGATCTGGTAATGTAGCAAACACAACGACAGCGTTAGATGTAATTCAACATCACTGTTGTTTGCTCCTTGGGGTTTGAGGCCAGGTGTTTTGTAAAAGCAATTTGTGACAACTGCTGATGTAAAAAGGGCTTTATAAATACATTTGATTGATGTAGTAATGGTTGTTTGTAGTTCTGTAGTAGATTGATGATGATGACATATGTATTGGATTTGACATGTGAATGAGTATCGCGTTGCAGTCCTTTATACAAAGAATAACCTAAATGTAGGCCAGTTATGCTGACGAGGAACCATCTTTCCCCCACCGGTTTCCATGTAAATTCTGTTGTTGGGTAGTTTTCCGACTTTGAAGTGTAACAAAAACAATTGTGTGTAACCCCGTTAGGCGTTTATAGTAGTACATCAAAGTGGAATCTGCCAAGTTTGCACACTAAGTGGGCAGGGCTAAATATAGAACACAAACATGGAGGGTGGGACTTGAGACTTATGAATATGTAGGGACCTAGACAAGCTGCGCTGCTTTGGAAATTGCCACCTCTATTTAAGAGACCAATCTGTTTCAGCTGGCCTCCAACAGATGTGGCTTTGTGTGGCACACTAATGAGGTTTTTAATTTGTCTTTCCGTCTGTTATAAATAGTTTTTTTACATAGGCCAATTTTAATTTTGCAATAAAACACTCCTTATCAAATATGTTAAGCAAAGTCACAGTGTAAACACATTATACATTTGGAAAGGAGGTTGTGCTATTCTCTCATTGATTATAGATCTGCTAGGTTGCTAGCCTGATTTATTTTATTAATTGTGATTCATCTTCGATACTGGTATTGAATAATTACTACATGAAATAAGTCATCAAAAGTAATGACATAGTGCATTATCTAGCTAGCCAGCTGTGTGGACATATTGGGCATATGGTTGTTTGCTCTGAGTAGACCAGGTTTGCTGTTGACCTGCATGGATTTGGGTCTCTCAAGCCATGCATGTATGGATAGGTGCACAGAATCTCTATATAGAAAAGAGCAGACCCACCACCTAAAACTGTACTTATGAGACGAGCAGGGCAAAGGGGAATGTGCTCTGCACAGAAAATGCCCCATCGGCGTTACCTGCCAGGTACAGGCCCAGGTAACGAGACTGGGAAGGTTTTTAGCTTTTTATTGTCTGGTATTTGTACTACCAGTGTGCTTCATTCTCATGGATTTGATCCTTTCGCTAAGTCAAGCTACCCTAGCTAGCAGGTGAAAAGACATGCTCCACCCCCAGGGAAAAGAGCTATACTTTCCAGTACCCCATTGCCCACCGGATCAATCTCTCTGATGTGCCCCAATGTGTTCTGGGGCCTCTACAATTACAAATTAGGCACTACATGCCGACAAGGTGAAAATTAGCCAACAGTTTACTGTAATTGCTCCGTCGTTGCTGTAAAATGAGAATATGTTTTCAGTCCATTTTTATCTGTCAAAACGGGTAGAAAGGGAAATGGAGTTATCACCTTTTTTTCTCTGCCTGTGATGTTTTGATGCAATGTGACGTCATAGGCCGTTGACTCTCCTTAAAGCCCCTTTGAAGGTGGTTTCCATCGTTTCGTTTCAGTTCACTGAAGGCTGACATCCTGTCACATGGGCCGAACGTGGCTCTTTGTGTGTGTGTGTGTGTGTTTGGCCATGTGCGGGTGTGTATACTGTTCAAAAGGTGCATTGAACTACTGTGCTCCCTTGTCTAGTCAGCACAGTGGTTCTGTGTACTGTTTATAGTGTAAGCTTTGCACTGTAATGTGACCATACCGCTACAGGTGCTTGTGGGCATTGCTAAAGAAATATGCCAATGAGTGCACTGTTTTTGCCCGATGAGAAGTGTGGACCCTGTTTGGAAAATGGCGTCACTGGCCAGCCTAACGGGACGTTGTCCTTGTGCTTTGTCCATTGTGCAGGCGGGGCTGGAGGCAAAGGAGTGTGGGGGCCACCTGGAGAAGTGTACGACCTGGAGGAGGTTGACGTTAAAGACCCCAACTACGATGAAGCTCAGGTATGGAACCAGTTACGACTTCTGACCCCGTGACTAAAATGCAGTGTGAACAGAAACACAGAGAAACCCCACGACCCAAGTCATTAGATGGCAATTTAACTGGGTCCAAGTTTTCCGGTCATAGAAAAAGAAACGGGCTTCGTGCTTACGAGCTGCTTCGGCACTGACCGCGGCCTTCAGCGGTTAATGTTATCAGCGAAACCTGCTATACTAGTTGCGCCGCATCACGTTCCGGTCGCAGTGTCTTTCCCGTCCTGTCGATTTGAATAACGGCCCGGTCGATTTGGGTTGGTTTCCTTGACGACACGCTGCCGGGGTGTTTGCTGAGGTCTGTGCTCCGCGTCGTTCACAGGAGAGCTGCGTGTATGCCACGGTCGTCCCTCCACTGGAAGAGGGGGACTTCGAGAAGACCATCACTCCCATAGTGCAGGAGTACTTTGAACACGGCGACACCAATGAAGTAGCGGTAAGCCGGCTACTGTTTTAACGCTGACAATCTGATTGATAAGATTTTTTTTTTGGGGGGGGGGGGGGGGGGGGTTCTATTTGATTCCGTGTGTTATTTCATAGTTTTGATGTCTCCAGTATTTTTCTGCAATTTGGGAAATGGTAAAAAAAATTAATAAAACTAATGCACTCGAATGAGTGGGTGTGTCCAAGCTTTTGACTGGTACTGTAATGTGTGGTGTAGTAGGGGATACTGGTTTGACAAAGACATTTACAGTGTGGCTGAGGTTTTTATTTCCAACCATCCACATTCCTCCAGTGAGCGACCCCTGTGTCGGATCCGTAGCAGGGGTTGTTAACTCCCTGAATTAGCAGGTAGCTGACCCCGAGCCGCTGTGTCTCCCCAGGAGCTCCTAGCGGAGCTGAACTTGGGCTCCATGTCGAGCGGCGTGCCCGTGCTGGCTGTGTCCCTGGCCCTGGAGGCTAAGGCCAGCCACCGGGAGCTCACATCCAGACTGCTGACGTACCTGTGTGGCCGCGTGCTGAGCCATAAGGACGTGGAGAGCTCCTTTGATAAGTTGCTCCGGGAGCTGCCCGACCTGGTGCTGGACACGCCGGGGGCTGCTCAGGTAGGTTGTCCGTGATGCGTGTCTACAGTTACAGTCCCCTTTATTATTTATTCAGGGCAAAAATATATATTTGTTTTGCAACGCAAATTATGACATTGAATGGTGAAATGCATGTTTTTTGTTAATGTATTCCTCCTGAAAAGGTTTACAAAAGTTTTGTTGGCGCCTGACTTGAACTGTGTACTGCAGCAAATGTGCAGTGAGTGGCTTAAATTCTCTTTTTGATAATGCCACACTGTCTGTTTTGCAGAAGTTATTCTCTGATTGGTCTAAATTTGGAAGCCCTCAGATAATATGTAGGAAACGGTTGATTTTGAGGAATTCTTTAAATACTAGAGTGAAGGATTACAAGGGCATGTGTGTAGTGCCTAACAGTGTTTCCCAATCCTGACTAACTGCCTCTAATCACCTATTAAAACAAACAGCATTGACAGATTTTTGTGCCACACCCACGTCGGTTAATACTCTAAAAATAGTTTCAAGTTCTGTGCAGATTCATTTTTCTCTTGTTAACAAACAAAAGGAAAAACAAAGAGCCCTGACAGCCCCTGTCCCTAGATCTACTCCAATACTCTGTTATTTGTAGATTACTGTGATCACTATAAGCTTACACGCATGGATTTAGCTTTAATCTAACTTGATTTTACCCCCCAGAGTGGTCCATTCTCTACCAGTTGATCAGGGACTCTTTAAAGAATAAATGTGCGCCACTAACTTGGTCTAAAGACGGACTGAAGGTCTGATGTGAACAGTGCCTTAGTGGTCTTTGAAGACCTTTGCCAAAGTGCTTGTTTAATCCTCCCAGATCCACCACACCCTACCCTGGCAGTGCCTACCTTCTGTTTCCTGTCACCGATATGTAGGTCTGGTACTAGTTCTGGTGGGGTGGACGGACGAGGGGGAGTAGTTGCCCGGCGGATGACGCTGTGGTTCAGTAATTGAATGGGAAAGGGTCGAGAGGGATGAGTGTCGGCTCGCGCAGCGCAGACATGCGATATTTCGCCTCATTGTCTCCGCAGCGCTAGGCCCCCCCCCCCCAAAAAAAAAGCAAGCTCAGCGTAGGAGGCTGCTAAAGCGGTTTACTCAACCCCCCCCCCCTGTCTCTTATCTTTCTGTGTCCCGCTCTCACTTTCTCTTTCCACCTACTCGTGTTTTCTCCCTCTGTCTATTCTTCCATCTGACTGGGCAGTCTCACTCTCTCTCTCTCTCTCTCTCTCTCTCTCTCTCTCTCTCTCTCTCTCCTATTCTTCCATCTGACTGGGCAGTCTCTCTCTCTCCTATTCTTCCATCTGACTGGGCAGTCTCTCTCACCCCTCTGACTGTTAAGACCGGTTCTGGTCAGATGACTTTGGAGCTCTCCCTCGTCTGCACAGACACAATGGCTCGTTAGTGACAGGCTTTGTCCAGTTTGTACAGTCCAGAACAGTGAGGCCGGTGCTTTTCCTCCCCCCTCTTCTCCTCCATCCCTCGTTCCGTCGCCCCGTCTCTGAGTCATAGGCATGGGTGTCTCTCTTGCTCTCGGTCAACAAATGCACAGGCCGTGGGGCCACCTCTGCTGTCATCCCAAACAGCAGGCGTGTTTACTCATCCGTCCAGCCCTTTGTCCCTCCGTTGGCTGACTCCCCCTGCCCGCACGTGGGCGGGTTGTGGCCTGTGTTCTCCGGCACGCACATGCCAACTGAACTGATCTATGGATGTTCGGGTTCATTTTAATTGTTGAACTTCAAATGCATTACCTTCCCTGCTGAGCTTCAGGCGAGGTGGTCCAGGCCCATGGGTGTTTATCTACTCCCTGGTTGAACTGTAGCCTTGGGTGGACTGAGGTTCCAAGGGTGGGGGGTTAGTGATTGGCCTCCATTCTGACCTTGGCTGTAAGTTATGCAGCCCCATTGTGTGTGCGCGTTATCTTTGTTTTCCTTTGTCTTTCAGCTCGTTGGTCAATTCATCGCCCGGGCTGTGAGGGACAAGATCCTTTCTAAGAGCTACTTGGATGGCTACAAAGGCCGTGTCGACTGTGTACATGCAAGGTTTGTGTCTGCATCTGCGTCTCCTGAACACAGAGCCCCTCCCCCTCTCGCATTTCCACACGGCACGATCGCCGCAGTGTTGGTGTGACAGCAGGTGGCTGGGCAGTTTGTTGGGTGTGTCCCAAAGCTTTTGGGGAGTGTTTCCTAAATATATGACATGGTCTCCATCCCGTCAAGGCGTTTAGAGGGACCCGTGGGAGAGGTTGTTCATGGGAGTTAGGAGGGAATGACAGGGAACTAGTGGGACCAGGTACCCCCTGATACTGTGACGGCAGGGTCCCAGCCCACTGACCTTCCACATCCAACTGTGTCTCCATGCAGGGCGGCCCTGGATCGGGCGGCGGTGCTGCTGAAGATGAGAATGGACGGCCTGCGTGTGGACAAGGTCTGGGGCGCGGGAGGGGGTCAGAGACCTGTCACGCAGCTCGTCAAGGAGGTGAGGCCAGTCTCGCGCCGCAACATTGGGCCCGACTCTCTGTCCATTGAAGTGTAGAAATGCCTGAGGAAAATGATGTGAATTGGGGAAATAAATTAATATTATCTGTCATTGGCCATATAGCGTGATGACATCTAGAGCTGGCCTGGACAAAAAAGGGAAAATCTTGACCGATGGTTGAGCAGTTTCTTGACCAACCGATATTGCTCATGTTTTGCTATATGTACTTCTTTATTTAGTAGACACACTTTTTTGTCCTGAAAGTCAGCTGGTGGCCAAGAAATCGCTGAACGACATCCTGAGAATGTCCTGCTAAATCATCCTAATGTTCTGAATTGTGCTGTTTTATTTGGTCACCCTAGTACTACTCTAATGAAAGTTGGTAAGCTAACACAGTGAAAGGGTCCCGTGTTCACAGAATATTGGCCGACATCTGAGCTGCCACAAGTGACACCACGTAAATATCTCAGACATTTCTGAACTATAAGTAAACAGCTTTGATGTCTTCTGCCTTTTCCCCCCGTATCAGTTTTATCTGTGAAGGTGAACAGTGGACTGTAGATGTACTTTTTATCTCCGCTTATGTCAGATGACCCTGTTGCTGAAGGAGTATATTTTGTCTGGAGACAACCAGGAAGCCGAGAGATGTCTGAGAGAACTAGAGGTACCTCACTTCCACCACGAGTTTGTCTATGAGGTAAGCGGCAGCCACTCCATTGGGGTTTTCTCTGTATTTTTATTTTGTTTCATATTTCCTAAATGTTTTTTTGTGTGAATTGCAAGCAGTAACTGTAACACGAGTGTCAAACTAAATCAGGGATGAGTTTCTGCAGGGTTTTGCCCCTTATCTTATTAAGGCCACTAAAAGTTCCAAGACTTCATTGGAGATTAATTGAAAGTTAACAAATAAAATGAAAAAATCTGTCAGTCAGACCATTCTTAGAATGACTTTGACAGCCCTGGTTTAATAATACTTCATTCCTGATACAGACATTTTAACTAAACATGACCGAACTTCATAAAGCTTAATACGACATCGGTTTTCTTCCTATTGTCAGGCAGTTGTCATGGTGCTAGAGTCCAAAGGAGAGAAAACACTCAAAATGGTGCTGCAGCTGCTGAAGTTTCTGTGGGTGTCCTCTGTCATTACTGTGGACCAAATGAGACGGGTAAGCTTGGGCACCACCTGGTGGTCACACTCTAGCATTGCAGCGCAAACGGTGCCCTCTTGTGTTGGAACTGTATTTTCTCCGGTTTGAGGACCAAAAACGTTATAGAATATATATATATATTTATTTATTTTAACTTCAAAAATGAAGTAGTAAATGAATGAATTCATACAATGGATCTCCTCGTTGAATGTTTACTTGCTGCTGCACAAGTGTTTTCACTTGAAAGTATACTCAAAGCCACTTTTTATGACATGAGAATTATTTTATTTGCAGGGATATGAAAGAGTTTACATGGATATAGCTGAAATTAACATTGATGTCCCTCGTGCGTACTTCATCTTGGAGCATTTTGTCGACAAGAGTTTCAGTGCTGGCTTCATATGTGAAAATCTGAGGGACCTTTGTCCTTCTCGGTAAGTGAGATTTGCTGTACACACATCCAGGCATTATTGGTAATATGTGGATGTGTTCATAGACGTTTTGTCTGTTTTCACAGGGGCCGGAAGAGGTTTGTGAGCGAGGGCGACGGTGGTCGCTTTAAACTGGAAAGCTACTGAGGACCCATTTTGTTCCAGATGTGTTCTGTAAAACTAAAGCTAGTTTTTACTATGATACATATTTTGTCATAATGGTTGGGTACAAAGCTGTTTTTCCCCCCCCTCTTAAACAGTGGAAACATGTACATTTCTGGGAAAGGGGGGTGGGGTTCTAAAAATTCATAAAATGGCACTTTGTTTTTGGTTTTTTTTAGGTTGAAAAGAAGTTAGTAGACGACACACCACTTTAAGGTGTTTGAGTATACATTTATAAGCTAAAATCCAGAAAGTGCCACACCTTATGATGACTGAGTCATTCCAAGTTGTTTTTTGTATTTTCCTCTTGATTTCACTGCCACTTCCTTGTTTTCTAGACCAAATCAGTGTTTGTACAGAAATTCTGGTTTGTGAGTATGAAGCTTTATAATAATAATAAAAAAAAAAGGGGGTCAGGGGTGGCACAGATTGTTGTTTCAAAGCAATACTTCTCTCAGCGGCTGTTGTCTGTTCTATACATCAAGTGTAGGAGTTATGCAAGAGAGCACAGATTTGGATACTAGGCTAGTCTGTGTCAATGCTATGCTCCTGTTTTTTTCTCCTTTAGCTCAAAGATGTCATCACTCAAAGTAATTAATTTAGAGCTTGGACATTAGGACCTGGCTGGGATCATTCAAAACAAAATGGTGTCCAGGATTATTTTTATATTTGGGAAACACTGTTGTGCAAAATAATGTACCAAGTTTAATTGCTCCCTGTTTGTCTGAAGTTCAGTAAATTGGTTTACAAAATGTATGCTACTGTCTGAACTGATGTAGATGGATGAAAAATGACCTCAGTATTAGAATTTTAATCCAGGACCATCAAAAAAGGTTTGAAGAATTTATTCACAACATCAAAAGGAAACATTACATTACATACTCTTAATTCAACCTCTCAGAAATTAAACATTTACAATATTCACAGCTAGTACACATTTTCATAAACCTATAGAATATGTTGAGACCTTGATGCCATAGCATAGTTGGCGACAGAGAAGTTGCAAAGGTTGTTTGTGTTAACTTCTGGCCTTAAATGTGTCTGCTTAAACGATTCTGGCTGTCGTCCATTTTGTGTCTACAGTGGCTATGACTCCATGAGCTGCAGCCCTGCAGACTGTACATTTGACTGTAGCTGCTCCTGCTGCCCATTATGCGTTCTACTGAAACTGTAGTGACTATTGACCTATTTTAGAGTTCACTGAACCTAACCCTCCTTGAACTGCTGTCCACCATTGGTATCTACTGTGGCTCTCGGTCTTTCCGTGCCAGTTCCTGTTGCTTGATTGCTTCCTGGGCATCCAGCTGCATCTTCTCCAGTTTCTCAAGGGTAACTGATTTGAGAGGCAGCAGCTTGGGCTTACACAGCACCATAGTTGGCACATCCTCCATGGACAACTGACCTGCAAATGACAGCAAAACCAACAGTGAGAAGTTACAGGTGAGGCTTGTCATGTAGTTGTTGGATGGCATACAGTATCCACAGGGTATATCAAAGGACATCAAATAGTCTGAACCCAGGTCCCTTGTGTGACAAGATTGGATGAGCCCACAATGCTGAGATGCCTATGCATTTACAACTCATACTCCAGATTACTTGCTAACAACAACTGATGTCCATCACACTGTTCTATATGCCATTTTGCAATTATCCATTGAGAATACTGTTGGCGAGTGTTGACGGAAAGTAAAAACTGGTGGGCTGTATCCGTGTACATGTTTGGGGTCTGGAACAGGTTTTAGCACTAGATGGCAGTGAGGTATTTTCCGTTGGAGTAAAACGTAAGAACAGAACATGGGTTAGCTGTTGACACACTTGTGTGTTTCTCCTACTGAAAGGGGATTTGCTTGTACTGAGTTGCATAATGATCTACTTATGCTTGGCTGGATCACGATTGATAATATTCACCTTGTTTGGGCAAAACTTCTCGAAACATTGATTTGACTTCAGGCATTGTCTGTGTTGGTCCAGCTGAAATGGAATAACGAACGGTTCAAATAATTAAAATTTTTGCTAATTATAATGAACGATAATTTAGCTAGTTTATAAGCTTAGCTAGTTAACAAGCTAACATAACGTTCGCAAATGTAGCACTAAAAGGACAGTTGACACAGCTGTAGAAAGAACATTCACGACCCCTAGAACATGAACGATTACAAAACAGTACCCAATCACTCTGACAACGATATATTTACACAAAATGAATGCATTGTATACATACCGAAAGCTCAAAAAACAGTTGACGAAGTCCGCCGAACAACAAACCAATCTGTGACCACTTCCGGGATTGTCATTCTTCTTCTTCTCCTTCTAAAATTTACCAAGTGCATCACACTGCTGCTGTCTAGTGGACACTATTGGAAGTTGATATTGAGTTTGTCAAGGTCCTTACATCATAATAAATACAGACAACTCACAAAAGTGTCTTTACATCGTTATATTTAAACATATTTATATTCTAGATAAATACAGTGCAAATATTTAATCTGTAAAGATATGTGGTGTTTAAAATGAATTGAATTGACCTTATCCGAACATTTCTTATGTAGTACTAATCTATCAATTTGAATGACTGTATGTACTAATTATATTAAACATACTAGCCATATATTTTACGGGCTTTAAACGCATTGTCTCTCTTAGGAAAACGTTTAGAATGGAGGCGTTTGTAATGGGGGTGTCTTTTTTGTACTTCTATATTATTTTAGGATGACAATATAATAAGCATAGTGATGAAAAGCTCCAACTTTTCATCACTTGCAATGTCTACTTTCAAGAAAGAGTCGTTACACGGTATATTTGGTTATGCGTGCGTGCGTGTGACGCAATTTAGTGGTGGGGAGGGGACCAGAGTAACAGTGGTAGGAAAGAGGAGGAAGCAGGGATGGCCGAGTCACACCTCTGAAGGTAAAACAGTTATATTATTTCATGCCTTTCAATTTGCCCTTATATCATGCTCCTGTTTTTATGGCTGGGTCATTTAATGTCCCATGTTTCAACCGTGTTACTCGATTGATGACGAAGAACTATTGCCTTTCCGTAGGTTGAGAACGCAATCTTTTGTTCAAGCTTCGTTCGGAATGGCCGCTGTTTTGAGAATGTGTTTTCTTGTTTTCTCATGTTCAGTGCTTGAGCGATAAAAGGAAGCAGTAAAAATGAAAGCAATATCACTGCCCCTAATGCCATTGTGTCAATCTGTAAAATAAGATTGATTTGGACAAACCGTATTTAGTTGTCAGTACTGTAGAGCAATGTAGCTACTGATTTGAGCCGCGCGATCGAGTGGTTGTGTGCTTGCAGCGGCTTGTTTCCCGTGATAAGCTCGCAATGGTCGGGATGGTTTTCCACGTCTGACAGCTGCTTTGGTACGGGCCTGCGAGAACCGCAGAGTCAGAGTGGTTGATCGAAAACTAGCTGTTTGAATTAATTCTTTTTGATAGATAAGAACATCTACTGATAGTTGTATATTATTCCACAACATGGATTTGGCATAGTTTGCTCGTAGACTTGACTGAATCTGGTGGCAAAAAATAGCCAGCATAGCTAGTTAACTAGTTTCTGACGTTAGCTTGCTGTGTTGACGTTTCGTCTTTTTATTTTATGACTGGCAGTTGAAACGATTTAGCAGGCTAACTACTGGGTTTTGTTGGCAAGCACGCGAAACAATAAATAAAACAATACACGTGTTTCCACACCAACTTAGCTGCTAGTTTTTTTGCTTTGAGTATCAGTTCGTGGGGAAGCTACTGTGTCTACATAACGTTATGTGGCTAGCCTTTTGACAAGAAACAAAACCACCCCCACCGTTGGCTGCTCTAACATACACACAGCAGGTTGGCTTACGTCTCGTTCTTACGCAAATCAATCGGGATCTTGGAACGAAGCTGGACTTCTCCTAACCGTGCCACGGCTTTTATTGATAATCTCGCTTTCCGCGTATTTGTTATTGGCATGGTGACATCCTGGCTGCCCGGGCTGTTCGCTGCTGGTCATCCAGCTAACTAGCTAGCAACTGCCACCTCACCAGTGGATCTTTTACCGTCAGTATTTAGCCCTATTATGGTGGTAATAATCATTATAGTCAGTGGTTTGTAGGCCTACCTAGTCCAGTAAATGATTTGTTGAAAAGGGAAATTATTTGTTATGGCAAAAGAGAGCTGTAAAACCATTTATTTAGAAGTGGGCATAGGAAGATTGTTCCAGCCACAAATACGCCAGCCCAGATGTATTTTAAGTTTGTAGGGATTGTATCATACCAGAAAGTTGAAGTTGCTACAATATTTCTATAATACTTTTCGGCTAAGCATGTCTGTATATGCGGATGCTTATGCAATCCTCAAAGGAGTGGACTGAGAGAAAATTGGCAAGTCTTGTGAAAACAGTACACAACATGGAAGGACTTGGCAGGATTGCTAGTAGTAATGGCTTTGCCCAAGATGTCCACTGGAGATTGTCTACTTCACACCGGCAAAGGCTAAGCAATTAGCACACTAATTGAGGTGAGCTACAGTGGTGATGGGGATTGTGGATGACATAACGATTGGGGACGGATTTGCTTATGTTTTGGTATATTAATACTGGTAGTAGTTTGGGCATGTTTAATTCCTGCCATCATCTGAAAAAACAACAGTAACACAATCATGTAAACAAAGGTTAGTCACATCTTAAGGATTTTGGCCTCTTGGGATTTGTAGTCTCAGAAATGCATCAGTGTGTTATTGGGAAGTTGATAACCTCGTCAGAAAAGATCCCCATGTTATATTCGTGGCATGTTAGCCCCTGTATCTACAATGCCCCTCTGGTGTGTTGTCATTTATGTATAGCCATTGCCTATTTTATGAAGGCAGGGTTTATGCATACAATGCATGTATTCCTTGTAACAAATAGTTTGGAACTGCGCAAAAAATATCACAGATGATACAAATGTTTTAGCAGCCCCTTTAAGTGCAGTGGTTACCATGGTAACAGTTTCCCCCTCTGTCATTTGCTTGCTTGTATCTGACTAGACTGTAGTAACCTGGTCTCTCTGCTAGAAGTTGTTTAAACTGAAACCTAAACCTCAGCAAAACAATCTAAGTATACTAGAAAGAATCTGTGGAGATTTTAGGGGGAGATGTTTCTTTTATTTATTTTTTGTGGGTCGGATGCCTACTCTGGGTCGCACTGCTGTGGTTGGTGCAATCCATGATGGTTTTGGGTTTGTCTGCAGGTTTGTGTGGGGGTGTAGGTTGCATTAAACAAATAAACAGAGTTGATATTATGCAAATTCAGATGGTTTGCACTACAGGTAGATAATGTCTACTCTCTAATGGCTGATCTGCTCCCAGTAAAAAAAAACAAAAAACACTTGTTTTAGACTTGGTGCTGAACCCCCTATTCCTCTGGTATCTTGTGCTTATAAACCACTATTGGTCTCCTATGTAACACTAGGTCAGCTTTTTGCAGCAAATTGTCTTATCTGAAGTATTGTAAAATGCTCTCATAGGTTACAAGACTTGAATGGTACAATGCTTTCCACCCAGAAAAATTTTATCATATTTTTTTCCACATAAGCCAAATGTATCCATAATTATATTCGTTGGTAACTGTTTTATTATCAATGTTAACAATTGTTGGACTGGGATGTCTGTGGGGTTTGTTACAGCATTAAACCTGTAACTTCATTCTTTGTGTTTTTGATATTCACCACCCTAGTTTCTTTTTAGTAGGCCAAGGCTGAATGTGTAACAATGCACTTGGCTAACCTAAGCCAGTGAGCCTCTGACCATAACATTATGAGGTGTTGCACTTCCATAGCCGCCAACTAGTCACTAGTTAATGCAAAACTGTTTTATGGTACGTGCCATTAGCCAGCCCCCATACAATGTTAACCCTGTTTGACGGGTTCCGTCACTGAATAGTGTGGTAAAAGCACCTCGCTGAATTACCATCTACCGCAAAGTATGCATGAAACGAGCATAGTGCAAACATCGGAGTAAATATTTCTCTGTATAAAAGGTGACAATATAAACAAAAAGCAAAAAAAAATCCTCCAGAAAGAATACTTCTACAATGCTGAAATAGTCATAGTCAATGCCGGCCCATCGCTGCGGTCAGATGCTTGGCTGTGTACAGTGTTCGTAATCCATTGGCCTACAGAGCAGTTTTATGCCCGTCGCTTTGTCATTCAGGGTTCGACGGGACCTCTTTGACCTCTAAAGGTCTTCTGACTTGTCGGGGGCCTAGTGCTTTGAAGACCGCTACCTCCCAAAGATCTCACACACCCACACGCCCCCCCCCCCCCTATTCTCAGCAGCAGTGCTAACCTTTACATTGGCTTCGGTCTGTAGCCGTTTGAGACGGGACCACGCAGAACACCACAGAGCTAGAATTAACTAGAACTTCAATGCATGGAAATTTGTGGGGTTCATGTTTCAATATCATTAGTAAATCTTGACTAAGTTAAAAATATATATATATTTTAGCAGGTCTGCAACAATAAGTTGTCGGCGTGAGACACAGCAACTGCCAAAAAGTAAAGCCATTGTAAAGGGGCATTCACATGATACGTGCAGAAACTGCATTGTGCCGGAGAAAAACTTGAAATTACTTTCAATGGTTGCGCTTTCCTGGCGCACTAAAAAGGCACGGGAAAATGGGAAGTGAGCAGTCTGATGGAACTGCTTGTTATAAAAAAATGGATAGCATTGATCGAATTTCATGTCATTCATTTGTTTATTTATACCTAGCCATGTTTGTTGTTGAATGTGGACTAGTACAGTTGCTAGCCAACGTCAGTAGACATCTTTCTGATCTCGTGCCTTGACTTGCTTTTACGCCCAACCTTGCGTCCGGCACAGCTCACGACCTAGGCCAATCGTAAAATGGAGGAGTTTGCGGTGCTTTGTGCTGTTCATAGGACTCTGTATCGGTTCAGCGTCAATTCCGTAAGGCGCGTTGAAGTGAGAACTATTTCTTGTGAAATGCAATAACACAACGTTCACACAGTTGCACCACTAAACCGGTTGGCTTGGTTAACTTGTGCATATGTTTGTTTACAGTTTGGCAGCGCGAGGTAGCTAAGAGGTCAGGTAAAGGATCTTCTCAAATGCATTGTTGAGTAGTGCCTAACGTCAAGTTCGCAGTAGCAGCTCTGGTTTACAGGCGAGCTTGCTAAGCATTCCCCACATTACGTGTGTGATGGATCACGCCGTGCGTAAAATGCATCTGCGGTTATTGAAAACGAGAGATGTGGTCTGTACCTAATTCCATTAACTGTTTTTAAAGCTGTCAGTTACTAGATTCTCAGCAAGGTCTTACCTTTTATTATCCTTGCTAACTGCAATTCCATGCACATTTCCTCATGTTAAAGCATACTATTTAATGCTATTTTAGCGTACTATTGTACAAAGTTTTCTTTATCACTTTTCAGGACAGTTTAGAATGGCACCTTTCAAACTGAATAGTAAGAGTTTTGTACAGCATCTGTTGCTTTATTGTATGTACATGAAGAAAAACATTGCACTTCTCCTATTTGTTTGATTACTGCTATCGGAAGATATTTTTGTGTTGTGTAAGACGAGGAAAACACATTTCCAGTAAATAAAACACTTGTATTTAATACTATAATTTTTGAAACTCTAATTAATAATCAAAATAGGTGCAGCCTTAATCTCGAACCTTGGCATAAGTTTGTCTTGTATGACTAGGATATGTCAGCTGTTGTAGATTAATTAGCCTATAATTCCCTACATCAATTAGCTTAGCCTAGCATGGCATGTCACTCAACCTTTTGTCTTTAGCCCTTACTCAATACAATTTACATTATATTGCTATTATTGTTATTCATTTTGACTGATTTTTGTTTTGTTTTTTCTTCTCTTTCTTCTTATACAGTGTTCCAAGAGACCAAATTCTTAGAATCTCAATGACCTTTGTAGTCTGAGCTCTCTTCCACCCAGACTGAGTGGGATTACCTACAGTACAATCAAGAGCAATGTGGGCCCTGCCTGCCACTACTGCCACTCCAGTCAAGTCACACTGTCAGAGGATTTACTTCCCCATGACGTTCTGAGAAACGAAAAAGAGAAACGAAACAGTTTGGATCGGCAGGATTTTTTCCTGAAGGCAGATGCTTGTAAATATGAAGGCCCACGCAGGTATATATTGAGGACATACGCGAAGGCTGCCTCTCAACCTTCTCCTGCTCCATGCCCATTTGTCCCGCCTCCGTCACATTTCTCTGAGGGGGCAAAAAATAAAACAAAATAAACCGTCTGGAGTAACCGCCGGGACGTTACGGACCCATGAGCGACTCTGCAGGAGGTCCGACAACCACGTCGACGACATGAGTAGTACTTTAGGCAACAAAGACAAGGACCCGAAAGAGAAGGACCCGAAAGGAGGTCCGGCCACGGGGAAAGAAAGGGAAAAAGAGGCCAAGGCTGCCCTGGCTGGATTGGGAGGTAAAGATGTCGGCAAGGAGCCCAAGACCAAAGGTAAAGACGCCAAAGACGGAAAGAAGGATGCGGGTTCCGCGCCGCCCGCCGTCGCCTTTTCCGTGGACAACACGATAAAGAGGCCAAATCCGGCGTCAGGGACGCGGAAAAAGGCCAGCAGTGCAGAGGTGAGATCAATAGGCCCGTAACTGATGGCGAAGGAATGCGACGAATAAGGAATAGCATCTAGATGTTCTCTGACAGTGTTGTCCCATGTTGACGCTTGCATGGGGCCCTTGGGAAAATTTATGTAGGCACCACTTTAAGTCACTTTGGGTAGAAGTGAGTAATAAATGGCGTTTGTATTGTTGTGCGGTTATAGTGTGCATTTTGCATACAACGCTCCCATGTCATGGAGTCGAGGGGTCTCCAACCGATTCAGACCTATTTTGGGAAACAAAAATGAGAATACCAAGTGTTTTTTGATACTGCTTTGCTTTTTATTTGGGCCATTTTCTTCTCCCCTGGAACTTCTATGTGCTCAGTTTACAAGAGAATGTACTGGTTTCATTATGTAGCAAATAAGGAATGTGCCAGCCTTTGATAAGTCTGTAGCCCTTTACAAATAACATACTAAAGAAATGTGTATTTATTTATCCTTCTGCTCGTGGTTCCTTACTTTTTAGTTTTCAGGTTTTGGGGAAAGTTTAGAGTTTGTCTGACCGCCCATGAGGTGTGGTTATTGTTGTTAGCAACTTACTGAGATCAAACACTCAATAGTCAACATGCGAAAAGCGAGTTGCTGTAAGAGTTTAACTTTTTGAGCCTGTAATGCATGAACAGGGTTTGGGTTAATCCCAATGTTACGTTGATAGTAGGTTGGAGCCCGATGTGTTTTTAGACAAGCTACTCGTGAATGGGCTGTGGGCTAACAGTAGGTACCTGTAGGTAACGGTAGCTTGCGTTCCACCCGTTGGAGACCTCTGATTTGGACACATTATAATGCATTGATTTGGGACTCATTACTGCCTAGAATGGTTTTGATCTGCATTTCCCGTTCCAGGTGAGCAAAGAGGTCACCAAGTGCCGCGAGGAGAACTCCACACGTCTGGATCTGTCCAAGCGTTCGATCCAGTCGCTGCCCACCAGCATCAAGGACCTCACCCAGCTGGCCGAGCTCTATCTGTACAGCAACAAGCTCCAGAGTCTCCCCTCAGAAGTGGGCTGTCTATCCGGCCTGGTCACCCTGGCCCTGAGCGAGAACTCCCTCACCAGTCTGCCGGAGTCGCTGGACTCGCTAAAGAAGCTCCGGATGCTGGACCTGAGGCACAATAAACTGAGGGAGATCCCGGGGGTGGTCTACCGGGTCACGTCGCTCACCACGCTGTACTTGAGGTTCAACCGGATCACGGCGGTGGAGCGGGACATCCGGAACCTGGCCAAGTTGACCATGCTCAGCATCCGTGAGAACAAGATCAAACAGCTGCCCGCCGAGATCGGTGAGGGGAAGGGCTGGGCGGTCGCGGAGGAGGGCTGAAGCGGGTGGTGGGGGGTGGTGGCGGGCTAGAACCCATGATTGTGCTCTGGTTCACATGGACAATAAATTTTTCTTGTGCCCTGTGTTTACACAGGGGAGCTTTGCAACCTCATTACCCTGGACGTTGCCCATAACCAGCTGGAACACCTTCCTAAGGAGATTGGCAACTGCACACAGATCACCAACCTTGACCTACAGCACAATGAGCTACTGGACCTACCAGAAACTATAGGTGAGTCTGACTGGGACGTCAGCATAGTCCGTTCTTTATGACCGGTGATCCACGTCGTGGCCCTCAAGCCGACCCCGCAAACAGTCTGTTCACCGTGTAGCCAGCAACGTCTGTATTTGAGCGGTTACACATCTCAAACCCTCGTTGTTGGCTCTTATAGGAAACAAAGTGCTGTAATTTCTATTGGAACTTGTGGCATATTGTACACCCGTCACCAATGCTGCCTAACAGATGGGGTCGATTGTTGTGTTTTTAACTCTTGTCCCATTGCAGGCAACCTGTCGAGCATAAACCGCCTGGGTCTGCGCTACAATAGGTTGTCAGCCATCCCCAGGTCGCTGGCCAAGTGCAGGGAACTGGAAGAGCTTAACCTGGAGAACAACAACATCTCTGTGTTGCCGGAGGCGAGTGGTGCTTCGTCATTGACACGTCCGGGATACGTCACGGTCCCTTAATGTGGACACGTCTTCATCCGGGAGATATCGCCGTAGATTGCTCTGGTTCATCAGCCCGCCGATAACCAAGCGTTCTCCTGCTCTTCTTCCTCCATCCGCAGGGTCTTCTGTCAAGTCTGGTAAACCTGACCAGTCTTACCCTGGCGAGGAACTGTTTCCAGTCCTACCCTGTTGGCGGGCCCTCCCAGTTCTCCACCATCTACTCTCTCAACATGGAGCACAACCGCATCAGCAAGATCCCCTTTGGTATCTTCTCCAGGGCCAAAGTACTCAGCAAACTCAACATGAAGGCAAGACCACGGGGGGGATTTTTTTTGCTGGTGCCGACACATAGTATGGTCCCCCTTTCACATACACTCAGTTTTGCCGACTTATAGTTGACCCTCCATTAGTTTTGATTAATAAATAATGTCAGAGCTGCTGCTTTGATGTTGCTACATGAGGGGGAAAATCCGCTTTACAGCAGGTCCTGGGTCTGAGCCCCATTCCACTACGTACTTGTCTGACTTGGCTATGGATAAACAGTCACATCAAAGTTGCTCAGTTTTTATTCTGATGTATTTCTATCGCAGCGTGTCTTTCTGAAAGAACCTGCTACGGGTCAGACTAACACACAGTATTTAACCTGAATCCAAGGACTGATCTGTAATTTGAGGACCAAATAAATCAGACTTCTTCTCATAAAGATTCTGTCAATTCATTTTCTTGATCTGAGGAGTGCATTTTTAAGTGTCTATCCCATTACACATTTAGTAACGACGGGATACATTTGAAAGTTAATGCATAGTAAAAAAAAAAAACATGGGGCTGGGGAGAAGGTAAAGTAACAATTGTCTGTTGTTGATCCGATTACGTTGTTGTTTACCAGGACAACCAGTTGACGTCTCTGCCTCTAGACTTCGGCACGTGGACCAGTATGGTGGAGCTCAACCTGGCCACCAATCAGCTGACGAAGATCCCGGAGGACATCTGTGGTCTTGTTTCGCTCGAGGTGAGGCCCTGTTACATTCCAGAGGAATTTGGAGTTCTTGCTTTTCCCACACCATTCTCTACTTCCAAAAAATAAATGGAAAAATTGTGATAACTTGTTTCGACGGTGTGTTTTGATCGACTGTTGCTTATTTTGTTTAATGTTATTTTATGTTAAACGCTACAAGTTGTGATAAAGCTGCTTGTCAGTGTTTAAATGTTGCCTTCAGTGTAGTGAAGCTATTCTTTGTTTACAGGTCTTGATTTTGTCCAACAATCTTCTGAAGAAGTTGCCCCATGGTATTGGTAACTTGAGGAAGCTGCGTGAGCTTGACTTGGAGGAGAATAAGTTGGAATCTCTTCCAAATGAAATCGCTTACCTGAAAGATTTACAGGTTCAAACATATTTCCGTACCCTTGTGCTTTGAACTGTAACGACAGGAATGTTCTTTACATCACCTGTTTTGTATTCATGTCTCCTTGTATCATGTGGATGTGTAGACTGAATGAACAACGTGTGTGTGTGTGTGTGTGTGTGTGTGTGTGTGTGTGTGTGTGTTTTAGTTTGTTGCGTCACAGTATTGACATTTTGACTTCCTCCCCATCAGAAACTAGTGTTGACCAATAACCAGCTGACCACGTTGCCCAGAGGGATCGGCCACCTCACCAACCTGACCCACCTGGGTCTGGGGGAGAACTTACTGCAACACCTGCCTGAGGAGATCGGTGAATATGACTTCTAGCTTGGACCGGAGTTGGGTCCGATACACAAACCCTGTGAAACGTTAAAGATCAAAATGTTGTCAGTGGAACTGATCATTCCACGTTATTGTACTGGACCTTTGTCTGACGTGTCCATTATCGATATTCTACTAATTCCCTGTGAAGTGGTTGAGTCAGCCAGTTCAGATATATTAGCATGTTTCAAGCATGTGTTATGGATACTGTTTGCGATCGCCAAATCATTGTATCAACTGCCTGACGATGCACCAGCCCCAGTGCCTCCACGTAAGAACATAACGCTATCTACCCTGCTTGAATTGCTCCGTTCTTCTGTCCCAGGTACACTGGAGAACCTGGAGGAGCTGTACCTCAACGACAACCCCAACCTTCACAGCCTCCCATTCGAGCTGGCCCTGTGCAGCAAGCTGTCCATCATGAGCATTGAGAACTGTCCCCTGAGCCACCTGCCCCCACAGATCGTCGCCGGAGGCCCCTCCTTTATCATCCAGTTCCTGAAGATGCAGGGGCCGTATCGTGCCATGGTCTGAGAGGGCCACAGGTGTGGTCTTGGCTCAAAAAGCCATGGTCTGAGAGGTGATCTGACAGACCACGCCCATGGCCGACAGACCACGCCCATGGCCGACAGACCACGCCCATGGCCGACAGACCACGCCCATGGTATTAAAGACCACAGCCTATGTTTTAACAGACCGCGCCCATGGTATTAAAGACCACAGCCTATGTTTTAACAGACCACGCCCATGGCTGACAGACCACGCCCATGGCTGACAGACCACGCCCATGGCCTGATATTCTGATGTGGATGCCCACCCAGTCAGCCTGTCCTCCCCAACCTGTCTAACTACATGTCATACACTGTTTAAAAAAAGAAATGCGTTAAAAAAAAGACAAAAAAAAAGAACATAACAACAATCAAAATGTACAGAATGTGAGGAGAAAAAATGTCCGGTTCATGCATTATCTATCTATATATCTATCTTATATACGTGAGGAAAAAATACAAAACAAACAAGGCAAATCCTATATTGAGACTGCTTTAGCGTTTCTGTTCAGGAAGCATAGCCATTTAGATGGCCAACTTCCACTATATTTCATTCCCGAATTATGTAAGAAGACAAATTAAAGGGAATTCCACTACTTTTCATTCATATATGGACACCGGGGTTGTGCTGGCGATTAGAAATATGACATGAAAAAGTGGTTGAATTCTCCTTTAATATACATCCACCCCCTTTTGCCAAAACTGATTATGTATATTGGGTGATTGTCAGCTGACATTGCTATATGAGTCTTTTAACATATAAATCATATTCCCAATGCCAACATATTTACAGTAATTAGGCATATGTCTATAAAAAGAGCTTAGGATACAATTGTATGCAAAACATATTTGAAACTTTACTGCTGCTGCCATAATCATGTTGATTTTATTTTTGATTATTCTTTTTTTTTTACACTCCACTAAAGATTTTTATTTGTGTTTTATAGTGAGGTTTGAGGATAAAGAACAAAGGTCTAATGTGGATGTTTTTAATTCACATTAATACATAAACTGTGCCTACATATCCAGGGTGATCTGCTGTTTTGTCTGACTAGTATAACTCAATTGTCCATTAATATTATACAAAGGTATAATTTATTTAAAATATTTTTCTTTTCTGGAATTGTTCGAATAGATTTTTTTAACATGTATTATATTAGTTGTATTTGTTGCAGTCGGGCACAGTTCTATAGAAGTATGTGATAGTTATCGATTCTAATCAATGGCTTGGTTTGAAATAAAACAATTGCAGTAATCGCTCAAAAGTAAGCCGGTAATATGTACAAGAAATGCATAAAAATGTAATGCTAAAAAATAGAACCTTTATCGGACCGACAGTAATTTTAATCATTTTAATGTTTACTCTGTTTGCTACATCTTCTGTTTTGGGGCTCTGTAACTGTAATACAATGTTGAAATGATTGACCGGCCACAACATAAAGAAAGCTGAAGTAAACGTGTCAGCACAGCCAATTACTAATGTCATGGTTACTGTTATTATGGTATGCCAGAAACAAGAATCAAACCCCTATTTGTAATTTTACATCCAGTCTCTTACTGCGTTTTAGTCTTTCTTTTGGATTGCTCATCCTTTGTCTTCTACTTCTTCTGAAACGGTTTGTGAAGATCTCTGACAGTGGAAGAGTTGCTCTGCTCAGCTTTTTGTATTGTCGTTGCTGCTGTTCTTATGCACTTTTTAAATGACCTTGGAATAATCCTCTTAACAATGACAACATCCTAATCTCCTTGGGGGCATTTTGTTTCACAGTGAGGTATTTTATCATGTTAATTTTATAATGATGTGAAATTGATATAATTGTAGATTAATTATGATACAAGCTCTGGTTTAAACCTAAACTAGTAAGTCTGTGTCAGGAGTCAAATTCAGACTATTTGGATTTTGTCCCTATCAATCGTGATGGAAAATTATTAGTTTGAGCTGTATGTCTGATGCTGTTGGTAAGGGATGTATTACAGCACCCCATATCTTGCTCATATGTACAACAAACAATAATGCAATTCATTGAGTTTCACATTGTTAAATTTCACATTGTTGCAATTTGTTTTAATTTTTTATTATAATGTATAATAGGTTTGCTCCGTCACGACTGTACATTACAAAAGGTATATCAAACCAAACACCTTGAAGAGGGCGGAGGAGGCTGAGTACTAAATCATGACTTTAGAAAAATATTTTATTTTAATCAAGTGTTGGTCAATGTTTTTTGGCAGCAGCTGGTGGTTGACATGTTGGGTGTGGACTGGTAATGGGAAAACCAAGGCCTGGGCAGAGCACACACCCAGAAAAAATATACCGCTGCTTCTAATCCTACCAGCAAAACCTGTTGCTGCTTCAGTGTGAAACTTTTCTGAAACATGCTGTAAAATATTGATGGTGGGGGGGGTGAAAAGTGATTTATTCTAAACAACATTGATACAGACTTAACAGAACACTTGTAAAGTAGCCTGGCTGGGACAAATCCATTGACCTCCGATCCTTGACCTCACTCTCGAGGTTGCAGGAGTTCAGAGCGTCTGGTGGTTTTCAAACAGATCAAATTGTTTGGACCGACGAACAACACGGAAAAAACTAAGGTGCATATTTGAGCCTATAGCGTAGTAGTTAGTTACAACACAAATACTTTTTTTTGAAAAGACAAAAAAATGTTAAAAGGGCTTTCTTCTTGTTCTCTATGTACACGCTCAAACTATACCACCAGAGACAACGCATTCCCGGTTTTATATTTTAAAAAAAGCCTCGGAGGAAATGGACAAAACAAATGTATTTCTTTTTTGTTTGTGTTATTGCGTTTATAGATGTAAACAAAATGGAACAGTTGTGAAAATGCCTTCAGTGAGTACATAAGTGAGATGTGCATTAGGGTATGCAGCCTGAAAAATGCTGTTATCCCATATAATCTTAAGTCTGTTTTTGTTAAAGAACATTCTGTGCCATTTGCAAGTGAGGGGTAATTGACACTGATAGTATATATAGGTAACCTGGGACCTGTCAGTCTTAATCGTTCAGTAAGGCATTTATCAAAAACAAGGAATGTAAGTTGAACATGCTTTTGGAATAATGGTTATGACTTTGTCTAGGTTCAGTGTGTTGAGAGTGGTCATGTTTTGGTCTCATATCTGACGGTGAATATATGAGGCGGTGTTTGCGAGCATCGAGAGGGCTTGGAGATGACTAGTAGGTGTTTTTATTTTTTATAGTCTTTGATTTTAGGTCATAATGTGTAAGAATCATGGTAAATTTGATCCTTTTTTTAATATTTTTTTTTTATCTTGTTTTAAATTGTAGAAACGTATTGTCTCAATCCCTTTTCTTGCCTGGCTTAGTTGTATAGGTTACCAAGCTTGTTGAAGAATAATTTAACATGAAGACTTTTTGTCTGGGTCGGAACTAGGGGCATCGATTTGTTGTAAAAAGACAAGATAATGTGGCTAATATTTGGTATCTGCAACAAAAAAAAAATATATATATATCCATTGCGAATAGTATCTGAAGCATTGTGCAGCCTACAATGCTTAACCTACCTATTCTTTGACAAGCAGCCTTAACTGTTTATCTTTGTTTTGTTACTATAGTCTGTGACTGTACCTACCATGTTATATCCAGTAGTTGACTGGTCTGTAAACTGTCATTTCTGGTTTTTGCTTTCTTGCTCTGTACATGCTTATTTTCACCTGGCCTGATCAGTGAATGACAGTTCTTACTTGATCATGATCTAGCCTGGTATCCAAATGGAGGTCTGTACTACTATTCTGGAATGCTTAACTAGTGATCAATGGTGAGACAGTAGCACTTCATTTAGATTCCAGGCTAGCTACTAGGTTACCCCAAGCAGTCCCTAAACCATACAGACCTGCCCAGGCTAAGCCCTAAATTTCCCCACATCCCCACCTTCTCCTCAACTTCCAGTCGATGGTTGCTCACATGGCTAGTTTTTAATCATATAAGACAGATAATCAGTTGTGATATAAATTAGATGAAACATTTCCTGGCCTTTAAGTGACCGGTCTCTTGACCAGGAAGAACTCCTGTCTTTAGTTACAGCCAATAATAACTCGGGCTCTGAGTTTTCTCCCTGATCTCTTCACCTCAAGGTCAGGAAAAACTCCCTGACGCTCATCATGACAAAAGAGCTGACGGTTTAATGGTCAGAAATTAGACGGATCATCTTATTTTCTACTACTAGAACACAGTTCTTTGTTGAAAGATTCCTTTTGTCTCTGTTCAAATATGTGAGTCCAGTATATGCAGACATGGCTACCTCAATGTGAGTCTGCATTTCTGACTGTCATGGCCACTACCGTCCAAGTTCAGGAGTATCAAACACAAATGTGCTAAAAGATATTGTGGCAGGGGGGGTAAAATAATATTTTTCTCAAACTTTTGGCGCTGGGTGACAGTTCCCATAATTTTTTTTCCCCCTGAACATCTGCTGTTCTTTTCTGAGATGCTTATTCTAATTATTACTTGGCAAATTAAAAGATAAATTATTTGTTTGCTTGGTTGTAAATTTCCCACTTATTAATCGAAGCCTATTGTAAAGAATATGATTCAGACACCTGCTAAAAAGTTTGCAAAATAATTACTTTTTGCAAAATATTTGAAAAATTGGTCATGCTTGGTGACGTTCTGTATGTACATATATCTTTTAACTGTAATAAACCTATAGAAATTTGCAAATTGAAAACTTTATTATTTTTTTTTTGTATCTTGCATCTTTTTTTTCTGTTGCTTTCACCAAACTATTCTGCAAAATAACGTTTTTTTGGAGCGAGCAGAGCAAAGCAGACCTGCCTCGGTCCTTGAAAGTAATTCTTCGTCTGTCTTAGTCGATTTTGTTCGTAACTCCAATTTTTATTTTCTAAACACGAAGCAACGTTTAAGCCAAGAGTCCGATCCTTGTACAGTACGAACTTTGACCTATTTGCAGTAATTTGCACAAGCACAGTGAGTGCATAGTTAAAAAAAATCCCAATCGTTGAAGAGAATGCCCTTTGTTTGATCCAATGCCAACATAGGATCAGTTTCACCTTTCAGATTATAATTTATAAAATATGTAGAGATGGGGACCTGAGCCCAGATCATATTTCCTATTTTGAGATGCATTTTTTTAAATTCTGGTCCCCACTGTCCATGTCCCCTTATTTATTATGATCTGATCAGCAGAACTGATCCTAGACAAGCGACTGCTCACTCTGAGGTACTCGATATGTACTGGGTCCAGACTTAATGCCTGGAGGTAAATAAACTAAACGTGCGTATGTTTTTAAGTTGTTGCGATACCATTTGGGCAGTAAGATGGTGTACTATTGGAGCAGAATGCTTTTGGGCTGCGTAGATTCTAGAAGCTCCACATTGGTTACATTTAACATACGCATTAGTTCAGTGTATCAGCGTTGGAACTGAAGTGCATTCAACCTTTCCGCCCATAGACAGCAGTATCAGCTGCTGACCCCTGGACATTACTCCGTGTGTTGGTCACCGAGGGTCATTTGAATTCAGTGAATTCTAGATGTTAACTGGAATTTCAATTGGACCCAAAAATGATCATACTGAAACAATGAAGGAAATCAGTATTGTAGGTGTGCTTGCTGAGTAGACTTAATTTTAACTGAACCCCACCAAGGCGGTTGAAATATTTCCCACTTTTTCAAAAAGATAAAAACATGGTGTTGTGCCTTTTAATATGTTCAGGCCTGGGCTGTTCTCATGTATCTTTTGTACCTAGCAAAACGAGTCATTTGTGTTATTTGATGTCATTTAAGAGTGAAAATGTTATCATTTTAGGATTTTCAGATGTTTATATATTACTCCTTTGTCATGCCTGCACAATGCTTTGGATTTTGTTTTATATTTTGGAGGTTTATCCCACTTTGTCAACTTGTGGAATTGAAACTGAAAAAATGTATAAATGTACTTTTAATCCAATTAATTGTAATGTGCAGTTTGTTACTTCTTCAATATAAAAAAAACAGTTGGCCTGTCTTCATTTTATAATTTATGTTCTACCGATGTGTTTTTTCAAATTACAAAATATGAATTGCCACTTTCTTTAGGGTTTGTGGGATGGTTTCCTGGATAGACTAGCATAAATCTTAATTCCGACCTGAAAGACAATAGTCAGAGATTTACCAATCATGGTCCGCAGTAATTTACTGAGATTAGCTAAATATCATTTTTAGCCTTGGTTTAGTTTCAGGGCTGGGTTTTTCTGAGGCCTGTACTTTTTCTTTATCTGGGAACCTTAACTGCTTGACACTCCAGACCTTTTACAGTATAACATGACTAATATATTTGAAGTACGGTTTAAAAATGGGCTATGATGAAACCGAAGTATTTCCTAATCGGGTTGCATGGTTTACATAACATGTCTGGATAAACTCCTGGCCTTGGAGAGGATGGAGACATGACTATGTCAACCGTGTGCTTGTTCACATTATTTAAAAGGTTTCCTATGCACACAGTAAGAGCAATATGATTGGGCTGTGAAACCCTATGCAACTTTAGGCCTAATCAAAAATGTATATCAGCTCTTGTGTAATATACATGTGGACACCAAAACATTTCCACCCGGTTTGTGAATGTGTATTAGCAACCTATGCGCAGAGGTGAAACATACAGGAGTTTCTGGTTTAGGACAAAAGTTCTGTCAAGAATAGGGGATGGATAGCCCACAGTTGATTTATTTTAAAGTTGATTGATTTAATGCAAACCAAAAATTATTCTAGTCCAGGATTTTTTAAGTTGGATCCTGGAAAATGCCTCTGTGTTGTGTAAATCAAGTCATTTCAGCAACCCAAACGAGAGTAACCATACATTTACTTTTGCTAAATCACTGATCTGGAGTAGCTATACTCCGCCAACCTTGCTAAATTAATCACAAAGCTAGGGGCCAAAATAATTTTATATTTATATTTTACTAATTAACCTAGCAGGCACTTTGAACGGTATCCAATTGAAATTGCATTTTTCTGTACAGGTCAACGAGTATATCATCCGACAGCTTGGTTTCATTTCGAAGCTAGGTTCAAAGTGGATGTTGCAAATATTTCTGCATTGTTTATTAATCAGGATTCTGACATTAGGTTACAGCATTCAGAACGGTTTTAGCTGTGTCCCGAGTGGGCCAGTGGTTCAAGCCATCGCATCGCGTATTTACGGCTCGCTGTTTGAATCCTGGTCACGGCACACCGAGGGTCCATGAGACAGAGGTTGGTGTATGAGATGGAGCTGCCAGACAGGGTTGAATTCTGTCGTCACGCGTCAGCGACTCCTGGTGGTATGGTTGGGAGTCGGCGAATTAAATTGTGGTTCTTCGTTAAGTAATGGTTTTCTCCGGAGCATATGTCCTGACAAAACTGTTCATGGTTGAGACAGTCTTGTGAAGCAGAACCGAGCAGAACAGCTTGGCGAAATTTGATTTGGTGGAAACCTTTCGACCTCGTCTCCCTTGCATGTGCTGTGGGATTGTTATGGGAAGACACGGAAAAAATGGGATGTCAAGAAAGTCGAGAAGTCGAAGCTGACGACGTGTTATCAAATAACAGTCATATATTCAGTGATGATGATAATAGGGTGAACTGATTGAATCAAAGTGAACCCAGCTCGTGAAATACATATCTTAATTGGCAGGAATGTTTCACAGTGTGAGAATTGGAACATGGTCATATTGGAACAAACATGCACACTCAATACATATTCAGCTCTCTAACTTCTAATACTTATTGTTATATATCCTTTAACTTCCTTTAACAAAAGTATAATTCATTCCCATTAGGTTTTGAAGTTGAAAGACTGTACCATGACCGTGTAGCCTTTCAATGCTACTGTAACAATGTCTGGATCACGTAATTATTACATCCCCATGAGTCATACACGTTATAAACACCTTTTGCAGTGATCACAATGGTACATAGGTTTGCACAATATTTCCCGATCTATATTGTCAAGTCCAAGACAGATCTTTTCAAGTCTTGCCAAGTCAAATGTTCCTTTCAAGAATTTCTAGCCAAATCAAATGTGCAACTAGGCCATTCAAGAACACCGAGCAACTACAATGTAGCATAGCGTAGTGTTTTACATTTATCCTACTGAAAAGTGAATCCCTTTTGGAAATTGAAAACGACTCGTGTCTGTTCTTGGATCTATTTCTTTTTTACCCTAAACATTTTTTAATACTTGACGACGACAGCCAAAAGTTTAAAATATGAACAGTGATGTGTTAACTAGGATTTGTCCCGAACATTATGCTCTTTGCATTCACGACCACAACTATTTTTACGTTAGTACCTACAAACAGGACATTCTATGCAATAGATTTATTCTGTGTGCTTTTCTGAAATGTATGTTAATATCGTGCAGGATGTGGTGTTGATCCATCTTCTGTCTTATCACAGCAAAAACTGTAACCGTTTAAACATTAGGCTACTACGGTTGGCCTCATTCGCCTCCATAACTTTTTATCCATTTGACTGTTCGGTGCCCTTCTGTGCAAGAATTTGGATCACCTTATTTGTCTTTGTGGTTGATATGTGCTGAAAAGTGACTAGTCAACTGAAGGACCAATATTGCATTATACAGCGGCATGCAGAGATCGGGTAGTCAAAA
The DNA here is from genome assembly GCF_011004845.1 of Esox lucius. Taxonomy (NCBI): domain Eukaryota; kingdom Metazoa; phylum Chordata; class Actinopteri; order Esociformes; family Esocidae; genus Esox; species Esox lucius. The sequence goes on from NC_047577.1 coordinate 11,005,623, forward strand.
TAATGTTAACCACTATAATTGCACATTACTATGTGATTTGTTAAGCAAATGACCTTCTTAATCTACATTTCCTCTTTGGCATTGGATATTCTGTGTAGATTAGTGACACATTTAAAAAAAAAAATCGTTTTAAATTCAGGATGTAACACCAGAAAATCTAGGGAAAGGTCTAAATATGGATGGGCACTTCTGACTTTGATTCAATATCTCGGCTGATTAATTATTCATTTGATGTATATGGTCTCCGTAATAAAACGTATAAATCGTCTTTCTCAATCTCGACACTTCTGCATTCTATTGCTCATAGTCCCACACGTGGCTGGTTTAGCTCGGCTTGTTCCAATACAACAGTGTCCCCTACTGGATGATTGAAAACACGGTCCCACACACCTCGACTTCAACATCAATTACGCCTAGTTAGTTTGTTTGACCCATCCAATACACACACACACACACACACACTCACAGGCATACGTTGACTAATCTAAATTATGTCAAATAAGTAAAGCAATGATTTTGCTTTAAATATATAAAATATACTGTAGCCTATATGCGTAAGAACCGACAGTCATGTACAATACTATTTGAGAGGAACAACATATTTCATATCCTACAGTCATGATGGGCCACATAACAGGCCACTGTTTGCGGTAAAGATAATGTGTAATACGTCGGGGGTATCCGAAGGACTTTTTCTTACAGAGCAAAGACCGGCGTGAACAGCAGAGCGCACGGGAGCTCTTTCAAAAGACGATAGGTGTCACTGTATCCTCGCGCTGTATCCCCGCGCTGATACATGTTAACTGGTAGTAAAATGTTTGCTGGAAACACAGAATAGTCTTACAGCTACAATAAAGTATGCCCATTGGTATTATATGATATGGTATTGACACAAAAGTAAACTCAGCTCATTAATGGTTTATTGCGATTTATTGAAATCACCTTTTCCCTAGAATAAATAGTTACAATATTGTGACACGTGGGTAACCTACCTGTAGCCAAATCACTCATCAAGTTGATCTAATGTCTACTGCCTCTCAATTGCCAAAACATAGGCCTGTTAAATAATAAAATGTTTAAAACGCCCATGATTAAGTATAGACCGAAAGGCAAGTTTTACGAACTGTCCAAATCATTAATTATTTTGGCTATATTTCAGGAGCACGTTTAGGTCCGGTTTCGCGGACACTGATGAAGTCAAGGGCTAGACTTAATCTTTGTCCGTGAAACCGTCCCTTAGTGTGTAATAGCAAGTATTAGATCGTTTAAATCATGCGATGTTGATTGCAAGAACCTTTGCAAATGCTTAATATTGACTAACCAATGAGCCAATCCATAATTTACGCATCACACGGGCTGACATGGATATCTAATACCCCATAACTATCGATTTTAGTCTAAAGCCAAGAGAGTTGACTGGTCCAGAAATTGTTTACTGCAAAGTAGGCTATCCTTTAATTATCTTACCATTGACCGAGACCCATAGACTTTTGTGTTTTTCTCTAACGTTGCAACGGTTTTATTATAACAATTCCGTGAAAGTGTGGTGCGTAAAAGAGTGGGCTCGTGAATGGAACGGAGAGGAATGAAGTTAGCTCGCGCCAAGTAATAAAACAAGCCCTATGTTAATTTCCACGTGGTGTGGACTCCGACTGCTGCTATAGCAACCCAATTCTGGGACGTTGAGGTAATAAAGAGAGGGAGTGGCAGAGCCGAGCTGGAGCTGGAGCGAGCATCAGAGAAGCATAGTACTAGAAAAGACTCCACTCACAGAAACGACGGCAGCGGCTGAAGCAACAGCAGCAGCCACTAAGTAACGTGATTACAGCTCTATTAGCTCTGCTAGAGAGACAGACCTAGATACGGAGTGGCTAATTCGGTGGAGAGAAGAGGAATACTATATATGAAAGGTCTGCTTGCGATCATCTATGGAACACAGAAGCGATGCGGCGGCTGATTCCCAGGTAACTGACCTGCGTAAAGAAGTTACGCATTGTCAGTTCAATTGTCGGGCACGAAAAGGGACTCAGCACAATGCTTGAGGTAACAGTTGTCTTTAGTGTGTGACTGCATTCTTTTCTGACATAAAAAAAAGTTTATTTCACTTGTGGTGTATTTTGTAAGCTGACAGTAGGCCTATATAATTATTATATTAATACGACATTTGCCATTGATTTTGCTTTTAAGAATTCATACTTTTGGTCATCCATCCTGTTTTTCAGATGAATTGACAGGCAGTCAAATTCAACCTAAACTGCTCTCAGTTGACCAACATGCACTGGAGCGAAAAATACACAAATACCACTGACAAATACCAGTGCCAAACCATCCCCTTTAAGTCTTCTATCTGCAATCCACACTGTTTAGCGGACAGACTTTGTTGACCTCACATGATTGGATCCCTAAGGATCTAAGAGGACCAATGATGGGCTGGGACAACATGACGAAGATGACCAATGAGACTGTCCTTGGCGGGCCGCCCTACAGCCTCCAGATCTCGTTGCCCCTAACGATCCTTGTCGGGATGCTCATCCTATTGACCATTTTCGGCAATGTCTTAGTTGTCATTGCCGTGTTTACAAGTCGGGCCCTCAAGGCCCCTCAGAACCTCTTCCTTGTTTCCTTGGCGTCGGCTGACATTTTGGTCGCCACGCTTGTCATGCCCTTCTCTTTGGCCAATGAACTCATGGGCTACTGGTACTTCGGTAAAGTCTGGTGCGAGATATACTTAGCCTTGGACGTCCTTTTTTGCACGGCGTCCATAGCACACCTTTGCGCCATTAGCCTGGACCGGTATTGGTCCATAACCCAGGCTATCGAGTATAACCTGAAACGGACGCCACGCAGAATCAAGTGCATTGTTGTCATCGTGTGGGTCATCGCCGCGGTGATCTCCTTCCCGCCACTCATCTCCATGGAGAAGGAGCGGGACAAAGAGGAAGGGCCGGTGTGCAAGATCAACGAGGACAGGTGGTACATCATCTCTTCCTGCATTGGCTCTTTCTTTGTCCCCTGTTTCATCATGGTCCTCGTTTACATCCGGATTTATCAGATCGCCAAGAAACGGACACGAGCACCGCCAGGTGACCGCAAACCCAAAACGGCCGCTTCGGTGTCACCGGCAGCCAGCAAGAAGGAGAATGGGGCCGGGGGTGACCAGCAAGCTTGCGTCGAGGAGCTGAAAGGAGAGGAACGACGAAGGGAGGAGGACGAACAGGGAGAAGAGCCACGAGACGGGGACGGGGATGAACACCAAAGAGAGGAAGGAGAGAGAGAGGGACATGAAGACCGGGGGGAGGAAGAGAAAGGAGAGCTAAACGGCGTGGACCTGGATGATTCCTCGTCTTCCGATCACAGGGTCAACAACCCCTGTTCCATCAAGAAGAAGAAACACAAGGCGAAAACCAAACTGAGCCAGGTCAAACCAGGAGCGGACCACCCGGCACTGGTGCCCCAACTGGTGGGCCGACAGAGCCCCAAGGGGAGTCGATGGAAGGGGAGGCAGAACCGGGAGAAGAGGTTCACCTTCGTCCTTGCTGTTGTCATTGGGGTTTTTGTCATATGCTGGTTCCCTTTCTTTTTCACATACACCCTGATGGCGCTTTGTGGCTCGTGTCACGTGCCGGACACACTGTTCAAGTTCTTCTTCTGGTTCGGCTACTGTAACAGTTCGGTGAACCCGATCATCTACACCATATTCAACAATGACTTCCGGCGGTCTTTTAAAAAGATCCTGTGCAGGGATAAAAGACGAATGGTATGATTGGAATTTCTTTGTGCTGTTCATCATTTGTACGTTGTTTTTTTTTTATTTTTTACAAATTGTGCATGGCTGAATCCTTGGCTTTAAAAAACAATGTACTTACCTGTGACAAAGTATCCTAACGTCTTGTGTTGCAAAAGCATCCGGGGGGAAAGGCTTGAACCTACTACAGTACATGCAGTTAAAGTATTGAAGTGTTGTTTTTCAAAAGGTTGGCTGGACCACAGCTCGAAAAACAGACCCCTGTGTGTAAAGACTTAAAAATAAAAAAGGCCAACCATTCCGGCAATATAGTATTCTACCATTATATGTTGATGTTGACATCATGCCGTCTCCCTGTCAGCCACCTGTGTGATTTTTCCGTTGTTTCTGAATCTGATGCACACTGCCATTTTATATGAGCACGCTACAACAGAGATTTGGGTCACAGTGGTCATGTTCAGAATAAACATATCTCCCAGTGGCTTTGGGTCTGTTTCTCAACTCTTTCACAACTTGTTATAAAGGTTGACGCCAAGATGAGGATGTCATCACACACACACACACACACACACAGACAGAGCATTGTTCATAATACAATATCAAATCCGTGTCCTGGAGGAGAACACAGACAAACCAGGGGTTATGGAGGAATAGGTGGCACTGATTTGTTCTTGGTTGTTTATGAATGTGTGCTTCTGTGCAGGAGCACAGAAACAGCTTCCGATGTCCGCAGCTGGAATTACTTCATTATGAGAGAGGAGGTCCCAAATGGCACACCTTGTTCCCTCGGTAGTACACTACCTCTGGCCTGGAGCCTCTGAGTAAAGTACACTACTAAGGGGAATAAAGGGTGATGTGTAAAAAGGCACACCAACTGCCCAGTTTGGGCAGAGTCGTGTCGGCGTTATTAAAGGCGGTATGTTAATTTTGGGTAACTTTTGGAAGTTTTAGTGTCAAACGATCTGGTGGAGAACTGCAACTTATTGGTTTTCCGCTAATACGAGGAAGTGGATGGTGAGATGTAGCCTTGCTCGTGAGCTTTCAAACCAGAACCCGACCAAGTGTTCACAGGTGATTCAGAAGATGCACACGTACACCGACGGCGTTCCATGCACGTCCGCTGAAGTCGAGGAGGAGGGTTGTCGGGCCGGAGTCGCATTGCGATCTGACGCTTCACTTTTGATGTCATAGTTCTTGGGGAAATTATTGTCCACCTATACACCATTTTATACACACACGTGCTGTTTTAACCCCCAGTAGACCACCAGGAGAGAGAAAAAAATGCATCAGCTCTCGAGTGGGTTACCCAACCATCACGGCAGAATATGGTGATGGGATTGTTATAAAAGGTGAGGAAGCACTGAGCTTCCGGGGGAAAAATGAAAACAGAGCAGGGAGAGGTTTTGTTTCATTTGTCATCCATCCTCATGTTTCCCAGACAGACTGCATCCAATGGTGTAAAACACAGAGTCCAGGTTTGAACTTATCTAGGGCTCAATTAAATCAAAACCTGCATTGCAGCACAAGGCTGTATCTTTTTTCCCCCAGTGTTCAATTGAACTGTAAAAAAACATCAACAACAACACTACCCACCCCCCCCCCCCCACACACACACACCCCATGATACCTATTGCCAATAGGTTGAAGATTGCCACAGTACAGAATAAGAGCACATTTGATTACATTAGCAATCTCCTTGACAGCTGGATGACAACAGGCCACTGTAGACTAGGATGGCTTAGCGGTGACCCTTGCCATTATAACTACATTAATTTATTACAGTAACCCATTCACACGACTCATTGGGATAATCTCTTTGATACTGACGACCACTGACCTCAATAACTACTGACACACGGTAGCACGGAACATCCACATTGAGATGCGTTGCATTTCGAAACTTGCCTTGATGTGTCGACATCATATTATCATTTTTTAAACGTGTTGGCATGAACAAACATCTTTATCTGAACACAAAGGGTGGCTAGCCAGACCAAAACTGGGGAACATCAACTAGTTGTGATTATATATTTCCTAACTATGTAATAATGGCATGGAAAATTAAGGATTAATCTATATAGTAAACCTATCTATTACTATGATTAGTCCTTTTGAGGCCTGGTGTGGAATACAGAAAGCTGTTTTATTCCCTGAGCACAGATCCCAATAAAATAATTTGGGAGGACATCTTTTTTCCGGAGCTCCTTATTACAGAGAGCAATTATCTCTCATCCTCAGACAGACAAACAGAGCACATCTGGGGATTTGATTATTGAACCTTCCTGTCATTCTGACACACACACGCCTGCACACACAAACACAAGCCCACATGCACACACACGCGTCCCGTTTTACCATTGTAGTGAGGACACAACACACTTGTCTATGTCCCCAGTTGTCAGTTGGTCTCATAAATTCTGACCCTCTCCCTGCCTCTCTCTCTGTCCCCCACACATTCTCTCTCCCTCTCTCTCTCTACTCTCTCTCTCTACTCTCTCTTGCTCTCTGCCATTGATTGATACCACAGGGCTCCCTGTGTGCTCTGATAAAATATATACAATTGATGTTTTCAGTTGCTCACAGTTGCATTAATGAGGCATCTACACATTGGGCAGATATATGCACGTCCATCACCCCCCCCACACACCCTCCATTACACAAACCATAAGAGATATTTTCCCCGTGATAAAACATGAATAATACAGCAGAGCATATTGTGCTATGGCTGGGCATTATAATAGTGTAGTAATCACAGATAATTAGAACTATTATATCAAGACCCATTCCTGATCCAATGTTCTTCCTGTTCAAATGTACATTTCTCACAATTTAACAAGGCTACCATATACTGGAGGTACAGAGCCACACATACAACCACACACACACACACACACACACACACACACACACACACACACACACACACACACACACACACACACACACACACACACACACACACACACACACACACACACACACACACACAGCAAGTAGTAGGCAGTTTCTAGTGGCTCTAATAATCTATCTAGTGAGTGATGAAGGACAACTAGTGGGTGTGTAGAGGAGATTAGCCCTAAGTAATGTACTCTGCTGTTTGGCACTCTGTAATGGCCTTTAATATAAACAGACATTTTGTTATCAGTATAAGCCCATATTCTTTACGTCTTGTAAAGAAGTAGAAGATTTTGATTTCTAAACTTGATTTTTCAAGTGTCTAGTTTGGGCGCTTCCTATAAATACATGTTATTTTATGAATGCAAGAGGCTTAGGGACACGGTCAAAGTGGCATGTTGATTTTATATGTCTAATGGATTTTCTTGTCAATTGGAGTTGCACGTTGACGGTCATTCCTCACTGGCCATCCTTTTTCACGCAGTGGAAATCCCGATGACTAACACACTGATAAGTATGTTAGCTAACTAGAAAAGAACAGCATGTGCATCGACCAATTCCAAAAAAGGACTGCATGCGAAACGACCATGGACCAAAATTAACTCGAATTAACTTTTTTCCCTCCTCTAAAGTTACTAGCCAGGTCTAAGATCTCGTCCGCGCTTACAGCGATACTGTGAATATTGCATGCATGCGTCATCTGAGTTCGTGTGGGACAAAAGTTAAACATTCACCGGTTGCTACCCACTTCCACAACGCATACGATTTGATGCATATGTTCGATATATTAAATCCAACGCATGCACGAGGCACCATACTGGGACAGCCTCCGCAACGCAATGGTGGAAGGCACGCGCACTGTTTTACTGGAAATTAATGTACTTCTGGTGTACCGAAACGCAATGACGCCGTAGGCATTAAGTCTTGTGTGAGCAGACTGTAATGGCTCGCTGACATCCACATTCCCTTTGTTTGCTGTGTGTTTACCGTGGGCCTGCCGTAGTCGTGTGCGAAAGTCTTTTTAAATATTTACCCGTGTTTAGGCATTTCCCATGAAAGCATCTGTAATGTGCCTGGAGAAAATTGGAGCGAAGGATCAGTCATATTGTGGCATAATAGAGGCCATTAAGCCTCTATATCCACGGAAAACTGGAGCTGGCGGCTCCCCTGCTACGGTGAACACTGGTGGTGAACAGTAGGGGTAGAAATCCACTGATTACTCTCTTAGACAGAATATACTAACAGGAAGCAGTGTTTAGGCAAATACGAATCCCAGTAGGCAAATTATTATCTTGTGCCGGTCGTATATTGCGATTTGAATGGAAGACGTTAACGTGCAGTTCCTTATGAAGGGGACGGAGTCCACCCCAAATGAAACCCTACTCCCTGGGCCCCACGGTGCTAAGATAGGGAGACTGAAGGAGGTGCAGAAAGAGAGACAGACCAGAGGGGAGGATAGAGAATAAAGAAGAAGGAGAGAAGGGGGAGGTGAGTGTGTGTTTGAGAGAGAGAAAGGAAAGCCCTGGGGCTGAACCAAAATAAACAAGTTTCAAGTTCTATTTGTCACACGAACAGGATGCACAGCGGATGGACCATGGAATGCAATGCACACTTGCGGCGGTTCCTTCGAGACAGTGCGACAGCAATTGAGATGACACTGTTTGTATGAGTGCCATGTGTCATGAAATACCCGGCTACACACATACACAGATAGACATTCACCTTCATGGAAAGTCACAGGCTTGGTTATCAAAATATGTTTAAACGAACCCTTTTTCTGGCAACCCCGCATAATTACAGTCAGTTTCTATTTTCTATAGTTAAATGTAGACTGAAATATGTTTACTTTTAACAACATTTTATTCAAATATTGTTAAAAATATTTTATTCAAATGACACAATATGTGCCAGTAGGACTACATTTTACGGACCTATCATAAAAAAGTCCAATCTTTCCATCTAAAAGTACACCAGAAATGTATATTAGCATAAGCTATATCATCTTAGACAATCTTAACCGGATCACATTTTTCAGGATATAAAACATTCAGTAAAAATCTACAGAACACATCTAATAACAAGCTCACACATTATCAATCACATCCACGACCGTTATGGAGGTTATAGATATCGCAACGCTGAGAAAGGAAACAGACAATGAAGGAGAGAAACCAATTATAGATTTTGTTAAACCTTAATAAAATCTGGCTTTGCAGAGAAAGTTTAAAGATCCATTAAAGATTCAAATATGTACCCTGTATTCACTGGTGATGTATGTACTCTTGAGGTTCATTTCGGTTTCACAGCGTTGAGAGAACAATGACTCAACTTTACTACTTCACCCGCAGACGTGTTCAAAATTCGGATTTCCGATCACTTCCCGCCTGGTCACGACATAAAGCTTTATATTCAATTACATTAGACAAATCTTACATGTCTTCCTCTTTCCACAGTCAGTCCTCAGTGGTTTTTTTTAATTACTGGTACCTACTAAACGAGAACACTTGGAATTAATGAAACACCTTATCCCATTAGAACTCAATGGCCCGTAGAAAACGGTGGGAGCTGAGCTACCCTCATGACAATGATATTATACTTTTTATTAAATTTTTCCCATTTCCATAAACAAATAAAAGAAAGCGATTCATAAAAGTAGACTTTTATAATGCAACTTTGTTTCCCACAGCACCTTGTTGTTCATCAAACCTCGTCGATACATCTCGGTATGGAGATCTGGCTGGGTGTGTGTTAATGTGCGTGATGAACAACAATCAGCTGGGGTTAGAAAGCTCTTTACGGGACGGGATAAATGAAACAGATGGCGTGAAGAGGAAAACAGATATTGGAGTGGCGAACGGCTATTGAAGTGGCAAACAGATATTGGAGAGGGCTACGCGTGTCATGATGAATGTATTATTCGACAAATGCAAAGCTTAAAACGAGGGGCCTAAAGTTGACTCTGGTTCCATTTGAAATGACATGGAATGCTTTTAGCGCACTTTACGGTAAATAGGGTGCATCGAAAAGGTAACAGTGTTATTTGTGCCGCCTGCTAGAGTGCATTTCGGGTTGGGGCCTGTCTGTCTGCCCACATCAACCTATGAGAAAATAGCCAAACTGTCATAGTGTGACGCACCAGCCACCTGTATAAACGCGTCGGGACAGCGACAGCAGGTGGGCATGTCAGTCTCTGATGTCAGACCTGGCAGAAACAGGAGCCAATAAAATTAAACCAGTGAATTTGTTAATGTGCATCGCTAAAGTTCTATGTCCATGGTACAACCGTGAGGGTGGGGGATTCTAGATGACAGACTTCCTGTGTCACCCGTCTTTCTGAAGGCAGGCTGCGTCTCTACCTCATTCAATTTCCACGGCTTCCTGACGGGCAGACCATCCCTAAGTGCACCCCCCTAACCCAGACACACACGCACACACACGCATGCACGCACACACACACACACACACACACACAAACACTCCATCCCCTGAGTTAACACAGTAATCTCTCCTCAATCAAACATCGCCACAGGGCCTCCTCTAGAGATTATATGTTCCGGCAGGTTGGGGAAACATGGCACCGGTAAAAACAGAATTTTGTGTTCAAATCTGGGGCGTCCCCCATGTCAAATGTATGCATGCATGGTTTGAAGTAGTGTTGGAATCTGCTAAATGCTCGTTGTTTGCATACTTAACATCCAACTCAGGGGTCTTAGAAATGCCGGGCTCACCTGCCTGTTAGTCTGTGCTTTTACAGCAAATAGCAGACAACTGACTTCTGCTGCCATAACCCATCGGTTTCTACCAAAGAGGCTTGAACCTCAGGCTTGTTAGGTTGCCAGCATGTATGTTTCAAGTTTGCAGGTGTGAGGTGCCTCTAAGACTGTTTATTGCATCCTTTGTAATTGGTCTGGAATGTTTCTAGCAGAGTTCTTTTCAGACAATTACTTATTTCCTGACACCCATTAAAGAAAATTGTTTGTTTTTCCATTGGTAAACTTTATTGTTGATCCCTGTTACCAAATATTTAAGTGCCTGTAAACTTCACATGTGGAGCAAAACTTGAATGTTAAGTAGCCTTTTTTTCCCTAGATCAGATCTATTTAGCAAACTTATTTTCTTCCAGCTAATTTAGTGAGTGATTGTCTAGGTAGCTAAAACGTTACCTGCTTATGTAGCTAATAGCACTTTAGCTAGCTAGAGCTTAGTGACTACACTGCATCTTACTATTTAGTTAGCTATGCAAAAACACAGACTGATATACTAAAGGACCGAAGAAGCAACAATCTGGCTAATCCAATGTTCTGACTCAAATGTTTTCACCCCACTACACGTGCAATAGCTCCCCACAAATGTAATCCGTTACTGCATGGGTATTTTTGGGGAAGCCAAATGTGAGAACGCTGGTAAAACAGATGAGCTATGCAACACAACAACACATTATAAAACAACTACATAACACAACAACATATCACAACACATCCCGACAACCCAACAACATCACAACACAACACTACAGCATTATTAAAACACACCAACACAACAATGTAAGAATGCAACGACACAACACAGGAATGTCACAACGCGACAGCACATCACAACTCAACAACACGTCACAACAATGTTTTTACACATCAACACGTCACAGCACATCAACACAGCAATGTCACAACGCAACAACACATCACAACACGTGAACCCATCACAGACTGTCAGAGTAAAACCGTACAACACACACATTACATGTCACATTTTAGTCATTTAGCAGACACTCTGATCCGGAGTGTCTTACAATAAGCGCATTATCACACAACAGAATAACACAACACATCATCATAACATAAAAAAACTATTGAATTCACACAACACGTCACAACACATTACAACAACACACGTGGTCTTTCTTTCTCCTGGCTGTCACCATGAAAAAGAGCTGTTTGATTGCTCATCAATAATCTTTTCAATACAGTATGTAATTGCAAATCAACATGACCGTCTGTCCATATTCATTTTCTTTCTCAGACAGTTTCTTATTTCCTGACACCCATTACAGAAAACAGTTTGTTTTTCCATTGGTAAACTTTATTGTTAATCCCTGTTACCAAATATTTAAGTGCCTGTAAACTTCACATGCGCAGCACAACTTGAATGTTAAATAGCCTTGAGATAGATTTGAGATCAAATAGATCAGATCTATTTTAGCAAACTTATTTTCTTCCAGCTAATTTAGTGAGCGATTGTATAGGTAGCTACAACGTTAACTAGCAAGAGCTTACAGCACTTTAACTAGCTAGAGCTTAGTGACTACACTGCATCTTACTATTTAGTTAGCTATGCAAAAACACAGACTGATATACTAAAGGACCGAAGAAGCAACAATCTGGCTAATCCAATGTTCTTACTCAAATGTTTTCGCCCCACTACATGTGCAATAGCTCCCCACAAATGTAATCCGTTACTGCATGGGATTTTTTGGGGGAAGCCAAATGTGAGAAGGTTTGTAAAACAGACGACAACTGAATTTGTACCGAGATGCATGTGGAGATCATTTGCATTTGAAGGAGATTTACCAATCTACATACATAGGTACATGATTTGATTCCCCCTGAAATTGAAAAAGAGGAAATGCTTGCAGCAATAATTATCAAAATAACAATGCATGTTTATTATAACCATTTAGTGCAGTGGTTCTCAATCCACTCATCAGAGACCCTAAGAGGTGCCAAAGCTTAGCTGTAGCCCTGAAATTGCACAGCATATTCACTAATCAAGGGCTTGAGTAGACTAGTTGAATCAGGTGTGCTAGCTCAGGCTTACAGTTTTTCCCAATTGTTACACTGTGACAGAAAGTATACACACAGTGATCAGATGTTGTCTAGCTAACAACCCAGAATCATGAACCATTTCTGCGGAACCAGGCTCACATTCTACTTGCTTCAACTCAATTCGCGAGTCCAGTTCACTCATGTTGCAAAACACTACACACAATTCTCATGTGTGAGCACAAATGTCATTGAGAAAACGCCTGTGCCATTTGTGAGAATACATGAGTCAACAGACAAAACTCAATGTTGGAATGCACTACAACACACGTAACCTGCACAAACCCATTTACATTTATTCCCAATTGTATACACACTATTCTCTGAATAATACCCCAGTACCCCAAAACTGTCAACACAATGCCCATTATAGGAAGTCACAACAACAAAACCTTACACTCACAGGGCAAAATGAAATTCTATCCTAAAAACTAAAATACCTCAAAATAATTTTAGGGAGGCCAGGATCAAACTTTATGTAAAATAAAGTTCTTCTTTACTGGCTGTGTTGGTGGATTATTTTTGTTTTCCTACACAAATCTTCCATTTTGATGAAAGATGGGAGAAATGTTTCTACACACAGTGTTTTCTAAATGCTCAGTGTGAGCCACAGATATGTCTGTGTGTGTGCATGATTCGGAAACGATTATTTGATTTTGAGGGCTGTGTGTTTAGTTGTTTAGGCCAGAATAAAAATGTTCCCTGTGAGTGTCAGGTTTAAGAGATGTGACTTTCTATAATGGCCATTGTGTTGACAGTTTAGGGGTACTGGGGTATTAGTCAGAGAATGGTGTGTATTCAATTGAGCAAAACTGTGCTCCAAACACCCTGACCAGCTGGGGATCTCCGAGGAGTGGATTGAGAAGCGCTGCTTTAGTGGACATCATTGTACACATCGAAAGTCTGAGATAACAGATTTTTAAGAGGATCCCCGAAATTAGGTTTAAATGTTTTATCATCTGTGTGACAAAACACACCAATTATTACTTTGTTGTATCCATCTCAACTCGTCCTTGCGGGAGATTATAAAAATTATTTGACGTTGTGTCTGGGCTTCTGCTTATTGGCTCAATGAATCTCAATGACAGGGTCATAACCGTCATAACGATCCCATCCCAACACCTTGCAATAACCCTGGTGTGATATTGAGGCGGTGCGATCTCCCCCGGGAGTCCCTCCAAACCTAAGAACCACGCCGGCAATTGAATCCTGCTTTTTTGGCTCTAATTGCTGCCATCTGAAGCATATCTGTAATCATTGCCCGCTGCCTTTTCTCCAGTCTGAGGGTGTTTGTGTGTACGTGCGTAGTGTTTGTGAGTGTGCGTAGGTGTGTTAGAGCGCTGTGTTTGTTTCCTAGGACTAAAGAGCTTCTGAAAGAAGAGGGAATACTCGTTATCTCCCATCTCCTCAAGGTTTGACGCCAGCTGGTGACCAAACGAGATGGCCGGCCTGTGTTGTTTGAATGGTCGTCCATGTTTGTGTAGTCGCTGACTAAATAAGTCCAGACAGCAGAGACAAAACAAGGATACAGCCGAGTACGAAAGCAAAAACATACCTAAGAACTTGAAAGAGGTGCTGGCTTTTGGAGAACTTGGTGTGAGATGCCAGTGAAGTGGCACACAAACGTTGGCGTTTCACCTGGCAGGAATAACTTGCAGGAGCATGGTGTGCGCGACTTTCTTCCTGCGTACAGCGCAACCGGACGTCTCCTCATTGGATGCTGCGGCACAGTCGAGTATCTGATACTGGTCCCATCCAGGCGAAGGGGAGCCGTGGAATGTGTTGTTGCGAGCGGGTATTCTTAGAAGCGCTGTGGGGTGGCATTTAAAACCACGCTGACTCTGATATAATCACTCTGTTGACCATTTAAGCCACTACATGTTGTTTTAAGATTTCAGCTGAGAGTTCCCAGTTTGCCACTTAGCCAAATATTAGCAGGGGAGGAAAAGGTCACCAGATGTAGGAGGGCTGGCTGGGAGAGTAAAGTGGTGGTGGTGGCGGGCGGGTTGCCGGGGGTGGGGTGGGGGTGCGGTAAGAGGGACCAGAATAAGTTAGCTGTTTGTCATGTTGGCCCCCCTTGGGGGACCCTGTGAGAACTAACTACTGTAAGACCCGGGACGGGCCCCAGGGGCCCAACGGCTGTGTCAGAGGGATGACTGTGTCAGAGGGATGACAGTGTGGGGAATTACTCAATCACCAGGCTGACATCCTCCAAGTGGATGTCAGGATGGATCATAGTGGATTACGTGTGTCACAGGTTTTCCTTGTTCCTATTTCTTTCAGAGTATAGCTAAATAATTGTCATTCAAGTATCTTTCATGATTAACATGTATATTTGTGTATTGCAATGTTAAAGTGAACATGCTGGCAACCAGAATTTATTGACTCTGACATAATATAATGTTATGAGACCTGTACAGAAGAGTAACTCGATTTACAAGGGAGCTAAATGTCCTCCGAAAAGTGTGTGTGCATGTTTAAATGAAGCCTGCTTGGACATCGTACCATTAGCATCACAGAGTTGATGAAAAATTGAATACCACAGGCTATCTAGAATACAACGGGCAATCAAAATTTTTCATTTTATGAAAGATTTAATCTCTTCACTTTGCTGGGAAAATCCCCCACGGCCTGAGTAATTCACCCTGAAAGAAACTAAAATATCAAGAGAGAGACATCGATAGAAAAGAGATACGGTGAGAGAGAGACCGAAAAGGGGGAGCAGAGCAGATGTTGTTGCTCCCCAAAGCACTCCACTCCTCTCCACTCCTTTCCTGGCTCCTCAGGCCTACTGATTTCTCTCTGTTGTGAGGAGGGGAGGAAGTGATTACTTCATCAGCATTCTCTGCACCTACTCCTATGGACGGCTGCTTCTCTAAATCCTCTCCCTGTGCACCCTCTGCATATTCTACACACACACCGGACCCAACACATTTGACCCAACACATTTGACCCAACAAATTTGACTCAACACATTTGACTCAACACATTTGACTCAACACATTTGACCCAACACATTCGACCAAACACATTTGACCTAACACATTTGAGCCAACACATTTGACCCGACAAATTTGACTGTTTTTTTGTTTGCTCAAACTAACTATGGTATCGCCACATTATCAGCTGTATCGCGTGTTAACAACCACTGCCTAAAATGAACTTGGTTGAATAACCTAAGTGTTTGTAGAGCCCTGTTTAGGGTTTGGCCAGCTTTGCATCTCATTCCCGCCCTCCCTCTTTTCCTTCATTTATCCATCCCGCCCTCCCTCTTTTCCTTCATTTATCCATCCATCCCTCCCTCTTTTCCTTCATTTATCCATCCATCCCTCCCTCTTTTCCTTCATTTATCCATCCATCCCTCCCTCTTTTCCTTCATTTATCCATCCATCCCTCCCTCTTTTCCTTCATTTATCCATCCATCCCTCCCTCTTTTCCTTCATTTATCCATCCACCCCCCCCTCTTTTCCTTCATTTATCCATCCATCCCTCCCTCTTTTCCTTCATTTATCCATCCATCCCTCCCTCCATTTGCCCATTAACCATAAGGTCAAAGGACTTAAGGTTTCTTTGTCAATGAACGGCGAGAAGCATATTTCAGCCTTTGTTTTTTCTCAGCGGTTGTCGTTGTAGATGATATATTTAAAAATGTCCCAGTTGTCTTTCCCTGTGGGAAAGGATTGAGGGAGTGTTGAGGGCATGAGAGGATGGAGGGCTGATGTGGTTCGAGGGGGGGGGGGGGGGGGGGGGGGGGGGTGGGGGGGGAGATGGGAGAGGGAGAGGAGGGAGAGGCTGGATTTGCTTCAGGGTTCAAGCGTTTTTCACAAATTCACTCCGTCTGTCTGTCAGGACCAAGTATAGCAAAAGCCTTGGCTCCGTTGGTTGTCTTACACACACATGCACACACACACACACACACACACACACACACAAACATATATGCACTCGTGCCGTTCCCAACACATTTAAAACAGCAGACACAGTATTGACAAAAAAAAATTTGTTGCTCAAAGAGGGTTGCAAACAAATCGACTACCCATAGACTTAGCAAAGATTCTTCCTGAGCGCTCCTCTTTACTCTGACCTTTCCCGCGCTGCCATGCTAGGAATTCATTGACATGGTTTATTAAAAGCCCTTTCTTCCCAAATACTGAGGGGATCAATAGGCCCACAAGTGGGAAATACTACAGTTGCTCAACTATCTGTGAGACATTTCTGAAAAGCAGAAACTCTTGTGTAAATATGTACTAATAAGTGGCCCGTGATGTTAGCTCTAAAAAAAACTCTGATAAACTGCACTAGCAGTGTTTTTGAAGAATTGAGAAAAAGCCAAAGGTTTTTGAAGAATGTAGACTAGCTGGCAAGTGAGAGAGGTGTGTTATGGCTGTCTGAGCAAGACAACCATTTACAATAGTTAATGTCCATCAACCGTCTCAGAGGGTTAACCATGGTTTGCCGACTTGTTTATGAAAAAAACAGATCAGCTGTTAATGGATGTGGATTAGGTCAGTCTAATCAGTAGATGCATACATTTACTGTACCATATGCTCAGAGTGCTTCCCTCTAAGACACTGCCACCCACTGTTCCAATCACTCGCGCACACACGGTCCTCATCAAAATTACATATTTGCTCTTGCACCTGTTTTTCGCTTCAAGGGACACCCCTTCGCCGCAACACACCGCTTAAACATTGCCTCGAACGGGTTTTTACAGATGCTCTTTTCCCGCTAACTCACTGGGGTGAATTCAGTTCTGTTTGTTAGCAAACGGCCCCCTCAGGCTGCGCCGACAGATCCCTACACACCTGTAAAATGTAGTGGGCTAAGTAGGGGCCGATGACCTGTCTGGGATGTAGCCTTCGAGCTCTCTCACAGAGTCACAGAAGCAGCTGTCCAAAAAAAAAATAAACACAGGACCGATTGCGACACTGCTTTAATGTCTCTGCCCACATTCTCTCTAATGGATGAGAACAACGACTGTACGAAATATAAATGACGAATAATTGATCGTTTCTAATGCTTACAGTGTTGGGAATCATTGTTGCCGTCATAAAACTACCAATCCTATCCTTGTGAGGACCCGAAGACAAGCAATCCACAGTGCCTATCCCTTAACCTCAATCCTTTCCCTTACCTGAATTACCTATTTACACCTTTATGCATGAACTTAACACCTGATGTCTTAACCTACGAGCAGTGTCAATTCTACCACTAATCCCAATTAAAAGTCAAAAGTCCTAAACTGGAAATCACCCTTTCTCCGGGAAATACCTTGTGAGGACCGACTTGTCAGCTCCCTGGACTTCTGTCACCCATGTGATTAATCAGTCCTGGGACTCTCATTCACACACACAGTGTCTCAGGGTATCTTACAGAGGGAATAAAAGAGAAAGAAGAAAGAGAGAGGTAGAGAGTGGAGAAAGAGAGGAAGAGCGGAGCAACTGAGAGAGTTTTTAAACTCTACTGCCATCTGCAGACGGTGCAGGTAGAAAGAATTGAGTTCTTTCCACCTCCACAGTTGGTGCGTTCATGGAAATACGGAAAGACATTAAGCCTCTACACCATGTTTACATATTCAGAGGAATTTAGCCATGCTCTCACACTCACAGCCCTCTGGAGAACCACTATTTAAAGTTGAATAGGGGGAAAGACATGGATGAATTGTAGGACATCAAACTCCTATTAAGTCGAAATGGATCAAGGGTACAGGTGACAACTCCCCACCGCAAGACTGCACCTGACCGATGACCTCTGCTCCACTCTTAGGCCACTTCTCACCTATTGGTCAGTTGACCGATGACCTCAGACTCACCCATTAGTCGGTTTGTTGAATCAAAGCTTATACTTTTGTTTCCATTCCTCTACATGCCAAAAGGGTTGCTGTGGATGGAAAATATCTCTAATCCTAACCAAGCCAGACCACCTTATTCAAGTGGACTGGCTGCCTCTTATTTGATGTACATCTGGGTATGATTACTGACCTCCCTAGAACAAATATGCCACCAGCACATAAACTTGGGTGATCAGACTCTTGACCGGTCACACATCAACTCTGCTCCTCCCATCCCATAGACAACGACTAAAATGGGATAAACCAGTTTCTCAGACTGTTCAGCGCTGGAATGAGGGATCCATTACTGCCCTGCAGGACTGCTTTGAAACAACGGATTGACAGATGTTCTGTGATACAACCGATGGGAACATTGATGAATACAAGAGACTCTGTCTCAGCATATATCTCCAAATGCATCGACGATGTCATCCCGAGGGTCAATGTCAGGACTTTCCCCAACCAAAAGCCCTTTGTAAATGGTAATATCCATGCTAAGCTCAGAGCACAGTCGTCTGCCTATAGCTCTGGGGACCTGGAGGCTTTGAGGAGATCCAGGGATGATCTACGGAAGGCTATCAGGGATAGGAAAAGAGACTACAGGGATAGGTTGGAGTCTAACTACCACAGCTCTGACCCCAGACGCGTGTGGGTTGGACAGCGACACATCACAGAATACAAAGGGAGAAATAGTCATGCCGCCTCGCACCCTCACGAGCTCAACACCTTCTATGTGCAGTTTTAGGCGACCAACAGAATTCCTCCAGTGAGGCTTGCTGAGGACCAGGATGACTACACTCTGTCACTAACCACAGCTGACTGTAGCACTGACCTCCCCCATCATAAAGTGCTTTGAGTGGCTGGTCAGAACTCACATCTGCTCCACCCTTCCTGACACCTTGGACCCTTTTCAATTTGCATACCGCCCCAATAGATCTACAGACGGTGCCATCGCCCTGACAACACACTCCGCCCTCTCCCACATGGATATAGGCAACACATACCTGAGGAGGCTTTTTGAGGACCACAGATCTGCATTCAACACTATTGCCCGCGGCAGGTGGGGGGCCCATGGCGTTTTGGGGGGGCCGTGCTTGGCCTCCATGTTGAATATTTTTTACAATTTGTATTTTAGGTTGTGTTATTCTATGTGGCTGTCTTAGTCAGATGTCGGCTGTGAGGTTATTCTACGCCCACGTCGGCTTCACACGCGTGTATACCGCATTGTACATTTCTTGTGTTTTGAAGTATTTGCATGTAAGGACAGCTTGTACCCCAGCCACCATGATACACCAGTGACTTTCAGATACTTTTAGTGGGCATTAGAATATTCCTCTGCATGTAGCATTCATAAGCACATTACACTCATATGTATCTATATTACTCAATGCGTCTACAATACTGTTCGTACTGCCCATCTTACTCTTCCAAAAAATGTCTGCTAGTTTACATTGTTGTGTATATTACTGCCATACTTGCCATATTTATACTATTCAATACTACCACCAATATTGCTGCTAGTTTACAGTACTCTTTTCAAACTGCTGCTATGAATAATAATGCTGTATCTTCTTGCTATATTTTTGCTGTGTATATACTTTTCTTTATTCTCACTACGTAGTTGTATGCCAACTAAACATAGACTTATTACTCTCATATGTATCTATAAACATTCAATAATTCTACTAAATTGTTGCTAGTTTACATTGTTATGTATATTACTGCCATACTTGCCATATCTATGATGTTCAGTAATACTACCCAGATTGCTGCTAGTTTACTGTACTCTTTTTTAAACTGCTGCTTGTGTACAGTGTTGTGTATATTGTTGCTTTATTTTCATATTTCGCTACGGAGTTGTCAGACGCCATGTCACAAGGATGCCATTGTGCAGGATGACGCTGCGTTGTTCAGTGCATTTGACGAATAAACATTGAAACTAAACACGCGCTGGGTGTGACAGTGACCTTAATGTAGGCCTACAGCTTTTACACGTGAATGTGACCTAGGCTCTTGAATATCAGTCCGGCAAGTTTGCAGTGATAACCAAATTCATTCAGGCATAACATGAAAGGCAGACTGGCAGTGCAGGGGGTGTGAAGCTGGAAGATATTTGTACAATCACTTTCAGCAAGGTTGACACTGCATTCATTTTCTGTGTATCGAACTTTAGAAACTCTAATTTCAAGTTCAACTGCATATTATAGCTTCTCCAATATAGTCTCATTCTGGTGTATATTAAACTTGCCTATTAATTTAATCAATTTGAAGTGAGTTCATTAAACTGTCTTTCATCGTATCACAAAGTACAATAGCAAACTTTGCACACCTTGATTTGAGCAGTTTCTACAATTTCCCCTTGTAGATCCTCTATACTGTAGCTCAGGTTGGATAAGGAGTGCTTGTAAACTGTGATCTTTGTGTCTCTTTTCTGATAGATCAAATCCAGGCTTTGGCTGGGCTCCTCAAGAACGTTCACTGACCTGTCCGTAAGCCACTCCTGCGTGGTCTTGGCTGTGTGCCCTAGACCAGGTTTTCTTCTGCATTTTCCTTCATTCATCCTTCATTCTTCTCTGGATTCTGACCAGTCGCCCAGACCCTGCCACTGAGAAGGATCCCCAAAGCATGATGCTCCCACCAACACACTTCATTGTAGGAATGGTTTTAGTCAGGTGATTAGCAGTACCAAATGGAACCCTTGGTATTCATGCCTAATTGTTCAAGTGTGCTACAGAGATCCTTGTACTTCCAGCAAATTCTCCTATCTTTGAAGAGAAACGACGAAGCTCTGTTAGAGTGGCCACTGGGTATCTGGTCACTTCCATGACCATGGCCGTTCTTGCCCAGTTACTTAGTTTGGTCAGATTGACAGGTCTCAGAAGAGTCTTGGTGGTTCTGAAGTTCTTCCATTTTGCACCGCTGTGCTCCTGGAAACCATCCATGCGCTAAGAAATTGTTATAACCTTCCCCAGATCAATGCCAGAGGTCAGCAGAGAGTTCCTTGGAGTTCAAGGCCTGAATTTTGCTCTGACATGCACTGTAAAGTGTGGGATCTTAATTTGACCTGTATGTATTTCTAAATCAAGTATCCAATCAATTCAATATGCGACAGATAGACCCCAATGGGCACAATTCGTCCATTCGTTGACAGCCCCGGTTAAAAGATCTTCCCGCGGCTAATTGCCGATTAGATTAATTGCCAAAAAATGTATCAATTATAAATAAAGCTTATATCAAAAACTGTATATGGATAAAACGAAGGGGTCTGAACACTTCTGAAGGACCTGTAGGCTCATTCTACCAAACAATAAAGAAGAACAATAAGCAAAGAAAACGCACCTCTTACAGGAAGAGAAAAATAATCAATTTCCTCATTAAGACCAAGGCCCTTCATCTGAAGACTCTGAGCACTTTGCATTGTAGGAAGCTTGACGTAATTACTCTCCTTGCCAGGACTGGAAACCACTTGAATTACTTTCAGAGGTTCAGGTCTGGCACAGCCAGCATTTCCACAGTGTTTAGCCATCAAGTAGTTGTCGTTAGCAGTCCTTGGGACTTAAGGATGCTCTGAAACAGCACCTTTGCACATTCTCTCAGCCCAACCTATACATGAAGCGTGGCGTTTCACTTGACAAACGATGGCCCTCTGTAGGCTCTGTGTGCTCAAGTATCCCTGAACGTGTTCGTTTTTACAATGTCATGGATGTTTCCACATGGGAAATCACCTGTGGGCTTGGACGCCCTGCTTGGCATGGTGACCGGGTTAGGTCACTGCACACCGTGTAGTCCTTTAGGGTGGGGCCCTTCGGGGTTCGTGTCGCACAAAAACCGGATCCCTTTCAATGACGTTTCAATTGCCTTTCATGAGGTCCTTAACCTTTTTTGGGTGATATCGCATTCCTCTGTATCGTGCCATGTTCATGGAAGTTTTCCTATGCATTTTTCTTCAAATGATCTACTACATATGCTCATCAATTCTGTAGTTTCCTGTGGGATTTTGTATTTAAATGAACTTTTTATCTATATACCCGAACCATTTAGAAATTACAAGCCGTTTGGTACGTAGTCCGCCCATTTTAGGACACCAGAAGCATTTGGACAGTCGGCTTCACAGCAGTTTCCTGTTAGGAACGTGTGCTTAGTCTTCATTCTAGGCTTTTGCATTTGCAAAAGGGCAAAAGACTGAAGGATCTGGAGAGACACTGCATAGATGAAGGGTCTCACATCATTGGTCCAAATCTGTCCCGCCACTCCTGTAGCAAAAAAAACCCTCATATCTTCCCACATTATCTTCAGCCAATAAAGCATAGAACGCCCGGAAACATATCTTAAAGAAATACAATTTCCTCCAGGCCCTCCAGACTGTTATCTAATTAAGCTATAACACTGCAAGGAATATGGCGAAGAGTGTGCCATGTCTTATCAGGGGATCTATTAAGGCTGTGCACATTACAAATAAAGATTAGTCCTTGTTTCAAGGCAACACCACACAGTTTGACATGCAGACATATATATTTCGGAGGAAATGGGGAAGTTTTTTTGGCCTAAAGAGCAGTGTGTCAGAGCCCAGCCCGTGATGTCGCAGTGTTTTAGATTTCTGGACTACCCAGGACACCACAGTGATTTCTAAGAGCAATCAGATCTTATTACCACCTCAAAACATTTTCGCCCCATCGCCAGTGTTCCCACGTTTCAATGGGCATGTTAAAAGTAAAATTTTCGGGAATCTTGCCGACTCTGAGGTCCTTGCGTCTTTGAAAACGGCCCGACAATAACCTCCGCGCCTTCCCCGCCTGTGCGACGGTGAGACGCAGGTCGAGGGCCGGACGCGGGAGAGCGAGTCGGCAGGGGTTCTATGGAACACATCTACCGCGTTGAGGCTGACTCCCTCTGGGCGTGAGCCCGAAAACCCCCGAGAGAGTGTTTGTACTCTGTCTTTAAGGTCCCCTTAACAGGAGGGAGCCTGAGGGGGGGACGAAGAGGGGGAGGCCACGCAGCATGGTGACTCGCAGTGTGTAGGCACGACTCTAACGCTAACCCTAACCCTAACCCAAGCCCCGCTAACCTGATACTTGAATTAATCCGTATTTGAATTTATACTTTCTTTCAGGTCGACCTGATGACGGGCAGGCTGAGAATGCGACGCGGAATGTTATGACTACAGACATTTGCAGCCCGTCTCCTTTCTCCGATTCTGTCCTTTTGATTCTTGTTCCTTATTCCTTCTTATTCAGCTACAGAATAAATATAACGCCTTTTGTGTGTTTAATCCTTTCCTCCTTTATCCTGGTTTTGACAATATGACACGAATGTGTCATCAAAGCGGTCTCTTTCCAGCCCGTCATACTAGGGCGCAGACACCTCTGTTTTGTCTAGAAGCAGCACCCAGTGCTCCTAATCTTAAAAATAATTTCGACGTGACTTTAAGGTTTCAATCGTTGGTAGACGTTGAGATCAAAGTACGACTTCCGTGAAGTAGACAAATCCCGGTGCCTTTGCTACCGAGAGAGTGAGAAAAATGTATAATTAACATTCTGTTTGATCAGGATTGTCTTCATGAACAGCCCTAGTGAAAGTCTGCCATGCTCAGATACAGGAGCACGCACAGGAACCGATCCAGAGATGGAAACGGCTTTGAAACGGTTTCTTTGTGGTGGGTGGTTTCACTCATTTTGTAAAATAATTCTCCTGCAACTCAACTGCCAAACCAATATACACTGTTATCACTCGCATTGATCCGTTCGATGTGGGCAACAGTTCTGTTTTGGTGATTCATCAATTCAACACGATGACTCACTAAACTTAGTGACAGTGTAAAAAGGGTTTGTGTGTGTGTGTGTGTGTGTGTGTGGGGGGGGGGGTGGCTTTAAGCCTTGAAATGCAGAGGACTGAATTAATGTGTATTGTCTTTCTGGCCCAAATGATGACAGACAGGCAGCATAATGATGACTTGCGAGAGGAACGGGAGCATGCATGAAACGCTGTAACGTTAAATGCCGTCGTTCGCCAAGTTAATTAGCGGGAACTGTTAATTTGAGGTTGCAGTCTTCAGTTTGTCATCATATGTTTTTGGTTTGTCTTTCAGGTCCAGTTGATAGACATTTGCCTGTGGATCAGACACATTGTGTGGGTGTGTGATTACATGGCACTAGAGACCAGCGTCCCTGTGACTCACTCGTTGTGTCGCAAAAGCAAACATTTCCCGTCTTCAAAGAATGCTGTAATTTCCCAGTGATTTTGGGGGTCGTCATAGAACGACTGAAGATGGCAATTGTCTTGCGGACCCAGCTGATGGGAGGCTGAGCTCCGGAGGTCTGCGGGTGTGCAAAGGCTAAAACAAGAGAGAAGTACCCCACCATGAGTCCATTCCCATTTGCATGCAAGAGTTCACATGGAATCTGTGGCGTTTTCTGACTCAATTATCAGGAAAATCCATAGAGGCGTTATGCGGCAGTGTAGCTATACTTCAGACATTCCCACCCTTGGGAATTTAGATTGTTCTTTCATTTCGACTTGCTCTGTCGTCCATTGGGACAACCCTAGTCAAAGTCTTGTGATTTCAAGGCTGAGTGCATGTTCAAATACTGTAGTCATAAATGTTTTTCCTATTTTCGGCGCAGGCTAAGCTCTATGACGGGACGGGGTTTCACAGTGCGTAACACAATTCCCCTGCCACTCTCCCACCATTCATTTGAATTTCAGTCATGTAAACTCCCGGTTTGACAGGGCGAATCCTGTGTATATTTAGCCTCCAAAGTTAATGATTTCATCCTTTTGGGTAGCATCTCCAAAAAACTCCTAAACCTAACGCCCAAAACCTAACCTTAAAGCAACCCCAATAACCCTCTTAAACCTAACCCTAAAACCTAACCATAAAGCATCTCCAATAACCCTCCTAAACCTAACGCCCAAAACCTAACCTTAAAGCATCTCCAATAACCCTCCTAAACCTAACGCCCAAAACCTAACCTTAAAGCATCTCCAATAACCCTCCTAAACCTAACGCCCAAAACCTAACCTTAAAGCAACCCCAATAACCCTCTTAAACCTAACCCCAAAACCTAACCATAAAGCATCTCCAATAACCCTCCTAAACCTAACGCCCAAAACCTAACCTTAAAGCATCTCCAATAACCCTCTTAAACCTAACCATAAACGAACCCCCAAAGCCATAATCCTAACCTTAAAATATTAACCCAGCATTATCTACTAAACATAAACCAAACCCCTGACACAAATCTTAATGCCTAAGCATAAAGAAAACATTTCTGTTAATGAGGGCCGGTAAAACTTCCTTGCATCGCAGAATTCTCCGTAGTTAACTATTCTTGTGAGGACCTCTGATAAAACACACAGGGAAACACACATAATATCAGTGAATAATTCAATCCATGTTACATGGTTATCTTTTCACTCTGACTTATTCACCAGCTTTCTGATTAGTCCATTAAATGAGGCTTTGACCTGCTCGCTAAAGCTTTTTTTGTGTGTGTGTGCGTGCATGTGTGTGTGTGCGTGAGTGCGTATGCATATATGTATATTACACTGGCCTTCTACCATCTCAGCGAGGACACAAACAAGGACCCCAAAATGAACCAGCTAATTGACTTTAGCCTTGTCGAGAGACTGAGTGCGGCGCATCAGCGTTGAGTGATGGCACGCAGCACCGTTTAGCATATTGGAGAACGGGGGGTCGTTAATAAAGGTCTGAGTTAATTAGCTGTGTTTCATTTCAATGTTCCTTTGGGGTGGTGTCCGAGTGTCATCCGTCCCCTCGTCCATTGCTGGAGGGAGGGTGGCACGTACTCTGGTCAAGCACATTGGAGGACCGGGGCCTCGTTCACGAAGGCGCGTGTTAATTAGCCGGCGTTTCTCTGAAGTGACTGTGTGACAAATGGTTTTTCCGAGGCCCTTTGGGACCCGGTCAAAAGCGGTGCATCGTGTGCAAATGCGACATGAACGATCGGTCCCCTTTTCTCCTACAAATCACCAAAGATCCCATCGCTGACGTAAGGTAATTACTCCGACGCCATTTGGCTGGTTGATCGTGGACGACCCGGACCGGTGAGCGTTGAAACACGTTCTCTCCATCCCAAACTGTGCCCTGCACTACTTCTGACCAGGGCCTATAGGGAGGTAGTGCGCTATGAAGAAAGTAAGAGGCTTGTTGGGATGCAATCATTACTCGGGCACAGAAGGTCTACGGAGGTCGTACACTTATAGCAACATTCCAACATAATTTACGTTATTAAACTCAACACTCCATAAGCCATTAGAAAGACGACAGAAAGCACTTTTACATTACGTGAGTTGTCAAGGGGGCAGGGTGTGGGTGTGTGTGTGTGTGTCAGAAAAGCAGAGGAAACCTCTGTCATGCTAATGAGGAAAAAGTGCATTCTAAGGGTGTGTTGGTCACTAGCTTGTACTAATATGACATGTTCAGTTTTTGTTTATCGTATAGTTCTGCTTGCTCTTTCTCACGCATGCACACACACACACACACAATGGATTTACTTGCAGGTAAATTAATACATGGCTCTTACATTAGACAGTTACGTTTCATAGACTGCTATAGTGTGCACACATTGATGTGTGTGTGTGCGTGTGTATACAGTCATGCTTTATGGACCACAACAAGCCACCCACGGCGCAGATGGGTGTAATTGTTGATTTATAATCGTTTGCTCAGTCACCTTGATGACAGTGGTGTTAGCTAGAGATCCTGCACTAGATCCTCTTGACATCACCCGTAACCACAATGTGCGTCTGTGTCATATGAGGACGGGCCAAGCACCTCTGGAGTCTGGGGTCAGGTTTTACTTCACAAACAGATATGTCGGGTTAAAACTGTCCCCTCACCGGTGGTTCAGCCCGGAGAAGACGTTACCACCTTTGGCATGTTATGTTTAGGCTACAACACTGTATTGTGGTTGGGGTTGGAATTTGGGATTCTAGGGCCACAGTGTCTGGGCACCCATGTCTCAGCCCCAAGAATTTTCGCTGCATAAAGACCATAACGACTCTGGGAGAAGAAACAAATGCATTTACTAATTGTTACAACTTGCACTCTTAAAATGTTCACCTGGCACAGCCAGAAGAGGACTGGGCACCCCTACGAGCCTGGTTCCACTCTAGTTTTCTTCCTATATTTAGGTTCCTTTGTGAATGTTTTTCCTAGCCACTGTGCTTCAAAATTGTTGTTGCTTGCCCCTTGGAGTTTCAGGCTGGGTGTTTTGTAAAAGCACATTGTGACAACTGCTGATGTAAAAATGACATTATAAATTCATTAGATTGATTGATTGAAGGGTTATGGATAGATTTTTGAAGTTGCAGTTAGGTTAAATGTCCATATTCAGAAAGTTTGACATGCATCTTTATTCCAGAGTTGAGAAAATATACAAGGAAGAGAGTGTAGATAAAATGTAGCAGTTTCAAAGAAAGTTCTCTGCAATTCTACAACTGTTGCTATGGTACTGGTGTGTTCTACTGTTCTTACTGTCAACACTTAGGGCATACCCCTGGCAACCAGGGTTCCTAAGAGATTGCTTCTGTCACTTATTCCTGGAGCTGGAGTGTGTGTATGTGTGTGTGTGTCTGTGTGTGTGTGTGTGTGTGCGTGCATGCATGAATCACATCCTTGTGGACCTGAAGTCCCCACAAAGACACTAAAAAACTGTTTTTATGGCAGGATCCCCCCTCCCCTCTAGAGGCAAAGACAAACATGTGTGACGTTAGAGTGTATATACAGTGCTTTGAGGAAAAGATGTGGCCCCCTTTCAGATTTTCTCTATTGTAGTTATTTCTTCCTCATACTGAATGTTTTCAGATCTTCAACCAATGATAAATAAAGGGAACTTGGGTGAATGAATGCGAACATATGTGTATGCTTATTGCATTGGTTGTGTTAGCTGAAGTGGGCAAGCCACCCTTTTCCGACTGAGGACCATGGCCTCGGATTTGGAGGTGCTGATTCTCATCCCCACCGCTTCACACTCGGCTGCAAACCGTCCCAGTGCATGCTGAAGGTCCTGGTTAGAAGGGGCCAACACAACAACATCATCTGCAAAGAGCAGAGATGAAATTGTGTGGTCCCCAAACCTGACACCCTCCGGCCCCTGGCTGCGCCTAGAAATTCTGTCCATAAAAATTACGAACAGAACCGGCGACAAAGGGCAGCCCTGCCGGAGTCCAACATGCACTGGGAACAAGTCTGACTTACTGCCGGCAATGCGGACCAAGCTCCTGCTTCGGTTGTACAGGGACCTGACAGCCCTACCCACGGGAGGGACCATAAGGGGCCGGTGCGAAGAGGATCGGGCGGCAGTCGAAGGCAGGGGCCTAGACAACCCGATCTCTGGACACGGAAACTAGCTCTAGGGACGTGGAATGTCACCTCGCTGGCGGGGAAGGAGCCTGAGATCGTGCGTGAGGTTGAGAGGT
Organism: Esox lucius; assembly: GCF_011004845.1. Lineage (NCBI taxonomy): Eukaryota > Metazoa > Chordata > Actinopteri > Esociformes > Esocidae > Esox > Esox lucius. Next base: position 11,034,352 of record NC_047577.1, read on the forward strand.
TCCGATTAGAGGTAGTCGGGATCACCTCTACGCACGGCTTGGGCTCTGGAACCACACTCCTTGAGAGAGGATGGACTCTTCAACTACCAATGCCCTCCAGGTAAATGGTGATTACCCCACAATAACCTGTCGGCAACAGCAGGACCAATGTTGTTCAAGAAGACTGCTTCAGTAGTCCAAAGTGGAAACCTGTCAAGATTAGCCGAGACAGCAGAAAGAATGTTCTATTTTCTAATTCTACATGTTTCGGTTAAGGCCCTAGTCAGTGGTCTATCATTTTTTTAAATTGAGATGTGGCCAGAATTGAAACATGCCGTTAATGTTCAAACCTAGAACCTATTTGCTGACTCAAAGCAGTTTTGCAATAAAGAGTGGGCCAAAATACCTCCACAGGGATTTTGGAGACCGGTCAACAACCAGTTATTGAGAATAATGGGATAAAAATATTTTCACAGGTGGGCATTGGGTGTTGCATGACTTCGTTAATTCAATAAATGCAATGGGGTATACCAATCTTGCATTATTGGTTCACTCAGATTTCCTTGATTTAATATTAGGTTTTGGGCTGAATGTCTAACATGCATTCTGTGTGGAAATGGGACAAATACCTATTCATGGCACTATTGGAGTGCCTACTGTGTCTGACTGTAAGCGAGCATGTGGGATACGACAAATGTTTCCTTTAAAGAATATTACTGTCACGAATCCAGCCACCATGATGCATTACACCAGAGCCATCCTCCGGAGTTTATTGAATTGTTTGAAACCTTTCACTATAATACACAATATTATGTCCATATTTTATTTAAAAAAATACAACTGTAGTTGTTATTTTCTCAAAGTATTTAAATAGTGACAGTGAAATGTAATAAAAAGTGTTCTTTTTCGAAAATGAAAAATGTCTATATATATTGTTTTAAAAAAAGTTATTGTCCACACAGTGCAAAACAAATCAAAAACCTTCATCACCGGCGCTATTCTTTTCAGCACAGTTATTTCAACAATTCTCTGGTTTTGGACAGAGTAGTGGGTAGCTTGGGCCTACCTGTCCAAATCAATAATGAATGTACGATGTCAATGCTCAGTCTTTATCTCATTACTTTAGCTCCTATTATTTACAAGATTGGGACTGGTGTTTCTCCATGGATGGTGTTTTACACAAGTGCCCCCCCCCCACACACACACATTCTCAAACCCACTCTATCTTTGTCTCTAAAACTATCTTATTGTCTCAAATTGTCTGTCTCTCTTTCTCTCCAGCTACCTCAGCCTTTATGTTTGTCTCTCAATCTACCCTGTCTCTTTATCTCTCTGCCTTTGTCTAGGAATCTACCTCTGCCTCTCAATAAGTTTGTGTCTATCTGAGATGATCTCAAACAGCCTGTCAAACTACCTCTCTCTCTCTGTCTCTGTATCTCAAACTACCTCTGTCTGTTTGCCTCAGTTTCTGAAACTACCTCTGTCTGTCTCTGTTTCTCAAACTTTGTCTCTCTTTCTCAAACCAACTCTATCTGTCTCTCCGTTAATCCTCTGTCTGCCTTTATATTTCTCAGACTATCAGACTATCTCACTCTTAGTCTCTTCCTGTCTCTGTAACAACGTCCAGCAGCACAGAACAAGCTCACCTTCCATGTCACTGTGATACTGTGGACAGCTTCCCAGACAAAGCGATATCGAAAATTGCCCTAATGCTCAAGTCTCCCCCATACAGAACACATTGTTTGTGCGGTTTTGGAAAAGCGAGAGACCGAGCGGAGGAAAAAGGGTAGAGCGAGAAGGACTGAGTGAGCAAAGAGCAAAGTGAGCGAGATCAGGCCTAGTCGCACGCCCACCTTACTCATCTCTTCTCTCGGTCCTCTCAGCCTCTCACCATGATGCACGCTATGTACAGAACATCCTAACCCCAATCACGGAGGATGGGGCGCGTCCCAAACGGCCCCATGTGCCCTTTGTAGTGCACTTCTCTGGTAGTGCAAATGTGTGGGGAATCTGCCGCAATTTGTCCCTCCAGCTTCCCATTGTTTACCCAATCTGTTTAATCAGGAAGTGTCCGGCCACAGATTGGGACTGGAGTGCAAGGTCAAATTCGGTCAGGCCACAACATTTTACAACATTTTACAACATTTTACAATGGTAATCGAAAAAAACATGCCCTTATAAGTTCAGGTGGAGACTTTCCATTTCTGTCCACATTTGACTTTTGATGAGTGTGTTTGTGTGTGTGTGTGTGTGTGTGTGTGTGTTTACAACATGTACTAAACCTACTAGAGCTGCTAAATGAGCCAGCAGAACCAGGCTTATCCATTTGAGCTGCTCAACCAACTCTACCTAAGTACATTACACCACCCCAACGATACTGGGCAATTGGCCAGATAGGGTATGTTGGTGGAAGGAGGCAGAGTGGGAGTGGAATGGGGGGGGGCCTAAAAAAAAAACTTAGTTGGGCTCAATTCACCCTAATCGATGTACATTCCCTCCCACTTTTCTCTATCTTGCGTTATTTTGCCTGTATTGTCTTTCCTTTGTGCTCTCTCTCTCTCTCTCTCTCTTTCTCTGACACTGCATCTCACTGTTTCTGTCTTGCTCTGTTTCTATGCATCTCTTTCATGCGGTTTGCTGATAAATCTCTCTCTATTTAACCCATCGTCTCTCTTTGTCTTTCTTTCCGATATATAGACTTCGTAAAATGTGTCTTTCTAATTTAAGGTGTCTCCTGTTGCCTATTCCACCACAGAGCTGTCAGGACAAGCTAGGTCTACCTCCATCTGTCAGTTCGAAGTAGCCTAGGTGCCAACACAGGCTATCACCATCAGAAGATTGGAGGAATATATATTTACTGCCACTCCCACATGAGTATTGGCAATACCATTCCCTTTTTACTCCCATGACGTTTTATGTTGGTCGGCATCATAAATGGCACCAGATTTTCTATATGCTCTAAGCCCCATGGGACCCAGGAAAGCAGGGCTCTAAAGTAGGATGTAGGGTGCAGTTTGGATGTATCCCTGTTAACTGCATGGGGGGGGGGGGCGTGGAGAGGGGGAGGGTAAATTGACCAGGGGTGGGAGGGAGAGTGCGTGAGAGGGATGAAGAGAGGAGGAAAATAGTTTTTTTTTTATATATAAAAAGTGAATGCTCTAACACCACATGCATGATAATTGTGTTTCCATGGGTTGCTTGGTTACTGTTCACGTGAAATCGAAGGATGTTGAGGATTGCGACTCCCCAGTGGGATTGGTTGCGCCTCAGTGTGTGTTACGACGCAAGCACACTCTGGGAAATAACAGGCTCATGTTGATGGAAATGCTGAAAGCAGATTTTGGGTGAAAGAGCACTGGCAGTTTGCAAAAGAGACACAGACAACTGAATGCAGGCTGACAGAGCAGATACTGTTCGATGGCTGTTTACTCACCTCACAGAGGAAACAGGCGTGCCAAGACGTGGACCTGTATTTTCAGTCGCAAATGAATGTTGTCAAAGTCGCATATACAAAGACGTGTATATTTATGATTATGCCGCATTTCCAATTCTCTTTCAAGTCAATGGGGGGGGGGGGGGGGCAATGTACCATGCAGACAATTATTATTATTTATTTATTTTACAGACTTTTTACTTAATTGAAACATATTCATATATAATAAAAAAAACATTTATTCTATTGTTCTTATTGGCGGCCCAACACACACACACACACACACACACACATTTGTATTTTCCATCCTAACCACCAATCCAACCAGGACACCTCCCAATGACTCTCCTTTAGTCATGTTTCAGCAGCCACTGCCACTGCCTCACAGCTCCGCCGAAATGTGACGCACAGTTTCATCAGTTTCATGATTTTTGGGGATGATGAAAGTGTGGGAGTGTGTGTAACAGATTATGGACGTGTATATTTTTTAAATGCAAATAGTTACTAAGTTCTGCTCGTTTGCTGGCAAGAGGCGTCCGTCGCGGTTTTGCAGAGAATACTTCCTGAAAGACAGCTTGGCACTGACTGCTTATATATATATATATACTTTGTTTTGCAAAGACTCCAGCTTGTCAAAGCAGCCCCTTGCCAACAATCTCTGATCTGCACAATCCATCTTGTTGCTGAAGTATAAACTGCCATTGAATCCTTTTAGTAAAGGACAACAAATTAGTAAAGGAAATTAATTATTTTATTGTGTCAAATCAAACTTAAAAAAATATTTTATTTAAATAATATTTTGATTGATTGGACACTACTAAAATAATTAGAAAAGGGCCCATTAATGTCCATGTACTTCTGGCGACTCTAGGTTCACCCGCATGTGATTAAGCAGATTTACAGTAAAACTTTAATTATTAAAAAACATATAGTACCATTATATTATAAGTAATGAAAAAAATACAGATGAGCCCATGCAGGGTATTGGTTTTACAACAGCAACATTTCTTATCCACAGGGAATTATGTAATTATGCACATCCATACACTCCTGAAGTATTTGGCCATTGACACATTTTTGATTTGAAATCACTGTAGGCCCCCTAAAATGGGTGACGATGTAGAAAATGTGTTGTAATTTCAAAACGGTTCATCCAATATAGATGAAAAACATCCTAACATTAAAACTGACAGCCTGAACTTCAATAATAACAATAATTATTATTTTATAGCACTTTTTTTTTTTAAACAATCTCCAAGAACTTTGTAATAGATAAGTAACAAATAAATAAATATACACAAAACATGTAGCTAGCTACTGTAAACAACAGAGTAGGACTATACTTAACAATAGGACTCTACTGCCCACTGATATTTTTTTGGTTTGTTCCCAATCAATGATGACAAGCCTCCGCAAAGCACAGGAGGAAGCCTCAGACTTGATTAATTAATTAATGATTCATTAATTGGGCTTACAGCCAGCTCACCATCCATTGCACTCTTCCTCCTGGCGTAGCAGGCGAAACAACCAAATAAATCAGGTGGCGTAGCTGGACCGTTCACATCAAAACACACTAAGCTCAGCTTAAGCTCGGCAGTTACGTTAGAGCAGCTTATGTTACATCAGACGGGCTGGCTTGTACCACATGGTCAAAGTGCTGGAGTAGAGTCAAAGCAGGAAAGCATGTCTAACTGTCCAAACACTTTTGGATTCTACCGTAGGACTAAAACAGTACAAAGCTCAGACAGCCATAATGACCCAGCTAGACAAGCCAGCGGGGAACAGTTCACAGTGCCCAAGCCTGGAACGGAAGCAAGGAAATGCACAGTAATATAGAGCCATTCCCTTCCACCTCGAGCGAGTAGTGAAATCATATTAAAGAAAACAGATAAACACACACGCACACACACACACGCACACACACACACACACACAAACACACACACACACACACACACACACTCCAACAGACAGATGTTAACAAATACTCACAGGCACATGCTTTAGCATCCCCAAACAAAGGTGACAAATGAAAAAGAGGTTGACAGCAGAAATGAGGATAGCTTACTAAGTTGTTCTCTTACTGAAGATGGGTAATAAATATTGTTTTTAAATCATAAATTCAGCCAGTCGTTTTGGAAGTGGCCATTCAAACTGATTAACATAAGGTGTTTATGATTAATATGCATTGGCGTGACATTATATATTCAGTTCTACTCTCCTCCTCTGCTGACATGTTTTTCTTCCTAGCGCCTATTCTAAGGGGGAGACAATGTTTTCCCTAGCATTTTTGATTTGGAAAGAATCCATTTTCCAATATGTTGTTTTGAACAACACCACTCATTTTGACCTCACCCAAAGTATCTTTAAAAAAAAAAATGTGGATCCCATTATCTGATGCCATGAAGGAGTTGACCATAATTTTTCTTTTTCAAGTGGCCACTCTTGAAAACAGGATTGCGCATCTCAAAGTTTTATCCTGCCAAATACCTAATAAATAAATACATTTTCAACAGACTACAGTGTTCCAGAACATTTTATGATCAAAACCACTTACAGCAAATTGAAGTTTGTAAAATCCTGCCTTTGCCACCATCCATGGTGCTTTTCTAGGCCAACGCTTCCTGCCAGAGCAGGCATTTACGCTGGACAAGCTGAGGCAATTCAGTGCTAAATCAGGGGCTGTAGGGTTTTGGTGTGGGGCATGTTTATCTAGATTTGTAAGGAAATAGTATGTAAAGTAAAACCAGGTGTCTCCAACTGAGGGAAAAAGGTGGATTCTGGGCCATTGGATAGATGCCAGGTCATCTGAGGAGGCCAGCTAATTTGTGACGTTTGACACTTGGTAGGAAATAAACAGAGGTACCACAGTGATCTTTACTGATCACTGAAATCTTGGCAGAAAACTGCTGCAGGGTTGGGGTTGAAACAGGCGGGGGCCTGGACAATTTGTTGAGAAATATTTAAAGTGTCCAACTGGAGCTGAACAGAATTTGGTGGGTTGAGGATATCCCAGTTAAGGTTGCTTAATAACACAAATTCAGCCTAGATATGGAGTTGGGGCTGGCTCCTGATTGGCTGTGTAGCCAAATGGTTACAAGCATTTCTATATGAACAGACATTTAGATTACTCCCTTCAAGCAATTGATTATCGCCCAAATAAATTAAACATACAGCAAGTAATCTTGCTCGGTTAATGCGCACGGCAAAAATAAATAACACTGGCTGTGGCAGGGGTGGCTTTAGGTCACAACATAACCTAGAAGTCATCAACGTAATGTAGATCGCAAATAACACTGCATTCTATACTATACTGTCCAGAAAAAACTATGATATATGGCAGTTTGATAGAAAAGTTTTGTGCCAGCACAGATAGGTGCAGGAATATATCTAAAGTAGAGAGCAAAAGTTAGAGAGATGCTCCTTTAGAATAGAGCAACAGCTCAAACCATTTGATGAAATGATAGAGCATTGCAGATTCTCCCTACAATACCCACACGCCCCTTCCCCCTCAGAGGGCCTATTCTGACAAAATAAATTACAGACAGGAAAGTGTCTGAGTTTGAGGCACCAATCTTCACATCATAAGCATCCTGTATGACATTAACCGAGGAATCACCAGGGCCCGGATTGAAATGGCCGTCACCAAAAATATCAGAGACTAGATACCGACTGAAAACTCCGCTCAGAGCATTCCAAGCGTGTGGGATTGATAACAGTTGGATAAATGACTTAGACTTGATGAAACTGTTCTAATACCCGAGAGGTAGACAGAGGTAAGATCCCTGGCCAGCGGTTCTAGACACAGTGTTACTACGATGCGAGACGACGTACCTGAGAGTGCGGCTAGAGTGAGACTAACAAATATAATGGCTATGGGGAAACCCCCGCTTCTCCAGAGGCTGACAGAGAGGGGGGGGGGTCGCCCAGTACACCATTCGGCAGTTGGTGCAGCACTAGTGAGCGTCTGCCTAGAAATAACAAGTGAACGGCGAAGGCAGAAATATTGCACCACGTTGCACAAGCGAGGTTGTGTAATCAGACGCGACGCAGTGTTTCGGTTGAAAGCACAGGCACTGGCGGGCACCACGATCTGGCCAATATAAATGCTAACAACAGCCTGTGACGGGAGGTGCGACAAAGTCCTCTGACGTCGGAAGAAGCCCCAGGGAATTGTCGATGGGCGCTCATAGGGAGGACACACTGAGACTTTTTGTGCGTGTGTGTGTCTATGTGTTTGTTTGTGTTGACCATTAGCAGTCCCTTCATGCTACCCAACTTATCAATTCACCAAACCTTTTCTTCTGGGGTACCTACTTTCGAACAATGAAAGTGTGTTGCACATCGACTGCTGTATAGGGAATATGCTATTTTACATTTAAATTAATATTTTTCTTGCTTGAGCTCTAGCGGTAAGGGAAGCACAGTGAGTTTCCTCCTTCTGTCATAGGACTGGGGGTTGGGGGGTTTGTTACCATTTTTATTTGTGTTACTTGGCGACAGAACAGTAGGAACCCAAGGCTAGGGACTCAGGTATGGTAGAGGGAGATGGAGAAGCCAGACAGGCAGGAATCCCTTTCACCAAGGAACGTGTGGCTGGAAGTGTACAGACTGTGACACATGACTTCTGAACATCATCCAAGTAACTTTCAGTTTTCCCTCAAATACTCAATCCGAGTCATCCCAGGACTGCACATTGAAAGTTGTGAACAAGCTTCTTTTGCACATGGAACCGGGGTCAAAAATATCATTTTTCGAATGGATTTCTCAGATGGATTTCAGACACAGAAGATGTATTAGTTGAATGGGTCTGAAATGAGACAGTCAGAGTATAGCCTTTCATTTGTTTATCTTTATGTATGACAGGGTTGTTCAATGCATTTCTCTGGGCTAATGGCAGCAAGGCCAAATTCTGTCTTTCATTATAAAATGAATAAAGGCAACAAAAGTAAATGTTGTTTCTAACCAAACGATGCAGCACCTGCCCTTGGGCCAACTGAGATAATACTTCTGATATTTGTTGACTGCTACAGCGTCCTCGAACAAGTCTGTACATGTCAAGTCATCTGTCACCCATGTTTTGTCAAAACTGGGCCAATGGCGTCAGATATATTGAATGTGATTGAAGTGTAGAGGGTGGTGACAAAATGTTCTGTCTTTGCAACCAAATAATAATTGGGTTGAACTTTTATTAACTATTGACGGTTAATTAATCTACTATGAACAATGAAATAGAAACCTGATCTTGTGCAATATCTAACCTCAGAATTCAATGATTAAGGGGCAATACGAATGAGTGACGTTCGCTCAAGTATGTTCGCCTTAATTTTGGTGTGTATATTTATTTGTAGATCTAACAACAAAAAGATTTGTTCTAAATTTCTCCACCAGAGTAATCAAGTTTAGCAAGCAATACCACGGTATCTGTTTAAAAGTAATATAATTTCTTCCAATCAAGTAAAAATGTCACAATTCAGAATATAGTTACATAGTCCACAGATCTTCGACATCCTCCCCAGTCATCTGAAACTCTGTTAGTAGTCTTGTGATCCGCAGACCTTCATTTGTAGGACACCATACATAACATGTACAATATATTTAAAGTATGGATGAATTCATTCCATTATGAGGGACACTGGAAAAAGTCCAAACAATACTCTCATTGACCCAGTAATTGTAGTTTTACTTCCTGGTTGATATGTCTTCTCTCTAGTTTTGCTCCTTCACAGTCCAAGTGGCTGGGGATACTCTGACCCCTCACCTCGTAGGTGGGCTCCGTCGAGGAAGCAAAAGGTTCAATCGTGTTGGTGACGAAATACATTACAGCCAGACGCCTCTTCACATGTTCCTCCAAAGACATCTTTTTATTACACCATACATGTTTTTTATGATCTCAGGGGCCAACCTAACATTTTGTAAATGCTGGGCCTCTACGGCAAAACACATCGTGTTTACCAAAGTAAATGGTGTGCGACTGACATTTGCTCTGATCATATGGCCTGTACGTGACTGTTAGAGCGTGGTGCTAGCCGCGTCGGGGACGTGGTTCTGAGGTCCAGGGGGTGTCAACATGACAACGGATGGCGCGGCAACGTTTTCATACCTACTGGGGTCCTGAAATTCTCAATGCCGTTTTCAGTCAAAGTACAATGTACATCCCACCTCATTTGTCCAACATCCCAACCCATCCATCCCACACCTCCCAGTATGGATGCCTTGAAAGATTGTTTATGAGAGCAGAGGGGGATGGTCCGTCTGGAATACTGATCTAATGACCGGCGGAATTTTCCAATTTACACATTACAAATATTGATTGGTTGCTTGGTTGATTGATTGATTGACGATCCAATTGCGAGTGTTTTTCTGCTGATATCCTGTAGAAAAGCAAAGTTAGGAACCTCCTCATACTGTGTTGACTGACTTTTCCATTACGGTGCGTCCTAGCTGTTTTGTGCATGTCCAATCTGTGCTAAGCTTTGCTAACACTGCAGGCCTAAGGCTGTTTCCTCGGGCAGCCCAGTTTAGCAACTTTTTTTCCTACTAATTGGTCTTTCGACCAATCCCGCCTGACCTTTTCACATCAAGCCTTTCTCAGACCTTATCGGATTTGACGCAGGCTTCTGCTCGTGTCAACAAACCAGCAGCGCGGCCTGATGCCGGGCCTCACTGATAAAACAAAACACCATCTGTGCAATGATCACTTACCCAGGTGCCGAGGTTTTACTCTGTTCTTCGTTCTGCTGCTCCTGTGCCATCCTCTCCCTTTTTCCTTTCATGTCTCATGTGTGGGCGATTCGGGTTGAGATTCGCCATGCATATATAGGCCCTGGCCCGCTGGGAGGAAGTGCCCATCTGTGGTTTGGCATATGGCGCTACTGTGCCTTGGGTGTGTTTGGTGGTGTTGGTGGGTGGCGGGTAGATTCTGCGCATGAGACCGGAACTGCCGTGTGATTGATCCCAATTGATGAGGCCAAGAGCCTTCGCAGCATAACGTTGCCATGCCTTGGTTGTATTGTCGGCTGCACTTGTGTGTGTGTGTGTGTTTTGTGTCTGCATGTTTGTCTATGTGTGTCTTTGCCCAGAGTCTTTGCCAACCTAAAGCCCTGTTCAAATGCATGGCAATCAGATCTGGCATTAGATATTCCATATTACCTCAGAAGAGGTCAATCATATATGGATTTTTACCATCATTAGTCTGCCCTCTGAAATGATTGGCAGATAACACCACTGACATCGATAATTGAATCAACAGTATATTAATAAATAATCTGCATACTGGGAGACTCTAGACAATGTGGTCCCGAATTTTATTGTATAACCATGTGCAGGTCCAATGCTAAAATGTTGGCCCAATCTCAATGTAGCTAAGATTCAGATATACATTAGAACTTGGAGTAAACGAGTCTGGAGAGACTAAGCAACAACTGTCTAACATCTCTAACATGCTCTTAGTGGAGGGTGGTGTTGTGTCAATTAGAGTTGTCGGGGAGATTATGGGCAGAAGACCGATATTGCTGAATCCCACTCGGGCAATAAGTGGTTCCTCTTTCTATTCAGCACTTTGTTTTCATGACTATTGGAACTGGACGTCTTATTCATTGATCCAAGTCTGAAAAACAAGTCGTCACAAAACATACAGTTCTTGGAAATTGAGCAAAGATAAATAATACGTATATAAAATCCCCAAATGCAACCAGCCAAACCATTTTGGGCAAGAATAAAAAGTACCCCATAAATCTGGGAGAAAATAAATACAATGTGAAAATGAAATATATATTGGTGCAGAATAGCTAATAAACAATGTGAAAAACATCAACATGTTGGCAGCCATCGGATGAGTCCATATTCAATAAGCTCTGGACCACAACAACAGATCAGATGACCAACAAGGTCCTCAGATTTCACATCAACTGATAAACACATTTGAAAATTATGAAAAAATACATGACAAATTCAACCAGCCACTGAACATTGAAAGACTGCTCCACCCTCCTTAACATTAGCAGAGGAGGTGGACATGCTGAATGGATGAGATCTGAAGGTCTAAAGAGGTTCCGCCGCAAATCATCCGCTGGCCTCTGACTCGTCTGTCACCTTTCTGTGTAATGTACTTCACTGTTCCCTGTTGCCTGTACAGTATAACAGCTAGAAGACTTAGCTGAACATAAATACAACAGAGATCAATAAATTAGCTGCCATCTCATATCTCAAGTATGAGACACACGCGCACACACACACACACACACACACAAGAGAAGACAGAATGTCTGTGTGTGTGTGTGTGTGTGTGTACATGTTTATTATCTTCGTGGGGACCAACAATTTTTAACTTAGGGGTTACATTTAGGTTTAGAAGTTAGGTTTGTTTTGGGTTAAAATTAGGTTTTTGTAAATTTGTTAGTAAAGTAGGGAATGGGAATCATTTTTGGTATTCCAAAAAACATAATACAATGTAAAACGTGTGTGTGTACTAGCAAATCTAATGGAGGTTGTGCCACCTGGGCGATTACACAACTCAATGTATTACCCTCATGGATAATTTGAAGCCACGTGTTCTAGAACATGCAGACAGACAGGAAATGTAACCTTAATGGCTAGCTAGGTCGACTACATTATGGCATGTTGTTCCTTCCCATCAGTGTTGTGGGTGTAAATCATCATAATGGCTGTTGTTTTAGAGCAGTGGAATTGCACTTGATTCACGTTCTGGGATTTTGTTCGATTGAAATTGAGATAGAAATTAATAATATTGAGTCTTGTTAAGTCAAGGACATGAATGAGTCACTGTAATGAGTGGCCATTGGTTTAGACTGAATTAACTTGATTTAACCAAGGTCAGTTCTTGTGCATTTGTGAGACTGAAATTCATTATATATCACATTATTTTTCAAGAGCGACAAGGATAAACCATTTTCACAGAAACAGTGAAGTTAGCATCAAGTTCCTACATCCGCAGTCCTACCATTTTATGGTGCCAATGGTATTTGGACAGATAAATAGTAAGAACAATAAAGTACACATTTATTAAATGCTTGCACGTCCTTTGCAAAGGATTTTGCCACATCTAATGTTTTTCGTTATGTCTCTGATCATTTTATTCTGACTTATCTGTCAGACGATGGCCAGCTAGACTTGCATTAACACCTTGGTCCTCATGTTGTCAGACACTAGAAACAAAGCAATTTCTAGTCTTTGGATCAAGACTAGAAATGGACAGCTCTCTTGTTAATACATGTGGGTTGCAAGCAAACGCAACTATATAATAAGCAACATCTGCAAAGCCAATTGTCCAAGCAATATTGGTACCCTTAAACGTGGGTAATATATACAAGATATGCTTTAATTTCTAAACGGTTCATTCAAAATGGATGAACATACCTTAAAATGTATGCTGACAGTCTGCCCATTAGACAGTCTGACATTTTTTCTGCCCTCCTCAATTTGCCATTTGTACTGCATTTGCCTTCATTGCACATCTACACATTCCTTTGAAACATACTCTACTCCTGCCCTCTATAATTGCAATCCTGGTTAGATGCTGACTGCATTTTGTTGTACTGTACTTGTACTTTTTCAAAGACAAATACGTTGAATCTAATCTAATCATTAACCGCAAAGTCATTATAACAATTCAAAGTGGTGGTGCAGAGTGAGGGAAAAAAATAACTGTCATAGTCAAACTATATTTATTTATTAACTGTCTAAATGATAAAGAAAAAAGTGTCAATTTAGTGAAAATAAAAAACAGAAACGTCTCAAAACACATAAGACCCTTTATTCAGGTACAATCACCATTCACAGCAATCAAAGCTTAAAATCTTCTGAGGTGTGTTTCTACCAGCTTTGCACCCAGCTTTCACTGGGCTTTCACTGGGCTTTCACTGGGCTTTCACTGGGCTTTCACTGGGCTTTCACTGGGCTTTCACTGGGCTTTCACTGGGCCACTCAAGTGCTTTGGGTCATTGTGCTGAACGATTAATCATTGTCCCAGTCTAAGATCCTGTGCTCTCTGGGTCAGGTTTTTCTTCATCAACCTCTTTGTATTTTGTCAGTTCGTCCTTCCTAGTCTTGCTGACTCTGGCTCTGAGAAGCATCCCCATAGCATGATGCTCCCACCACCGTGTTTCACCATAGGGCTGGTATTAGTCAGGATGTGAGCAAAACCTTGTTTTCATCATACGTTACGCCTCACCTGAAGCTAGAATCTTTTTTCTCATGTATAGAATGTCATATGCCTTTTACTTAAGAGTGGTGTACGTCTAGCTTAAGGGCCTGATTGATGGAGTGCTAAGAGATGGTAGTTAGAGTGGCCATTGGGTTATTGATCACCTCTCTGGCCAAGGCCCTTCTCACCCAGTTACTTAGTTTGGCCGGTGGGCCGGCTCTACGAAGAGAGTCTTGGTGGTTCCAAACTTCTTCCATTTCACAATGATGGAGCCCATTGTGCTCCTTGGAACAGTCGATGTTTTAACAATTGATTTTTAACTTTGCCTAGATCTATGCCTCGATGCAATTCTATCTTGGAGGTCTATGGAGAGTTCCTTGGATTTCACAGCCGGGTTTTTGTTCTGACATGCATTGTGATGTATGGGACCATATATGGATAGATGTGTGCCTTTCTAAATCATGTCCAATCAATTGAATTTGCCACATTTTGACTCCAGTTAAGCTCTAGCGACATCTCAACGATGACCAAAGGACATATGCTCAATTTAGAGTTTCACGGCAAAGTGTCTGAACACTAAACATAGACTGTATAATTAGTGTATAATTAGTTCAGTGACTTTGTTACAGTCAGACAATTTTAAATTATTCCTGTGCATGCAAACAATGTTGTATCTCAGGTCATGGTTGCCTATATACTGAAATGCATTCCTCCCAATTGTAAGGACATCCCAGAAACACCAGGGCATGTCATAATTTTCTACTATCTTTAGGATGTTCCTCGCTGGGCCTCCAATCATGTCAAGCTATTGAGTGTCAATAATACATAAGGTAATAGACCGGGGGGAGGTTAACTACTTCCATGTGACTTGGATTTGAAAGGAGTCAATAGGTATGAACTCATTTGAGAGAGAGGGAGCTGAGATTGATTTCACATTGTAACCTAACCACCTTGGCAACCTTGATATATGTATTAAAGATGCTGAATAGCTCAGAGATCAATGGAGCGAGGCATTTCACTGTATACAAAGATGTGAAACGCCAAATTATTTGACAATACTTGGAGACAAGTTTCTTTAGAAGATTAGTAGCAAAGGAAAAATCTAAATCGGATGGGCATGTACAACTAATATTTCACTTATTATTTCTCACAAAAAATCTATATTTCTGACACACACTAATGAGCTCCACTGCTTTTTATTTTAACATTGTTTGAATGTTATAACTTCTATGACATGATTGTAAAGGAGGTGTTATTTCACTGCCTAGCAGACATCTTGTATTACTGCTCGCAAATGTGGCAGTAGAACCTTTGAGACAGCCATTGTGAATTGTACCCAGACAGGAGTCTGTTCTCAGCAGTATCCCACGTATCTATTAATTTTTTTCACTCAAGTGTTCACTAATAATTGAAGTGATAATAGTGACACAACTCCTAGCTGATAATATTATCAAATCCTAAGCCAACTAGCGTTGAGTAAGCAATAACCTCACAACTAGCTAGCCAGTTAGCTAGCCTGCTAACTACTTGTTGCTCACATGCCTTTCAACCCAAATGCTAATTCGGTTAACTGAAATAACTCTAAATGGGAACATTTCTAAATGCCAAAAATTTGCCCTACTTTTGAAAATCTAAAGTAACAATTTGTGTGACATGTTACATTAGGGTATTACATTGTGCTAATACATTTTCTAAAATGTTACGAGTTATACATTTTTCATACCTTACGAATTTACAACAACATTACAGATTACGGTCAGGGTTAAGGTTAGGCAATACAGTACTAAGGTCAAGGTTAAGGTTAGAAAGCCTTCCATGGATTTGAACATGCAACCATTAGTCATAAAACCCTCCCACCATCCCGTCTACAAAATCCTGGTAAACCAAGACTCTATTTAAATGTAAATACGCTCACCACTGTCCCTAGTGGCCAGTCTAAATGTGACATATCACACAAATGGAGTATAGTCTCTAAAACCAGCCTGGAAAAATGTGTATTAATAACACAGATAATTACCTAGGAGCTTATATTATTTCATTTAAGAATTTTAAGGTGTTGTTGGAGGGGGAGATAAGTTTAAAATCTGTAATATACGTTAAAACAATCCACTAAAATGCAACCAAAACTCTGCTCATCTCCATGCATCTATAGCTACTATACTGAGACTGTACATGTATATATCAACTGCAAATCCATGTCAAAGGCTCATTAACCACATGTAATTGTATGCCAGCTTTGTGTAGATTTGTTGAATTTTGTCCCTGTGTTGTCTAGCACTAGCAGCACCAACACAAAGATGGCGTATACATGTTTCTACTTAACAATTAAATATATGTATTCCAGATGTAGCACAACGGAATCAGCTTGTTAACTAATTATTAAGCTTTATGTCATGACAAGTTAATGGTGGGGGACCAAAAGGCCCCTTGGGCAGTTTGCTTGAGCTAGCTATGCTACCAGATTATACAAATGGGAGTTAGCATTTAGCAGTCGCCTCTAAACCGTGATATGGACTTTGAAATGTTATGCAGCGATAAACTTTTAAATATGTCGAAATCCAACTTGAGTACCCACATGGTGGACCTATTATTATAAATCAATCACGACGTATTTGACGGATATCCACTTTGTTGGATCCAGTTCTTTTGACTGTGAGCCAAAGACTGTAGCCTGCTTCAACCCCCCACAGTCTGCGTTCCATTGACCTCTTTACTGCGTCAATTAATCTTGGTCCCTGTTTACTTTGGGTAAATCACTCACCCAAGGCACCTGTTGGGAGGGTTAATTACATTTCACAACCCCCCGCCTGGCCAAACACACACACACACACACACACACACACACACACATTTTCTTCCCTCTTACTCATTCTAGTTCTCTCTTTGTCTTTCTCTCTTCCCCATATTTCCTCTCACAGCCTCTCCTCAGAATCCTACCAGAAGTTGGGGCACAGAGATTTGGATTCATTTTATCTTTCCACCTCTCTCTCTCTTTCTCCCTCTGTAGGCTTGTCTGCACCCGCGGTATGGAAGGCTTTGCAGAAAGAGAAACTCTCCTTCGCACCATATTGTTTTTATGAACACAAGACTTACTGAGCCCTAAAGGGGCTGCACTACTGTTACCATGGATGGAGCCAAGCCTTGTAGTGTTAAACTGAATTACAACGAACATGGGTCATAACAAAAATAATTGGCTTGAAGTTAAACACAAAAAAAAGTTATCTTTGCTCAGAGATTTTGACTCTCTCTGAAGCATACCAACACCAAAGATGGTAGTATATAAATCTTGACATCAGTAAATGCTATTATACATTAAAAAGTAAGTCCAACCCCTGGAAAGTTGTCTTTTTCTGTACATATTTGGACACGTGGATATTTGAGCTAGCTAAATTCCAACGACATGGTATGCAACAGATTTGGAACGGGTGGACAAAGTGTGCCCATTGGCGTAATTGAAACATCACACTATCGAACGAATGGACGAACAACGCTCATGGGCAGCCCTGAAGAAGCCTCTGCTCTCAAAAAAGAATCACAACATGACTGACGTTTGCCAGACAACACCTGGATAGAGACCAAAACTATTAGAACAGTGAGCACTGGACACAGGGATAAAATATTGGAGTAGAGTGTTATGGTGTGATTAGTAAAACTTTCAAGAGGCATGTGCAGAAACTGGAAAAATGGGCGGAGTTGTCCGCTCACAAGGACGAATGATGTGTTGGAGTGACGTGCGTCACAAAGACAGACAGTGCATGCCCGTTGGTGTGGAGACGGAGGGGCACATGTCAACTGGAAAGGCCACTATATAGCAAAGGGGCATGTGCTCTGCACAGGTTGAGCGTTACCTGTGAATGTACCTGCTATCAGAGCATAATTGAGTGTAGTTAATTTGTTATGAGTCCGCAATAATAGGGTGAAATATTGTCAAATCATATTGGAAAACTTGAAATATTGTAAAGTTACTGCAGGTTTTTTCTTGCATTCATTCCGTCCATTGCCATGGAAACTATTTCCCAGAAGTCCCCTCTTTATACGCTGGGCGGAATTATAATTGTATGGTAGACTTCAGTTTGGGTCTCTGGTTTCCTACACTCCTCAAACTAACTTCAAACTTTCATTAGATTGGCTGAGTAGTGTTGCCTTTTCTCAACGGGATAATTATTCTTGTTATAAAGTGAGTCTTACTTTTTAAAAGAAATATAGTAGTTTAGATAACTTCAAATAAAGTGTCATAAAAACAGCAAGCCGGCTATTTGTGTAATGTTCATATGTCCTTAGAATGTTTCATGTCTGGTTCATTTATGATGCTGGTTTCTATCCACCTTTTTCCATCCATAGGTTATTAAGCTAGTAAATACATTGTATATTCATAAAGCACGACAGGTGGGATGGAAACAGGAACTGTGTGTGAAATATGGTCAATGTTGAAAGATTAGTTGTACAGATTAGTTGACCGTGAGATCTTTGTGTGTCTGTAAAATTAAAGTAACTGCCTAGCGAAAACTTTTAAAATACACCGATCAGCCATAACATGATGACCACTGACAGGTGAGGTGAATTACACTGATGATCTATATGAATATATACACCGATCAGCCATAACATTATGACCACTGACAGGTGAGGTGAATTACACTGATGATCTATATGAATATATACACCGATCAGCCATAACATTATGACCACTGACAGGTGAATAACACTGATAATCTCGATATATTTGGCAGCATGGGAACATTCTGTCCTCAAAGCTGATGTGTTAGAAGCATGACAAATTGGCAAAAGTGTAAGGATCTGAGCAACTTTGACAAGGGCTAGACGACTGGGTCAGAGCATCTCCAAAACTGCAGCCCTTGTGGGGTGTTACCGGTCTGCAGTGGTCAGTACCTATCAAAAGTGGTCCAAGGAAGGAAAAGCAGTGAACCGGCAACAGGATCATGAGCGGCCAAGGCTCATTGAAGCACATGGTGAGCGAAGGCTGGCCCGTGTGGTCTGATCCAACAGACGACCTACTCTAGCTCAAATTGTTGAAAAAGTGAATGTGGGTACTGCATACGGGGCTGCATAGCCACAGACCAGTCAGGGTGCCCACTGACTGCTGACCACTGCTGAAGAAGGTCACCTGGTCTGATGAATCACATTTTCTTTTGCATCACGTGGATGACCGGGTGCGTGTATTTTGCTTACCTGGAGAACACTTGGCACCAGGATGCACTATGGGAAGTAGGCAAGCCGGTGGAGGCAGTGTGATGTTTTGGGCAATGTTCCACTGGGAAACCTTGGGTTCTGCCATTCATGTGGATGTTACTTTGACACGTACCACCTACCTGAGCATTGTTGCAGACCATGTGCAACCTTTCATCGCAACGGTATTCCCTGATGGCATTGGCCTCTTAAAGCAGGATAATGTGCCCTGCCACAAAGCAGGAATAGTTCAGGAATGGTTTGAGGAACACAACAACGAATTCAAGGTGTTGACTTGGCGTCCAAATTCCCCAGATCTCAAACCAATCGTGCATCTGTTGGATGTGCTGGACAAACAAGTCTGATCCATGGAGGCCCCACCTCGCAACTTACAGGACTTAAAGGATCTGCTGCTAACGTCTTGGTGCCAGATACCACAGCTCACCTTCAGAGGTCTAGTGGAGTCTGTGACTTGACGGGTCAGGGCTGTTTTGGCGGCAAAAGGGGGACCTATACAATATTAGGCAGGTGGTCATTATGTTATGGCTCATCGGTGTATAATAATGTGTTAACTGATATGAAAAATAACACTTGAAAACTGACATGAAAATAACACTTGAAAAACAAATATGCTTCCTGCTGAGACTTCTGTGTAATACTCCTTATGATTTGTCCCCCTGCATTCATATTTATAAAGACCACACCATTCTGCTATTGGACTACATCTACCCCATTTCAGCACAGCTTTTTATTAACATACTTAATTACAAATAAGAAATGTCAGAAGAAAACCATTTTTACAATAGGTCATATTGTAGGTTATATTTCATAGACATCTTAAAAAAAATTTTTTTTACTTTAATTATTGATAAAAAACAGCAGCGGAAACGCCTTCATGCGCAAAAACATTGACAGTTACTATGAAATTTAAAGAAACTTGGAATTACTTGAATTGTGATTGGTGTTCCTCCTGTGGTTCAAGGACATCATAACGAACTTCACAGGGTGGTAAAAGAGCAGAGACACTTAATGTTCCTTCCCAATAATTATCAAGGTGCATAATGATTATAATTATCTGGTGACATGGCGTGTGTTGCGAGGCTGCCAGTTTAACAAATAAAAAAATAAAGAAATCTTGCTCTTATTAATATTCTCATCATGTAGTCTTGAGGTGGCCGTCCCACACTGTTATTGTCAGGTATTGATTGTAGGTCACAGGTGCTTTGACCAGATTGAGCATGAGTTGTCATTTTACGCAATCATTTTTGTGACAGCAGAGCGGAAAAAGTGAGAGAAACACGTCAAACTTCAGATTGATGGTGGCCACATGAAAAGTTAAGTGAAATAGAAAACTTGTGCATGTCTCATCAAGGGTTTTCATCTTCATGTGAAAAGTCGGTTTGTTTGAAACACTTGGCTTTATTCAAGCAGGAGTGCCTGGAGTTAAAAGCTGACATATATATCTGATTGTAACTTCACTCACGTCTCGACAGTGGTGTACTTCATATTGCGGGTCTAGCCTACAATACCAGCCATGAAATCTCGTATTCAACATTACAAACCATTAATCTTTTGCCGTTCTTTGGAATCATAATACATGCAAATGTCTTGCATCTTCTGTACGTGTTCCTTAAGGTTCAGCATCGTGACTTTCGAGAATTGTGGTTTGACCCGTGATAATGATTTTACATAACGTGGGCTTTACT
This sequence comes from Esox lucius, assembly GCF_011004845.1. Lineage (NCBI taxonomy): Eukaryota > Metazoa > Chordata > Actinopteri > Esociformes > Esocidae > Esox > Esox lucius. The sequence continues at coordinate 11,054,822 of NC_047577.1, forward strand.
GCACACGGCCCTCTGGAGAAGAGCTCATCGCTGCATGTGTGTGTGTGCGTGTGTGTGTGTGTGCGTGTGTGTGCGTGTGTGTGCGTGTGTCGGGGCGTGGGTGTCACTCAGCTATCAATCAAACTCTTAGATTATACTCACTAATGACCTTGATAATAAAGAGAAAGTGAATCATAAAATAATAGAACATCAAAATGACTCACAGTGGAGAGATCAGCAATAGCAGGGGTCAAAACTCCCTCTCATGTTCTTTTTTTTTCTTCCCCTCTAGTCTCTCCTGAGCAAATGCTGGAAAACGAGATATACAACAGGCAAAAGTTTTAAGGATATTTTTTTTTCTCTTTTTAGATTCATTATAATCAACAGCAAACATTTGTTTTTGCACCAGTGACCACACATAGCTAATGACAACCATGGGGTTACCAAAATGATGTTGTCATATTTAAAACCCATTATCACTCACCCTTATCGACTAAATGAACACCCAATACAGCATAAGTTGTCATTGGATATGGAAGCTTTTACTAGTAATGTTTAGCATAACATTTTCTCCCATAAAATCAAGTTGGGCACTATGGATTTGTTTCTGTTCATTTTTCTGTGCGTCAGACCCGAAATTTACCGGTATGACTTAAAGCAGTTCCTGTGTGTGTTTTTAATTTTTACTGAAGTCTGGCAACCCCACTGCAATTCCTTGAGACCCTGACTTTGAATACCTCTGACTTAACTTGCTAGTTTGGTGCCGCATTATTCACGGTTGCAAGATGAATCACTCGCCCAATTTTTTTATCCAAATCTGCAAAACACGATGAGCGACCACGACCGTAGTCACCAATGGATGAGCTGAGGACAAGCAAATCTCATCAGGGGTGCTGAGACCGAGGGGGGTGGGGGGGTGGGAGGGGGGTTCTGCTCCTCCTCCCGCACCCCTACTTCCCACATCCACACAGACATAGCAATTATTCTGTGCCAGGGGAGTAGATTCTGTGTTTAAAATAAATTTTTACGGGTCCTGGGGAGGCAAATGCATTCCTTGTGTGGGTAGGAACTGTCTGAACTGTATTACTTAATAGTGTTTAAATGTTCCATTAAGTCACTTACATTAAGTCCTTACAAACAACTCAGTTGGCCCGCAAACTATCATGTTCTATTGCACTTGATCATTGTCTCCTATCGGCCTGAAGAAACCACTTCAATAAATCATGACGTCATTTTGAGGACAGACCAATGCCATTCCAACAACCCCACTACTGTCGCGGATCCTGTTCCCATTCCACCAGAGTTTAGGAAGCGGCCAAACCTGCGGCTGTTGTGAAAGACGCTTGACAAGTTCTGCCGCTCGGCCTCGCTGCGACACAAAACAACACAGTACAACACAGGGCAGAAATGGATAACGTTTGTAGACAGACATGGCAAGCATGCAAAACATGTTACAGCGGCAAGTGCTTTCCTGACAGTTCGACAAATGTCCATCAGGTTTAGCCATTATTAGTCAGACTGACCGAAGTGGTTGGAAGTGCAGCATTTGCATCAAACTAACTCTGGAACAGAATAGGCCGGACAGCAGAGCCTGATTGCACATGTACGTCGTTTGTGATAATCTTAAAGCTAGTTCAGTATATCTATTTTTTTATTTTATTTTGTATTTTTTTTGCAACGCTGACTAACCAGTAACGTGCAGTGTTTTCTAGTACAGCTCTTCACTGCACGTGGACTCCCTGGTGTAGCATTTTTTTGACAGCTGCCATGTGTGACTGTTTGCGTGACATCGACGTGTGAGGATTAAGTGTCCACCCGTAGCATTGGCTGAAATGACCGGCAGGGCGGAAAACATTTGGTTGAACTTCAGTCAGGTTTACCTGGCCCTTGAAGCTCCAACTATTATCAGTGTGAGCTCTGGGTCCACGGCTTAGAAATCGGGGTCGACCTGTGTGACGTGTCTGTCCGCGGGTGGATACAGATGCCGGCGTGTCACTGGTGAATATGGACACCTGCAATCGGTTGTTCAGGGTCCTGACACACTCCGTGCCGTCCTCTGTGGCCACGCTTGATTCGACCTGTGCTCAGTGTAGCTCGCGCCGACTCTGTCACGATGGTGTGGCCAGAAACGCGCCGCCTACTACCCAGAGGGCACTGGACCCCTTAGCCGCTGCAGCCTTTTTGCTTTTGGACACCGGGGGATCGGAGATTCTGCATTTCATCTCGCCATGGTAATACATGCAGCCAGCACTGTTTGATGCTCGTTGGGCAGTTTCCCTGCCTTCACCCGGCAGCCTTTGATCAACCCCAAGGTCAGCCCTGTCACTCCTGTCAGCCAGGGCAACAAAACGCTCCAGGTATATAGACTACAGACCAACAGATCCCTCTGCATGCAGAAGCCTCTGTTACCAGCCAGCTACAGGGGATTTACCAGCAGTTCATCTGATCAATATCTGTTAAGGGGCCCCAATGTCACTGCCTGAGACTCAGTTACAATTGGCTGGGCTCACTGCAACAACAAAATTACATAATTCTGATCCTCCAAAGTGAGCCGCCCATCTATCCACAAAGTCCCCAGTCCATCTATCCACAAAGCCCCCTCCCCAGTCCATCTATCCACAAAGTCCCCAGTCCATCTATCCACAAAGCCCCCTCCCCAGTCCATCAATCCACAAAGTCCCCAGTCCATCTATCCACAAAGCCCCCTCCCCAGTCCATCAATCCACAAAGTCCCCAGTCCATCTATCCACAAAGCCCCCTCCCCAGTCCATCAATCCACAAAGTCCCCAGTCCATCTATCCACAAAGCCGCCTCACCAGTCCATCTATCCACAAAGCCCCCTCACCAGTCCATCTATCCACAAAGCCCCCTCACCAGTCCATCTATCCACAAAGCCCCCTCACCAGTCCATCTATCCACAAAGCCCCCTCACCAGTCCATCTATCCACAAAGTCCCCAGTCCATCTATCCACAAAGCCCCTTCCCCAGTCCATCTATCCACAAAGCCCCCTCCCCAGTCCATCTATCCACAAAGCCCCCTCTCCAGTCCATCTATCCACAAAGCCCCCTCTCCAGTCCATCTATCCACAAAGCCCCCTCAACAGTCCATCTATCCACAAAGCCCCCTCACCAGTCCATCTATCCACAAAGCCCCCTCACCAGTCCATCTATCCACAAAGTCCCCAGTCCACCTATCCACAAAGTCCCCAGTCCATCTATCCACAAAGCCCCCTCCCCAGTCCATCTATCCACAAAGCCCCCTCTCCAGTCCATCTATCCACAAAGCCCCCTGCCCAGTCCATCTATCCACAAAGCCCCCCCCATCCATCTATCAACAAATTGAGGTTACGGTTTTTTATGGGTAGAGTTTGACCTAAGGCAAGGTTTTTGGAGTTTGGTTTGGAGAAAACAGGATTTGAAATAGGAATGTTTGGGGTTCCTATAAGGACAGTGAAGTGCACACAGTATTGCAAACATACTGTAGTCTTGCTGTTGTTCTGTCTTCTTGTTGTCGTCAAAGTAAGTTGACTTGGAAGCAGATGAAGATAGGCCTGATGGATGTTTCCGGAATTAGAACTCGACACATTCCACCCAGCCATGCCTACTTGGTAATTCACCAGCATCGGAGAACAAGCTTTCCAGAGCTGCCCATTCAATACTGCCTTACATCTTTCCCTAAACCCCTGCTGATCACCTAGATTGTGCACACCGTCTGCATTGTTGTGTCTGTGTGTGTGTTTCTGTGTGTGTGTGTCTGTCCATCTGTGTCATAGTTGTAGAGAGAACAGCCTGTTCAGTCTGTTTGAACCCCCTGCTGATCCGCCGTGACGACACCCTGTCAGAAACGCATCACCACGACAACAAACAATGGAAGGCACGGCCAGACGGTAAAAGCAGATAACATCAACTCTATGACCTCTTGCTCGGTGAAGGTCCCAACTAGACCAGTGAGGGGGGCTCGGGCTGGGAGGTTTTTTTTTCTTCCCGAAAATGCATTAGAACTACTTTTTCTCATGAAACATAGATGATCCAGCGAACCGGTGACCTCAACCCCTTTTCGTTCATCCCGCCGTCCCGATCAATTTAAGGCACTCTGGGAAAAAGCCTGCCTCACAGCGAATCAGGCGGAAACACACTCACACACGCACACACATACACACACACAACAATCTACTCTCTGATCACAGCGTGGGACATCCTCCAGCCCCCAAGAATAATAAAAAAAAAAACACACTCTGCTAGCATATCATTGATAGGAGGAACGGCACTACTAAATGACAGTGTCCCAAATGGCATCCTAATCCCCACGGGTCCCGCACACAAAGTAAAGAATTCGATAGGGAATAGGTTGCCATTTGGGACAAGAGCAATGCTGTTGGTGTTGGACTTAGCACTAATGTCGTAGCATTAGCAAAGGTCGGTTTGGCCATGAAACCCATTTCCTGTCAGTTTCAGACCTTCACTTACGTCATGGTATTGGTAGCAATGGTCCTACTTTGCCCAATACTACACTGGCATTACTGATTTGGCTAAAAGCAGACATTGTTCCTTTGTGTTCTGTCCACCCCGTTGACAGTGAGTGCTTGTCATAGCATTAGTAAAGGCTTGTGTAGGGCAGTCGCTTTAACCCTCGTTGTCGGTTCCAAACTTTCCTCCAATGTCCTAAGTAGCAAACAACTTTGCTCGATACGGAAAGCAAATACAGTGACTCCCAATCGGCTAAAAGCACGGGGGTGCTGTCCCTGTCCTTGTCCATCTGGTCATACTTTTGACCTAGTCTAGAATCAAATATACTCTGGATTTAGTCCAGAGAAATGTATTTATTATTCCAATTGGACTCTTAATATCTCACCCGGCACAGAAGAGGACTGGTCACCCCTCTGAGCCTGGGACCTCTCTAGGTTTCTTCCTAAAATTCGGCCTTCTTAGGGAGTTTTTCCTAGCCACTGAAATCCAACACTACTGTTGTTTGCTCCTTGGGGTTTAAGGCTGGGTGTCTCTGTAAAGCACTTTGTGACAACTGCTGTTGTAAAAAGGGCTTTCTAAATAAATTTGATTGATTGATTGAATTCGGCTGAAACAAGGCTGAGCTACTGAGAACACCCATGCGCCTGGACTGAATACATATTTTTGAAGAATGTTGATATATTCCCTCTGTGCAATTTTCAGCTTCTTTGTTTATATATGGGATAATCATAGAGAACGGGGAGAAGACAGGTTCTACCATGGACTTTGTCATTTTAATGTTCTCAACTAGGGGGATCCTTCCACCTTATTGGCCAATACTGAAATAGGCGCTGCCATATATTCTATAATTAAGCAATAAGGCATAAGAGAATGTGGTGTATGGCCAATATAGAGTCATAACAAAGGGCCCGGGCATAACCCTTTGCCCTAGTATACACTCACCTAAAGGATTATTAGGAACACCTGTACAATTTCTCATTAAGGCAATTATCTAATCAACCAATCACATGGCAGTTGCTTCAATGCATTTAGGGGTGTGGTCCTGGTCAAGACAATCTCCTGAACTCCAAACTGAATGTCAGAATGGGGAAGAAAGGGGATTTAAGCAATTTTGAGCGTGGCATGGTTGTTGGTGCCAGACGGGCCGGTCTGAGTATTTCACAATCTGCTCAGTTACTGGGATTTTCAAGCACAACCATTTCTAGGGTTTACAAAGAATGGTGTGAAAAGGGAAAAACATCCAGTATGTGGCAGTCCTGTGGGCGAAAATGCCTTGTAGATGCTAGAGGTCAGAGGAGAATGGGCCGACTGATTCAAGCTGATAGAAGAGCAACTTTGACTGAAATAACCACTCGTTACAACCAAGGTATGCAGCAAAGCATTTGTGAAGCCACAACACGCACAACCTTGAGGCGGATGGGCTACAACAGCAGAAGACCCCACCGGGTACCACTCATCTCCACTACAAATAGGAAAAAGAGGCTACAATTTGCACGAGCTCACCAAAATTGGGCAGTTGAAGACATTCAGAATGTTGCCTGGTCTGATGAGTCTCGATATCTGTTGAGACATTCAGATCGTAGAGTCAGAATTTGGCGTAAACAGAATCCAGAACATGGATCCATCATGCCTTGTTACCACTGTGCAGGCTGGTGGTGGTGGTGTAATGGTGTGGGGTAATGTTTTCTTGGAACACTTTAGGCCCCTTAGTGCCAATTGGGCATCGTTTAAATGCCACGGCCTACCTGAGCATTGTTTCTGACCATGTCCATCCCTTTATGACCACCATGTACCCATCCTCTGATGGATACTTCCAGCAGGATAATGCACCATGTCACAAAGCTCGAATCATTTCAAATTGGTTTCTTGAACATGACAATGAGTTCACTACTGAAATGGCCCCCACAGTCACCAGATCTCAACCCAATAGAGCATTTTTGGGATGTGGTGGAACGGGAGCTTCGTGCCCTGGATGTGCATCCCACAAATCTCCATTAACTGCAAGATGCTATCCTATCAACATGGTCCAACATTTCTAAAGAATGCTTTCAGCACCTTGTTGAATCAATGCCACATAGAATTAAGGCAGTTCTGAAGGCGAAAGGGGGTCAAACACAGTATTAGTATGGTGTTCCTAATAATCCTTTAGGTGAGTGTATAACGGCAATATATCACAAACCCCTTAGGTGCCCGGTTACTATAATAAACCTGTTCCATGTGTAATTAAAACCGTAAAAAGGTAGGTTTTGTCACACATCTGGTAAACAGCTATAAATACCACAGCTTTCAGCCAATTAGCAGCCAGGTTGGGGAATGACATTGTTCATCGCTGGAAATAGGATACAGCCGTTCAAGACTGGTTTCGCCTGGGCTGGACTGGTCTTGACTACCATAGTGTAACCGGCTGCGTAGACCCGAACGTACTGAAGCCAAGCCATCCGGCAGTCCCCCGCACAGGTCACAGAAAATTTACAAAGTATTCAAAAGAACCCAAATAGTATTTACACCAGGCCAGGATTGTATTTAAGAAATGAGTCAACAGGATGCCTGGTGACACAGATGTCCAAATCAAATAGACGAATATTTAAACATACATTTAAACCTATTCCATTTGTCACCGGGCTGTACCTTCGCACATATTACGCACTTATCTTAGTCAAACATTTAATAAGCAGATAGCTTATTAAATAGGAGGGAGAGGTACAAAGGCTGGCTGGTTGTCATGGTGCACATTGGCGTTAGCAAAGACGGCTAGACGGTTGGCCGAAGACATCCAGGAGGGATTAGCCTTTGTTGATGCCGGGTAGCGGCAGCTGGCGGGGCTGGTGATGGATAACAGAAACAGCCAGGGTCGGGTACTGAGTGGATGATCGTTCTCAGGTGGCTAAACAGAGGAAGAAGGAACATTTGGTTTAGGCCCACCGATACCGATAATCAATGCAGATTTGTATTTTCACCAGTGTAATGGATAGGCGTGCATGATTACCTTATTGATACTACGTATTGACCAAAAAGCACAGCATTTATTGACTTCATCAATATTCTGTACGTGTATGTCTGCTATAACATCTCATTAAGGAGCTTGGTCAGTGGCCGACTGGCTCATGGTAACAGCCAGAATGGAATGAATGGAACTTAATCAGAGAAATAATTTGCTTGATACCATTCCACCTATTCCATTCCATCCATTCCACCTATTCCGTTCCATCCATTCCACCTATTCCGTTCCATCCATTCCACCTATTCCGTTCCATCCATTCCACCTATTCCGTTCCATCCATTCCATCTATTCCGTTCCATCCATTCCATCTAGTGATGGTCATTCAAGGCTTCATGACCGTTTTTCTAGCAGCAGGATATTATGCTAGCAGCACTAACTCAGATTTTCTTTTTCAAAATAAAAGCTATAATTGAAATATATAAAGCAATATAGTTAATTTATTCGATACATTTTATATTTAATGTCTGTTCCACTGTTGTTCTTGTCTGTTCTTTTTTACAGACTAGATTGTTAACTATATTGCTTTGTAAATTTCAAAGATGTCTTTTATTTTGAAAAGGATATCTGAGTGTTGCCAGCATAATATCCTGCTGCAAAAATAATGCTAATGAAGCCTTGTTTGGCCATCACTAATTCCACCTATTCCGTTTCATTCAATCTATTCTGTTCCATCCATTCCATCTATCCTGTTCCAGCCATTCCATCAATTCCATTTAATCCATTCCATCAATTTCGTTCCATCCATTCCATCTTTTCCGTTCCATTCATTCCATCTATTCCGTTCCATTCATTCCATCCATTCGATCTATACTGTTCAATCCATTCCACCTATTTCGTTCCATTCATTCCATATTTTCTGTTCCATTCATTCCATCTTTTCTGTTCCATCCATTCCATCTATACTGTTCAATCCATTCCACCTATTTCATTCCATTCATTCCATCTATTCTATTCCATCCATTCCATCTATACTGTTCAATCCATTCCATTCCATTGTTCTGAACTGTAGCCACGACTGATCTGAACCCACATAAAATGCTAATTGGCAAACTCAGGGAACTACTCTTGAATTCAAAACGCTAGACTGCTTTTCTTGGCATTCAATAAAGTCAGTCTGTGCAACAACACATTCATCATGAAATGTTGTTTGATGTTGGAATTCTGATTTAAAAAATAAATAAATATGAAGTACTGTTTAAAGCATGTCTAGTAAAAATAAAATGTAACAAAAGTAGTCATCGGCTCACACTACATTATTCAGTACACTAGCAATCAAGCAAACAATGCAAAACAATGATGGTGGGTGTTGGACAGGGTTAATGTTTTCATGTTTTTTCTCCACAATTTCAAGAGCTCTTGTCTGAGATGGACATATTGAAAGACACACCAAATGGATATAACATAAAACATAAACTACTCACACACACACACACACACACACACACACACACATACAAACATGACATGTGCACACACACACACACAGACAAGTTGGAGGAGAAGCGTTGTAGAAAATTTACCTGTTGAATTGGCTTGGTGCATTTGGAAGAGATTTTTAGTACTGCCACTTGATGCGGAGAACACGCACATACATGTACATACACATCAATCTGACGGCATTGATAAATACCCACACTCAAAAACATCTGTTCCATTGAATTAGTTGGATGACTGTTATTTCATATTTTGAGAGAGCAATCAAACTGACTCTTTACATTTGTTTGGCAGACATTGCATTGTCATTCGTTGAATTGTTTGGGCAGGCATCTGAACATTGGTGGCACGGTCCCAAATGTTTTCTATTCCTTTCATAGGGCAGGGTAGTTATGGGATTCCATTTGAAAAGCAGCCTGTGTAAATAAAAGTGCATGTTTTGACTTCTCAAATTTTTCTTTCCTCAATCCCGTACAATCATTTCTAGTAACATTGTTGATGGAATTTACAATGGTTTTCTCAAGACTCAAAATTGTAAATGCATTTTTAAAGTTATGTAGCCTGCCAAAACATGAATACAATAATCAAACCGATATTATGCCATCAACATTTGAAATACTGTTATCAAAGGAATTACCTCACTCTGTATGCAAAGATGAACATATATTTCTTAAATTTGAGGAGACCAAACATAAAGTCTGTGCGTCTTTTAGATCAATAGGTTTTCTTCTCAATTAATAAATCATGATCCTTATGACATACATTTGAATCCTACTCGTGGATTAGCCCAGTGGCCCTGCAATTGGCCAGCACCGTCCAGGTTTGAGGGTTAGTATTCGAATAGGGTTGAGCTAGCAGTGTTATATGAACCAAAACTGCATTGGATGCGCTTTGGAAGACACATATCTCAACATTGACTGTCCGGAGTCTGCTTCAAGTTGTTGTGATGAAGCCGGGCCGAAATCACAAATCAGTCAAATTGGATATCATTAAATTACAAGGATTCACATATTACACTCTGCATTTGTTTGAGGCTTGGAGAAATGTAATGTAAACTGGAACTTGAAAGTGTTCTGGGATGTTTCCATAAGTTTCATATGCATAGATCTTTTGGCTTGATGAAAAGCAAGCGTTATTCTTTGGCATTTTTATCAAAAGAAGAAACACAGACGCTGGAACAGGTGCAGCCTCCTAGCCGTTCTGAGCCTATTATTCTCTCAGAAAACTGTTACAAAATTACTGTTTATCAAATTACCTCTGCTTCTCACCTGGCAGAGGAAATAGACCCTAGACACACATGCACACACAAACACACACATTTACGTTGTTGTATCTTTATGTGGAATCCAAATATTATTCCTATTCAAAATTATTCTAACCCTAAAGCAGACCCTAATGGAAACCTAAATCCTAACCTGAATTTAATAACCTTGGCCCATTAAAATATACACTTAACCTAACCCTAACTCCCAACCACTAAACCTAATCCTGACCCCAATTGTGAGTTTTACCTTAAACCTAACATTGAGCCAAAAATAGCCTTTTTCCCACGGGAACCGACAAAAGGTCCAGAAAGGTCCCGTTTTCCTTGATTTAACATCCTGGTTCTACAACAGACTCTGTCTCCCACATGCATGCACGCACGCACACACGCACGCACACACGCACACACAAGAACTGTGGTACACAACAGAATATAGTAACACTGGTAATCACCATCCACGCCTCCTCTCCACTCCTTCTCACCTTTCTCCTTCTTCCTGTTATTCATCCTTTCTCACCTCTCTCCTTCTTCCCTTTATTCATCCTCCATCTCTGTTAGCTTGTAATTCCGTGGGTGGAACACAAGCTATTTTATCATTTAAACAGCCCGGGTTGAAATACTATTTGATTACTTTATCTTTGTGTGATTGATCTTTTCTCTCGCAATAGAACAAACAGAAAAAAGTCTAAACAGTGCAAACTCAGCCCACATGCCACCAGGCAGGCCACTGAAAACACAAAAACGTATTTGAACGATTGTAAATACTACTTAAACCCCCGTCTGAGTCACGGATCCCCAATTCTCTTGCTGCTCGCATTCATTAATTCAACTAAATGTCAATGGCTGCCGGCGATTAAAGACGACGACCATTTAACAGGTCATGATTTTGATAAGGGCAATTAGCCCACGAGCTCCTAGGGAAAAATCGATCTGGCAAGCGAAGAAGCCAAGGCAAAGTAGGTTGTGATAGGCAACACAGCAGTACACCTTTGGATGGTTTGACTATCCCGACCATAACAAGTCTATTGGGATATTTCTCCTAAAAAGAGAGATATGGGTAGACACTATTGGTATGATGTGATTTCTCTGTCTGCACTTTATTTATGATACAAACCAAGGCAAATCAATGTGGCACAAAAGCGAAGGCATAGCAGAATAGCAAATAAAGCAGACCCACAAACCCCTGGTCTGACAGAAAAGGAAGTGTTACGGTTGGTTTTCACTTAACGGCGTGTTACTAAGGACGTGTCTGTAGAATGCCACAAGTGTCCTAATTTTCTACAAACATGTTATTTGACAAAGGATAAACCACCTTTCTGGATAGAGACTTCAAGCACAGTAACTTGGTAAAAGAATACTTTGGCTTTTAGGGTCCAGGTAACAGGGTCAACCATACGGCCCCTGCTGACCAGGTAACAGGGTCAAGGGTGAAATGACATCATTCTGATCCTCCAAAGTCAGGGTGTAACTGTGCTAGAGCTGACTTTTTCTTTTTAGACCAAAGTTTCACAGACCTTAAATTTCTCCCCAAAAATAAACACAATAGCATGCAGAATCTGTTTGTAGCCCATGTAAATCAAAATATAAAGTTGCTGGTCTCTGATCCCATAGTTCTACCTTCTCCTACCACTGTGCTCTTGATCAAGACATGAAGTACAATAACTGCTATGTTAGGCTACTGTATAAAACATATCCACTCTATCCAGAAAGCGAAAGGTATGTCATGAATCACACAGGATATTATCTGTTAATATATTGGCTAAAATGTGTTTAGAATGGAGTTCAGGTTGGATGTTTGACCACAACCAAATACTTGTGTTTTATTTGATTATTCCTAAATTCAACCAATGCGCATAGGGTAGGGAACCTGAACAGCTAAAGGCATGGATGTCGCTAGGCCTAGGAGGGCTTTAGCCACCTTAAAATAATAATTAGCCCACCTAAATAAATCAATATATCAGTCAATATATTTTCTCTGTGACTTATTTTTTTGTCAACCGTTCCGTCGCATCTACACTTCTTACAAATTGTATAGAATCGTGTTCATTTGGCAGCGTGTTCGGATGGGTTTGATGCTTTCAACGTAACTCGCTCATCTGAAGCGAGCAGCCTTCTGTAAATAGTAGCTAACGTCTCCCTACCGTCGGCCACTCCCAATATCGGACGTTTCTATTGGTCAGAGAAGTAAAACCTCTCATGTTCAAAATGTAAATGCACTGGAAAGCATAGGTAAGTTTCAGCTAGCCCACCGCCATCTTTTATAGAAATGGATGGAGGTAAAAAAAAAATATTGACCACTTAAAAATATAATGGAAATTGTTTAGACAAGTTGCAATTCGTGAAATTCGATATGCGCAACAGACCAGGCGTCATGTAATATCAAAATGATCAGTCTTTCTTTTCTTTATCAGAAGGCAAGAAAGCTAGCTACAACTTTCTTGTAGACAATTTAGAGAATTTAGAGAAGACAAAGATCTGCCATTTGTAATACAAATAAAAAGCTATTATAATGTAATTCTACAAAATAGTAAGGTGGCCAATATTTCCGGACGGTGGCCGATAATAGGGGGTCGTATTTTTTTGCAAATGCTACAAATGAAATGCTAGCTAACATGTATGTCACTAATAATCACCTTAAACGGTGATGACTTCTTCAAATGATTACTTGGTACTAGGAGACTGTTGTTGGATAAGCTGATAATAGGGGTTTTGGGATTAGTTACGTAAAATGTTTCTGTTCAACGGAACACAGTTGCAAAACTGTGTGTTTCACATATTCATGTTTGTTTGGGTTTGAAGTTAACGTATTGCAACGTATTCTGTTCAAAGGAAGGGAGATCCGAAATTATCTGAATTAATCATTGAGATTATTCAGAATTAATCAAAAATCTTGTTTAGAAACAGAATATGTACTGTGTCTATATAATTTACTATAAACAATAGTTGACAAAAGTAATTTGGCTACATATTGATGTTTTTGTGCCTCTTGTTGGTGTTGGATGGATGAGGACAGAGTGGACTTTCATTTCTTTATTTGGATCGAATTTAAGTCTTTAGATCAGTGTGTAGTACATGTGTAACTATGAGACATGTATACTTTTAGCCTACTTGACCAAAAATAACCTTATTTTGATCGATTTTACACCCTTTGTTTCTCTAAAAATACATGATAAAAATATGTTTTGGGGAGTATGCCCAGACCCCTCAAAACGAGGCTTAACCCCACCATCCATTTTTTTCTAGTGACGTCCCTAGCAAAAGGCATACTGTGGCAAGGTGGCTAGAGATGTATATCCACAAACATTAATGAGGAGAGATCTGCACTGTATTTATGCACAGCATTGAAGATGTTCATTCTGCTATTATAATATGTTTTAGTGGAAACTCGACTGCTTAGCTTAGGCTAGCGAAAACATAAAATAAGCAGAACTATTCATTACATGCAAGTTCAAGAGGTGGGTTGGCGCACACACAGCGTCTGGAGACCAGGTGAAGATAAAGAGTCAGAAGGGAGCCACCTCTAGTCTTCTCATTCCTATTTCCGACAACTGCGCATACTTCATTCTATGTTGTGGATAATAACATTACTGACGCACCGTTCGGCTGGATTCACAAAATAAATGCGTTGGCTACTCTCCATTGTTGAACGAAGGGAAAATGAAGTACGTGTGAAGCATTCCAATAAATACCCTTACAAGCACTGACTATAGCTGGTTCTGAGGCTACTTTTTTTTTTTTTTACAAAAAATGACTTAACGGCAAGAGAAAATTAACAGCATTTAGCATTTTCAATTAATCGAGGGTGTTGACTTTGACAGCCCTACATGTTCTTCTAATTAACTACCTACTGAGGTAAACATTTGCCCTGCCACCCAGAACCTGACTAGAGAGAGCAATGCTGTGTGAGTTTTGTAATTGACATAAGTCTCAAAATATTTTTTATCATGTTATCTGTCTGACAACGAAAATGTATAGCATGTGTGTAAGATAGCAGCCCCGCATGGGACCCAGAGTTGGTCTTTAAACCCCCCGGGAGCAACAGAACAATCCTTGCGTAACAGTCTAGATGTTCAGAATACATTATATTTTGTTTTCAATCTTGTATCTATCAGTTTTATGCCATTGGAATCCCCCAACACTGCCCATCTATGCCACACACTTAACCCTTATTTATTTTTATGTAATTTGCATTATCGTGTAGCATTTTCTTGTATCTCATCATACTCTTTCCTCGTAGAGTCTGCAATATATCGTGTCAAGTATTGTATTGTTGATTTTATAAATGGATGTATGCATTTGGGGTTTTGTACTAAGAGTTTTGAAAGACCACAACGTACTGCTTATAAAAGAAACCAAAGGGACTAAAAACAGTGTAAAAATGATTATTGGAATATGACCAAGCTAGTCCTGTTCCTGACCCAGCTAGTCCTGTTCCTGACCCAGCTAGTCCTGTTCCTGACCCAGCTAGTCATGTTCCTGACCAAGCTAGTCTTGTTCCTCATCCAACTAGTCCTGTTCCTGATCCAATTAGTGCTGTTCCTGACCCAATTAGTCCTGTGCCTGATCCAATTAGTCCTGTTCCCGACCCAATTACTCCTGTTCCTGTTTCAACTAGTCATGTTCCTGACCCAACTAGTCCTGTTTCTACTAGTCCTGTACCTGACCTAACTAGTCCTGTTATAAACAATCATGGGTGAATGGAGATGTTTTTTTACTCAGATGTGATGTTGTGTTTTACGTTACTTTACCTCACTGATCCGAAACAAATGTGCCGAGTTCTCCTAAAAGATGAATGGGAGCTGGTATTAGCCGGATTGGTAATCTTAAGAGAATGGTTAAAACTTCAGGAGACAACAGGTTCAAATATATCTAAGTGTTCAGGATAAAAGTGTATTGATCCCATTCCTTTTCATTTTAAATACTATTATTTATGACATCTGGATTGTGGCATGCAAAACCACTAAACCATTTTCTCTAACCCTGTCTGGCATTCATCCATTGAATACAGAAAAATTGATTTCACTTATTCTTAGTGGCCTTGGCTACTGTTTTGGCAGCAATTTCAACCTTTAAATAAAGGTTTTTCATTGTCAAGTTGGGTTAATGAAACCATCACATTTGAGAGCTATAAAACAAAGAAAAATGACATATACAGTTAGGTCTGGAAATATTTGGATACTGACACAATTTTCATAATTTTGTTTCTGTATACCATCACAATGGAGTTGAAATGAAACAACCAAGATTTCATTGAAGTTAAGACCTTCAGCTATAATTCAAGGGATTGAACAAAAATATTGTATGAAATGTTTAGGAATTGCATCCATTTTCTTATACAGTCCCCTTATTTTAGGGAATCAATGGTAATTGGACAAATTAGAACAGTAATACATAAAATACTTTGTCGAGAATCCTTTGCAGGCAGTGACTGCTTGAAGTCTGAAACGCATTCTCGATCAGGTTGATATCAGTTGATTGACTCGGCCATTGTAGAATATTCCACTTCTTTGCCTTAAAAAACTCCTAGGTTGCTTTCGCAGTGTTTTGGGTCATTGTCCATCTGTAAAGTGAAACTCCGTCCGGAGAAGACCATATATCCCTATACACTTCAGAATTCATCCGGCTGCGTCTGTCTTCTACATCATCAATAAACACAAGTGATCCAGTCCCACTGGAAGCCATGCATGCCCATGCCATCACACTGCCTCCACCGTGGCACAGGTTGATCTTAGTTTCATCTGTCAAAGAAATGTTGTTCCAGAACTGGGCTGGCTTTTTGAGATGGTTTTTGGCAGAAAGGTCTAATCTGGCCTTTCTATTCTTGAGGCTTATGAGTGGTTTGCACCTTGTGGGGAACCCTCTGTATTTGTTCTCGTGAAGTCTTCTCTTCATGGTAGACTTGGATAATGATATGCCTAACTCCTGGAGACTGTTTTTCACTTGGCTGGATGTTGTGAAGGGGTTTTTCTTTACTATGGAAAGGATCCGACATCATCGAACACTGTTGTCTTCCATATATATACACTCACCTAAAGGATTATTAGGAACACCATACTAATACTGAATACTAGAACTGCCTTAATTCTATGTGGCATTGATTCAACAAGGTGCTGAAAGCATTCTTTAGAAATGTTGGCCCATATTGATAGGATAGCATCTTGCAGTTGATGGAGATTTGTGGGATGCACATCCAGGGCACGAAGCTCCCGTTCCACCACATCCCAAAGATGCTCTATTGGGTTGAGATCTGGTGACTGTGGGGGCCATTTCAGTACAGTGAACTCATTGTCATGTTCAAGAAACCAATTTGAAATGATTCGAGCTTTGGTGCATTATCCTGCTGGAAGTAGCCATCAGAGGATGGGTACATGGTGGTCATAAAGGGATGGACATGGTCAGAAACAATGCTCAGGTAGGCCGTGGCATTTAAACAATGCCCAATTGGCACTAAGGGGCCTAAAGTGTGCCAAGAAAACATCCCCCACACCATTACACCACCACCACCAGCCTGCACAGTGGTGACAAGGCATGATGGATCCATGTTCTCATTCTGTTTACGCCAAATTCTGACTCTACCATCTGAATGTCTCAACAGAAATCGAGACTCATCAGACCAGGCAACATTCTTCCAGTCTTCAACTGTCCAATTTTGGTGAGCTCGTACAAATTGTAGCCTCTTTTTCTTATTTGTAGTGGAGATGAGTGGTACCCGGTGGGGTCTTCTGCTGTTGTAGCCCATCCGCCTCAAGGTTGTGCATGTTGTGGCTTCACAAATGCTTTGCTGCATACCTCGGTTGTAACGAGTGGTTATTTCAGTCAAAGTTGCTCTTCTATCAGCTTGAATCAGTCGGCCCATTCTCCTCTGACCTCTAGCATCAACAAGGCATTTTCGCCCACAGGACTGCCGCATTCTGGATGTTTTTCCCTTTTCACACCATTCTTTGTAAACCCTAGAAATGGTTGTGCGTGAAAATCCCAGTAACTGAGCAGATTGTGAAATACTCTGACCGGCCCGTCTGGCACCAACAACCATGCCACGCTCAAAATTGCTTAAATCACCTTTCTTTCCCATTCTGACATTCAGTTTGGAGTTCAGGAGATTGTCTTGACCAGGACCACACCCCTAAATGCATTGAAGCAACTGCCATGTGATTGGTTGATTAGATAATTGCATTAATGAGAAATTGAACAGGTGTTCCAAATAATCCTTTAGATGAGTGTATAGTGGATATAAAAGGTCTACACACCCCTGTTAAAATGCCAGGTTTTTGTGATGTAAAAGACTGAGACAAAGATAAATCATGTCAGAACTTTTTCCACTCTTAATGTGACCTATAATGTGAACAATTCAATTGAAAAACAAACTGAAATCTTCAAGGGGGAAAATAAAAACCTTACAATAACATGGTTGCATAAGTGTGCACACCCTCTTATAACTGGGGATGTGGCTGTGTTCAGAATTAACCAATCACATTCAAACTCATGTTAAATAGAAATCATTACACACCTGCCATCATTTAAAGTGACTCTGATTAATCACAAATAAAGTTCAGCTGTTCTAGTAGGATTTTCCAAAAATGTTCTTAGTTGCATCTAAGACCAAAAGCCACGGTTCACAGAGAGCTTCCAAAGCATCTGAGGGATCACATTGTTGAAAGATATCAGTCAGGGGTATAACATTATTTCCAAAGCATTAGATATACCATGGAACACAGAGAAGACAGTTATCATCAAGTGGAGAAAATATGGCACAACAGAGACATTACCAAGAACTGGACATCCCTCCAAAATTGATGAAAAGACGAGAAGAAAATTGATCAGGGAGGCTTCCAAGATGCCTACAGCAACATTAAAGGAACTGCAGGAATTTCTAGCAAGTACTGGCTGTGTGCTACATGTGACAACAATCTCCTGTATTCTTCATATGAATGGGCTATGGGGGAGGGTGGCAAGTCTTCCAAAAGCACGTGGGAAAATGTGTTATGGTCTGATGAAACAATGTTTGAACTTTTTGGCCATAATTGCAAAAGGTATGTTTTGTCCAAAAACAACACTGCACATCACCCAAAGAACACCATACCCACAGCAAAGCATGGTGGTGGCAGCATCATGTTTTGGGGCTGTTTTTCTTCAGCTGGAACTGGGGCCTTAGTCAGGGTGGTGGGAATTATGAACAGTTCCAAATACCAGACAATTTTGGCACAAAACCTTCAGGCATCCGTTAGAAAGATGAAGATGAAGAGGAATTTCACCTTTCAACATGACAACGACCCAAAGCACACTTCCAAATCCACAAAAGCATGGCTTCACCAGAAGAAGATAAATGTTTTGGAGTCCAGACCTGAATACAATTGAACATCTGTGGGGTGATCTGAAGAGGACTGTGCACAGGAGATCTGACAGATTTGGAGCACTTTTGCAAAGAAGAGTGGGCAAATATTGCCACGTCAAGATGTGCCTTGCTAATAGACACCTACCCAAAAAGACTGAGTACTGTAATAAAATCAAAAGGTACTTCAATGAAGTATTATTTTAAAGGTATGCACACTTATGCAACCGGGTTATTGTGAGTTTTTTAATTTCCCCCCTCAAAGATTTCAGTTTGTTTCTTAATTGAATTGTTCACGTTATAAGTCACATTAAAGGTGGAAAAGGTTCTGACATTATTTGTCTTTTATTATTCTTTTACATCACAAGAACCTTGCATTTTAACAGGGGTGTGTAGACTTTTTTTATCCACTGTATATTTTTCATATTGGTGAAGTAACATACATGTCATATTGTGGAGATTGCATTAAGAGGCTCACCCATGAAGTTTGTTCTTATAAACGTCCAGGAAATTCCACGCATCTTTTATGGTCCAATTTATTATCATTTCTAAAGAACAAAACTAAAATCTGACAAGAATGTGGTCACATTCAATCACAAAAGCCATCATTAGATAAATGTAAATCACCCTGGTTAGCTAGCCTACAAAATCTGACCTCTCCTTTCCTCTCCTCATTTCTGTTGAAACACTGACTGACATGGTGACAGCAAATGTGATGATATGCTTCCAGGTAATTATCTTGACAGAAGTGAACTCCAGTCATTGCAGATGATAGAAAGGAGATATGAAGTGGGCTGATTTGTATTAATCCTGGGACATAACTATATATAGTCAGGGATGAGTGATTTGAATAGACCACATTTATAGACTTCAGAAAGATCTTCTGAAATAGTGTGTGGTTTTCTTTGTGATAAGTCGCGCCTTAAAACCTTCAAACATAGTTGGGAGTTTAGTTGTTTTTGTTGTTTCTTAAGTAGAAATGTAGATATTATAGCAGTGTTGTTATAAATATCGCCATTCTTATAGCCCAGTATTGTTTCAAGGCAACAGCTAGTCAATGCTGACTAATGAAATTGCCAAGGATCAGCAGAGATTTGAACTCAGGTCATCAGCCTTTAAGGCATTTGTGCTAACCATAACACCAGCATACATTTCCAAGTACAAGAAAATGATGTTGTTTCTCATGGGGTCATGGCTGCCATGTTATTTTATTATACGTAGAAAAGAAAAGGTGTATAATGTTGAGGTGACTCTTAAGCCAACAGCATGGCTCCGTAGTAAAAGTGTCTGGCTTCTAAACTGGCTTGCCTGCAGTGTAGGCCTGTCACCCATTGAAAACAGCTGGCTCATTACGAAACGAAAAACACCACAAAGTAGACCCCGAACTGTTGAGCAGCTGAAATCCTATATCAAGCAAGAATGGGAAAACATTTCACTTTCAAAACTACAGTAATTGGTCTCCTCAGTTCCCAAATGCTTACAGAGTGTTGTTAAAAGAAGAGGTGATGCAACACAGTGGTAAACATGCCACTTTCCCAATTTTTTTGAAAAGTTTTGTTGGCATCAAATTCAAAATGGGCATGTATTTTTCCAAAAATAACAAACAATTTCTCAGTTTCAACATTAGATATTGGGTCTTTGTATTCTTTTCAATTAAATGTAGAGACTTATTCAGCTGCTAACGGTTTTACCTGAATCCCTCAGAGCCAAATAAGAACATTTGTATAACCTTTTCTTAGAGTGTAAAGTTCACCTAGTAAACTTACATTACCTATAATAATTAGTCTTAAAGTTTTGGTATTTTTACACACAAAAAAAGGGTTGTTTGTTGCAATCATGTAACCTCACAATTATTTTAGGCAATTTTCCAACACACAATCTGATAATTATTCTGGTTGCTATCTATCATCCATTTACCTCCTTCTATCGCTCGTATCTCTGTTATTACCATTGCCTTTGTGTGTGATTGTGCGGTTAATGAAACAATAACTATTATTGTTCTGCTTTTGTTTTAACAATAACAAATATTAGCTGCAAAGCTCACTTCCATCCGTCGTTCATCCACTTTCCACCCCGCCATTATCCACCCGTTGTACATGTTTATGTCATTATGATGGACTCTCCGTGTGCAGCCCTCTAACTGTATGAAACAATAACCATTTGATTGTTCTGGTTTGGTTTCAACCAAAATAATAATACTGCTTTCAGAGCTCATTTCCATCCAACCCCCAAACGCTCTCGTCTTTTTTTTCATTGCGACTGCCTCCGCGCATGACTTCCCACACACACATACACACACACACAAACACGGACAGAACCCCCCCCCACCCCCACCCCCACTTCCCCTCACCATTTTAAATACGTATTTCCCTACCACTATGATTGCTTTTCTCTCTGATTGACTGATTCACATAACCTAGCCCAGGGTGATGAAATACTAACCGGCTGACAAACGGCACTCTTTACACTGCGGCCTTATTAGATTTGGACCCCTATTAAATGTCTGATGTGGCTTGTGTTGGTTTAGTTTTGCCCTGTGCTTGTTTCCGTCTCTCTGGATCATGCGCCTATATTTTACAAGGTTTCAAAGAAAGACGGAACGGCCTTGACTGACATTGTGCTCGATTCCGCAGTTTCATCACTCATATCCTCAATTAAATTGGCCTGCTCTTAAATGTCTGAATGGCTGTGGGTAGCCCTTTAAAAACCGGTTAAAACAGCCGGAATGCTGTGTTTACCATGGCGATCATGGGATTCAGGTTGGTTTAACCAGACCTGCTTATCTTAGCCTAATGTTCTAACCTGTTCAGACAGATTTTGTCTCCCTACTTAATGTCCTCCTCTCTACGTTTGGTTAAGATTGACATTTCTGTAAGTCCCACATCAACCCACAGGCCTATCTGTCTTTTTTATATTAAGATTTAAAGCGAGCAAGACAAGGCTTGAAAGACACAATCTGTTGTTGTGTTTGGGGTATATCTTAAATTCACCAGCAGGAAACATCCACTTTAATGGTAAAAAGATTAACGGTCCCGATCGACATTTTGTTGTTCCAAAGTTTACACATTTCTGGATAACGGTTTTAATCCAATTAAACTTTGCAGTAAAAGTCAGCCTCTCTGGGAGCATACAGCCCTAGCTCAAATCTGATCTGTCCCACAGTATGGTGCATTGTGGTAAATATTATTTGATAATTCCAGAAAGAAAAGCACAATGTGTTTACTCCAAGGACTTTCTCTCACTGGCATTTTATACACACTATAGGAGCAATCATTTTGCCAATGATATCTATACCAAAGGATATTTTACTTGCAGTTATTGTGATATGTGATCATACTATAGTTGAATGCACAGGCTGTCAGTTTGTTCTGGATAAGGACATATGCTCACTGACAGAAATATAAATACTTGCCTTAGGGTGGATCTGTAGGAGCTGAGTGAAATGAAGGGAGATGTGTGTCGTTATGCATTCTATCTATGGCCTATCAATACATATGCTATGTATTAATCAATTATCAATGCATATGCTATGTTATGATCAACTATCAATACAAATGCTATGTAATAACCAACTATCAATGCATATGCTGTGTTATAATAAACTGTCAATTCATATGCTATGTAATAATCAACTATCAATGCATATGCTATGTAATTATCAACTGTCAATACATATGCTGTGTAATAATCAACAATCAATACATATGCTATGTTATAATAAACTATCAAAACACATGCTATTTGAGTTTGAGTGTCATGAGCAACATTTCCACTGGCTAAAAAAGTACATCTTTAATAATCATCTATGCATAACCACACACACACACACACTCACTCACACACACACACACACACACACACACACACAGATATCACAATAAACAAATGTACAGCGTGTACAACACAGCCGTTCAGAAGCAGCTACCTACCCTTGGCATGTACATTAAATAATGACCTCATGCTATTTACATACTGACGAAGATGCGGAGTGTTATGTGTACATTTGAGTGTGAGTCTGCCCGTCCCTGTGGGCTTGTGTCTCTGTCACGTACAACTGAGCCACATAGAGACCTGATGAGGTGTGCTTGTACTAGCCCATTAGCCTCCCCCCATCCCGCTGAACAGCGATGTAATTTCCCCAGTACGTTGCCGGGGACGATGGCACCACCTAAGCAGGTGCTCCTGTGCATTACAGGAACCGTGTAAATCTGACTGAGTGCACCTGACCATAAATGGGGGAGAGGAGGAGGAGGAGGAGGAGCACTTAGGAGAGGTGTCAACCCCTCCAGTGCTCCTGGAGAGATAACGGAGGTGGAGAGGTGGAGAGAGTTAGGCAGTGTGACTGAGATAGAAAGGGGGATAAAAAGAGACAGCGGCAAAGAGATGAAGCAGGACAGAGCCAGAGGAACAGAGAGCGGGAGAGATGGGTGGAGACAGTGAGAAAGAGATGAAGCAGGACAGAGCCAGAGGAACAGAGAGCGGGAGAGATGGGTGGAGACAGTGAGAAAGAGATGAAGCAGGACAGAGCCAGAGGAACAGAGAGCGGGAGAGATGGGTGGAGACAGTGAGAAAGAGATGAAGCAGGACAGAGCCAGAGGAACAGAGAGCGGGAGAGATGGGTGGAGACAGTGAGAAAGAGATGAAGCAGGACAGAGCCAAAGGAACAGAGAACGGGAGAGATGGGTGGAGACAGTGAGAAAGAGATGAAGCACGACAGAGCCAGAGGAACAGAGAACGGGAGAGATGGGTGGAGACAGTGAGAAAGAGGCAGAAGAGAAGAATTGCCAGAACAAAAGAGAGAAAGAGAAAGGAGGGGGGGGGGATAAGATGAGAGATGGATACAGTGAAAAAAATAGATTGGTACAGATGGAAAACAAGACCTCTGTTTTGTCTAAGAGGATGATTGGTATACAACCCTCACATATCCATCATCGGAGCAGACCAGAAAGGCCAACCACACACACGCGCACACACACACATGCCCATCATTCAGGAGGACCAGAGGTCAACATCACTGACGGTGCTAACGCTAATGTTCCATGAGGACATCCTCACTGTCACCACTGCCCTCCTTTCTCTCCCTTTCTTTCTCTCCCTTTCCTCACACACACACAATAACACACACAAACACATACTGACAGCCATGTGCTAAACGCTGCTAAATAATTAGCATGAATTGAGGGGGACTCGTCGTTCTACCAAACGAAACATGAATGTTCAAGTGGGAACAACAAATTGTGTGGGTTAATAAATGTTGGCACTCGTTACCATTTGGATGATGGGATTGGGAAAGGGGTAAGAGGCGGAGTTTTAGTCAGAGGGAGGAAAAAATGTAAACAGACTTGTGAAGAGGAGTACTACTCTGAGAGATGCCATGACATTCTGCCTGACATGACAACCAATAATGCATAAATGATCACCATCTAGTGACTCAGACAAAATGTTCAGAACATTGCATATAGAAATGTATAAAAGCAGACACATTTCCCTAAAGATGTCAAAGATTATCTGTTTAATCTTCCAGACAATGGATTTGTGCTTTGTATGTTTGAATGTTTAATGTTAACGATTTATTGATCTATTCAATCTGTCATTATCTGAAGTTCGTTCTGGAAAATTAAAGTATCCGAATTGTATTTAAAATCCAGTATAAAGGCCAAATTGCATACCTGTTGTGCTTCTCAAGAGAGTGATGTGTGGCAACTCCTCGAGTGCGTTCAAAATAAATGTCGTTAGAAAAGAGAGCACTCAACCACTTGCGCGGTCAGTAAAAACAGTAGATGGAAGAATGTTGCTGCCATCCTTCGAATAAAAGAGGTACTGCATTAGTAAGTCTACAAAGCAGACCACTGAACCAGACAGCCAGAGCGGCTGGTGCAGTAGCAGAACTACGTATCCCAATAAACAGTGCGCAATACTTGTGTTACGTCAGCGATTCCGCGCCAAAATTGACGACACGGACATCAACATACAGGGTGAGAGGGCAATGTATGTGCTTATCTTTTCTTTTTACTTGCTACGGCGCTTCCATTTACCTAGTTTGAGTAGAGTGGAAGATATATGCAATTCTTGAATGCAAAGACAAAACGAAACTCTCGCTAACCAATTGTTGGAAGCCAATGAGCGAGCTAACACGTTGCTAATAAAGCTCACGACTGGATGGTTGTTTAGTATGGCACGCAAGCTTAGGTCGTTTCTTGCTTCCACCAAGTCATGAAATGTTACTGTGGTTTGGCGCGTCAGTTTGAAACCGAACCCTCAACAAACTTCACCAGCAGGAAACATCCGTAATCCCCAACCAAAAAATACAGATAAAACTAATATTTGTGACATTGGATTTTAATGGAAACCAGTAGCCTATGCATACCTGTTTATATTTATGGGAACTATCCCTTTAGCTTTTTGGGCTGGCCGCAACTCTCTCGGGTTGCTGCAGTTACCTCCGGAGCATTCTACGCAAGCGCGTTGAGCTTCTGGTCAGTAACAGTACGTTGCCAGATTGAAAGCCGCCCCAGAAAGTAGAAAAATATTTCGTTCTGTCCCTAAACAAGGTTTGAGGCAGCGTCAAACCTCTAATTTGTAATGGTTTGGATTCAATATGACACAAGTCTCTTTTTTTTGGATCCTAAGTCCAGATCGTGGTTGGGCCTTGTGTGCATTCCTGTTCAAAGTAGAATTAGCACCTACCAATGTTATATCAATCAATCAAATGTATTTATAAAGCCCTTTTTACATCAGCAGTTGTCACAAAGTTATTATACAAAACACCCAGCCCTATATTTTGTCATTACTTGCTTATAATATAATTGGCTTGCGGCTCCACTTAACAGTGTATCTACATGAATATCACCCAGTGATAACAAATGCATCTCGAGGGTTAAAAGGAGGTCAATAATGACAAAAGGTCAGATAGGCGTCCGGAGTATTGGATGTCTTATTGACCAAGACAAGAGCTGACAACAGACGCCAAAGCAAGCAGACAATAGATGTCTGGGAGGAAAATCGAGTCTGGTTCATTTTTTAAAAACAACTGTCCTTGTAAATCTCTGTTTATGACTGTTTTGGTGTCAAGATGCCTTGCAGTAATTGGTTTTTAAAGAATCAAATGTAACATCACAACAGCTTGGGTATAGAATTTCAAAAGACAGAGAAAGCATATTCCAGATGATGAACTTAACCATTACCTAAGTGTAGTTGACAAAACACAGAATAGGCCCTTCTTCCTCAACCTTGAGAGAAAATACTCCCTCGCACACCAGCATTCTATAATTCATAGAAAGTCACTCTCCATTTGGGCTTATAACACAAAGTAGCTCAAAGTTGAAACATTGGTATATGAACGATCAATTAGTAAAGAAGGCACATTAATATGTTCAGCACAACACCTATTGATATATGGAGCTGCACGCTGCGTAGCTATTAAATCATCTGAAAAGTAAACAAAAGGTTGAAAGAACGAATCCCCAAGCAGGCACGGGGAAGGTCTGTCATTCTGTCCCTCAGCAAGACTTGAACTCTTCTCCAGGCACTCTGGCGAAAGCCAGATCTCAGTTCAACCTTGAGGGCGAACTGACACATATGTCCCGCTTCTATGACAATTGAAAATGACCATCACACGGCATTTCTCCATGTCCATCCGTTGTTACATTCAATCGCAAAGGGATCGCCAAACCCTTTAGATGACCTGTGACATCATTGTCGCAAAACCCAACAAAGATGAGCTGAAAACCTGGAAGAGTAACGACTCTCTAAGCCTCTTGAGTATACGGGGGCTTATTGCTGTCTTTTGCGAGTGACACTTTGTCTGACTGCTGTTAGGCTGATGAAGACATTGTTCGACAAACTGCGACAGAACGACAGACGATTTGCTCTCCAGTTAGTTGAGCAGAGGCTGTGTACGCTTTGGTACTGTGATACGCCGTCTGTCATATTTTTTTTTAATCAACTGCATTCATTTCTGCGTTCATTAATCAACTGCATTCATTCTTGAAACATCTTGTCTAATGCATCCTCCAGCTTGATCTGTTTTCCTCTGCGCTGAGCAAGGGGATCATGGTGCTGAAGGGTTTGGATGGGACTAGCTGTTCAGGCAAGGCATTAAGCATCAGTTGAAAGCGTATTATTCTCAAACTGCGTGTGACCACTTTACACGTGTTAACGGTTCCTTGTTGTTTACAGTTTTCTTGTTTGTTTATGTGACTACTTTACAGTTGTTAACTTGTTGTTTACAGTTTACCTGTTTGTTTGACTGCTTTACAGTTGTTAACAGTTACTTGTTTACATGTTACTTTGAGTGGTTTACAGTTGCTAACAGTTACTTGTTGTTTACAGTCTAACTGTTTGTTCACAGTTTATAACGGGCTCAAATAAGGCAGAGAGAGAAAATTGCCCATGGATCTCAGTGAGTTTGAGGCAGACAATTCGGTGAGCTGTCGACTGGCCTCTGCAATACCTGATGTCTGCAAGACCCAGGACTGTTGTTTGGGTATCGATGAAGCCGGCAGGGGGCCTGTACTGGGTGAGTGTTTATGTACTGTGTTGAGTGTTTATGTACTGTGTTGAGTGTTTATGTACTGTGTTGAGTGTTTCTGTACTGTGTTGAGTGTTTCTGTACTGTGTTGAGTGTTTCTGTACTGTGTTGAGTGTTTCTCGACACCACCGTGATGAAGCATTTGGTCACCACAACTGTTCCTGATGAAATGACTGAGCCCCCATGTTTATATGAGGAAAGGAATGCTGGTTGTGCTGTTGGGAAAGGAAGTATGAGGTG
Organism: Esox lucius; assembly: GCF_011004845.1. Taxonomy (NCBI): domain Eukaryota; kingdom Metazoa; phylum Chordata; class Actinopteri; order Esociformes; family Esocidae; genus Esox; species Esox lucius. Next base: position 11,082,066 of record NC_047577.1, read on the forward strand.
TCGAGGTAAATGTGAATCTTCAGCAGGACGGGGGCAGATGCAGATCAATGGGTTTTAGTACAGGATAGAGGAAGACACACAACAGGGGGTGGGAAGGATAAGGAACATATGTTGTTTTATGGTACGACCATGCAGATTCCTACCCCCACCCATTTCTCTGTAAGTACTGAATGTACTTCCCAATGCTTTAGAGATTATTCACTGTTACTTTGTAACCTGCGTATTCTCTCCTTGCAAGAATAAACTGTCTATTGTGCAACTGAGTTTTCCTCTGTCTTACTTGACTTTAGAAATTGCCATCACAGTGACAGGCACTTTTTATTTATGCTCATTGCTCCTACACTGTGGATTGGAAAAATGCAGAATACTCCTTTTAGAGAGAGATTTTCATCCATATCTGATGAACAATTTAGAAATAACTTTTAGGGGACCAAAAGTTATTTGGCAAGTTTACTTACAGTCATGTGATAACATACACCCCCTGGAAAGGTTTATTTTTTAAATGTATTTGGACACGTGGATATGTGAACTCAATTCCAACCACATTCATTGACAAGGGTAACAAAACATTGTTCACACCAAAACATTTTAACTTTAAAACAATTATGCAACGAGAATAACAAGAAATGCAATTTATTAATGTGGAAAAGGATAGTATACTCTACCTTTAACGTCAAATAAAACTGCTAAAATTAAAATCTGGCACAAAAAATTAGCAAATGGTTGGAAATCATTAGAGCGTAACTTGGGGAGGGTCCAGTCTACCACAAACATTTGAGAATTGGACTGGTTTGGTCTTGGCCACAAGACCCAAGCCCTCAGGGGAACGATTATAATCCATTTCCAAGCATGTCAAACTAAATTATTCCACTGCCTAATGGCCCTGACCAACCTGCCATCATTGAGTCAACCATGAATTTGATTTGGTACCATAGAATTCATTAGGGGAATGTGAACGGGTGGCGGATTAGAGCGCTGGGCCATTAACCGAGAAGGGCCTGGAAGAATCCCCAAGCAGACAAGGGTGATCTATTGATGTGGCGTCAAACATGGCTAAGGCCTGTGGCGCCGGGGTGGCTGTCGATAATGGCTGATCCCTGGCTGTGACCCTTCTCTCCCAGGGTGTCCCAGAGGGAGCTGGGATGTGCAAGAAACACACATTTCCATTTCACCGCCGACATGGTACAAGCGCCCTGCGTTTGACGCGGTTTCTTTGGTCATCCTTTTCGAAGTTGTTGGCTAATATTGTGCATTTCTTCTTCCACCAGGACCCATGGTCTATGGAATATGTTTCTGTCCCGTCTCCAAAAAGGAAGATCTGAAAAACTTGAAATTGGCGGGTAAGTCTATGTAGGCTGAATGAAAGGTTCTAAAGATATACATTGACATTATAGAGGAATCCAAAACAAAAAAAGGGATTTGTAATGATTATTTGTCCGTGCTCAGTGTTCTGTGCTGTTTATGCTTATGAGTCTATATTGTTCTTTTCTGGTGACCCCTGACCCCTTTTAGTCGACAGATCAATAGGCTTGTGGCCAACAAAGATTCCTATGGTCCAGGAGTCTAAATTGAATCTCTTTGGAGACACTAATTTGTTTCAGAGTATTTTGACTCATTATTGAGGCTGTGGGTCTGTCATGATCTGTCACTCTGGGCCCATGGTTTTCAAAGTGGGGCAGTCACAAATTAGTTTTGATCCATCTTTATAGTGAAATACTGGGCGGAAAATGAATTACAACCATTTATAATACTTTCAGTTGGTCGAAAGATGATCAACAAGGTTTATTAATTGGATCTGTTTACTGTATGTAGAGAGTTCATGTGTCTCCTTTTCCAGACTCAAAGACATTGACCGAAGAGCAGAGAGAGGACCTCTTCCTCAAGCTGGATGAGGCCAAGAGCTTTGTGGGTTGGGCTCTTCAGATCCTCTCACCCAACACCATCTCCACCAGCATGCTGCAGAGGTATCCACACGCGCACACACACACACACTGTATCACAAACACACACTGTCACAGGGAAAGAAAGCACACAATATCCGCTTAGTGATCAAGAGGACAAACAGACCTTCCTAACCATTCCACTCTTGCCCAGGTCTAAATACAACCTGAACGCTCTCTCTCACGATGCAGCAATTGGCCTGGTGCAGTTTGTTCTGGACAGCGGTGTGCAGCTCAAAGAGGTACAGTAGAAAGTGTCCAAGTTCTTCTGAAAACATGAACACACCGGTGTCATCTTTCCTACCTACTGAAAGGTCCATAACGTCCTCTACCCATCCAGTTGTTTGTGGACACGGTGGGCCCGGCAGCGAAGTACCAAGAAAAGCTGTCCCAGCGATTCCCCGGGGTGGAGGTGACTGTTTGCCCCAAGGCTGATTCCCTCTTCCCCATTGTCAGCGCTGCCAGTATCTGTGCCAAGGTCAGAGGTCACACTGCTGCCAAACTCTTGTCTCTCTCTTCCTATCAGTTTCTGTCTGTTTTCTATCTTGAGGGATATTTCAGAGATCCGAAAGTACCTGAGTGAAGAATTCTCCCTCGGGTGAGCATTCACGTTCAGTAGCAGTGTTCGAAATGCCTGTTTCGACCGTTCCAACTCCTTGTCCGTAGATTTCCTCCCAAATGTATTTGGCTTGACGAGGACATTAGTGTTTGGCTTGACGAGGACATTAGTGTTTGGCTTGACGAGGACATTAGTGTTTGGCTTGACGAGGACATTAGTGTTTGGCTTGAAGAGGACATTAGTGTTTGGCTGGAGCAGCAACAGACCATTGGATGAGGCTGGTACTGAAGATCTCTATTTGCCTTTCTGGTTAGATGCTGAACTGCATTTCGTTGTACTGTACTTGTACATGTTCAATGACAAAGTTGAATCTGAATCTTCTCATTTGCCTAAATATGTCGGCCTCTCCCTCAGGTGGCTAGAGATCACGCCGTTAAGAGCTGGACGTTTCCAGAAGACATGGGAGAACTGGATACAAACTATGGCTCTGGCTACCCCAATGGTCAGCAGGGGAACATTTCCTCCAATCATGTTGACTCGTCCTGGGCTTGACAATACTGGAACAATATATACAGTTCTTAGTCTAGTAGTGAATTATAGTTTGGTGAAATCTGACACATTCCAATAGAGTATTTTGGAAATATATTAGTGTTTTAGCCCTTTAGTGCTTGGATTTGTCTAAAATAAAGTGAGGTTTGGCTCTTTCTTCGTGTTTGTTTACTCCAGACCCGAAGACGAAGGCATGGTTGTTGAAGTACCTGGACCCAGTGTTTGGCTACCCACAGTTTGTCCGGTTCAGTTGGAGCACCGCACAAACCCTCCTGGACAGCAAGGCGGTTCCTGTACACTGGTGAGGAGAGGGGGAGTGGGTGGGAGTTATGATGGAAGACTAGTAGTGGGAGATAAAATGGAAGGCAGGCAGCGGGGTGGGGAGTGGGGGTTTGGTTCTTGGGTGGCAGAGCGTGTACAGGTGGGGAAGGAAGGAATAGTTGTCAGAGGAGGGGTGAAGAAGACCGTTAAAAGACAGTTGGGAAAGGGTTGTGTGAAGACCAGAATAAATAGGTGGCTGCTTATGCTTTTTCACAGATGTACAAAGTGTGTGCATTTTTATATAGTTTGTAGGTGTTGTTTTTTTGTTTTTAACTCCCACACTCCCTGTGACACCCTCGAGAGTAGGACCAGGGGAACAGCTGTATGTTACCAAAACCCTGGAGCAATAATGGAGTTAAAGGGTAGAACGACACCAGCTCTTTGGTGTAACATTAAAGTTGTCTTTCCTTGATACATGCAAGGAAAGTGTCTGTCTCTGTACTGGATTTGCTGCATTGAGCCTGTGGCTTCACACACCTTAAAAAAAGGGGGGGGGGGGCGCAAATGTGCTTTGCAACATTTCCAAACCCAGTTTCTGAGAGAACTCAGCCACCCATTTGTTAGAGTGGAAGAGATTACATTAAGCTTTGTGTAGATAGTGCTTTTTATTTCTTAATGGTTCCCTTTTATTTCAGTAGCAGCTGCTTTCCAAAGATATTTGGTTTGGTATTGAGGTTTGCAGGACTCATATCACACATCAGTCATTGCAATTGCACAGGCTTCATTAGGTAGTACGTTTGAAAGCAATGTTTTTCTTTCCAACAACACATTTTCTGTTAGATGAATGCATACCTACTAGCAATGAGGATATTATTTAGATCCGGCAATCTAGACGATCTGTTTGGAGTTTCAATTTATCTAAGTGGAAAATTAGATCCTAATGAATTAATTCAATGACAAGACAAATTTGTCTTTGTTGAGCAAAACAAATAACATATTTCTGGAGCCCTATATAACTTAGTATTTAACAAAAGCCTAAATGTCAAAATGATATACGGTACATCTTCAGTACCATCTCATTGCTCTTATATACACCTACAGGGACAATCTGGGTGTTGCTTCATCTATTTTTTGACTTTTTTTAAATAATTTTGGAATTAATAAGATGTTCATATCATTTTTGAAGAATAGCGTACAAATGACAACATTTGTTTTTACTCCCACACCACATTGGAATGCCAAATATTTGCTTGTTTCACTGCGTGTGAACAGCGTTTTTAAAACCTTTGTAAAAAAAAATGTGTCATGTAGCAGATTCTCATATCCATCGTGGCTTAGTTGCAGCGGTCACCTTTTGCACGTGTCAGTCCGGTGAATTCTTTTGAATGAGTTGACATCGTCTGTGTGTGTGTTGTCAGGGACGATGATGAAGAGGACGGGGAGAAGGCGGCAGCCCGTCAAAACAACACCTCCATGCTGTCCTACTTCAAGGCCTCGGCCCAGCAGAGCGACTCGCGGACACCACACCGCTTCTTCACCGAGAGACGACTACAGAGCCTGCACACACTCTGAGGGGTGGATGTATACACACACACACACACACACTCTGAGGGGTGGATGTACACACACACACACACACACTCTGAGGGGTGGATGTACACACACACACACACACACACACACACTCTGAGGGGTGGATGTATACACACACACACACACACACACACACACACTCTGAGGGGTGGATGTATACACACACACACACACACTCTGAGGGGTGGATGTACACACACACACACACACACACACACACACACTCTGAGGGGTGGATGTATACACACACACACACACACACACACTCTGAGGGGTGGATGTACACACACACACACACACACACACACTCTGAGGGGTGGATGTACACACACACACACACACACACACACACTCTGAGGGGTGGATGTATACACACACACACACACACACACTCTGAGGGGTGGATGTACACACACACACACACACACTCTGAGGGGTGGATGTTTACACACACACACACACACACTCTGAGGGGTGGATGTACACACACACACACACACACACTCTGAGGGGTGGATGTACACACACACACACACACACACTCTGAGGGGTGGATGTACACACACACACACACACACACTCTGAGGGGTGGATGTACACACACACACACACACACACACACACACTCTGAGGGGTGGATGTACATACACACACACACACACACACACTCTGAGGGGTGGATGTACATACACACACACACACACACACACACACACTCTGAGGGGTGGATGTACACACACACACACACACACACTCTGAGGGGTGGATGTGCATACACACACACACTCTGAGGGGTACATACATATACACACATACACAGTCTTGAGCTATAGATCATAGCTTACATTACTTGTAGAATAAAATCCTTTTAATTATTTGTCATTGGCACACACATGTTGCACACACACACACACACACACACACACAGTTCCTGGTAGAAGAGGCATATTTCACGGTGTGCTGTGGGCACATACTGAATGATGGATGTGAAAGACTTGACGGCCAAAACCGGAAGCTTCGTTAACTCTGCTGTCTTCTGTACAATATTTTAAATGAAAGGAACAATAAATCATACTTTTTTTTGATAAATAATTGTTGATTTCTTCAGTTCTGGTCAATGTAATGGAAAATAAACTGTTTTCTTTTTTATGTTTTTATTTCTGCATAGGCTGAAAGCAGGTGCTCAGCTGTCAGCCTCCCACACGGCCTCCATATGGTCAAAAAAACAACATTACACATTGTGATACTATACGTTTTTAAGTGTGTCCTGAACAGTTGTACCGTAGTATTCCTTCTGTAATAGACCAAGTTTCACAGTCACCATAAAAAACCTTTTACTTGCATTGAATGAACTAGAAATTGTTCAGGAATTAATGGGAGGTAGTACTTACGTATAAAAACTAAATCCACAGCTACAATTTAAACTGCCATCTATTATTACAATGCCTAACGTGGGAACTTGTCGGAGGCCTACAGTTCCCACGTTTTAGACATCAGTGCAAGAATCAGTAATCGGTAACACCAGACAGTTCCGTCCCGTGTTAAGCTTCCCTGAGAAAATACAAGTGATATTTGTTTGTAAATGAAGTACCTTGTGTGTACAGTTCAGTCCGGTTTCACCTCTGTGCATGCCGGATTAGATAGCACAAGTCTGCTATGTTGACAAATCAGAGCTTACTTCAGCCAGACCTATCGTCTGTGACTATTCCATCCTATTCTGTTTGTCGTCTGCGAGTTCGATGGACGCTAGTAATCACATGGGTGGCTTTAGTTACAGACGAAGGTACATCATGGCAATTGTTCATCCGTCTCCACGACCAGCCTGTCTGTAGTCCGTTAGCTGTAGTTGCCCCTGTGCCTGGAATCCACTATCTTCTTCCCCATGTTCATGGCCACTGTGGAGGCTGCAAAAGACGACAGGATTATGATGGAAGTGCCCACAAACTGGGTAGAGGCCCCCCGCGGGGCCGCCCTGATGGCCCGCCTAGGGAGGGAGTCTGGGTCTGCGGCCTGGGCCATCATGGTCTGGGTGATGGGCTCCATGATCTGGTCGGGTGCAGGCTAGAGCTTGTGGATGTCTTGGGGCCAGGGGGGGAGTTGACGGCTGGGTCCGCTTGTGCCACTCTGAGAGCTGTTTCCTGGGACTGTGTGACGGTCGCTGCCTGGGTCTCTGATCCGGAAGAGCTCAGACAGACATCCCGGTTGTTGGGGACAAAATCCGCGTCCTGCTCTTCAGGAACCTCTGTCCACGCCCGGGAGAACTCAACACACACTGCCGGTTCTGTAAGCTTCAGGTCAGGGAAACATCCGGATTACAGCCGACACGGTAAATTCCTGGTTTAGGTCTTGTCCCGTCTATCCTGCCTTTTATAACCTTCAGAGACTGTTCCTGGAGCACTACGTCAAATCCCTGTGAATTAGTTCTGCGTCAATGCGATTGTAAATAGATCAGGACAACTGACTGACACTGGAGAAAGCTGGGCTGTCCAGGGATCCCAACGGCCAAAGACTCAATGCAACTCAATCGGCTTATTGCTATTAGCAGAACCCCCTGCTTTGCCAAGCAGGAGATGAATGGACACTAATGGAAAATCTAAGCTCCATTAAGTTTGTTCATTTAGGTGATTAACGCAGTGCATTATACTTTTCTGGATATTTCTTTAATTCTGTTTGGGGAATTTTGATGGTGGCTGAACTTGAATGCTTGACTCGAATGTTATGGATGCTTCTCCTATCTCCTTATTATGCCAACGCCAGCTGGCACAAGGCTGATAGCGTTGTCACCAAGGTGACAGTTCCCTAGGACACAATGTTTTTGATTGTGCTCCGAGAGTCCGTCACTGTGGTGTTGTGTGTTAGAGGACATAATGTGATTAGAATACAGAAGGACATGCTCAGGGGAAGCCAGGAAGACATTTGCCCTGTGTTTGTTTTGGAGATGCCTCCTCGGTGCGACCTGCATTAAACCAGATCGATTTTTGATTGGCTTCGTCTGAGACTAATCACTTGTTTGTTTTAACTGTTTCCTTTTACAAGGACAATAAGAGGACAACTGGTCAGACGAGCATTGGTGGTCAACTGAGCTAGACGCAAAGTTTGTCCAGGCAGTTAAAGGAAAATGTCCCTTTTCTTCCCTCTGTGCTCTGTTTCTTATCCCTGAGGGGATTCTATGATAGTCCGTCATCATGAGAGTCAATTATTACTTTTACTTTCAACAGCCATACCAGACACTGTATCTGATATCTTTACACATTCCTGGCCAAAATAAATGTATGAATTGCATACTCTTTACAGATAAATGCATACAAAGGTATATAAATGTACAGAACACAAGCAGGGAAAGGGGAAAGGGCCCAGGTTAGGACAATACTCCGATTTATAGGCTGGCTAGTCAGTTTTATAAGGAAACCAAAGCATTGCAATATCAGTGGTATTTGAGAGGTCATGGTGCCTTCAGGAAGTATTCAGACCACTCCCTCCATACTTGATGGGTTATAGCAGAGGTCTCAAACCGGTTCCACGGAGGGCCGAGTGTCTGCAGGTTTTCGCTCTCACCTTGTACTTAACTGACTAATTAGGTCACTAATTGGGTTCGTTTCTAACTCCACCTGGTTGTTTAGGTCTGACCTGGGAACCAATTTAAAGGAAAACCCAAAAACCTGCAGACACATGGCCCTCCGTGGAACTGCTTTGAGACCTCTGGGTTATAGACTTCATTTATCATTGAAGCCATGATTAAATGTATTTTTATTTCTTCTATCGACACACAATACCACATAATGACTAAGTGAAAATAATTTTATTTGGTGTGTTTAAAAAAACTATTCCAATTAATTGAAAAACTGAAATATCATGTATATCCTATGTATGTATCCTGTCCTAGATGTTGCTAGGACTTGACTCAATTGTAATTGCTTGGACATGACATGTCAATATAAAGTCCCACACTTCACAGTGCATGGCAGCTAGAGTTTCTAGATGAAAGCCAGAGTAAAAAGCATACGAGATGCCACCTGAAGCACTCTGACATGATGAGGAAAAGTATTGTCTGGTCTGATGAGACCGAAAGGCCTGAATGCCAAGTGATATGTAAAAACAAGGTGCCACTTATCACCCGGCTTACACCATTTCTATGGTGAAGCATGGCAGTTGGAGCGGGGAAAATGAGGGAAGGATGAACAGAGAAAAATAGAAATTATGAAAACCTGATCCAGCACACACAGGACATCATGCCGGAGTGAAAATTCCTCTTTCAGCACAACAATGACCAAAGGCACACAGTCAAGACAATGGTAGGGTTTTCTGGACAAGCTTGTGTGGCCTAGCCAATGACAACATTTTACCGATCAGGACCAAACCCAAGATTACCAGCAGTCATGAACACCAAAACCCATAAAAGTTGCTCCATCTTAGACTGAAACAGTAATTACATCAAATCAGAGTTAATACCCAGCAACAGTATCTGTGATTGGATATGGGCAGCACCATTGGGGGCCATCTTGAAGTACACCATTTCCTTTATTGAGTTTTACTTGCAAACATTTAGTCAAAACAGTTCACTATCCAATTATTTTATGGAAATGCAAACCAAATGTTAATTGAGGAAAATTTGTCAATATTGAAGATCATGCTGCATCTTACTATATGCATGTTTGATAAACATATCAGGCTTTCTATTGGGGAACACCCAGGCAGTCTCCAGCTCTTACATGAGCTACAGCTAAGAATCCATTTCAAATTTGGACTGACGACAGGATGACCTTGGTCTTTAGAAAACACTGACCAGCTTTCAAGATTCTCTAGTTTTTTTGCTGCCAGCTTACCGTTTGGAAACATGAACCTACACACATTCATAAGCACTGACAACCCATCACAAAAAAGCTAGTCAAAGACAGGCACCAAATCCCAAAACACAATGAGGCACTTTTAAGATGAGTTTTTATTGTACAACACATGAGGACAGCAGGGGTGTATTCATGCCTCTGATGAGTTCAGTTAAGCTTCTAAACTTGTCCGAAGGAAACCAACCCAAATCTTGCAGATTCAAGCCTATGAAAAAAAGTTAAGACATTGGTCAGTAACAACTTAAATGTTATTTGAGCATATGAACAGTCATTCCAGCCGCTCAAGAAAGAATCAACCATTAGATTCCAGTTGATAGAAATAGGAGTCCAAAGGATTTAAATAAGTAAATTTGGAAGGAGTGCAATAGTTGTACATTACCTCCCTGTAGCCTTATCCTTTGGTCAGAAGGCCTGACGCCGCCGCTTCAGCAGAGGCCCCGGGCCCTGACGCCGCCGCTTCAGCAGAGGCCCCGGGCCCTGACGCCGCCGCTTCAGCAGAGGCCCCGGGCCCTGACGCCGCCGCTTCAGCAGAGGCCCCGGGCCCTGACGCCGCCGCTTCAGCAGAGGCCCCGGGCCCTGACGCCGCCGCTTCAGCAGAGGCCCCGGGCCCTGACGCCGCCGCTTCAGCAGAGGCCCCGGGCCCTGACGCCGCCGCTTCAGCAGAGGCCCCGGGACCTGCAGCCGCCGCTTCAGCAGAGGCCCCGGGACCTGCAGCCGCCGCTTCAGCAGAGGCCCCGGGACCTGCAGCCGCCGCTTCAGCAGAGGCCCCGGGACCTGCAGTCACAATTGCGGAGTCATGGTTGCTTAATTGCTGAAGCTCAGTACCATCCCTGGGGGTGTTGGAGCCAATCACTACACTTGCTGAGGCATTGCGCTCAATTGAGTCATGAGAGCCAGTTGATACTGCCGCAGAATTAAAGCTGGTTGTAGCCAAGGTATTTGGACTAGTTGCCACATTTGAGTCAAGGTTCTGACGGAGAAAGGGAGACTGTTGCGATACATTGTGCCGGTTTATTTCACCTGGAGTATTTGAGCCAGTCACCACACTTGACATGTAGGAGCGGGTTGGTTTTGGTGTAACTTGGTGAATATATTCATAGTCACCTAGTAAAAGAAAATAGAAAGTAGTAAAATATCAGCCTTTTTGGAACCATTCTCAAACTTATTTAAACTGAATATTTAAGACCACTCACCAGTTGGTGAAGGAAAACATGCTATACCTCCAATTAGCAGGCAACTTATCCAAGAAACTCTACAAAACATTCAGTTAGTCAGTTACCAACAGTACTAATAGTTAAAACAGACAAGACAAATTTAAGAAACAAACCTCAAAGGAAGTCCAAATATTACAGCCATTTTCCTACTAAGACAAATGCAAAGCTGCTGCCTTTTATCTTGGTTTTGGCTTCTTATATAATTTTCCTAGACTGATATGGCTGGCTAATTCAGGACAGCTGACTACTAAAGATTTACTCAGGTGTTCCTAAATGTCCAATGAAATTGAGAATTGACTACTAAGAGTTATCCTAAAAACCTGGGTTAATGACTTTGCAGATCTATCAAAAACATAACAATGACGCAAACCTGCTACTTACTGGATGATGTGGATCTTAGTCTTTCCTGGCGAATAAATTTCACCGGCAATTAAATTCTTCTGTCACTATTGGCCTATTCACTTGTGAAACATTTGATTGACATCAGAGCTGGCATTGTTTATTGCATTACAAAGGGAAACAAATTGTTGTAAATACCCCAAATTGTTTTCATCATCATCAGTTATCTGCATTGACTAAGTGCTGCATCTAGCTAGGTCGCAGTACTTTCATTAATGTTAGCTAGCTAAGTGTTGCTTGCTAAAGTTAGCCTGCATGCAAATGAATGAACTCTTATTGCAAACACGGTGTGGTATGAAATGGTCACAAACCAGTCAACTCAGAGCTAAGTTGCACGCCATCTTACAGACTGAAACAGCAATTACGTCACATTGGATTTCATCCCCATCAACTTTCTGAAATTGTACATGCGCAGCACCATCAAGGCATGCTCCATCTTGAAGTAGACAATTTGCATTAGTGTATCTTTCAGATCCTTAACCAATTTTAAGTCAAGAAGTTCACTACTGTGAGTCAAGGCAATTTCCATGCAAAAACATTGTCCAAACAAAATCCATTATCCAATTCTGTCATGTAACAAACCAAATATTCAATTAGCACATATTGGGCTTTTAATTGGGGAACCCTGGCAACAGGAATAAGTCCATTCCAAATTGAGAATGCCTACAACATCAAGACCTTGATCTTTAGAATGCCCTGGCCCAACATGGCATATTGTCTAGTTACTTATAACCTGCCAGTGGTTATGAATATATCTTGCTTAAAAACAACTGCATCGGTTCTGCCACAGTTTGTCAAAAAAAGGCACCAAAACAAAATTACACTTAAAATGAGATTTTATTGTACAACTGATGATGTATTCATGCCTCTGATTTGGAGTGCAGGTAGGCCCCTTCCTGTAATGTTTCATCTTCAGGAACAAAGGGACCTTTCTTCAAATCCTTGGCTGATTCAGGAAATAAAATGAAATAATTGGTCAGCAAATGTGTCAGGTTTGATCATACGAACACAGGTCTTACCTGCCTCTCATGGATAAATCAACCATTAGATTCCTGTTGATACAAAATATGAAAAATAAAGTTTAACATTACCTCCCAGTAATCTTCACTTGTTGTTGGGTGTCTAGACACAGCTGCCCCGGCAGAGGCCGCGAGCCCCGATGCAGCCGCCCCGGGACCCGACGCAGCCGCCCCGGCAGAGGCCCCGGATCCTCCCATAACCGGTCGGCCTTGCTGAGGCGTTGTGGCCGGTCGGCCCTGCTGCGGCGTTGTGCCCGGTCGGCCCTGCTGCTGCCGCTGAGGCGTTGTGCCCGGTCGGCCCTGCTGCTGCCGCTGAGGCGTTGTGCCCGGTCGGCCCTGCTGCTGCCGCTGAGGCGTTGTGCCCGGTCGGCCCTGCTGCGGCCGCTGAGGCGTTGTGCCCGGTCGGCCCTGCTGCGGCCGCTGAGGCGTTGTGCCCGGTCGGCCCTGCTGCGGCCGCTGAGGCGTTGTGCCCGGTCGGCCCTGCTGCGGCCGCTGAGGCGTTGTGCCCGGTCGGCCCTGCTGCGGCCGCTGAGGCGTTGTGCCCGGTCGGCCCTGCTGCGGCCGCTGAGGCGTTGTGCCCGGTCGGCCCTGCTGCGGCCGCTGAGGCGTTGTGCCCGGTCGGCCCTGCTGCGGCCGCTGAGGCGTTGTGCCCGGTCGGCCCTGCTGCGGCCGCTGAGGCGTTGTGCCCGGTCGGCCCTGCTGCGGCCGCTGAGGCGTTGTGCCCGGTCGGCCCTGCTGCGGCCGCTGAGGCGTTGTGCCCGGTCGGCCCTGCTGCGGCCGCTGAGGCGTTGTGCCCGGTCGGCCCTGCTGCGGCCGCTGAGGCGTTGTGCCCGGTCGGCCCTGCTGCGGCCGCTGAGGCGTTGTGCCCGGTCGGCCCTGCTGCGGCCGCTGAGGCGTTGTGCCCGGTCGGCCCTGCTGCGGCCGCTGAGGCGTTGTGCCCGGTCGGCCCTGCTGCGGCCGCTGAGGCGTTGTGCCCGGTCGGCCCTGCTGCGGCCGCTGAGGCGTTGTGCCCGGTCGGCCCTGCTGCGGCCGCTGAGGCGTTGTGCCCGGTCGGCCCTGCTGCGGCCGCTGAGGCGTTGTGCCCGGTCGGCCCTGCTGCGGCCGCTGAGGCGTTGTGCCCGGTCGGCCCTGCTGCGGCCGCTGAGGCGTTGTGCCCGGTCGGCCCTGCTGCGGCCGCTGAGGCGTTGTGCCCGGTCGGCCCTGCTGCGGCCGCTGAGGCGTTGTGCCCGGTCGGCCCTGCTGCGGCCGCTGAGGCGTTGTGCCCGGTCGGCCCTGCTGCTGCCGCTGAGGCGTTGTGCCCGGTCGGCCCTGCTGCTGCCGCTGAGGCGTTGTGCCCGGTCGGCCCTGCTGCTGCCGCTGAGGCGTTGTGCCCGGTCGGCCCTGCTGCGGCCGCTGAGGCGTTGTGCCCGGTCGGCCCTGCTGCTGCCGCTGAGGCGTTGTGCCCGGTTACATCTGGTAATGCACGTGAGTCAGTCACCACAGTGGCTGAGCCATTGTGCCCAGTGATCTGGTCAGGCACAGGGGGATGGTCCACCTGCTGCTCGGGCACAGGGGGATGTTCCACCTGCTGCTCGGGCACAGGGGGATGGTCCATCTGCATTTTCTGTGGTACTTGTATTTGAAGCCATGTTGGCGTTGTTTGGGGAATATATTTATCATCACCTACCAATAGACAACATTCAAAACAGAAATATTAGACTTACTGGAACAATTTTTTAAACCATCATTTGAACTCAAAGACCACTCACCAGTTGTTGAAGGAATACAGGCTATATCTCCAATTAGCAGGCAACTTATCCAAGAAAGTCTACAAAACATTCAGCCAGTCAGTTACAAACATAATTACTAGTAAACACTAACAAGTTAATTTGATGTGCAAATTTTTAAGACAAACCTCATATAGAGTTGAAACATTGCAATCATTTTGCATATCAGAATTAAGAAGGAAAAAATGGAACAAACCCTTGCTAAGGCCCCTGTCGTGTTTTAGCTTCTTATAGTTTTCCTAGACTGTCCTGCTCTACGGCTGTCTAATTAGGTACAGCTGTATACCAAAGATTTACTCAGGTGTTCCTAATTGCCAAATGAAAATGAGAAGCAGATGCATTCAGCATATGTAAAAATGGGAACAGTACTGTACTAAGAAGTATCCTCAAATGCTTAGTCACTTTGCAAGATCTGTCTGAATCATAACAATGAAACAAACCTGCTAATTACTAGGTGAAGTCTGTCCTACCAATAAAAATAGGGGATCTGTCCCCCGCCAATAAATTTTTTTGTCCATCACTTTGGCTGGTTCTTTTGTGGAACATCTGATTGACAGTCTACATTGCTCATTGCATTACAAAGGGAAAAATTGCCATAAAAAAGTTAACTTACTTGCATTTACATACTATTTAACTAGCTATCAATTTCTTAGCTGTGTGTTGCTAGCTAATATTAGCTAGCATTCACAGTAATGAATGTAATGTTAGCTAAATAACTAGTTACTGTATTTTACTATTTGTAACTATAGCCAGACTAAATATGTTGAGTTTGCATGCTAGCTTCAGAACAGGCTAACAACCAAATAACATTGTTGCTTGCCACGGTAGCCATTAATACTTTCCCAGTACTTTGCTCCATTTCACATAGCATATTTGAAGCCTTGCTCAAACTAGGAAGGGTGTCAAAAAGTAAACACCGAATACTTCAGATTTGGGTTACTTTCCAGCTTGCATGACAACACATTTAAATAACATCCCACTTTGTCCCCAACAATAGAATCAGTATATGTATGGGCAGCACTAGAAGCAATCTTCAATCCCATGTTTATTGATAAAATCAGGCTTTCTATTTGGGGACACATCTAGGCAAACCGCAGCTCTTTATACATGAGCTACTGTTAAACAGTCTGTCCCAAATTGGACTGCCTACAACAATATGACCTGTCTTCAGAAAACACTGACCCAACTTGCTAGATTCTCTAGTTACCATTTCTTGCTGCCAGCATGCCCTGTTTGGAAACATGAATCAAAACATTCAAACACTGACAACCTATTGCATCTGTTCCCAAAAAAGCTAGTCAAACACAAGCACCAAATCCTAAAACACAATGAGGCACTTTTAAGATGAGCTTTTATTGTACAACACAAAGACAGCAGAGGTGAGGTCATGTCTCCATTTTGTATTCAATTAGGCCCCCGCTAATGTTTTCTTCAAAGTGGGACCCATCTAGATTTACCCAATGGACACCAAATCCCTGGCTGATTCAAGCAGATGACAAAACCTAAAAACAAAAGTAGTATTGGTCACAAAAATCTCAAATGTCATTTATGAGCATATGAACAGTTAAGTCTTACCAGCCACTCATGGAAGAATTAACCATTAGACTTTGTTGATAGAAATATATTAGTACAAGTATTTCAAATTCAGAAAACAAATATATTTTTGATGGGACCTCCCATCACATTTCCTGAAACTTAGTTGATCGTTGCTTCTGCTGTTGAGTCATGGGAGCCAGTTGATACTGCCGAGGAGTTAAAGCTAGTTGTAGCTGAAGTATTTGGAAGAGCTGGCACACTTGAATCAAGGTTCTGACAGAGAAAGGGAGACTGTTGTGATACGTTGTGCCAGTTTACTTCACCTGGAGTATTTGAGCTGGTTGGTTTTGATGTAACTTGTTGAATATATTCATAGTCACCTAGTAAAAGAAAACAGAAAGTAGTAAAATATCAGCCTTTTTGGAACCATTCTCAAACTTATTTAAACTGAATATTTAAGACCACTCAGCAGTTGGTGAAGGAAAACATGCTATACCTCCAATTAGCAGGCAACTTATCCAAGAAACTCTACAAAACATTCAACCAATCAGTTTTACTAGGTAAAACCCAAGGCAAATAGATCAACAAATCTAAGAAACAAACCTCAAAGGAAGTCTAACTATCACAGCCATTTTCCTACTAAGAACCTCCAATAAGAAAATGTTAAAATAAACCTCTGCCTGGCAATTGTGTTTTAGCTTCTTATAAAGTTTTACAAGACAGATAATCTAAGGCTGGCCAATTACAGACAGCTGACAACTAAATATTTACTCAGGTGTTCCTGATTGCCAAATGAAAGGGAGAAGAGGCTGTAATCAGCACATGAAAATGGAAACAGTATTGTACTGGGAGGTAGCCTATAAAGCTGGATTAGTGACTTTGCAAGATCTGTCAAAAATATAACAAGTAAGTACACTCACCTAAAGGATTATTAGGAACACCATACTAATACTGTGTTTGACCCCCTTTCGCCTTCAGAACTGCCTTAATTCTACGTGGCATTGATTCAACAAGGTGCTGAAAGCATTCTTTAGAAATGTTGGCCCATATTGATAGGATAGCATCTTGCAGTTGATGGAGATTTGTGGGATGCACATCCAGGGCACGAAGCTCCCGTTCCACCACATCCCAAAGGTGCTCTATTGGGTTGAGATCTGGTGACTGTGGGGGCCATTTCAGTACAGTGAACTCATTGTCATGTTCAAGAAACCAATTTGAAATGCATTGTTGGTGTCATTGTCAAGGGAAAATAAGAATTCAGTTAATTATGTCTTTGGAATGAGCTTACCATTGTCATTGGGACAGAGACTACCAAAGATTGATGCCTAATATCATAAATGTTCAAGTGCTGTATGCTGTAAAAGTGATGCATGATACCAAAGCAACAAACATCTAATGTAACCTTTCTTGAAAAACAAGGCGATGCAAGGCTTTGTGGACAAGAAGCTATAACTGCTAAGTTGGAACTGACCAAAAACACCTAACAGCATTAATTCATTATCTAGATAAATCAGCTTTAATTCCAATTAACACAGGCTGTTATATAGGCTAATCGACAGCTGATGTCATGTAAGGCTGCTTCTTTCATCACCATGGACACTGCGCTGGGAATACTGCAATGACCCAGGCAACGTGTTGCTATCCATAGAATAGTGATTCACAAATTTGCTGTGCTTCGCCAGTCCCGTCTCCTAATGAGCTGGGGATTGGTTTGTTGCCGGTACTTTTCCAAAACTGCATCACAGGGGTGTGCTATATGGCCAAAGAGATGTTCTCAAATATGATTCAGTGGTACAGCCTACTTTCATATATGTCACGGCTGTCAGCCAATCGACGTTCAGGATTTGAATCACCAGGTTTGTGTTATTACCTCATCATGAGATTAGTCCTATATGGGAGAAGCTTGTTATGAAAATTACATTAAAAAATAAATAATCTAAAGTCTATAGGCTCTACCACCATAGTCTATTTTAAAATTCTCCATGTATTCCTTCTGAGTCCATTAGTCACACCAATTCATAATTTTCTGCCATGGACATTTATCTGTTGACTGAACATGTGCTGCGTTCCAGTCAGTGTTGAGGGTCAATTGCATTTACATTCCAGTCAATTCAGAAACCAATACTAATTCTCTTCCATAATGGAATTGACACCAACCCCTGATTCCATTGAGTAAAACAGCATTTAGTAGGCACTAGGAATGATGATGATGATGATGATTAAAAGAGTAACTGGCAGAATGCAATAAATGACTTCATGAGATTAGGAAACCAATAGTGCACCATATGGGTTATTACACAAGATTAATGAATCTTCACCATGTTTCTTAAGGCTTGTGGTTACCATGGGAATCTACTGGGTCAGGTAAAGGCGAGAGAGCACTCCAGTTAGTTACATATGCCTAGACAATCTGGGTTCGAATCAGGTGACGCACAGTTCCAAAGATAACGTAGGAGACAAGTGGCTCAGATCTTGAAATTGGCCATCAGGTCAAAGAACATCCAGTCCCAATTTAGCCTAAGAGATGTTGACACTTAGCAGAGGTCCCAAAGGACATTACCCATGATTCTGTGTCAATGGGCACCTGGTCCCCACTGATTCAGGCTAAAGATCTAGAAGACATGGATCAATCTGTTCAAATCCCACCGTTAGATCTCTTATCTAGGACATGTAGCGTCAACTGACCGACTTCTCAGTGAGCCATGGCACCCTTATCCATCCCATCCAACACGTGAGGTGAGGAGAAGAGTGGACAGTCAGAACATAATTGTGTTAACCAAATGGTTAGCGCCATGGACCCTGACACACAATGTAGACCCGGGGTCATCAACTCTTGCCCTCAAAGCCAGTTTCACAAAATGTTTTCATTGCAACCCTCTAATCAGGGACATATTTAGACCTGAGACACCAGGTGGGTCCAATTAATGATGAGGTAGAACAGGAAACCAGCAGGCTCCGGTCCTTGTAGGGAAGGTTGATGATCAACCATAATGTGGCCCTGGGCTGGAATCTCAACATCTCCCTTCTCTGCACAAACCCCACCTGTTCTGTCCCCTCGCCACCTTCCCTTCCAAATAAAATAATTTTCACTCTAAGGCAATCTGTTCTGTGATATCATATGCTTTGATTACAAGTGCATCTAAAAAAAAAAAAGCTAAATTATTTTTTCTTCCCCTAATTCAATTCAAGAAATGACATGGTCATGTATTCTAGGTTCACTACACATAAAGTGAAACATGTCAAGCCTTTTTTGTTTTCTGATGATTACGAATGAAAAATGTATAATTCAGAAATGTCAACCTTCGAAGAGCTCTAATCAGCGAATTAACTTAAAACGCCTGCAAAGTTTTACTGAGCCTTCAATCTCTCAGTCTGGTTCAGTACACACAACCAAAATCATGGGGAAGACTGCTGACCTGACTTGTCCAGAAGACACTCGTTGACACCCTCCACGAGGAGGGTAAGCCACAGAAGGTCATTGCTGAAAGGGCTGGCTGTTCCCAGAGTGCTGTATCAAAGCATATTCATGGAAAGTTGACTGGAAGGGAAAAGTGTGGTAGGAAAAGGTGCACAAGCAACAGGGATGACAGCAGTCTAAATGAACATACTTATCAGACGGTTGACCTTTCTGTACTATACATTTTTTATTCTAATATTTTGAGATACTGGTTTTTGATTTCCATTAGCTGTAAGCATAATCATCAAGATTTAAACAAAAAAGGCTTGACATTTTTCACTCTGTGTAATGAATCTAGAATATATGACAGTGTCTCCTTTTGGGGTTGAAAAAATTAACTTTTCCACGATATTCACATTTTTTGAGATAGACTCGTAGATTTTAAATCCGGCCAGATGTAGTATGCCTATGGCTCCCTCTAGTAGTCATGTTGGGGACACCAGTTGGTGACACCTCCAGCTAAACCTAATAAGTACATCTAAACCATTCCTAACCTCATTCTCCTGCCTGCTATGTTAGTTCCACCAACCTGCCATGCTAATTCCCCTAAAGTTAGTAAATTTCCACAATTTTAAAATCAAGGTATTTCATAGTTCATAATTTACATTTCCGTTATTTCGTTTTCAAGAAGCATATGATATCTCGCCACAAAAAAACAACTCTGGCACTTCCCATAGTAATTACATTCCCACTGTAATAACTTTTTAGATATTGCTTTAGTGTTCTCCTTATTTACAGGTGATTTTCTTTTATATCTCAAGACTGTCAGGCCTTTCTGTACTCCCGTATTTAGTTTTATTTCTAGCATAGAATGATCCAATAATTCTGTTAGACGAATGTAACACATCCTTTCACTAGGTCCATTCTGGACTGGAGCTAACTAGGTAGCTTTTGCGCAATAATTTGAACCAATACGATGCTCTAGGTTGTGATTTCATCCCATCAGCTAGAAATCTGATGTTTCTTGGAGACTATCCACATTTCTCCTACTAAGATAGCTGATAACCACAGGCTTTCTCTCTTTTGTCTTGTAATTTATGGCCCGGACAGAGCGAGCGGAACTCTCCAAGCAAGCACAACCTAATCCTGCCACTTAACACCAAACGTTCTGCTCTCCTGTCAAATAAACACTGGGGCACTCAGTCTCCTGTGGGGTCTAAAGACGTATTAATTTGGGGATGGGACCCAGGTGATCTACTGCACCTATCAGCTGTTTGTGGGCGACTGAAAATGGAACGCAACTTAAGCCTCTTCTAAAAACGCTGGCTGTCACAGCAGATTGTACACACGTTCTTTCAAGCATATAGCCCTGTCCTACGCTGTAGCACACTACACCAGGGGAGTTGCCATCTACTGGGCACTGCCGTTTTGCCCACCGACATTCCGTCTGCCCAGTGATCCTCTGCTTTGTAACACCTGAGCTCCAACCGTTTTAACTACACTAAAGCAACCAATTGGATATCTCCATCCGCAACATTTAAAGCTATCTTTGGAGGGAATTTACTTTGTGTACCTATAACTGTTACATAACCTACTCTTTGGGTTAATCCCCAATAATCTCTATGTGCAGTTGTAGTAACATCCACCTTCCACATGGTGTCGCTGTTGCCCTGAACACTTTGTGTACAAGTGCCCTTGTGTTGCTGGCATGCCGGTAATCACTGGTGGGTGTGGATGTCAATAGGTTAAGGTGCCTTACCTAACACCTTTGGGAGACGAAGGGATGGAGAGCCCGGGGCGATTAAATGTGTTAAGCTCTCAGGCTGTTCTTAGCGACACTTTTACTTGCATACACAGTCTGACGTTCGAGAGCAACAAGACAGTGTTGCCATCTTGAGATTCAAACCCGGGTCATCCATGTAAAAGGCTGTGTTGTTAACCACTACTCCACGGAGCTGTACATTTGCTAGCTGTCAGTATAGCCTCTTGTCTATACTGACACCTGGCATCTATATATACTGAACAAATTCTATTTCGCCACTGGCCGTCTTTAACCCCTACGCCACGGCATTACACATTTCAGCAGTCGCTAGACTCCATTGCTGATTGTGTTACACTGACTAATGTTTCTTATTAAGTTTACCTCCACCATAGCGTCTATGAACTGTATTGCTTTTGCCACTGGCCGTTTTAACATCTTATTAGCCAGTAATAGGCGTACTAGTATCTACTAACTTCCTAGGAAAAATCATAAGAATTCAGCAATTGCTAGCGAGCCTGAATTAACTTTCCCATGCCAGTCACAATATAACCATATACATTTTCAGTTAAGGCTTACTATAATGTAGATACTAACGGTTTTAGGCAACGAAGTTATCGTCTGTATGGAATAAATCATAATGCGTACATCGCCTCACCTGCAAGGACATACAGACTCGGGACCTATAGTTCACAAGGCTGCTTCTCTAACCAATACACTATTTAAGAAGAGTCAGTCAGTCAGACATACAGAGACATTCGCTCTTCTTAGCCGGCTCCGTTTACGTGGTCCGGCAAAAAGACTTGAGGAATTGTTGGCACAACCAGCTGCAGGTGTATTGCAGCTGGAAGCCAACGCCTCACTTCCTGGCATGTTCATTTCCAAGTACGTGTGACGGACAAACCGTGTTGTCATAATAAATCAGCGGAATACGACAATACAACCACCTGTTATCGGCCAATTCCAGAATTCCAGAATAATCTGATATGTCAGAGAATTATGGCAGTTGCCAAGGATAGCTAGACAGACCCAACCCCCAATCCCTCCCACCTCTCCTCTCTCTCTCTCTCTTGCAACCTCTGTCTTCCCCCTCTCCCACCCCTATCAGTCTCTCTCTTCCTATTCACGCAGAAGTCTGACTGATGATGACGCTCCTGCGGGGCCAGTAGTCAACTGGTGTTTTATTTAGTCTCTTCTCCAGTGCTTTTAGCAAGGACGTAGTCTGTGACCTACTTCCACACAGGAAGGACTGTGCGTCTGTGTGCGCGCGCCGGCACATGTACGCCGTGTGCAACACTAAAATCGGAGCACAATGGAGAAAAAACAAACCCCAATGAACCCACTGTACCCAACGCTGCACCAACACAAAGGCAGTTGCTGCCGATTCAACAACCGCTGTGTCATGGATCCCCCCGTTGCCTAAGAAAAGGGAAGAAAGTCAACCGTCTCTTCTGAAGTGATGTGAAGCGACGCGTCTCAGGCTGAAATGAACCAGGGTGACATTTGGGGAGGGAGAAAGGATTGCAAAAAGGAACAACTTCATACATTTTTCAGAGGCTTTTGCTTGTCATGACGTTACCCCAGCCCCCCCCCCCCCCCCCCCCCCCTGAAATGCATCATTTAGTCCCTGACATCACCACTTTGGCCTGGTCCCACATGGCCCCATATCACCACTTTGGGCCTTCGGCCTATTTGGCACAAAGACACTGTATTGGGTTTAATATACAGTAAAGGAGATTGTCTCTTTACATATGGTAAAGGTTTTAACACATACACAAAGTTTTCCTTCCACCCCAATGGTTCCTCAATGCTAATAAACAAGAAAATATTATATGTGTGTGTTGATATGTTTCACCATTTGCTTGCTCAGGATTTGTACTAAGCCATTTCTGGCCTACTATTTTATGAACAGTCGGCCATGTTTGTTTCTCTTTCTGAGTGAGAGTGTGAGAGTACATATGTTTGGTATTTATATGTGTGTGTCTACCTACATCTGCGCTTGTGTGTGTCTGTGAAAGCGGGGCTGTTCGCAGACACACGGCCCGGACCAATCAGTCAAGAGTAGCTACATCCCAGAATGGCACTGCGCCAGCCATCCACACCCTCACAGGTGAAACAATTAGTCTTTGTTTTTAGTCCTGTCAACTTTGATCGGGACAAGCGGCCCTCATCAATTGGCTGGGAAGTGTTTGTGTGCGTTTCACTGATTAAAGACCAGTTTGATATTCTTAAACCACTTTTCTGTTCCCACTAACGCCAAAGTTGTTAAACAAACAGCGTGACGTCATCCGGTTGTGCCAGAGGAAGGTCCCACCAGACACGGACACTGTGGATAACATGCAGGATTTCGGGGAAAAAGTCCTCTGGAAAATGTAACACTTGTGATTCAGGCTTTGGAGTTTGGTCAGACATAGGAAACTCACTGCTCAGGACTGTGTGCTGAGCCAAGCGGGGGGGGGGGGGGGGGGGCAATGTGGCAAGATGGATGGAACATTCTGCAGACCTTAGTCACCTGTTAAACATCTGATCTCAATCCCTTTTGTCAGTTCCCAGCAGTAAAACGTGACGAAAAGAAAAGATTAGGACGGCTAGGTTTCACTGACAACTTTTCGGAGGGCTCGTGGTTTAGACGGAGTGCAGGGTGAATTGAGTAACATACATTGGATCACGCCGCATCATTCTGTGCAATGTGCTTATCATATTAGAATGAAATGAAGTTGATGCTGGACAGTGAACCTGGAAAAGCTGGCATTGTATCAGGTTGTCAGGTAAACAAGGCATGTAATGGAAAAACTGTAAATCCTTAATTTTTTCCTTTTGCATACCAAGAATAAAAAAACGATGAAAATACACCTTGGTTAAAAAACGTACTGTGTGCCAACACATTAGGAAAGAATAATGGACTAGGGAAAGGGATCGATCAATTGTATCAAAAGATTGACCACCAAATGTATTACATATGTTACAACAGACACACTAACCAGGGCATGTTATAACAACTGTAGCTGGCTATTCCTCATCCTGACTGGTTATTCCTTTGCAACAATGTAAATGAGTGTCATCACTGTTTTTCCCTCTCCTTGTAGATACTATCGATCTACTAAAATGGTTGTCGACAGAAGAAAATGAAAAATCCACAGTGATAGCTACAGATGTAATATATTAAAATTAAATGTGCGACACAAGGCATTTGTTAGAGATTTAATTTTTTAGAAAGGACATTAATTTCAGAAAATAATATACAATATGCTTAATGTAATGCAACAGTGGAATGTTAGGTGCCATACTGCAGTTCATTTGCTAATACAATTGGTTTAACTCATCGTGTTCAGATTTCGAATGACTTCAACAGTTTAATTATTGATATATATCACAATAGAAACAACAATAGGAAATGCAGCACATGCCAATCCTTTTCCACGTCAACGTGGGTCTTTATGGTAGTGCTGGAAATCTGACAGATTTCTTTTGTTATTTTTTATACAGCCTATTGTACTAAAATCTGTGTTCAAGTGGGTGCTTCTGGAAAACGTGTGTCCCAAGGCAGCATTTGCCACAGGATCTTTCAGTCACTTCTTATTCACTTGATAAAGTTTTTTTTTTTTAAATACATAGATGCAAAAAACATTGAAATGAGCAGCAAAAGTTCAATTTCTTTGAAAGATTTGCTTGACGCTAGTGACCTTCCACAGAATATCTTTGGTCACAGAATTATTTCCCCCATCTACACCAATCTGGGACCTACAGGTAGGAAACACACACAACCTAGAAACACACCCAACCCTTTAGCCAAAATGCAACATCCATTCATGGCCAGCTAGGTCAATTACAACAATGGTTAGCCTAGATGTTGCATAATAAATGTTGTTCAATTGCTTATATTTTGTTCCTCCTTATGTCTCTTAAAAGGAAAGTCAGATAAAGTTACTGCATTTGGGTGTTCCAAAGGTGCTGCCACTGATTACAGTGGGTTATATTTAGAAAGCAACCTGCACAACTTTGCTGTTCACTGATAAACAAAGGCTGTGAAATGTTCTGTAGTAGTCAAAGAACACAATATCAGTATCAGATTAAACAAAACTGTGCTGTATAGATTTGTCCATTTTCTTAAAATGTTGTTCAAGTAACCATTAACCATTTCATATCACGATCTATAGACATTGATTGGCCTGATTTATTCATTTAATGTTAAAATAAAGACAATAATGTCCGTATCTTAAAATGTTAGGCCTAAGACCTAATAGCAAGTCTGTTCACCATGGGAGGAGGACTGGGGAGAAAATCTGGTCGCTGAGGGGTTAAACCAAACGTGATTCCGTTGTGTAAGGAAGTGGGAGGTAGGGAATGGAATAATGAAAGAGGTATATTACAAACCACACTCGTCTTTTGGGTAAACATAATTATACCGTGAACATCAGGCTGTAAGGATGGGAGTCAGGGTTGAACGTTGAGCGAATTATATGGTAGCACCTGTGCGCGTGCGAGGAAACAGTCCATGGAATTATAAACGGAAAGGCGAACACAACATTTGCTAATAGCAGCGTTCTACGCAGTATTCATGGACCAGAAATCAATGAGAACGTATAGGGTTTCATGGAAATCTATTTAACATCGAACATAATACTGGACTGTATGATTTACCAAGGCTACGATTCTGTCTGAACAGTCGTGTGCCTTGGGAAGCTTTACTATCCGTAGTAGCGTATACACGTGTCGCTTTGGTGTCTTGGGCTGAGGTGCATAGATTAATTATTGCATACTGTAGTTATTGTAAATAATATTTAATTCGGTCTGGCTGGCAAAATAACACGATCCAGCCGGCTATGATAGGCTAGCCTACATTTTTTTAAATCAAGAAATGCTGTTTGCAGTGCAATCGCTTTTTCTGGACAGGACATAAGATGAACGCAGAACTTAGACAGTAATCATGAGGACTCCTGAAAGTAATGGACTGCCACAGTGCACCGACGAAATCATCACGGGAATGAACATCAACATGAGAAAATAAATATTCAACTTTTTCATCAAAGAACTGAATAATTATAGAATTAGCCTATAATTATTAATTATTATATACGGCTAAATCTAACGGTGCACTACTTCTCGCCTAAAGTGCTTTCCATAATTGATAAACTATTTTTGTCTGCGTGATACGCTACGTTTAAATATGTTTTAGCCTACATTTTAAAAAGTAGTCTGAATTTAGCTGCTTCTGGCTTTTCTCCAGAGCTAGACAAATTAATTAAAAAAACCATGGTACCTTCAGGCAGTTGCTTCATCAGCAATTTCTAGATCACTAGCCTAGCCGTCGAACACCAGATGTTGGGTTTGTCTTGAGTTGAGCAGCTGTACAACAGTGAAGCCGAGAGCCACGACTTCTTGTTACAGCGGGACGCCCATGCCCTGTCCGGTTACCTGGAGACCACACTACACCACGAGACCAGGGGGATACCGCGTACCACTCAAGAGCGCCTGCCTCGTATTTTCCCACCACTGCCATGGATGACTCTGGAATTATTCGACGTAGGAGGCTGCAGGTGAGAACGGTCATTTAAAAAAAAAACATTTCCATTCATTAATTTTCAAATATAGTTGTTGAACAAAACCAAACTCGTTTTTTATTTTACAGGCTAGCAGTACCATTTTATTTATAGGCCCTATAATACTTATTCGCTGGATGGTTTAAATCCTGAAGGCTGATTGGCTGATGTGGTATATATAAGCAGTATGGCAGAGGGGGTGTGGTATAAGAGCTGTTCTAAGGCATGATGCATCGCGGGGGTGGGCACTGCACCGTGGTATGTTGGCGATCAATCAGCGTTCAGGAAACCATGTCGTTTATAAGCAAAATTTTGATTTGTTTAACACTTGTGTAGTTTTGATGTGTTCACTACTGTGTGGAAAATAGTAAAAAATGAAATACTTGAATGATGGGTGTCCAAACTTTTGACAAATGCTGTGTAAGTGCTCCCACTTAAAAAGACGAGAGAGGCTTGTAATTTTCATCATATGTACACTTCAACTATGAGAGACAAAATGAGAAAAATTATTCCAGAAAATCACATTGTAGGATTTTTTATAAATTTATTGGTAAATTATGGTGGAAAATAAGTATTTGGTCAATAACAAAAGTTAATGTCAATACTTTGTTATATACCCTTTGTTGGCAATGACAGAGATCAAATGTTTTCTGTAAGTCTTCGAAAGGTTTTCACGCACTGTTGCTGGTATTTTGGCCCATTCCTCCATGCAGATCTCCTCTAGAGCAGTGATGTTTTGGGGCTGTCGCTGGGCAACACAGACTTTCAACTCCCTCCAAAGATTTTCTATGGGGTTGAGATCTGGTGACTGGCTAGGCCACTCCAGGACCTTGAAATGCTTCTTACGAAGCCACTCCTTTGTTGCCTGGGCGGTGTGTTTGGGATCATTGTCATGCTGAAAGACCCAGCCACGTTTCATCTTCAATGCCCTTGCTGATGGAAGGAGGTTTTCACTCAAAATCTCACGATACATGGCCCCATTCATTCTTTCCTTTACACCGATCAGTCGTCCTGGTCCCTTTGCAGAAAAACAGCCCCAAAGCATGATGTTTCCACCCCCATGCTTCACAGTAGGTATGGTGTTCTTTGGATGCAACTCAGCATTCTTTCTCCTCCAAACACGACGAGTTGAGTTTTTACCAAAAGGTTCTATTTTGGTTCCATCTGACATGCTCCCAATCCTCTTCTGGACCATTCAAATGCTCTCTAGCAAACCTCAGACGGGCCTGGACATGTACTGGCTTAAGCAGGGGGACACGTCTGGCACTGCAGGATTTGAGTCCCTAGTGGCGTAGTGTGTTACTGATGGTAGCCTTTGTTACTTTGGTCCCAGCTCTCTGTAGGTCATTCACTAGGTCCCCCCGTGTGGTTCTGGGATTTTTGCTCACCGTTCTTGTGATCATTTTGACCACACGGGGTGAGATCTTGCGTGGAGCCCCGGATCGAGGGAGATTATCAGTGGTCTTGTATGTCTTCCATTTTCTTATAATTGCTCCCCCAGGTGATTTCTTCACACCAAGCTGTTTACCTATTGCAGATTCAGTCTTCCCAGCCTGGTGCATGTCTACAATTTTGTTTCTGGTGTCCTTTGACAGCTCTTTAGTCTTGGCCATAGTGGAGTTTGGAGTGTGACTGTTTGAGGTTGTGGACAGGTGTCTTTTATACTGATAACAAGTTCAAACAGGTGCCATTAATACAGGTCAGAGGAGGACAGAGGAGCCTCTTAAAGAAGAAGTTACAGGTCTGTGAGAGCCAGGAATCTTGCTTGTTTGTAGGTGACCGAAATCTTATTTTACAGAGGAATTTACCAATAAATTCATTAAAAATCCTACAATGAAATGTTCCCCCTCATTTTGTCTCTCATAGCTGAAGTGTACCTATGATGAAAATTACAGGCCTCTCTCATCTTTTTAAGTGGGAGAACTTGCACAATTGGTGGCTGACTAAATACTTTTTTGCCCCACTGTATATGTATATATGTACACTCACCTAAAGGATTATTAGGAACACCATACTAATACTGTGTTTTATTTTTGATTGCTTAAATCACCTTTCTTTCCCATTCTGACATTCGGTTTGGAGTTCAGGAGATTGTCTTGACCAGGACCACACCCCTAAATGCATTGAAGCAACTGCCATGTGATTGGTTGATTAGATAATTGCATTAATGAGAAATTGAACAGGTGTTCCTAATAATCCTTTAGGTGAGTGTATATGTATGTATAGGTATATATACAATACTGTGCAAATGTCTGGAGAAAATGGTGAAGATAGAAGGGAGAGGTTTTTCTGAAAGAGCAGTGGATCAGATTCAAACTCAGGCTGCAGGGCACGTGTGTCGCTGGCACTGGTGCAGACCACTCGACCATACAAGGCCACACTTTTTACTTATCAATGTTTTGCTGTTTATTTGTACTTATTTTTGTATTATATATAGTTTTTATTGAGCAAATAAACACTTAATGCCCAGAAAGTTTTAAACAATGTTGTCATGTGTCCTAAGACTTTTGCACAATACTGTGTGTGTGTGTGTACATATATATGTATCAACATGAGACTAATGGAATATCACATTGCAATTTGCATGATGCATTAGCTCAGGCTGCATGACAGAAGGCTGTAAAAGCTTTTCCAAAAGGGATTATATTCATTTACTACAGGAAGCAAAGCAGTCTGAGTGTCTGAGATGGGACAACCCCCCCACCCACTCACTCTTGTCTTCCGTAACAATTGCAGTGAACTCAT
Organism: Esox lucius; assembly: GCF_011004845.1. NCBI lineage: Eukaryota > Metazoa > Chordata > Actinopteri > Esociformes > Esocidae > Esox > Esox lucius. Next base: position 11,111,187 of record NC_047577.1, read on the forward strand.
CGCATCATGTCACTATGACCCATCTGCCTGCTGTGACCATAAGTATATTTCCCCTACTAGCCTAGCCTGCTGACAGGCATGGTAGACAAACTAGACAACTGTTAAACATACTCTAGCGTATTTGCTGTACAAGGGATTAACTGGCTAATGCTATTGTTCATTGATTGTCTGTAGTCCTAGCAGATTTACTTAGTTTGCAGAGCATGGCACTTGCACTGCAGGGTTGTGGGTTTGACTCCCACAGGGGAATGGTAAGAATTAGGGTGATTAGGGTATGATAAAGTTGCAAATTCCTGCAGCCACTCTGCTGATTTGCTTTCTTCGCAATCGCAACGCTGCCGGGAACGGGTAAAATAATTGCCCCCCCCCCCCACACACACACAGCCCCGTCCTTCAGAGCTATGCTTTCTGGTACCTCTCAGCTGATCGGATCAGTCTCCCCCTTGGGCCTCCATGTGTTTCCAGACCTCCCAATAAACAAACAAAGCAGTCGGCAGCATCATGTTGTGGGGATTCTCCTCTATATAGTCTCTTGTCTGTAGATATCTGAATGAGTTATCCGTCTGTTAGACTGGAACCATCAACAAAGATGCATTGTTTGGACACAGGGTTGAACCTTGAGGTCTAAAACACCTTGATAATTTGCCGATCTGCTGGCGAATAATATGAGCCCACTGCGGAAATAGGCAAGAAAACATTATTAAACTACATAAACAAGGAAATCAATCAACAATCAATCAAATTTTATTTGTAAAGTGCCTTACAACAGCCAAAAGGTGCACAAGGCGCTTTCCATTAAAAGCTTCAGTAGACAACAGAATATAAAAAATATTAAAACATATAAAAATATAAGATAAATAAAGAAAAATGTATATATACATATATATACACATACACCCGCATACACATATACACACACATACACAGGCATACACATACATACACACGCATACACATACATACACACACATACACACACATACACATAAAATATATAAAATGAGCAGTCGAGTCAGAGATGTGATGTTCAAATAAAACAAACACAGTACAAATCAGTGCAGTTTGCTTTGGGCTCGCTTTGCTGGTTTTGTAATTTGGGGCCAGGGATGTGTGTGAGGTATCATGAAGTCAGCATATGTTTTGGGTGTTTTAGGGTCCAATGCTCAACCCAAGGTCCAAACATTATGTTTCCATTGTAGGTTGTGACTCTAACAGCAGGACAATGACCCTGAACACATCAGTCCAGGGCTGAGTCATGTCCATAACCCATCATCATAACCCAAACTATGGGTTGAAACAATGAGGTGGCAAGAGAAAACAGGACATTTTGTTTTGCACCGGTCACAGATCCAAGTGTACATGAGGATCCTCCAATAGCCACAAAATAATAATTGTATTAGCTGCAAAACGCTGTGGTTTTTGTTCACCTTATTCCCTTTATATTATATGAAATATCTGGCATGACCAAATCGCTTAGAAAGTGCACACAAATGCAGATGTGATAGACAGCCATGCGTTTATATGCCATATCACACCATGATCATTAGCTCAATCCTCATTGTAGTCTGTGTGTGTGTGTGTGTGTGTTGAGATTCAAGACATCAGTATCAACACAGAGGCGAAATAAGGATGTGGTCCTTTTCCTCTACTGCTAATACCGATTAGTAGGCATTAGGAGTAGGGTAATGCAGGACTAATGTAGGCTAGCAGCTCTTTTCACTGGGGAATGGACAACCCAAACAGCCAGGGGGCCATCTCTCTCTCTCTCTCACACACACACACACTATAGAGAATTGAGCTAATGATCATGGAGCGGTATGGCTTTTATACGCGTATCTGTCCCTACCCATGCACGCGCGCACACACCAACGCGCACACCAACGCGCACACCAACCCAGACACGTGCAGAGCTGGGGTAACATCTGTTGTCTAGACCCTAGCTTCTGTAAAGTGGCTGCTAACGCCTTCACTTCTCACCAACAACGGTGTCAGGTGGAGCAAGGGTTAGCAGGTCAAACGAACAGGGGGCATAGGTCGAGGACTATATTGTGGACCGACAGTGTGCGTGTTATGGTGTGTCTGTGTCTGAGAGACATTTGTATTCTGAACTGTGAAGTTATTAGCCCAAATTTGGTGATATCCAGTATTTGAGGCCTTACTTCGTTGCAGAGACTCCGATCAACTCGGGACAATCAGTGTGGAGGTGTGGGTCTTACAAAGTTTATTTGATTCCATTCTGGGTCTTATTATGTGGCTTGCTTAACCAGGAAGTCTAGACCAGTAGCGTTACGGGCCGGGAGGGTCACACTCTCCGGCCTTCTACTTACAAATCACAGGATTTGTTTGGATCTGTCTTCACACCAATCATGGGCCTTCCACCAGAAGGGGGATTCTAAAAACTGTTTCTAACTGCACAACACACACACACACACACATATAGTGGACTACGACATAGTGTTGTATAACGTCAGGGGTGGTACAATGATTGGTCCAAATAGCTTTTCTTTGGTTGTTTTAAACTGGTACTGAAATAGCAGAGGCAGCTCTTTGCCTTCTGTCCAACTTGTGGTTTAGTGATGACTCAAACGTGTGAATGAATTTATTCCCACGTGTGATTGTTGTCTTCTAGTCCCAGCCATAAAGTTGCAGACGTTTAGGGTATGACATGACTGCTTATAGAGGCTGTAATATATACTGTTTTACGACTAGCTTCATATAGAATTAGTAATATGTATAGTCTATGAATCACAGCTTACATAGGTTGTAATATTGTAGTATTGGTTATGAATAATGGCATATAGATGTAGAACCATGTTTTTTTACCACAGACTTGGCTTCCCCAGTGATAAAACCCACGCACGTAACGGGTGCCTGCATTGCAATGTTTGTGTGTGTTTGTATGTGTCTCTGTTTGTGTGTGTTTGTATGTGTCTCTGTTTCTGTGTGTTTGTATGTGTCTCTGTTTGTGTGTGTTTTTGTATGTGTCTCTGTTTGTGTATGTTTGTATGTGTCTCTGTTTGTGTGTGTTTGTATGTGTCTCTGTTTGTGTGTGTTTTTGTATGTGTCTCTGTTTGTGTGTGTTTGTATGTGTCTCTGTTTCTGTGTGTTTGTATGTGTCTCTGTTTGTGTGTGTTTTTGTATGTGTCTCTGTTTGTGTGTGTTTGTATGTGTCTCTGTTTGTGTGTATGTTTGTATGTGTCTCTGTTTGTGTGTGTTTTTGTATGTGTCTCTGTTTGTGTGTGTTTGTATGTGTCTCTGTTTGTGTGTGTTTGTATGTGTCTCTGTTTGTGTGTGTTTGTATGTGTCTCTGTTTGTGTGTGGGTTTTGTAAAAGGGAGTGTGTACTCTACTAATCCATCTATCAGTACAGCACAGGCCTCTGTGCCTTCACTTGTTTTTGCGGGGTCTGGGTGTGTCTGTTGATGTGCACGTGTGTGAAATCCCGAGGTTTTAGTCTAGTGTCAGGCACCACATTGATCTGTCTGACCACCTACATGTAGCAGAGGATCATTGCATGGCAGTCGGCACCCTCTGACAGCATGGCTTTTGTCCTGTCCTTTCTCTGCTTCCTCCACTTGTTGGTGTGTGTGAGTATACAGTAGATATCAAGTCAGTCATGTCTATGGATTATCTTCTTGTCAACATAGATCAGTGCAAAGATCACTGGATGGCGATATGGTCCCAGCAAACAGGGAATACCTTATGGATGTCAGGACAAACCTCCAGATGCCTGGCAAAGTCCTAACAACTGATTTTGTGTCTTTACATACAGTAGCACATAGACTGATTAAAATCAGTCTGTTGACATAATACATAGACTGGTTAGAATCAAGTCTGTTGTCGAAACATGGAGGCCTAGACTAAAAAAAAATCTAGTCGGTTGACAAAACATGTAGACTGATTAAAATCAATTCTGTTGACTTAGCATGTCGACTGGTTTAAATCAAGTCTGTTGACTTAACATGTCGACTGGTTTAAATCAAGTCTGTTGACTTAGCATGTCGACTAGTTTAAATCAAGTCTGTTGACTTAGCATGTCGACTGGTTTTAATCAAGTCTGTTGACTTAGCATGTCTAATGGTTTGAATTAAATGCGTTCACTTAGCATGCTTAAAAATAAAGTAATCTAGAGAGAGCGGCCTTTTGTGATTCTTTCATCTTCTTCCCAAAGTGCATTTCAAAATGGCAGCCGTGGCTACCGCTACCTAGCATGTACTTAACTGCAGCTTTCTGGAGAAAAAAAAAGGCAGGCGCACTGGGACAAACACAGTACAGCACATCTGACCACTGGATTGAGGTGTGTTTAACCTTTAATGATTTAAAAGTCTCTGAAAGAGACAAACATAAGTGAGCTGTGTGAAGCTACATGCGTGACGTTTGCATGGAAATGTACTTTGTCTGTTGGCGTAGTACTGAACTTTCATTTTCTTTCTTTCCCAAATGCTCAAACATTTGTTTCAAGGATGTATGCTCGCATTCAGGTGTTCCAAATGTAATTGGAAATATTTGTGACATATTTTTATTGAATGTATTTTATGTTTTACATTTTACAAGTTCATGGTTATACTTAGTTGATAGTTTTTCCACTAGGTATTTTTTTATGTGCTATCACACTGCACATGTGCATAAGAATTCAAGGTCAATTTCAGGGTGAGAAAAAGAGAAGTGAAAGTGGCACGTCTTGTTCTATCCTGCTCTGTTTATTTTAAGTGTTGCCTGTCCAGTTACTTGTCATATTCTGTAGGCAACAACCCCCTTCAGAAAACAATTATGATTGGCTATGTCCACATTTATTGTTAATGTTAATGAAAAGGATTTCTTATCAAACTCTCATCTAGACTTTTCTGTATGTAAGATTCTTTTGGGATCCCGATTTACACCAGCCAAAAACAGAAGCTACATCAAACATGACATAATATTATTAGACAGTCACATTATTGACAGAACTGTACATTTTAAAACAATGGTTAAGTCCATTGTGCTGCTGAGATCTTGGACGCACCAACAAAAAAACACAAGACGCAACTTAATAAAGAATGTTAACTGACAAATATACTACAAACACGGAGCTACATATACTCAAGAAAACCTTTGCTTCATTGCTACAAATGTTTTGTCTGAGGCTTTCCCTAGAATTTCTAATCTCGCCACCATCCTGTACGCATCACATTGTTTATCCCTTACCTACTGTGTTTGACGTCACCACTATGCCCGCTATCATAAAAGGCAGTTCTCTCTTTTCTCTGACCTTTACAAAGGCTAAAGATCCAGAAGCGTCTGCTCATGTACAGATGTCAGATTATAGCCTACTTGCTTATACTGCTTACTGCTATTTGCCAAGATATCTTTATCGTTGACAGAGTTATAGAACACTTCTTTGAAGGGTCTGCCTGGTTCAGCGGTACCATGCAGGCTGGTACTCGAAATGTGCTTTCAAATTGCGTGGGATTTTTATATTGGCTGTATAATCTCAGAGGTTAAGGAAATGTGACGCAGAGACGTGGCCCACATTACTGGGTTGATCAAATCTCAGCCTTGTGAAAGCAGGCATGAACTCCACAGCTGATAAGTAGGCAAAGGTTTCGGCAGAACGAGTTGCAACTAGCCCGTTTGGTAAAATACGAAGTGAATGGAGGAGAAATGCGTTCGCAGAATATGACCTGCATGTGCACGGAGGCTTCTAGATCCTCAGTGAAAGAGATTCATACTGAAAACAGATTATCAACCAATCCAGTCATTGAACACAGTGCGGCGGCCTTGGTGAATGTCCTGAAAGTGTTACCTGTTTTTAAGCAGTTTATCCACCTTTTACAAAACGATGCGATGAACGTATAAGGTGTGTAAATGTTTTCAATGCATTTTTTACAACTACACCACTGATGTCAATAGCGTGTGGCATCCTTTGAAGAATATACAGAACTTAGAGAGGAACTCATGAAAACCACACTCACTTAACCAGCGATGGCTAATAAAAGCTTTGCTGCCAAAAGCGGAATAGAATAGAGTGTGTCAGAAAGGGTGGTGTTGAGGAGTGTGTTGTTTGTGTGAGTGTCTATGCGCGTTGCATGTATTTGCGTTCATGTGTGCAAGGTGAAATGCCTAGACATGGGAGGAAGGCTGTTGTTGTTATATGGTCCTTGTCTGTAATCAGGAGATCAGGAAATGTCTCTTCAGTATGGAATTCCCATGATGCCTAACTGAATTCACACAAAGCTGCCCCAGTACATTTTGTAAAAAATATATGCAGATAAAACAATAAAAGATAACGTGTTAAATAAATTCAATCAGAGAAAATAGAACATTTATTACCTTTGAGTCAAAAAATTAACAACCCACATATTCTTCAACCTGTGACTTTCTACAGGCAGACGGTGAACAGATCAGCTAGGCTTAAGGGGAAAACGGTAATTGTTTTGGTCACCAGTGGAAGGACCGAAAGCGATTAGTTTCACCTTATCCTCTGAGTGGACAAATATCCAGTTTCCTAGCCCGTATTTTAATGTCCCTGCATCTATCTTCACAGTACATCTAGAAGTATATACAGTACATCTCTTAATCTATTAGTGTATCTTTTTTTTAATCTTTTTAATCTATTTTAAGTACTGACTATATTTCCTGAGTTAGCATAGCTTGCTGCTAGCTAACTGTTAATGGATCAACTCCGTTTAAGGGGAAGCCTGTCATTATTTTGGTGATCAGTGCCAGAACTGGAGGGAGCGGGTTGCACCTCAGCTAGGGCGTCCCCAATTAGTGTGAGTGCAAAAGCCTTTCTATTCCATTTCCGCCGCAGCTGGAAGCGTCATTCTGTTGCCGAAAACAGAAACCTTTCTGTCCAGTTGTTCTGCGGTGTTGCTGCAGTCCTCTAGCAAAAGATGGTACAGCCTCAGGCCACTCTCACGTTGGCTCATTATAATGAAAACCCTTCTAGTCGTGTGGCCTTGTACCTTGCGCTACCCACGTGGAATAACTGGTTTCCCGCAGCGTTTGTAACTGACTTCTGCGTGGCTTAGTTCTCCTCGGCCTACGCTGCCCTTCAGGCCTTTCCTTGGCTGTTTGGCTTCACCGTCCTCCCCTGTTGTCGTCCCTCTCTGTGCAGGATGTCAGCAGCAGTTCTTTTTGATTGAATTACGAAGTTTGTGCTATGAGAAAGTCAGACAGTTCAAGTTTGATTCTCAGACAGTCTTGATTTGCGGCGCAGCAAGGAGGACCTAGACTCTTAATGAGAACTGTAGGGGTGTCTTGAAACGTGAAAAGTGGTCACGTCGGCCACAACTCCTCCCCGTGAGGCGTGACATTAAGGAAAGAGGAAAGAAAAACAACACAGACTTTCTGATTATGCGTACCAGGTAACAGGACACCTCCAACTTTTGCTAAATAAATTGTCACGTTGAAAACGCACGTCTAAACCCAAGGTGCCTTAACTTCTCTCATTCACTTTGAGAAGAAGATTGATGACATCTTATTGGGTCAACTGGTCCCTCACACAAACATCTTTACAAAAACTGCTTTTCCCCTACTCTGTCCAGATGAAATCCTACTGGAGAAGGAGAACTGACCCTACTCGCCCAGCACACTAATATAGCAGCGTAAGACCTTGGGGCTGAGACAGGGGGGTCCGGTGACACTGTGGCCCTATCTGTGGGAGGCCCCGGACAGGGCACAACAGGCAGGAAATCAATCCACCCACATTGCCAAGCATCAACCAAAGTGACACCCACCAACCGCAACCACCCTGAATGAGGGCTGAGTATTGCCAGCAGAATACAGCCCAATTGCACAAGTGCGCAACAGAGAGACAACAACAAGCCAGTGACTCCGCCCCCGAATGGCCCAGTGGTGATGAGAGCCCACCTGGCAAGACAGCAAGGGTGGACAGTATCAAGCCTTTCTGGTCACCTTCAAGCCCCTGGGCAAGACTACACTTAATCATAGACCATGCTGTAGAGATGAGCCTTTAGTAGACACTTGAAAGTTTGCACTGAGTTTGCATTTAATTGGCAAATCATTCCACAGTAGTGGAGCTCTGTGAGAGAAGGCCCTGCCTCCGGCTGTTTGTTTAGAAATTCTAGGTACAATTAAAAGGCCTGCATCTTGCGATCTAAGATTACGTGTAGGTATGTATGGCTGGATCATTTCAGCGAGGTAAGTAGGATCAAGTCCATGTATTGATTTATAGGTTAACTATAAAACCTTAAAATCTGCCCTAACCCTAACAGACAGCCAGTGTAAAGGACTGGAGTAATGTGTTATTTATTTTTTTATTCTACTTAGGATTCTAGCACCCGTGTGCAGCACTAATTGAAGTTTATTTATTGTTTGTCAGGGTAACCGGAAAGAAGAGCATTGCAGTAATCTAATTTAGAAGTAACAAAAGCAATGTTTCGAAGATGAAAATAAGCAACTCTTGAGACATATTTTATATGTTCATCAAAGGAGAGGTCAGGGTCAAGGGTAACGCCGAGGTTTCTTACAGTTTTTTGGGATACGACCATGCAGCCGTCGAGGTTCACAGTGAGATCTGCCAACAACGCTCTTTGTTTCTTGCGTCCTAAAACAAGCGTTTCTGTTTTTTTTTAGTTTAAAAGCTAGAAGTTCTATGGCATCCACTTCCTAATATCTAAAATGCATGCTTCCTAAGTAGCTAATTTTGGGGCTTCTCCATGCTTTTGAAATATATAACTTTGTGTCAGCAGCATAACAGTGAAAACTGACATTGTGATTCCAGATTACATCACCCATATGCAGCATATATAGTGAGAACAATAATGGGCCCAGAACCAAGCCTTGAGGAACACCAAAACATACCTTTGATTTGTCAGAGGATATGACATCCACACAAACGAACTGATATCTTTCAGATAAATAAGATTTAAACCAGGCTAGAACATGTCCATGTAGCCCAATATGGGTCTCTCTAAGAGAAGGGAGTGATCAATAGTGTCAAAAGCACTAAGATCAAGAAGCAACAGGACAGATGCGGAACCTTTGACTGAGGCCATTAGAAGGTCTTTTGTTACCTTCACAAGTGCAGTCTCAGTACTATGATGGGGTCTGAAACTGGAGCATTTAATAAATGTTATTTGTCTTCAGGAAGGCTTTCAGTTGTTGGGAAACACATTTTTCTAAGATTTTCGAGAGGAACGGGAGGTTCGATATTGGCCAATCATTTCTTAAGTCTCGCCTCCATTGTATTCTTTGTCTCTTCGTATATACAGGCCCCTGCACTCCAAAACCTCCACTACATAATCCACGTTGGATGTAATCAGAGGCAGCTGCCTCCTATTTAGGGTTAGGGTTAGCGTATGTCAGGATCCAGATAAACATTTTTTAGAAGAGGCTTAATTTCAGCTATTTTCTGTGAGTTTGGTACACATCCGGAGGAAAGGGAGCAATTTATTATGTTCAACATTGGCTCACCTAGCACAGGAAATAGCTCCTTAAGTAATTTTGTTGGAACTGGGTCTAGCTGAGAATTTGGGGGTTTAGAATTCATTGCAAATTTTGTGAATGTGTCGAGCGATACTGGATCAAAAAATTCAAGTGTTCCCATTGACACCTGGTCAGGGAGGTTCAGGATATTCTCAGGACAATAACTATTTAAGGAGGAGCCAGTTATTTGTTTTCTAATGGTGATGATCTTTTCATCAAAGTAGTTCATGTATTCATTACAGCTAAAGTGAAGACCCACTTTAGGTAACAGTTTGGAACTTTTCAATTGTCAACTACACAGTTGTATCTATAGGTTGCAACAAGATGAGACAATTTTACATTGGAATTGTTCAATTATTGATGATGCAATTTACCCTTTTAAATGCACAATTTATCCTTACGGAAAAACCCCTGACCTCTTTGAAAAATATGAAAGCAATTGGGACTGGTGCTTTGGATGTCAACTGGGGGCTAAGTCTGAAGGAGTTGCTGAAGTAGCTTGCCTGTATCTTTATCTAAGGCCAAGATATGGCCATACATCTATAAAATTATTGACAAAATCGCCATACAATTTTGACTGTTTGTGACTGCACTAAACATGCAACCATACCAAAATAACAATAGGCAACATTTTGGGAGGATTAAATCGAGCAACCCCACATTATTTTCTGTAGGTTGGAACCAGATCAGACAATTCTACTGTGGAATTCTTCAGTTATTGATCCTGAAAATTAACCTGCAAAGCATTCAATTCATCTTTATGGAATGACCCCTGACCTCTGTATAACACTAAAAAAGTGTTATAATAAAACTCTGCTACCTACAACTTATAGTTTGAAATGATCATAAATCCCAAAATAAATTACATAACATTGTAAAACTGCACGTAACTAACAGGAGAGTTCTAAGGAACATGCTGGCAAAGTTAGAAATGTCTGACAGCATCAGGTCATGAACATTTCTTATCCACCTTTGCAAATTGTCTTTGAACATCAGATGGATGTACAATTATGCAATCTACCGAGATTATTTCCCCCCGTTTGAGACAAAAACCAATTACCATGGAGAGAATGAGAGAGAACAATCTTACTACTAGCTACCTAGTTTTGATCCCTCAAAGACTGAAAAAAAACTATAATTCTCTCTTTTTTTAGGTATTGCTATAAGAAAGGGCCTATAGGCTTACCTGTCTCCAGTGTTTTCGTAATTAAATGTAACATTTTACAGATTATAACAAAAATTACTGTTTTTTTAAAATGGAAGAGGACAGTGATAGCCATGTGTTAATTTATGAAAAGAATATAAAATTGAAATATTTATTCAAGAAGAGAGAGATGGTAACCTAGAGGCCCTACAGACAGACAGAGACAGACAGAGAGAGAGAGAGAGAGAGCACGATTAATACATAAAAAAGGAGAGATGGAGAGAGATAACATTGGGAGAGACAGATAAACCCTTTTTGATTCAGTTTTTAGATGAGCTCTTCTGTTTATAAAGTGACAGAAAAAGAGCAAACAATTATCCAACGGCAGTATTTAGCAGCTCAGTTATTAAACAGCGCTTTTCAATCTCCCCATTTAGTAAAGACTGGCTTCGGGAAACGGCTCAGAGATTTCACCAAGCTCCGTTGTTCCAACAACGGACATCGCCTAAAGATGCATTCGGGAAACATTACCCCCTCCTTACCCCTCTCTCAGTTCATCACCCCCTCCATTAGTCCCCCTCCATTAGTCCCCTTCCAAGGTGCCACATCCGGAGTGGGGAATTCTTGTCAAGGGCCTCGTGATGCTCCACGTCCCAGCCAGGGACAGGACCAGCGGCAGTGATGTCACCCCTGTTGAGAGAAGTGCAGTGTACTGTATCTCTAACCTGCCCCCTCGACCCCCCCCCCCCCCCCCCCCCAGTCCTCATCCTGTCTACGTTCAACGACTTGTCGTAGCTACCGTTATGGAAACACTTTGCCGGTCCTGTGTAGCTCAGTTGGTAGATCGCGGTGCTTGATTCCAGGGTGCCAAAACCTGTGCTGCTCAGAACGTTAAGGAAAAGTAGTTGAAGGCAAGAACGATGCTGCCCACTAGCCGGTGGCGCCGACATAGTCCACTTCCGAGGTTTCACATCCGGTATGTTGAACCTGTGACTTACAGGGGCCCAAATAAATTATTAGAACATTAGGTCCAAAGAAATCTATCAATTAAAAAAACATTGAATTGTTTATTAAAATATACAATTATTAACTTATCCACTCATCCTATTTTCTTATTTTTGGCAGAAAGTGAACATCCAGAGAGCCTCTGTATTGTGCATTGCACACTACCCCCCCCTATAAAATGGTTTGGTCCTGTCTCCAAACCAGGCACGAACAGCACTGAATTGCAAGTGAGGAGTGCTGGTGGAGCATGAAGGATGTCTCTACTTACTAAAGAAAAATGGAGTTTACTAAAACGAAAAGAAAAGAGAGAAGAGAGAAAAGAAAGGGCGACAGTATGTTACCCAATTTTTCTAAAAGGAAGGTGGGTGTAGTCAATGAGTGGTGGAAATTAACCTATTAGCTTAGTCCATAGTGAAATAGCTTACTTTTGCACCCCTAAAAATTTGTATATCTTCATATAAAATTCTGCCTTATTACATTTAATTCCTCTTTTACCCGTCATTTAATCAATGCAGGCAAACGTTTAGCAAACTATCAATACTAAATCAGTTGTCCCTGCCCCCGCCTGATTCTAGGCCCAACAGATGCAGCTTCAGGCTCAGCAGCCCTGTCTGTCCATCCCCATAGCCCTGAACAAGTCCTACTGTAGTGATACCAATCCCTGTGCACTCACACCCAATATTAAACAATCGCACACCTCTAAAGGTGCTTTGGCCCCCACACCACTGTATGCAGCGTGCCTCCCCCCCGTGGGCATCTGGGTGGGGCCCGATGTGATATATTGTCACGGGGCCCAAAATCCCTGGTGGCGCCCCTGCCTAGATATGTGACTTGTTTTAATGTTCCTGTGTGACTTCTTCCATGGTGCTAAAGCTATTTACGAGGACTTTGTTGTGTGTGTTTGTTTTGGGGAATGCTAGACTATACCGAGGGACTTTCCAGTGGTATTGCGTCGGTTAGCTTTGTCTGGATTTTCTGCCCGCAAATGTTTAGAGAGCGAAAGAGAGGCGGAGAGAGGAGAGAGGCAGAAAAAGAGCAGAGGAGGCGGTAGAGTGAGAAATAGAGTGGGAGGGTGACAGAGAGTGGGAAAGACCGTCAGAGAACAAAAAAGAGCCACAGGTCATTAGATGAAAGCTACTCTAAAAACCAATTACTTTCTTTTCGTTTTTTTGTTCTTTCTCTTTTTATTGGTTTCCAAGATCCAGGCCGGCTGTATTTTGTAATTACCTCACTTTCTTTCTCCTTAAATTTTTTTCCCAACCTCCAACCTTGCAGAGATGCATCAAATCGCGTTCCCTTCAGTCATCTTACACTGGTAACACACAGTAGCGTCCTTGTCCCTGATATAAATGGATGAAAACGTCATTACAAATAGAAGTTTATCTATAGAATAATTTAATAAATGTCTTTCATGGCCTTAAAGATAGAAGCAGTACTGTAATATGATCCTGGATGGGGGAGACAACCAGGAGACTGTAAAGGGTTCCTTTCTCAGATCAATCCCAATAGATCACAATCACATTAGTTTCGTGATTTTCTGTCCCAATGTTGTAAACATGGTGGCCATTTTGGATCTGACTGGCTCCAGTCAGCCAGTGCGTGGGGTAATAATCATGGCATTGAGTCATGGGAGGGTGGTATTTTTTAATGTGCACTGTCTGTAACCTCTGTATAGTTACAGTTAGCTGATGGTCTAGAACAGGGGTGTCAAACCGGTTCCACAGAGGGCCGAGTGTCTGCAGGTTTTTGGTTTTTCCTATAAATTGGTTCCCAGTTCAGACCTACATAACCAGGTGAGGGTAGAAACTAACCAATTAGTGACCTAATTAATCAATCAGGTACAAGGAGAGAGCAAAAACCTGCAGACACTCGGCCCTCCGTGGAACCGGTTTGACACCTCTGGTCTAGAACCTTGGGCTTCTGTACCTCTAATGCACACAGCTGTTCATTCATTTACAAAGTATTACTGTAACCTACATGGTTTTTACAGAGTATTACTGTAACCTACATGGCATTTACAGAGTATTACTGTAACCTACATGGCGTTTACAGAGTTTTACTGTAACCTACATGGGGTTTACAGAGTATTACTGTAACCTACATGGCTTTTCAGAGTATTACTGTAACCTACATGGCATTTACAGAGTATTACTGTAACCTACATGGCGTTTACAGAGTTTTACTGTAACCTACATGGCGTTTACAGAGTATTACTATAACCTACATGGCTTTTACAGAGTATTACTGTAGCCAGCATGGCATTTACAGAGTATTACTGTAACAAAAATGGTGTTTACAGAGTATTACTCAAACATATATGGTGTTCGAAGGTATTACTGTACCTAGAACAGAATTCCATAGAGTAAAGTTTTTACCCAGAACACACCATCTGATATTTATTGTTGGATCCGGTCTCCTCTCTTTCCCTTTCTCTCCAGAAGGATCTGCCTCTACCCCGAAAAAGTAGCAGGTGAGTCCAAGTTTTGGGTATATATGTAGTTTTGGGTATACAGCTCCGGAAAATATTAAGAGACCACCACCTTTTTCTTTCCAATCCAAAAAAGTTGAAAAATAAAGTTTTGAGTGAGGAACAGAAGTATTCAATTTGCAGTGGTCTCTTAAGTTTAACCCTTCTGTTCCTCACTCAAAACCTTCCTGTTCGACTTTTTTGGAAAGGAAATAAAAAGGTGCAGTGGCCTCTTAATTTTTTCCGGAGCTGTTTATGTAGTTTTGGGTATATATGTAGGGTGTTTTATAATAATAAAAATTGCAGTCTGCAAATGGGAACATTTGGCCTTCCTGAATTGTGGTTCCTTTGGATCTTTTTTGAGGAATTTAAGCTGAGAATATGTTTTGGAGTTTATCTGGGGCCCCCCCACGTGAATGTGTCAGTGCATGCCATTAGGTGTCAATTCAGAATTCGGTTTGAGCACCAAAAACCTTTTTGATTTTCTTGCCAACCCTGAGCTCACACACGTACACTGGCGATCTAAAAACTGATAGTTGGACTGATAGTTGGACTTTTTGTGAGTGTGCGAGTCTGTGTTTGGTGCTGTCCATGGTACTGAAGCTCCCTGTTGAATGGGTCCTCTATCTCTCTATCTCTCTTTTTGTCTCTCTTTCTTTCTCTACATTTGACTTTCTTTTTTTCCCTTTCTCTCTCTGGGCACCTTTCGGACTGTTTCTTGGAGCGTTTCAGATTGTGTACAAATGTAAAGGTCATTTCCAACTGAGCCAACATATGCAGAGTTGATGATGTCGGCTAACGTGGTAAAATCCCCTTTTCATTTCAATCCCGCCGGAAAACATTCAGAGGACAACTTGAGCCTTTTCTCAATTCAGTTCAGTTCAATTCAACGGGCTTTATTGACAGTGGAAACATTTGCCTCAGTCTTGTTTATTACTTGGGCCATTCCGTCCCAAGTAGAACTTTTCTCTGGGGAGAAAAGTTTTATTTATCAGTCTTTTTATCAGTAAACGGCACAAGTGCTGCTTGACACCCTTCGATGCTGCTGAATGTTAAATGGACGGGAATTTAAGCGATACACTTTCAGTGTTGCTAAACTGTTGTTGTTGCACCATTCATGCCTAAACTAAGCACCTATTGTGGGTTTTAAATATTGTCACCTTTCATTGGGGGGAAATAAAAGGATTTTCCTCTCCTACACCTGTGTAGGTGGATTTAGAGTTGTGCTGCCGGGTAGCTGAACAGGTTCCTTTTAGAAAGAGGCTTTGCTTAGACACATCTAAAGTGTGTCCAGAATTGCTCCGTCTCCCGTGAAGTGCCCTGCTTTATGAGACACCGTATAGGGAATGATGTATAATTTGGGAGGCGCACTGTCTTTGAGACATCTCCTAAACAATGAAGACCGTTCACTCATAACCACAGTTTGAGTGCACCTGAAAGAAAAATTGTTTTGCTACCTTCAGTGAAAGATCTTGCGTCACTGATTGAAAGAGATTTTAATCTCGCCATCAAGCATTAAAACCACCTTCCTCTGGATTTGTATCTCTGGCTTATTATGTTTCTGTGGTGTAGTGTTATGGTTGTATGTTTTGTTACATTTGGTCTCTAGATAAGTTAAGAAAAACAAAACATCTGTTTGGGATTCTCTCTCAGGAGGTCACAGCTTGTAACAGTGTTATAAGCCAATGGGCTTGAGTGCTGTCATGATAGTGGTCTCTGGGTTGTAGAATGAATGCATTGTTCTAGGTGGACACGCCTATCTTGTGCATATTGGTGAGAACGACCATTTAATGGCGAAATGATACTGGAACACAACTGAGACAACATGGCGGCAGTTTTCAGTGAATAACTGAACCCATCTCTCCCACGACTCAACCGGGCACGATATTATTTAATCACCAAACGAAAGAGCCACATTCTTACAGTGTGAGGCTAGGTATTGTCCTGTGTTTCTAAATATTTACAATGAAAACATTTCCATTTTAGTGCATTTCCATTTTATTGTATTGTCAATGGGAACAACATGCATTTGCAGAGGCATTTCTTCAAAAGGCATCATTTGCATTTGCTTTTGCTTATTCTGCAGTCTGCAGTACATCCTCTTCCGCCTCTAGGCCTGGGTGCTGTCTGGTGGCGTTAAGAATTTCAAAAAGCTGCGTGTGCGTGTTTGTGTGTGCATTTGTGTGTGCCTTACCATGTTTGACATCTAGCAAATGTCATTCTTTTATGTGCTGAGATATGCAGGGACATGGGTGGTATTTACATTATCTGTGTGATTTTCTGCTAATGATTTGAGTGTTCAGCAGTATTAGTGGTGTTCAGGTTGACTGGATCCAGAGACTCGCAGTGTGGGATTTATTGTCCTGGGTATTGGTGAACCTCCCCACTGTGTTAGGCCTGCTGGGTGATGGCCATGACCTCTGACCTTTACCTCAGGGCAGCAGATGTCACAGCTGTCACAGGACACTGAACACGGGTGGAGCTAGAAACGCCTCTCCCTCTCTCTCTTTCATCGCTTTCTTTTTTTCCTCTCTCTTTCCATCCCCTCTAATATCAGACCTCCTCTCTCCTTCTGTCATTTTCTGTCTCTTTTCCTTCATTTCATTCTCTCTGTTTTATGGCTTATTTAATATCACACTAGACAGAATAATGTCCAAATCCTTTGAGGATACACACACATACATTCATACACACACACACACACATATACACCCACACACACACACACACACACACACACACACACACAGTCCTATCATACCAGAAAGTATGCAACCCCAGACTGGCACACTGATAAGCACTACTGTCTCACTCATGTATATTTTAGCCTCATCCTTGCATCTCTCATCTCTCAGTTTAGACTCTGCGGGTCGCGTTCCAAACAGTGCCCTAACCCCTACACAGTGCCCCACTTTCCACCAGGGCCCTGTGGAGAAGCAGTGCACTACCCAGGGACTAGGATGCCATTCGGGACGTGCGGCGGGGTCATCCATTATTAAATGAGTCCCCTCAGCATTGCGGTGCAGCTGTCGTCCGTCTTTAGCAGCGCTGCGTTTGCTGCGCGGATGACATTTGTTTAATCATCCCGTGCTCCGTGAGCTCCCCTAGCCTCGCGAAGGTGACGTTCTCCCTTGTGTGTTAGGGCGAGGGGGCGGGGTAGGCACGAGCGTGTGTCCTGGTGATGATGTTATATCTTGGTGTTCTGTGGCGTTGTTGCCCGCCTCTCCTCCCCGAAATATCCAGGGCAAGTGTGTGTCACAGAGCATCCAATATGGCATTTACAGGAGAGTAGGAAGGGATTCAGGAAGTAGCAGGTTGGTTGTTATGTGGAGGAGGGGAGCCAGGGAGGAGAAGAGAAGGATGGGAGGCTGTGGGGGGTGGGAGGGGACTGGTGTGATATTATGTGTCCTATAGCTGTTATCTGCTTCCTGATGCCTTTCGCTTTTCGACGCTTTTCAACGAGAACCGATCTCCGTTTTGGGAGCCACACCCCCCGTGCCGTTGCTACCACACACACACACACACACACACACACACCAAGCTGTCACCTCATCCTCTCTCTTTACCAATCTGTCTCTCTCTCTCTCTCCCAATCTGTCTCTCTCTCTCACGCTCTCGCCCAGTCTTTTTCCTCTGCCTTGTCATTCACATTAGTCCACAGTCCACTGCTCTCCACTCACCCTACTCACACACACACACAAACACACTGACGCACACACCCGCGCGCACACACACTTCCTGCCTTGGCCCGTTACCCTTGAGAGCAGCCCCACAGTCCTCCCTCCTTCTGAGTGGAAAGCAAGGCAGTCTGTTCCCTCCCTCTGCTCCTCTCTGCTCCTCTCTCACTCACTCTCTCTCTCTCTCTCTCTCTCTCTCTCTCACTCACACACACACACACACACACACCAACATCCCTCCTCAGACAAGCCAGTGTGTGTGTGTCTTTAAAGCCAGTAGAGTGGCGGAGAGGAGGCTGCCACTCTGATGCTGTAGAGAGCGTATTCACCCTCTTGACTGCCTGGCTGCCTGACTGCCTGCCTGTGTGTCTGTCTGTCTGTGTGGGCTCGGCCTGGGCTCAGCTGGGTTCCTGCCTGTCTGCCAAAGCAACACCGCGCAGCACATCCGGTAGCAACATGTTTCGACGCACGAAAAGGTAAGGTGAAAGCTTCTCTCTCTCGCTCCCTCCCTGTCCGTCCGCCTGCCTTGCTTTCGTCTTGGCTCTCTCCCTGTTTTAACACTGGTAGCTTTAGCTTTATCAGCGGTGTTGTTGTTGTTGTTGTTGTTGTTGTAGTTGACAGCTCGGTTGTCGTCCTCCCAAAAGCCATCATGCTGTGTCACAGTTGCCCCTCTGTCTCCGCTTTTGGCACCGGCGTGCGCTAATGTGCGGGTCGGTTGTTTCCCCCTGGAGAAATGTGTCGCCGCGGAGGAGGGGGTCACGGGAGGGGGGTGGGGGGTTCTCGGGAGGATAGTTTTTCTTGTTGAGGAACTCAGAAGCTCAGTGCTTGAAAGGACTGTCCGAAATGAAATGCTTGACAATGAAATGGCGCTGAAACCATATACGTGCGCCACTCCATAAATGAGTCGGATCAAATCCTGGTGCACTTTGTCGGTTAAGATTACACCGGCCTATAAAACAGCCTACGTGTGCATCCTGTTATTAGGTATGTTATTAGCAGGAAGCATCATCAAGTATAGCCTGATCGATAACTAATGCAACGTACTGGCAACGTTCTTTTTAAATAGCTTGGGGTTTGCATTTTCCCTGTTGGACTAATCCTGAACTGCAGTCTCCTACTCCAGTTAGCACCTCATTGATGAATATAATGTAGGCCAGTATAAGGTAGGCCTACCTGGTAGGGTAACTCAGGGTGAATTGCCCCCATCAGTACTTCTCTCTTCACCCCCCACCTCCTTCTCCACGGTCGCTTTGGTTACCGTGTATGAGGACTTGTTCACCTGACGACCTTGGTTAGCTGAGTGCTTAGGTGACACCAGGAAACCGCGTTGCCGTGCGCCGACTGCGCGCTCAGGATACGCATTCCGGTCCCCCGCGTGGCTCTCGTGTCTCAAGCCCAACGCGGGATTTGTTGGTGTGTGGAAACAACGATACGTAGACAAATCTTCAGGGGTGTTGTGAATTCGTTTTTTTCACCTCACGTACGCGGTGGACCCCCTTTTTGTAAGATGCCGTCCGTTTTGATGATGTTGTTGGGATGTTGGAGATGATGATTTAAGATCTGTAAGTCGATGGTGTAACACACACACACACACACACACAGAGGCACTCTGGTGTGTTTGGTCAGTGGTCTCACTGAGTGCCAGAGAGAGGATTTGGAGAGGAAAGGTTGGTGTTAGTGTACCTGTCAGGGGAAATCTTTTTTTTTGAGGGTCAGTGCTGTGCTGTGTTATGCTTTGGTGACTGGGCACAGCTTCTCTTCTTCACTCTCTCCTCACCCCCCCCCCCCCATCACTCTCACTCCCCCCTTCTCGCATGTATAACTGTCTCTTAGTTTTTCACTGTTCAATGCAAAGGGGCTTAATCGGCATGAGCAAACATTTATGTTCAAAATGAGGTAACTATCAACTGTAATCCACGGGGGAAGAAATGCAGCACCATTGCCACCATCTTGTTTGGGCAGACCTGTCGGTTGCGAGCCAGGGCTGCCTATGGTGACCTCTGTCAATAACAAGCCCAGGCTCACAGAGTCTGCGTGTGGTCCAGGCTTTTTTTAATGTTGTGTTAGGCCCAGTGCTCAGGTGCTGATTGACCTCCATTTAGGACAACATAGCACCCCAGTTTTTGTTTTGTTTTCGATTGTTTGTTTCCGGATTGTTCCGATTCTGTAGTTCACTTTTAGTCGTGATTCGACTGGGTCTCGCTGTGTTTCCATCCTGGGTCTCAGTGGGGTCGGTGTGTGAGCGCAGCTGGCTGAGCACGGCCTTCTCTAGGTTCATCTCTCTGTAGGCGCAGGCTTTGTGATGAGAAGTTTAGAAGCCGCTTCCTTCTTTCCTTAGGTGGTTGTGAAATGGGACAGGTCTTAACTAGATTTCTGTAATTCATAGGTAAAGGCCTAATTATGCTCTGCATGTATTTTGGGAGGTGTTGCATTGCAGGATACTTTTGTATAATTCCCCATGCCGTCTCAACTGGGTGTCTCTCCTGTTTACTGAGGTCTTGGTTGGTAATGGGCTCTGTAACTGATGTGGGGTTTGGGATGTGTAGTTCTCTGTTCTTTTTAAGTGTAGACGGCCCTTCCTGCCCCTCATATGATTTCCAGCCTTGTTGTAGTTACCTGTGGGGTTGATGTTTAAGCCGAGGTACTGTGGGGGTAATTCTAGGTTTGCTTTATGGAAACGATGTCTAGGTTGAATTTATGTTTTGTGGTTCTGGAGTCTGGGCCTTTTTGGAAACACCATGTTTTGTGTCTCATTGCATTTCTCTCTCTCCCTCTGTCTCACTGTATCTCTCTCACTCTCTCTGTCTCTCTCTCGCTCTGTCTGTCTCTCTCTTGTCTGTCTCTGTCTGTCTGTCTGTCTGTCTCACCCTCTGCCAGAAAGCAATCCGAGATTTCCCTCTTACCTCTTCCTCCCTCATCTTTCTCTCCCTCTTTCTCCCTCTCCCTCCCTCCTCTCTTTCCTTCTCCTTCCCTCCTCTTTATCTTTCTCTCACCTCCTCCTCCCCCTCCCCCTCCTCCTCTCTCTCTACCGTGGTGTTCAATCCCAGGTGTCCTACTGTTTCACATCCGCCTGCGTGGCTTCATCTCGTCTGCTCGTTGGAGGATTAGACAGTCTCCTCCTTCGACGGCAGCACCAGAGTGTGTGTTGTGTGTTGTGTGTGTGTGTGTGTGTGTGGTAGTACCTCCGACACCAGGTTCTGGTCCTCAGCTCTATCTCTGTAATCTCTCTGTATGGATTTACCCCCAGGAGGAAAACGTTTTCTCTGATCTTATTATGAGGCCTTGATTAAAGCACACACTGTCTAATACGCCAGATAGGTGTTGCACTCCATTGTCATGCCGGTGTGTTTGAGTGTTTACAAAATACACATCTACCTGAATGTACCTTTTCTGTGTTTGCCTTATGTTCTTATCAGGGTATCACCGGCTTTGTGTGTGTATTATTGTCTGGTGTCTATTATTATTGTTTGTGTGTGTGTGTGTGTGTGTGTGTTTGCAAGCTGCTTGTTCTCTGCTCTCTCTCTGACTCCCCCAATTAGAGGGGGAGGATGCTTTGAGCCCGTCCCCAGATGGATGGCTAGAACAGGGCAGAGGAGGAGTGCAGAAGGAGAGAGGAAGAAAGGGGAAATGAAATGAAAGGCTGAGCCCGAGGTAGAGTCTCGGCCTACATTTAACAAAAGCCCACTGGAGTTTGGCTCTGTACTCCAACTGCTCTTTTTCTTTTCTTTTAGCCTTGACTTGTTCTTCCTCCCTTCCTTCTCTTCTTTTTTTTTTCCTTTTCTTTTTGGCTTCATTGCAAATGTAGTTTTCAGACTCTCCGTCTGTCTTGGTTAGCCCGATTCGCCCAGGACTCTGCATTACTAATGTAGAAGGTTGCTTACTTAATTATCACCCTGTCGTATTTGTTTTTCCAGAGGACAATTCAGAGCGGACGGGTTTGACCGAACTGCCCCTGTAATAATGTTTTCTCCTTCAAAATGGACCATTGCGAATATGCCACGGTGCCTATTCCAGATGTGAAGACATTTCACTGTCAAAATAATATTTATCATAAGCATGAACTGTGTTGGCATATTTGGCAATTTATCACTTACTTATGACAAAACGGACCATCCGCAAAGACAGAGGTTCCTTTCGAAACGCAGCAACGTTGACCCACGCAGAGTAACTATTGTTACTCATGCAGGACTGTGTTTGCCGCCTTTGGTTGGAGGTTGTTCTGTTCCAGGGCACAATTTTTTGGGGGGTTTTTGCTTGGATTTTCCTTTTTTGTTTGTTGTCTCATGTTTAGATGTTCACTCGTGAGAGCAGAGGCTTCTTCTTCCCCTCCCACACTGGCCAGTTTTCTGTTTCTGACAGTCGACCTATGCGCTTTGACATTGATGAGGGCAAGAAAAACTTTCAGCTCCCTTGATGTTACTGGGACCAAGTTCATGTTCTTTATGGAAGTTTGGACCATTCCAAGTTAATTTCAAATTATTTCCTAATAATTTGCATCTGTTTTGGCCAGTTCATGCAATGGTTAATGTTGATGTGTGCTTACGTATTCCATTTTAATTTCAAATCTGGCCGTCGAAGTCAGTTACACATTTTTTAATAATACATTTTTTAATAGAAATGCCCTAATCAGAGACTTATCTAGACCTGGGACACCAGGTGGGTCCAATTAAGGATGAGGTAGAACAGAAGGCAAAGTCCCTGATTAGGTGCTTGCAATGGAAAAGTGGTGTGGAACTGGATTCTAGGGATGGATTTGAAGTCTAAGGGGACTGAATAATGTGTGCCTCTCTAAGTCATTTCCATTGAATTGAATTTCTTTAAACCGTAGAATAAACACATTGACCATACCTATATCAGCATTTTTAACATAATCCATAATCTGAAAATATATATTTAAAAAACAAATTTAAATGTATTTTTTCAGTTCATTTATGTTGCTGATGCTGATCTCAAGGGTGCTCAGAGGAATCATCTCAGAGGAATCATCTCAGAGGAATCATCTCAGAGGAAACATCTGAGCACCTGAGCTCAGTTTGGTGTGTCATGTTGTGTCTAGATTAATGGCAAAAATAAAATCATAAATCAAGTGAAGTGTTCCCGAACACCTTCTGAAGCCACTGTGTATTACTGCCGAGCGTGCAGTCAAAGCACCGGGGAGACTCTCTACCATGAAAGCAGTTTGGTCTTGTTTGGGCTGTGTAGCTTTGGCATCTGTTCTGGCTGGAGGGCCGCAGCCCAGGAAACGCTTGGGGGCTGTTTCCCATACACAGATTAAGCAAAGTCCAGGACTACAATGTATGTCCCATGAGGATTTTCCATTGAGCTTGATTTTTTTGTCCAGGAGCAGGCTTAATCCGTGACTGGGATGCTATGGGTGGATGTTTCTGGACAGTGGCTGTGCGTAGTGGCGCTGACAATACCAGTAGGGACTTGAGGAACTGGTTGGTCATGACGACAGCTGAGTAATATTCCGCTCGTCCACGTGCATGTTGCCACGTCGATAAGGTACACGGCTGATGCGACTCGTTGAAGAGCTGTCTATGGGCTGAAGGCTAAGCATTGTCATCCATTCTTTGTCCTAATAACAACGGTATTAATGTTGGGAGCTAACGCTTTATCCTTTTATGTAATTGTATAAGGCCTGTTTACTCAGAATATATATTTTTCTGTAAAACTGGATTTTAATGAGCTAAACCATGCACAGGAACAATAATGTTATTATGCTTGATTTAGGTTCTTAACCAAACATATCAACAGTAATGTTATTACATGTAATTTAGAGTCTTAACCAAACATATCAACTATAATGTTATTTGATGTCATTTATATTCTTAACCAAACATATCAACTATAATGTTATTACATTTCATTTATATTCTTAAGAATACATATCAACAATAATGTTATTAAATGTTGTTCATATTCTTAACAATACATATCAACAGTAATGTTATTACATGTCATTTATATTCTTAACCAAACATATCAACTATAATGTTATTACATGTCATTTATATTCTTAACAATACATATCAACTGTAATGTTATTACATGTAATTTATATTCTTGACAAAACATCAACTATAATGTTATTACATGTAATTTATATTCTTAACAATACATATCAACAGTAATGTTATTACATGTCATTTATATTCTTAACCAAACATATCAACTATAATGTTATTACATGTCATTTATATTCTTAACAATACATATCAACAGTAATGTTATTGCATGTCATTTACATTCTTAACAATACATATCAACAGTAATGTTATTGCATGTCATTTATATTCTTAACCAAACATATCAACAATAATGTTATTACATGTCATTTATATTCTTAACAATACATATCAACTATAATGTTATTACATGTCATTAATATTCTTAACAATACATATACAACAATAATGTTATTACATTGGGAATGCATGAGTAATGTCCTAAAGGGCAGGGCTTCCCAACCCTGTTCCTGGAGATCTGTCATCCTGTAATTTTTAACCAACCCTGTTCCTGGAGATCTGTCATCCTGTGATTTTTAACCAACCCTGTTCCTGGAGATCTGTCATCCTGTGATTTTTAACCAACCCTGTTCCTGGAGATCTGTCATCCTATCATTTTTAACCAACCCCATTGCTGTAGAATCTGTCATCCTGTAGGTTTTAGCCCACCCTGTTCCTGGAGATGGTAGACCTCTAAGAACAAAGTTGATTAAAACCTACAGCATGGTAGGTCTCTAAGAACAACAGGGTTAGTTAAAACCTACAGCATGGTAGGTCTCTAAGAACAACAGGGTTAGTTAAAACCTACAGCATGGTAGGTCTCTAAGAACAACAGGGTTAGTTAAAACCTACAGCATGGTAGATCTCTAAGAACAACAGGGTTAGTTAAAACCTACAGCATGGTAGATCTCTAAGAACAACAGGGTTAGTTAAAACCTACAGCATGGTAGGTCTCTAAGAACAACAGGGTTAGTTAAAACCTACTGGATGGTAGGTCTCTAGTAACATGGTTGGTCACCCTAACCCTGCCAAAGGTAATAGGGAATCCAATTTGAATGTGTTTTTTTGTCATTTAAATAATAGGTAAATAATTTATTTGTCGAATAGTTTCAGGTCATTTACCCAGCCTGCATAGGGAAGTTGTACCAAAAGCAATCAAGGTCGTTAGACCATTCAGTGCATAAGCTCCATCTCAATATACAGTTGCTTTCAGTCAATACACCTTGTACGTGAGATATTATTCATTATTTATTTCTGTGTCAAACGGCCTTGAAGACCCAATTAATTTTTCACACCTGAAAATACACACCATGTCATACATTATTGCAGGACTGTTCCAAAGGTGTGAAACGTAATCTTCAGTTCAGTCAGTAGCTACTGAAGCATTTGTCTGTTCTAGCTTTACACTTCCGAGTCTGCTCTGTCACCGTGGTTGCCTTCGAGGAACGTTTCGCCACTTCTAGAATAGCCCCGATTGCTGTGTGACAAAATGAGGATGGAGGGGTTCAAAGGGGTTGAACAGCTGCCCCAGGGCACAATGGGATGGCAAATCAGGACACACTAGTAGAAGTATAACACTGTTATAAATGGTCCTGTTTGACGAGGCACTTATCTGACTCTGTAGATGTGCATTAGCGTTGTCAATTAGGCCAGTGTAGTTAATGGCCTAGGATTGTGACATTTACGGATATATTAAGCAAGCGGGGCAGGATCAAGCTCCCGTATACCTGGGTTCAAATATTATTCTAAATCATTTCAAATTCTTTATCTGGGCTTGATACAGTTCGACTGGACCTGTAAAGCAGCTGCTAATCTGTACACAGTGTCTATTGGTCGTCCCAGTCGGGCTGGAGCAAAGGACCAAAGTACTGGACATGATTTTAACCTGAACACCGGTGTGACTGTGGCCACCCAGGGTAAAGGGCCGGACTGCTCCCTGCCCGTGGCCACCCAACGTAAAGGGCCAGACTGCTCCCTGCCCGTGGCCACCCAGCGTAAAGGGCCAGACTGCTCCCTGCCTGTGGCCACCCAGCGTAAAGGGCCAGACTGCTCCCGGCCCGTGGCCACCCCTGTCCCCACCTATTGCTGGACTTTGCCGTGTGCGTGGGCACTGTCATGAGCCCCAGTACATTAGAGCACATTTAGGACGCAACGATGTGGTTCGTCAAAAACGATTGATGCTCCTCGTTAAATTGGTTTGAGAAGGCAGGGTTGGGTTACTCAGATCTTCATAGTCTACTGCCTCCTTCCTTGCTTTTCCCTTACTCTCCCTGCCTCTGTTTTCATTTTCCCTCTCGTCTTTGGCTTTGTCTGTCTTCCTGGCTCACAGACCTCCGTCCGCCTCCTTGTGTGCGGAAATTCTCTACCTTGGTCTATTTCCTTTTTCTTTCTGTCCTCCTCTTTTCGCTCGCCCCTTGTTTCAACTCCACCCTCTCTTGTGGTTAGACTCAGTGAAACGACGTGGCCGCCACTTTGGATATTGAACTGAGGGAGGCGCCTGACTTCCCTGTCGTGCAGTCAGTCAGCCCCTGCAGTTGTGCACTGCTTAGCGTTGTGTTGTCACATTGTTGGAGCCGCCAGACCAAAACAGAGTGCCGTTCCACATAGCTAGGTTCACCGCTATGTGTGTTCTTGTGGACCCGCTGTGCTGTTTACTTTCTGCATCCGCGCCTGTTCGCTGAGTCTACCTTCGATAACTCGTAGTCACGCCATTTACGTCTCCCGGGTAATGCGTAGCGACAAGAACCACGTCGCGACAGCTCCCATCCGCCGCCAAAGCCTGAGGAAACCTCAGTGTCGTCCCAAAATGACCCTCCTCCCTTCAGTCCATTTTTCTGCCCTGCCCGGTCAATCGGCTTCTCCTTCGGGATCTCTTGGAACTGTGTATAAGATTTGACTTCCATCCATGCTGCTTCAAGCAGGTAACAGGCGCTAAATGCTAGTGCTCCGTAATGTGGTCATCAGCCTGAAGCTCCAGACTGGGGCTTCGCTGCCATATAACCTCTCCTTCTCAGACAGCGGTAAACATACGCTGTGTCCTTCAGGAAAGCCGGAGGGAGTGTCGTGGAAAATGGCACCTGAGAGGAAGTGGCCTGGGGTGGATCAATATCCTGGCGATCACATAGGTCTGTTTCCTGTCTGCCCTGTGACTCAGCACGTTACAGAAAACACACGCACCAACGCGCGCACACACACACACACAGACACACACACTCCCACTACCGCATTGACATGTGGAATAAGTACGTACACACTCCAATGCCGGCACGCAGATAAGCAAGCAGAAAACCTATCCACCCCACCAGGATGACCTATCGCAGCAGTCCTCTGGAGAGGGTCTGGAAACACGGCAGGACTGTCTAGAGACCAACAGTGTGTTGGTTACCCTGTCAGGACCTTTATGGACCTTCTTCTTTTAATGGCTGTTACGTAGGACGCTTCGACCTGAGACCGTACTATCTACTGACATCCATTAAGTCTCCCCCATATTGTGGGGAACCCTGGCTATTGGACCTGAGCCTTCTGTAGGGGGGAGATATACTCTAAAATAGTGTCTCCCAACCTTTTTCAGTTACTGTACCCCCAAAATGTTTTTGCACTGCTTTCAGTACCCCTGAAGTACCCCCTCATGTTAATTTAACTAGTAAGTCTATGGTGTCATGAGTGTTTTCAAGTACCCCCTGTGGAGAGGCCAAGTACTCCCAGGGGTCCTAGTACCCCTGGTTGGGAACCACTGCTCTAAAACATTGTATGGAACTAAATAATCAAGGAAAATTCCAGCCGACATATCTGTTGAGGACACCTGCTAGAGGAACTTGGAAAGTCAGACAACTCAAAAAGCATGCACAAACAAGGCAAATGCTAGCTCTTTACTCTCATTTGGTGATGTGTTTCTGGGCTTTCTAGAAGGCAAAACATGTCATTTGCCTCTAAAACAGTCCCACCCATTGTGATTGGATGTTTGTACTGTCATTCCAAAAAAGCTGCTGTAATCGAGTTGAATGGCAATGACGTGGGCCGGTTTCTCTTATCCAAGTCCTGAGGGCCTCGCTAGATTTTGTCTAACCAGAGACCACCCAGCATTTTTTGATTGAATTATATTTTCTCTTTGGTATAAAGCCTTCTCTTTCCAACACAAACTAAAGTGATTGCATTGGAAGACCATTAAGAGTGGAAGACAAAAACGATTAAATCACAAAAAATATATATTAAGTAATACAGAATGGTAATATTTTCAAAACGTATATTTATGTCCGTCCTTAGGCGTTCTCTGAAGGCCCTGACAATTCCTCACTGCTTCTGTGTGCGTTGTCTCAGTGAAGGGGGGACTGGAGGAGGTATAGTCGTGTACTTATTTTAAAAGGTCATTTTGAAAGCAGTTAACGAGACCATAAAACATAATGAAGGCACACACATCCTGGGGTGTCTTCTGAGGAGGATGTTTTGGTCCCGTTCATTCATACTTTGGAGCGTACTTGTGCGTGGCTAAAGGCTTCGGCTGGTGTGTGGGTGTACAACTGTCTAAATGAAAGATTATTTTCTCTGCAATTATGACAGTTATGGTGGGGGGGGGTGGGTCAAGTGTGACTACTTAATGTGTGCGTCCCTAGTCTAGTGGTGCCCTGTTACCTTTGTGGTCCACTCCTTTTGACCCGGCTCTATATGGCTCGGTTTGAAAATAGCGTGCTCTGTAGATAGTAGGGTGGCATTGGGGATTCGGCTGAGTCAGGCAGTGCTCTATGGCCTGACTGGATTTCAGCTCAATTTACACTCACCTTTACTCTTTCGTTCTCTTTCTGTTTCTCTCTCTCCCTTTCTCACACAGTCAATACCTTTCCCTTCTGTCTCACTTGTTCTTTTGCTTTTTCTTTTTCCGCCCTTTCTCGATCCTCTCTTCCTTATTCGCTCATCGTCACACCGGTGCCACAACACGCACAGTTGGTGTCTCGTGTGTGATTTGTTTTCGGGAGGTTGTTGAACGTTGTTTTACAGCGACGTGTGTGTGTGTGTGTGTGTGTTTGCTACACTAATGGCAGTTTGCCAGTCCGCCTGCAGGGAAGATAATTGCTCGTCACACAAGTCATTACCACTGATTTGAACTTTTTGACCTGGTGACAGCGGGCAGATTGTGGAGAGTAAGAAACAAGGATGTGATTGGCCACTCCTCTATCTGGAGCAACTTCAACTCACTCTCTCTCTCTTTCTGTTTATCTGTCTTTCTCTATCGTTCTGCTTCTTTTGCTCTTTTGTCTCATCCCCAGACACTCTCCTCTTCTTTCTTTCCCCTTGTTCTGTAACTCAGTGCCTCCTCTATAACAGAACAGAGAATAGAGTTATACTCTTCCAAGGGCTGAGTTTAAATAGGTGTGTGTGTGTGTGTGTGTGTGTGTGTGTGTGTGTGAGAGAGAGAGAGAGAGAGAGAGCATCATAGAGTTCCAGCCTAAGACTTTGCAGATGGAACTGAGCCCTAGTATTTTAGCTTCAGGCTTCATTGACTTTCCATTTTGATTTAGTAATGTTGAAACACACACACGCACACACTGTTAACTTGCCTTTTTTCTCATCAGTTGCTATCACAGCTTTCTCCTCTGTTACTCCAGCTGATGGATTGAGCCCACTGACAGAGAGAGACAGCATGGGCCATTGATTCTCTACATCTCACACAACCACCCACTGACACGCTGCTAACTAACTGTCCTGTACTGTCAGACTGGCTGAGCTTTGCTGACAGGCTGACTGACTGACCAGCTGGCTGACTGACTGACTCCCTCCCTCCGGTGGAGCTTGTACCCTAGTGATGTTTTACCACAGATTATAATGGATTATGAGCAGCTGCCCACACACGACATCTGCTGCTTTGTCGTCATCATCATCATCATCATCATGTTTCATACACTGGGGATTTTATGACTATTTGACCACATAAGGCAAGGATCACATGTCAGAGGACACAGCATGGACCATTGATCTCCATAAATCACAGATCACACTAGACTGGCAGGCAACGCTGATGTCAGTTACTGACTGACCCTGGCTAGCTAGCTAGTAACTTACAGACACAGGCTAACTAGCTATTTAGCATACTGACACAGGCTAGCTAGCTAGTTAGCTTACAGACACAGGCAAGCTAGCTAGTTAGCGTACTGACACAGGCTAGCTACCTAGTTATCATACTGACACAGGTTAGCTTGCTAGTTTTCTTATTTGACCAACACAGGCAAGCTTGCTAACTAGCTGACTGACTGACATTGGCTAGATAGCTGACTGCCACTGTCTGATTGATGGAGTGACTCACTGCCACCAGCTGAGCCTGGATTCAATGGATTATGATATAGCAGATTAGAAAGGATTATATGACAGACTATGGATTATAAAGCTGCCCACACACCAGTTTATTAGATTTTTTTTTCATTGGTGTTAGCAAGTGATCAACATAGCAATTCAGTCTTATTGGGAGGGAACGTCATGCTAATCACTTTGCACTTTCAACACGTGGTGAATTATTCCATCTGGAGCTTAATAAAATACATGTTCTCCTGATGTTGGGAAGACTGCAGAACATTGCATGATATGTTTACTTCAAAATTATGGTTGTTCTGCTAAATTAGAAATGTTTAAGATACCGTGCTCTCCAGAATTATTGGCACACTGGGTAAAGGCTCTGGGAAAGAGCAAAAAAGATTCAGGGAAAATGTCATTGTCATTTATCGGCATGATCTTACACATACAAATATAACCTTTAATTGAGTGAAAATCTGGAGACGGCGCCTTAGATTGTTGAACCGCTTTAGGCTACATGTGATGGTTGTTCTAATCAATATTCATGCATCACAGCATTCCCCATATAACTGCTAAAATAAATCTGTTTTTTTAGTCTTAAAAAGATCCATCCATGTGACATAAAAGCATTAACACTGTTGCACGGCTGCTCCTGATTACTTTGAATGTCTCGGCCTGTCTATATCCTCACACGCCGTACTTAAATAAAATCTGTCGATGGAAACGTGGCTAATGATAGTTATAGAGGTGGAAACTAGCTCAAGATGTGTTCACCGCTCGCTTAAGTGGAGTGTGACTTGTGTGTTGTCATGGTAACAGTGCCCCCCCCCCACACACACACACGCACACACATCCTCCTTGTGCATGTTGCTTCTTGTTCGGGTCACTGCTGATGACAGGAAAGAAGAAGGGATTCCCGATTTGATGTACCTAGGTAGATAAATGGATGAATAAATAGATGAGAAATTAATCAATCTTATGTCATCTGTAGACACTGTATGCTGGAGATTAGTCTGGGGGCTGGTCGTTAAGGATAATCTCCACTGAAGACAGCCAACATTATCCATGCATCCCTGTCAACAGGGTGGAAAATGCTTGACAATATTCTGTAAACCGTGACGCTGTTTGATACGTGACACAAGTGTGTGTTTGGCTTGGTGCACATGACCCTGGGACAGGACTTGACTGTTGATTTACCGTGGTCTTCCGAGAGAGAGAGTGCGATAACGCATGCGCGCGCTCTCGCTAAACCGGAAGCAAGAGGATTCACCCCGTACTGCATGAGTGTGACAGGAGGGATTTACCCTGTCACTCAGCGTTCAGCCAAATCAGAGAGGAAGGAGAACACACACAACCCCCCCCCCCCTTCCCTTCTCACTCTTGCCAGGAGAGTCCTCAAATCTGTCCGTACGCGATTCCCCTCTTTGTTTCTTTTTCTTTACCTTCTATCTCTGGGCTACATCCATCTGACAGAAGTTAAGCTTCACTTTGTGATAGAAGAATGGTAGTTCCAGTCCATGAATGACTCATCACTTTAATTCACTGTCAGGCTAGGCCTGAACGTCTGATGTGGCTGAACTGAAATCCGAAAGAAGTGTATCCCTGTTCCTTCACATTCTACTTTATTTTTGACACTAGTCTCTCCTTTTTTCCTCTCAATTCTTCACATGCTCTCCAATTTCTCTCTTCTTGCTTCTGTCTCTTCCACTCCCCCCTTTCTCTCTTTCTCTGGTTTTGAAAGGAGAATGATAGGATTCCCATGTCAGGAGAACCAGTCTGAACCCATGAAGACACAGATATTTCTCCGCTAGGCGCGCCATTCCTAAACAAACATCATTCATAATTTAGATGGTATGTGCTCATTTAGAAGGTCACCGGGGGTGCCCTACACTTCGAGGGTTCTCAATCTATGGGTCGGGACCCGAAGTGGACCCCGGGCATGTGATTGGTGGACGCCGAGATGAGAGCTAATGTCTAATCACATTACAAATAGTCGAATTATTTGGAGTTGTTTGTGGACGATTTGGGTCACTAGGGTAACGTTCAATATCACGTTCTGATTTCCAACTGAAATACTTGAAGAATCCTTCTGTACTGTATAGCATTATTGATTGTGTGACACATTGTGAAGGGTAATGCTGTTATCTGACCAAATAGGAAAATTTGAACCACAAATATATGGAGGTCCAGAGGAAGGACAGGGGGGACTGGAATGACTCAGGAAGCTTTCTCTCCATCTCAGTGTTTCTTTAATTCTTCTCCAGTCCTCAGAGAGCTTTAGAGTTGAACAGTGTTAAGCCACTTCCACCCTCCAAACCAGACCTAATGCATTTCCTTTAAATATTTCACTACCCTCCTCGCCAAAATGAGTGTGTGTGTGTGTGTGTATTTGCGTATGTGTGTTCCACTAGGCTTGACGATGCAGGCCTGGGCCCCACAGAGAGACATGGCTGTGTGGGTGTTGTAATGTCTGCCTGTGTTATTTGCTCTGACGATGAGCATTAGAGTGCACAAGAAGAAGGTATATGGTGTTGAGAAGACAGAGGGGGGAGGAGAGATGAGGCAGGGGGAGGGGGAACGGGGGAGGAGCCGGGCGGTGTGAGAAGAGGAAGGAGAGAGGGGGGTGAGATGAGAGGGAAATGGGAGAAGGGGTGCGAATAGAGTCAGGGATTAGGGAGAGGGAGGGGGAGAATTGGTTGTGGGAAGGAGAGGAGGGAGGAGAGGAGGGAGGAGAGGAAGGAGGAGAGGTAGTGGGGGAGGCTAAGGTGGATTGGAGTGATTTTTCCAGCTTTATTTGAAATGCATCAGTGCATTATGAAAATGGTCTCAATGCAAGTGTGTATGTGTGTGCGTGTGCTCGTGTGTGTGCAATTTACATCCCAGCCGCGTAGAGCAGCGTAGCTGATGCAATGCGGGGCCAACCCTGCCGAGGTCTTTGTCATTCACCGTTAGCCTCATCCCGTCGGGCTGGCAGCCACTGTGCCTTTTACAACGCCGCCGCGGAGACACGTCGGGCGAGGGGAGCGGCAGGCCGGGCCCGCACGGTTGGCCTACTGCGTGGCTTTGTTCTGGCTCAGGCGGAGGAGGACACTGAGTAGCCAAGCTGTAGAATACCACCTGGTGACCATCTTCCCCCGGTACTGTTGTGACAATGCCGGCGGGGGCTGAAGTCGCTGCTAGTGGGTAAGAAAGAGCGCAGTGTACAGAACAACAGAACTGAGTCATTTGTAGACCGTATCCGACATCAGTGGACCATCGTTGGCCGACGGGGGGGGGGGGGGTGAGGTTTGAGACGATGAGGAGAAGTCTGCTGAGGATGTTTTTTTTTAAGGCTACGTTGTACTCCTCCGTGAGTCATTTGGCCTGAGATCATTATAAGTATAATGAGATAGAGGCTCGCGGGTTTTCATCCTGCAAGATGTCAGTGGTGTGGAGAGATGGGGACTGGAGATGAAGCAGGCAAACACGGTGACTGGATTGTATCGTGACTACGGGAAGTGTGACTGTCATGGCAGTATGTGTACGAATCATACCTCCCCAAGTCCCATCACCAATAATGGGATCTGTGCCATGCTGCTCTGTGTGTGTGTGTACGTGTTATTTCTTTTCCTGTTGCATCTGGAGGGTTAAGTCATTGACATATAATTCTCAACATATCATTACCCCCACTCGCTCTCCCCATATCACCCTATGAGTTCACAATAACACATCTCATAGGT
Organism: Esox lucius; assembly: GCF_011004845.1. NCBI lineage: Eukaryota > Metazoa > Chordata > Actinopteri > Esociformes > Esocidae > Esox > Esox lucius. Next base: position 11,144,914 of record NC_047577.1, read on the forward strand.
TTGTAATAGGTATATATATGACCGTGATTGGTTTACCTGTGTTGTGATAGGTGTATATGACAGTGATTACATGTGTTGTGGTATATATATATGATTGTGATTACATGTGATGGGATTGCTGTATATATTGTTGTGTCAGGTTTACATGTGTTTTGATTGGTGTATATTGAAGGCTTGTTTTTTTGGTGTGTTTCAGCTGCCGTACCAGTAACAGGAAGAGCCTAATTCTAACCAGCACATCTCCCACTCTCCCTCGACCACATTCACCCCTTCCTGGGCATATAGGTATAACATTTGATACCGTCTTTACAGGAATGTATCTTGTGTTGTGCTTTACAGTTACGATGACAGTTCGTCTTATGTCTGTCCTCCGTCCTCTGCCCCCCCCCACAGGGAGCAGTCCCCTGGACAGCCCACGGAACTTCTCTCCTAGCGGTCCTGCCCACTTCTCTTTTGCTTCCTCGAGGAGGTGAATATTATCACAACGTTCACTACTACTAGCCAAAGTGCCACATCATTAACTGGTTAAATGTTTTATTCCAGACAAAATGTGACTTCTGCTTTAAACCCATCCAGAAATGTTACAAGGTGTCGAGGGCTGCCATATTACGTACAGTACTTATTAGTTATCTGTCTTCCTCGAGGGCAGACCAAGTTTTTAGTTTTTTTTACCATGTCATCTTGGGATTCAATCAAGCAACTTTTTTTAACAGTCTGGGGTTCTGACAAGATGGGGTTCTGAGAGTCTGGGGTTCTGACAAGATGGGGTTCTGAGAGTCTGGGGTTCTGAGAGTCTGGGGTTCTGACAGGATGGGGTTACGTCAGGATTAAGGGGTAAGACGTTCAGGTAGCACTCAGTATTATAATCTAATCTAGTAGTAATATCTACTAAATCTGATAATCTTACAATATAATCCGAAAGCCTTTGGCTAAACAGCACAATCAAACACGTAATGTAATACCAAATCTCCCATAGGAACATGACACACTCGTTTTGGAAGTGACAGCATTCCAGTGACAGACTCCCTCTTTCTGTGACCAGCTTACAGTACAATGAACCACGCAGAGTGACATGAGGTGCAGAGACGTTATTTACAGCCATTTGCTGGACAATGCCCATCTCCCCCTCTTTGTCACACACACTCCCACAGATTACAGACACCCGTTTGACACAGGCATGACAGAGTGTGTGTGTGTGTGTGTGTTTTGTGTGCACGTGACGGTCCCCGCCAGACGGACGTGCGTCCACGTGCCAAAATGGCCGTGCATCATCAGTCACCCCTGCATACTGTCAGACAGAATGAAAGAGGGAAGAGGGGCAGAGGGAGGTGTTAAATGAGAAGGGGGAAATGAGGCGAGCTAGCTAAAGATAATTGGTTGAACAGAAATGTCACTCAAGGAAGTACGAAAGTTGCGTACATTTTTTTTTGTTGGTATTAAATTGTATCCAATACCTCTTTCCCAACCCGTCTTTCCCCTGTCCCCTGTGCAGAGCGGACGGCCGAAGATGGTCCCTGGCGTCCCTTCCGTCTTCGGGATACGGCACCAACACCCCCAGTTCAACGGTAACTGTGTCCGCGCCCTTTGAACCCCGCGGGCCACAGGTCCCATCACAGACACACAGAACGAGCCCTTTGGCCTAATTACGAGACAAGGGGTCGAATTCCTCGTGACGTTTCCATAGTTTTTCGCGACCACGGACACGAGTGAACCTGACCGGTTGAATTGGTAGGGAGAACGATCTGAGACATTCAGGGTTTTTTCTGTTCTTTTAGGCATTAAATCAGAAGTTCAAACAATAATGTGCGGATCTAGCAGTTGCAACGTTGTTTTTGTTCATGCTCCGATTCACACAAATAACATTAGTGAAACTTAATATTCACATGAACAAGGAATGCATTTCCATATATTAGACATTAGACTGCTTGGTATGCAAGGTGGCATTAGGAAATTCATGTTCTGTGGAGTTGGATGTTCTACTTAGGTTTTGTTCTGCTTTGAAACCATTACACACCACACTAGCAGCCCCAACACACACACAAATGATCCACAGCCTTCTCCTTTCTATTTTGTGCAGTAAATCTCAGCTGAATATAGTTCAAATGCACCGTTGCTGTTGGTGAATATAACGTAGATGTTTCCCATAAAGCTTCAGTTGGAAAGCAGGACTAAAAATAAACAAGCACCACATCAGCTACTACCTCAGATCCCATTGGCAGCATAGGTATGCATATATTCATACCTTGAGTTATCGCTGTGTCCCAATCTTTCCTTACTGTGGCCTTTATGTGTGTGTGCGTGTGTGTATATGGTTGTGTGTGTCTCGCTCTACAACTGAAGGTAATAGAGTGCAAAAGAAAATGAGCCTGTATAAAAACATGAAGAGCTATGGCTTTCTCTATCCATCGCTATCACTCGCTGAACCACACGGGGTTACTGGTGAGAGGGGAGGAGGTCGGGTAGGTGAAAGGGAGAGGAAGGTGGGGGGGGGGAGGGAAACAAACCGAGAGGGAGGATATTTTGCGTGGTCCGTTTGGTAAGTAGTTCAGCTGAGGGATGAAATATCTGGGCTGGTTTGAGGTGAATCAGCTCAGAAGAGATGTCTGCCTGCAAATCAGAGGCGCAGTCGACTCTAAACACCACCATGCTTTAGTGAAGATGTTCCCCTCCTCAGTCAGCTCTGTCGCCTCCTCCTATCGCTCGTTAGTCCGTCTCCCTGTCCCCTCCTCAGTCAGCTCTGTCGCCTCCTCCTATCGCTCGTTAGTCCGTCTCCCTGTCCCCTCCTCAGTCAGCTCTGTCGCCTCCTCCTATCGCTCGTTAGTCCGTCTCCCTGTCCCCTCCTCAGTCAGCTCTGTCGCCTCCTCCTATCGCTCGTTAGTCCGTCTCCCTGTCCCCTCCTCAGTCAGCTCTGTCGCCTCCTCCTATCGCTCGTTAGTCCGTCTCCCTGTCCCCTCCTCAGTCAGCTCTGTCGCCTCCTCCTATCGCTCGTTAGTCCGTCTCCCTGTCCCCTCCTCAGTCAGCTCTGTCGCCTCCTCCTATCGCTCGTTAGTCCGTCTCCCTGTCCCCTCCTCAGTCAGCTCTGTCGCCTCCTCCTATCGCTCGTTAGTCCGTCTCCCTGTCCCCTCCTCAGTCAGCTCTGTCGCCTCCTCCTATCGCTCGTTAGTCCGTCTACCTGTCCCCTCCTCAGTCAGCTCTGTCGCCTCCTCCTATCGCTCGTTAGTCCGTCTCCCTGTCCCCTCCTCAGTCAGCTCTGTCGCCTCCTCCTATCGCTCGTTAGTCCGTCTCCCTGTCATGGTCTCTCCCTCCGTCACCAAAACTGTTCATCCATCACTTGCTTTTACCAACCTTCAACTCTGCAGTGCCGTTGACGTGATTGAAGACAGGCGCTCCCTCTCCTGTTCTCCTCATCCCTCTCTCTCCCCCCTCCTGTACTGTTCCTCCTCGTCCTCGTCCGCAGACAGCGGGTTTTAGACTTCCCCTCTTACATGGACCATTACATGCTTGATTAGCTGAGGCAGGACACCCGTACCAGGAGAGATGAAGAGGGGAGAGGAGGTGTGGGGGAGAGAGAAGACAGGGAGAGGAGATGAGAGAGACAGGGAGAAAGTGTATGAGAGAATGAGAGAGTCTTCAATTTGACATTCTTGTCACACTAAGAAACAACCCACCCACCACCCCCAATACACACACCCCAACCCCATAAAAACTGCACGGTACATTACAACAATGCCCCCCCCCTCCCCCCAGATCCTCAAACCTCCTGAAACAATTCCACGACTCAAACTCAACCCTACGGCACATAGAGACTGTACCCCTAAACAATAACACGGGCTGCATTGCCCCCCCCCCCCCACGACCCCCCCGACTAGTTCCTCCAAGTTAACCACACTGACAGTTTAGCTTGGGCAAACAAAACATTCAACAACACACATTCCCCTCCCCTGGCCGGAGTACCCTGTTCCAGACAAGAAAACACCCCCAACTTCACACACACGTCATCTGACTAGGACCTTGACAGCATCGATCTGGGAATGTGTGTTCGAAAGGAGAATTCACCTGGAGGCCAGAGCCCCATGAGGAATCCTCCACTGGAGACCCCGTGACTTTTAAGACACTGGACGTTTGTACGGCACCACCCGCCTGTACCAGCCATACTGTCGGACCCCAGAACCCCTTGTAACTGGTGACCTCTGACACCCGCTAGCTCGCTTAGTGCCTGACATTTACACAGATGGTGTGTAACGCCTCACTCCACACCTCCGCAAACTCCCCCCAGGTGTGCCTCCTGAACCTCCCGCCACTCCGCCTGTCATCTGCAGCGTTGGAAGCCACAGTGGCTCCTCCCCTCGTGCACTCCCGATGCCCGTCCTCGCTGGTTCCGGCATTTCTGGACCGCCGTTATGAACCCCTCCAGCTGGTTCCGGCGGTTCTGGACCGCCGTTATGAACCCCTCCAGCTGGTTCCGGCGGTTCTGGACCGCCGTTATGAACCCCTCCAGCTGGTTCCGGCGGTTCTGGACCTCCGTTATGAACCCCTCCAGCTGGTTCCGGCGGTTCTGGACCTCCGTTATGAACCCCTCCAGCAGCCGTGGTGAAGGAAGACCCAGACTACGGCGCAGGTTCATGAGGGGTTTTCCGCCCTCCACCCCCCAGGTCGTCGCAAGTCTTCCAGGGTCCTGATGCCTGCTAACGTCGAAGCGCCCTTACAGGAATGTCACAGAATGACGAGAAACCAAAGGAATCCTCCCCCGAGACCATCAACAGCCGCCAGGGCTTCAGAACCACAACACCAGGAATCAGAGACCTCCATCACGCGAGGGCATGGAAACTTCTGGTCAATAGCGTAGTTTAAAAACAGCTAACAATTAACCTAGCGACAAAACTCGCCTTCTTATCGAACACGACTACTGCTTTGTTCATCCCAGATGAAGAGTGAATGTGTTCAGCACCTGTCCATTCGCCAAATGGCAAAGCGGCACCTCCTCAACTCTAACTCCACCCACTTGGACACACCCGAAGGCGTGTCTGAGAGACAAAAAAGTGTATGACCCGCCGCACAAACCCAAACAACCCTCCCCCCGTTCCCCTTAAAAAAAAAAAAAACCTAACCAGGTGGAAAGGAGTGACGCAGACCTGGGTTTTCAGGAAAAGAAAAAAGGAAAGATCTGGAAACCATGCAAAAACAAGGTGATAGCCTAAAAAAAGAAAACCGAGAAGGCCCCACAACAAATAGCACCTCCAACACACTCACACACCTAGCATGAAAAAGAGAGCAGGAGAGATAAAGAGAGAGAAGGCATAGTCAATGATGAAGTAAAATAGGAAGAAGAAATGTGTAGGACATTTTGAAAGCTCCATTATACTGCTGTCTCTGTCTGTTTATCCCTCTCTCCTCCCCTCTTTCCATCTTTTCCTCTCATCTCCCCCTGTTTTTAATTGACACTGTTGACTGTGCAGTTAGCATTTAGAAGTGGTTTGGATTGTTACCAGAAAAGAGTCAGTGGCTGCAATGAACCCTCTCCCACACACACACACACGAACACACACACACACACGAACACACACACACACACACACGAACACACACACACACACACACGAACACACACACACACACGAACACACACACACACACGAACACACACACACACACGAACACACACACACACCAGCTCCCCAGTCCCTGAGGAAGACAAGTTCATTAAAGCCCTTCATTGATCCAGCCTGGTTTTTCCTGTGGCCCTATAACAGAAAAAATATTTTGTTTAACGGTGGTGGTGGTGGGGGGGTGGGGTCTATAGTGTAGAACCCCTGGGGGGTCGATGGCCACGTTAGCCTGTCGGAATCCAATTTTTGTTCGTTTTCCCCTCGCTGCCTCGAGTACTGGAGCTGTTATCTCGCCTTCCATCACACCCTGTTCTCCCTCCCTCCTACGCGCTCTATCACTGTTTTGTTTTGTTATATTGACATTTGTGCAGCCGTTTTGAAGCTCTGGAAACAACGCAATGTATCTTAGATGTAGCTGCACAATTTCAGGATTATTAACGGTTGAGCGCTCAGTCTCGGCGCCTCGCAGTCTCCAGCTCTCTCTGCTAAGGTTGTCTGGTGCCTACATTTTCATACCCCAACGTCCTTTCATCGTAATGTTTACGGTACAGTGGCGTACAGCCTAAATTTGGGGAACTACCGATTTTCGATAGATGCTGTTAGCATTTATAGAATGGTAATGAAAGCACGCTAATGAACATATAAACAATAGAAGAGCATCATGACCTAAAGTTGTGTGTCTGTGTGTGTGTGTGTTCCAGGTTGATATTTTGGGATGAGATGCCCCCCCCCCCCCCCCCAACAAAACTAAAATAATCTGTCCCAAAAAGGTCCTTTGAGCTGTCTCTACTAGGAAACGTGATTTCCTGCTTAGTTGTTACAATTGATAGCATAGTTTTAGTACTGGGATTAGTTTGAGTTATTACAGGTTCAGGATAAGAGTTCGTTTTAATCTTTCATGCTTTTTATGTTTCATCAAACTGAAAGGTGGTAACAGGTTTTTTCTGGAATAGCAACAGGCCGTACTCAAACCCACGCTGTGGCAGTATCTGTGCACCAGAGGCAGAGGCTTAGATCACTGGACCAAAGGAGACCGCTGGCTTAGGTTTAGGACCTGGGGATGGCTGACATGGATTTCTTGATTTTTCATCCTCGGTCCCCAAAAGGATGGAAAAACAAACATTGGTGTGTAAATGCCTGGGCCTCAGTGAGCAAAAGGCAATGGCAGAGGGTAGGAACACAAGCTCCACATTGTACAGAGAACGGATCCAAAGCTCTTCTATTGTGCCTAGTCCCCTTTTTAATTCAGCCATTCACATACATAACCGGCAAATTAAACCAAATGAATCACCCGCTGAGGTTTCTCTTGTGGTGATATTGAAAGAAGCACACTGTGTTTCAGGCGAGCCATTCGAATGTGGGGATGTCATGTGGAGTTTCAATGCAGGGGTGCAATTACTGATAAAAGCGTTAAAATGGGTACATCGTCTAATATTGGCCTAGAGAATGTTTTGAAGGATCAACAACTTGATCCTCATGATGTGTTTTTGAATATCTATTGCTGTGTATTAATTAAATGGTGAGCCTATATTTACCTCCAAATAATGAGCCATTATTTACCTCCAAATAGTGAGCCAGTGTTTACATCTAAAAAGTGAGGCATTATTTATCTCCAAATAGAGCCAATATTTACCTCTGATTAATGAGCCAAAATTTACCTCAAGTTATTAACTATGAATTAATGATTATTATAGTCTGTTAACAACTATACATGCTTGTAAGACAATCCTTTATATCTCATCATGCAAATACGTAATAGTTTATAAATGGTTTGTAATGACTTTCGAATGGTTAAATATGTCATTAACAAAGTTCCTTTAACCTCTTTATGAACTCTTTACAAATTTTTCCATATTATTACATTACTAAGGGGCGCTCCAAATATGCACATGTAAAACTAAATAAAAACACACGATGATACAATAGTAATGAGGGTATTAAAAACCTAAATATCCCAGGACAGATAGTGTGTTGCATACTGCCTGAGCCCACTGTTTCACTGCTCCATCTTTGTTTTGTGAAACACATTGTGCCGTTTGGCTGAGATTTTTTCGTGCTGAAGAGATGTTTCTGTTGCTGTGGTTACTGTACGTGGCCATTTCTCATTCCTCTCCGTCTCTCTCTCCCCGCCTCCTCCACACGCCTCCTCTCCTCCCGTACCACTCCTCTCATTCCACTCTTCCAGTCCTCCTCCTCGTCACAGGAACGACTGCACCAGCTGCCCTTCCAGCCTACCATGGACGAGCTGCACTTCCTTTCCAAGCACTTCGGCAGCACCGAGAGCATCACCGACGACGATGGCGGCCGTCGCTCACCACATGTGCGCCCCCGCTCCCGCAGTCTCAGGTGAGAGAGCTCATGGTTCAGGGTCGGGGATACTACCAGCCTCAGGTCCGAGAGGTCATGGTTCAGGGTGGGGGATACTACCAGCCTCCGATCCGAGAGGTCATGGTTCAAGGTGGGGGATACTACCAGCCTCAGGTCAGAGAGGTCATGGTTCAGGGTGGGGGCTACTACCAGCCTCAGGTCAGAGAGGTCATGGTTCAGAGTCAGGGATACTACCAGCCACAGGTCGGAGAGGTCATGGTTCAGGGTGGGGGATACTACCAGCCTCAGGTTACAGAGGTCTTGGTTCTTGGTCGGGGGTACTACCAGCCTCAGGTCAGAGAGGTCAAGGTTCAGGGTGGGGGATACTACCAGCCTCAGTTCAGAGAGGTCCAGGTACATGGTGGGGAATACTACCAGCCTCAGTTCAGGGAGGTCATGGTTCAGGGTCGGAGATAATTCCAGCCTCAGGTTACAGAGGTCATGGTTCTGGGTCGGGAGTACTACCATTTCACCAGATCTGTGTGTCTCACCAGTGGTATCAGTGCAAACAATAAAGTAGCCCTAAAGTACAAAGTCTGCCCTTCTGGCATTCAAACCCAGAGGCCCATACTACTCTGAGACGCTACCTGGTTGAGTATTAGTACCGGGTGTTAGGGTAGCTTGGGCTTTGTCGGTCTGCACTCTTGATTCACTGAAGTGTCTCCCCAGCGTGGGTAACACGGTACTCCTTGATTAAAGAGGGCTCCCGAGGAGATGTCCATTACAAAATATGGAGTCTGATTGGTTGATTATAGAGTTAGATAGAGAGTACTGCCTCTGATTTGTGGATTTACATAATTGAATAGACTGAAGGGTCCACATTGCTCACACACGCACACACACACACACACCCATGCACACACACACACACACACCCATGCACACACACACACACACACACATAGGCCAGAGACACACACACACTCACCGGGTTCATGTAAATCATGTCTGCTATTAATAATTGATTGTCTCTCTCATTCTTGTCAGTTGTCCACTGTCTATTTGTCTCTCTGTCTCAAACTCTCATTGGCTATTTTGTAGTGAGGTGTAAATGGGAGTGTGGTTGGAAAGGTTTACCACTTAGAAGGTTAATGGGGGACGGCTAGGGAAATGAATGCAAGACAACGTAACCTTAGTGATATGTAAAATATATATATATATATATATATATATATATATATATATAATCTCACTCCATATTGTTTGTAAAACATATGCAATCATAAATGACCATAATATGCTGGAAGTTCTTAGAAAAAGTAGCTAATCTTTCGTCACAAGTCAAACAACAAGGGACGATGTAGCAACCCGGAACTCGGTGATGATCAGTCTGGTCACTTGGATTAACATGTGTGTATGTGCCTATATCAGTTATCATAAGCGCCCATAAGGTGTAGGTCGTTTAACATCAACCATACAGTAAAATGGCATGTGTTCCCTGGTCTAACCGAAAGTTAATATGCCAAACTACTCAGGGATGACTAGAATGTCATGTGTTCCTGGGTCTAACAGAAAGTTAGTATGCCCATGACTCAGGGATGACTCGAAGGTCATATGTTCCTGAGCCTAACCAAACTGCTTCAAGAATTGTAGGACTCAGGGTCACCAAGACTTACTCAGGGTCACTTAGACTTACTTATGTGTGTGTAATTACCAGTAGCCCTACCAGCTTGACTATGGAGATGAACGAGGAATGCCGTAGTAATCTATATTCCAAAGTAATCCAATTTATTCCAATCAAGTAATAAAGTTACAATACATAATGTAGTTACATACCAACACGTTTCAACGTCCTCCCTAACAGCCTACTAATTATACCATAACTATTAAGACACTATAGCAGGAAGGTGTGCTAGGAGCTTCTGTTAAATATAGACTCATATTCAGGAGTCTATCGTTAACACAACGTGTTGGGAGGTCTCTTTAATGATGACAAACTCCTAAATATGACTACAACACAACGTGTCGGGAGGTCTCTTTAATGATGACAAACTCCTAAATATGACTACAACACAACGTGTCGGGAGGTCTCTTTAATGAGGACAACTCAAATAACTTTTTGGAAACATGGCTATTCATCCTAAAATCAGACATATCTAAAACACTCCCTCAAATAGTCACTAGCATTACTTTACCTTGGCAAACACAATGAACACAAAGGACAGGAACTGTCCCACTTAATCAATGCAAAATGATCAAATGGATGGGGCGTTGTTGCCAGTTGTTGTCTGTCTGACATGCAACAAGGACAATTATTTCTACAGTGTTCTTGTGAAGTTATGGAGAACAGGGAAAATCCAAACAGGACAGATAAATGTTCACTCAGAGTTTCACAGGTGAGCTCAGGAAGGTGGGGCTGATGGCCAACACCTGGTGTTCCAGATCTTTAGAGAAGCCAATGCTATGCAGGACCCCTAATTAACATCACCAAGGGTCTGTTGGAGACTTGGTGGGGCCAGACGCACCGCTTCATCGAAAACCCTTCCACTCCTCCTCAACAGACATTTCTCATTATGCTACAATTTCACTTAGTGTTTCCGTCTCTCTTTCGTTCTCTTCTTTTTTTCTCCCGCTTTTTGTTTCTGCTGCACTCAATCTCCGTCTTCCTCCGTGTCATTCTCTCTCCTCTAAGCCCGGGACGTTCACCGTCTTGCTATGACAATGAGATAGTAATGATGAACCACGTCTACAAGGAGCGCTTTCCCAAGGTCAGTATACACACACACACACACACACACATACATAAACACACATTCACCGTCACAAACACACAGACCCTGTCCTGACTGTAGCCCATCCTGGGCAACTCTGCCGGTGGATGCAGACGTAAAACTAGTTGCCCCTGTGACCTTTGACCTTCCTCAGGCCACCGCCCAGATGGAGGAGCGCCTGTCGGAGTTCATCCAGAACTTCGCCCCGGAGAGCGTGCTTCCACTGGCCGACGGGGTCCTCAGCTTCATCCACCACCAGATAGCAGAGCTGTCCAGGGATTGCCTGACCAAATCCCGGGACGGACTCATCACAACCGTGTACTTCTTTGAGCTGCAGGAAAAGCTGGAGAAGATGCTCAATGATGTAAGCCCGGGGTTGCATGCCAAATAGCATCCTATCCTCTGTGTTGTGCACTATTTAAGACCAGAGCTCTATGGGCAGAAGGGACCCTATTCTCAATGTAGTGCGTTACTTAAAAGTGCTTTCTGTAATTTATTTTTTGGCCACTGGTTGTAAAACTGTTGCCATCGTGCCAAAAAGGGTCCCCAGGAATTGTGTCATGTGTCATGTATCTGTCAGTTCGTGCATCATTATGAAAACTGCCGGCTTTCAAACCTGTAATTCCACGGATCAGGTATGAGGGATTCTGCACATCTATGCAGTGAGGGAATCCCCTGCTGATTTTGAAAGTTTGCCCACTGATAAAGAAATTATCAGTCTATCATTTTAAAAAGAATCCTGAAAAACGCATGTCAACAATGTTATAAATTGATTCGCATTTTAATGAGTGAAATAATTATTTGACCCCTCTGCAAAACATGACCTAGTACTTGGTGGCAAAACCCTTGTTGTCAATCACAGAGGTCAGATGTTTCTTGTAGTTGGCCACCAGGTTTGCACACATCTCAGGAGGGATTTTGTCCCACTTTTCTTTGCAGATCTTCTCCAAGTCATTAAGGTTTCGAGGCTGACGTTTGGCAACTCGAACCTTCAGCTCCCTCCACAGATTTTCTATGGGATTAAGGTCTGGAGACTGGCTAGGCCACTCCAGGACCTTAATGTGCTTCTTCTTGAGCCACTCTTGCTGCCTTGGCTGTGTGTTTGGGGTCATTGTCATTTTGGAATATCCATCCACGACCCATTTTCAATGCCCTGGCTGAGGGAAGGATGTTCTCACCCAAGATTTGACGGTACATGGCCCCGTCCATCGTCCCTTTGATGCGGTGAAGTTGTCCTGTCCCCTTAGCAGAAAAACACCCCCAAATCATAATGTTTCCACCTCCATGTTTGACGGTTGGGATGGTGTTCTTGGAGTCATAAGCAGCATTCCTCCTCTAATCACGGCGAGTTGATGCCAAAGAGCTTGTCCTTGACATCCTTGGACAGCTCTTTGGTCTTGGCCATGGTGGAGCATTTGGAATCTGATTGATTGCTTCTGTGGACAGATTTCTTTTATACAGGTAACAAGCTGAGATTAGGAGCACTCCCTTTAACAGTGTGCTCCTAATCTCAGCTCGTTACCTGTATATAAGACACCTGGGAGCCAGAAATCACTCTGATTGAGAGGGGATCAAATACTTATTTCACTCATTAAATTCAAATCAAATTATAACTTTTTTGACATGCGTTTTTTCTGGATTTCTCTCACTGTTCAAATAAACCTACCATTAAAATGAGAGACTGATAATTTCTTTGTCAGTGGGCAAACGTACAAATTCAACAGGGGATCAAATACCTTTTCCCTCCCTATACAACATATTACACATCCAGCTCAAAATGGGAGATTTAAAAAAACTATTCAGTTAATCCAAAAACCAGAGGGCCTTGGGGATCCTCTTCAAAGCCCCGGTCAGACAGATTGCACCATTATTGTATGACTGTCCATTTTATTTGTATCATTTTATTTTATCTTTATTTAACAACATTGAACTAAGCCATTGCTTGCCTTCAAGTTCATGTTCTTTTATATACATTTCAGTTTTAATGTAACTATGACCATTCTGCTATTGAAATAAAACAAACTGCCAGACTCTACAAGATTATTCCCTGATTAATCAAACATTCCTGCTAAACCGCATGCCACAGAGGGGATTTATTTTTACTCCAGCACCCCCAACTTAAAACATCTTCCCACAGCCGGGACCTCTGGATACTTTAAGACAGGGTTTTGTCTCTGATTGCATTTTGAAATGTTGCTCAGCCATAAATGAAAGGACACTGCTAACAGCCAGTTAGAAGTGATAAAATAAAGAAGACAATCTGATTCATATCTCTCTCTCTCTCTTTCTTTCACTCTCAGGCCTATGAGCGTTCCGAGAGTTCCGAGTTGACCTTCGTCACTGAGCTGGTCAAAAAGCTTTTCATCATAATTTCCCGTCCCGCCAGGCTCCTGGAATGTCTAGTAAGTTCCATCACAATTCCTATCTCCGCTATCATCCTTTATCGCTATCATCCTTTTTCACTATCACGCTTTATCACTATCACCCAGTATCACAATCATCCTTTATCACTATCACTCACTATCACTATCATCCTTTATCACTATCACGCTTTATCACTATCACTCACTATCACTATCATACTTTATCACTATCACCCACTATCACTATCATCCTCTGTCACTATCACCCACGGTCACTATCATCCTCTATCACTAACATCCTCCTCTCTGTCCAAGTACCCATTAATCAGGGTCCACGAATGGCCAGCTTATTCCAAGTCAACTGACCTCACAGCTAAATATACCTGAAACAAGAGAAAAACGGAACATGTTCCTTTGGATACTGCATCCTTTGTAGAGGGAGAGAGTCACAAGGATGTTTTCCTAACGGAACGCCGTGAGCTCTACACCCACGTACACTGCAGGCAAGGACCAACACCATGTGAAATGCCAGCTGAAATGGACTGCACCGGGGGCGTAATGGTTCACCAAACCCAAAGACCTGAGGTTTCGGGATTATGATCAGATTTGGTTTCGGTACACTAGCAAGATGGTCTTGACAGAATTGTTCAGTTGGGCCTCAATTTTTCCACCTTAATGCTGCGTTTGTTACCGTGTGGGAGGTGGGAATTACAAGTTGAATGCATCCTTGTTCTTTGAGAACTTGAGAAATGCTTATTGGCTTACGAACAACAAGCTGTGTCAACCATAAACTACAGGACCAACAACAGCAACTGACCAGTAACATGAAATGTTGCTAGACTGAATCCCAGAGCCGGCGCAGGGAAAAATCTGGCGCATGGTCAGTCTTGGTCGGTCCCTGGATGGGGTACAAGATGCTACTGGAAGTGGTGTTGCAGAGCCAGTAGGGGGCGCTCATCGCAATGCCCCAGGGTGCCATCTTTCGGATGGCGATGTTAAATGGTTGTCTGACTCTCTGTGCTCTCTAGAGATCCCATGGGACTTATTGTAAGAGTGGGGCTGTTAACCCCGTTGTCTGGGCTACTTTTCCAGGCATCACGACTACCTAATCATTCACAGCTTCCAATTGGTTCATTATTCCCCTCTTAGCGCCCCTGGAACTAATAGGAAATGTTAAAGTACTGTAGTTACTAAATGTATGCAATCAATAATGTATGGAAATTACTCGGGATGAGAGCCTTGGCTAAATGACTAAAACGTAAAAATGTTGGCAGTGGAATGGGCACTTGTTCTTGTTGAGCATGGCGACATAGTGCTGTTGTAACTGAATCCACCGCCCGCTATCCATAATCATAGTCCCTGAGTTATGATGGGGAATTCTCCAATTCGGGCGCAGTAACTGCACCCCTCGACCATCGCTCAGAACTAGTTGCTAGCTACGCCTGTTGATGCGCCTCACGCGAAGGCCAATAAGGCGGCGGCTATGATTCGAAATTTGCATTCAAACATTTCTACCCGTTCTGTTTTGACTGTATGGTACTAACCTGAAATGCATTCCTCCTCTTAGATATGCTAAGATGTTGTTATTATGGGGGTTTTTGGTTAAGATGGGGTTTTTGGTCGCCGTTCCGAAAGGGTTGGGTGTTTGTACGTGTGCCGCTAGCTACAGACATGTAAGTCAATGAGGAGCAATCTGCTTTACATGGGAGGGAGTATATGTCCCCTGGATTTCACACACTGATTGATGGCCTGACATCTTCTCTAGTCACGCCCCCCCCCCCACGCCGTTTCCTGTCTCTTCTTCCCGTTGCCGGGGCAACCGGCAGGATAGGTCGACAGGGTCAGGCTGGATGGTTCTTGTCGTGTCAGTTATAATAGTCTGGGAGGGATGGGGAGAGGGGTTGATGGAGAGATATGCTGAGCGAGAGAGAGAGAGAGAGAGAGAGAGAGAGAGAGGGACAGGGCAAAAGAGAGAAAATAAGAATGAGGGATGAAGAGAGAGAGAGACGTAGTCAGCATATACACTGGCATCAGCCCTTGTAATCACAGCCTCCTCTGATCGGGGAGATATGTCCGTGGCACGCTAGGAGAACATCACCATAGATGGAGGCAGCATAGTGCCAAACAGGATGCAATGCGACACTTAAGTCAGCCTAATATTGCGTCTCTGTGTGAACTCCACAGAAGTCCACGGAACATGGGGACCAGGAGAAAGAGGTTCGCACAGAGCAATGTGATCTTTTCACTGTATTTGTGTGGATTCACCAAGAGTCCAAGGTCAGGGAACATGGGAACCGGGGAAACAGCCTTCCCTTGGCTCTCTGGTTTCTAACCACACTTTTTTACCACACAGCCAGGATAGAGGAAAGAGATGAAGATGCTGTGTGTCACACTCTATGCTGTCCCCCTCCCTGTAAATACCTACCGACCTGTGCACGGTCAACGAGGGGGGCTTTGTGTGCGTCACACCCCATATTGTCCCCCTCTTTCTGCAGGAGTTCAATCCGGAGGAGTTCTACCACCTGCTGGAGGCCGCGGAGGACCACGCCAAGGAGGGACACCTGATGAAGACGGACATCCCTCGTTACATCATCAGCCAGCTGGGACTGACCCGGGACCCTCTGGAGGGTGAGGCGCGCTCACGTTTTGGCGTTACTCTCCTTGTGAGGACGAGCAGTCAAATACCATAAAGACGCCGGTTCACTAAAACTAAACTCAAACCTAACTATAACACCAAACCCTAAAAGTAAGCTCTAACCCTATGCATAACCCCTATGCCTACTTCTAACATAAACCCAAACATTAATTATTATCGTGAAAGGCATATTTGCCAAGAGAGGGCCTGGCAAAATCTACTCACTTTGGGGACTTTTCCCATGGTTTATTGGACCAGTCACACTTCATGGAGAGGGAGAAGGTGGGAGGACAGAGAGTAGTGACAGATTCAGAAAGGAACTAAGGACTGGAGGGTGAGGGATGAAAGGAAGCAGAAAGAAAGAGGGAGGGAGGGAGGTAGGGAGAGAAGGAAAGAAGAAAGGCAAGAGGGAGCAAAGAGGGACTGAAAGAGACAGTTTGGACTACTAGGATCCTCTGGGGGGGGGGGGGTGGAGGAGAGAGGAAACATTGAGCTCTTTAATGAAGTGGAGAAGGGCGAGGACTGAGACAGAGTCAGCCAACAGGGAATGACTGAGTGGAGGTTGAGACTGTGGAAAAAGAAACGTGAAGGGACAGATTGAGTGCATCACGAACCTGTAGACGCCAAACAAGATGAAATGAAAGCTCGGTGGTGTACGCTGGGATATCTCAACCCACATTTTGACAACCACATTCCTCCTGAGGGCTTGTTGTATGTAATTAACCGTAAAAGCCAGCAGAAATAACCGTAGGAACAAAACAAAGACTTTCTGGCATGAGAAAGACTAAGCATCTTGCCATTTCTTCAGCCAGCATCAGTGGGCAGGAATCCACCAGGCTGATTCCTGATCTGTTTATACTGTCTTGTCTCGTCATTGTCACAGCAGACCTTGGCAGGACAGCACAACCAGACCAGGAACCAGGCGACCTGAAGAACGTATTGAGATACACAGAGAACTCCCTTCGCTAATTAAGCGCTGTACACATTGTCATTAATCTTCATATTTACAGAACACACACCAGCCCCCAAACTCTGGCTCTGGTTAAGTCAATTAATTGAATTCATACTTGTCACAGTGGCGAATCCATCACAAGCTATTTGTTATGCTACACCAGGTAAAAGGTTTAGAACAGGACTGGGTGCAATTTGTCAACTGTTTGTATGTCTGGTTAAAAATATACTAGTCTGGTTTTAGTGGGTTGTCACAGTTCACTTTCACACTTCTTTTTGCAAGCGAGCCCATGTTTTAGCACTTCTCTGTTCACATCTACACAAATATTCACACAAGTTGGATCCTAATCTCTCCCTTCCTCACACTATCTCCGTCCCAGTCTCTCTCCGTCAAGCACTCTAGCTGTTATTCACAGAGATTAACAAATCAAAGACATTTTGTTTCAATGGTAATGGTACCGCAATCAGGGTTTTAATTGAAGTCAGGTTCAGTATAAAGACGACATCAGTCAAGGCTTAACATTTTGTTCTGCTAGATTTGTGTAAAGCGAAGTACTTGGGGATGGTGATAGCCACAGGGCATATTGGAAAAGAAATCTTCCCATTGCCGCTACATTTTACATGTGTTTCTACATGTTCTAACTTTTACGGTTTTGTCAAAATATCTCTCAATGTGTGTAAACACAATGCTGTTCGTCAGCAGAAAATAAACTGTAATGAATGTTGAATCACGTGTTTTGGTCCAGACATTGTGAGCATGGACAACTACTACGATAGCGAAGGTCCCCACACACCAGAAACAGACGACTCGACAGAGGTGAGGACCCTCCAGTCCCTGCGAAATGAACACACAGACACACCACCATACCACCATGATCTTAAGCACACCAAATTGGTGTGATATATTATGAATTGGATTTGTATCATCATACAACATGGATGACGTAGTACACAAGTGGATGATGTGGTACACAAGTGGATGATGTGGTACACAAGTGCATGATGTGGTACACAATTGGATGTCTTAGCACACAACTGCATAACAGAACAAAATAAACAGGGACCCGTTTTGGCTAATGAGCATCACTTTACTACTGGCTGACTTGATACAAAATATTCTCTGTACGTCTTCTAGTTAGGTTTGACTGAGCTTGCCTGCTTGTGCTCTTAGGGGAAGATGAAAGCTATGAAACCCCCATGTGAAGGGGACTTTCAGACGATCAAGCTGATCAGCAATGGGGCATATGGGCAAGTCTCTTAACTAACATTATTGGCATATTATTGGCATAATACACGTTTTTTCTTCTTATGGCTCTGTGCTCCAAAGATTTGGATTTGAAGTCAACCAATAGCTATTAGGTTAAAGTATAGATTATCCTCTTCTACTTCTGGGTATTTGTGTACATATTGGCTTTATTATTTAGAAATGACAACACTTTGTGTACATGGTCCTTCTATTTCAGGCCACAACGTGTTGGGACAATTGGCCTTATAGGTGATTCTGGTTAGTTACGTGTGTTCCATCACATTATTTGGGCAGGCATAATACAAGTCAATATCAAGTCTTGATTACAGGCTTCGCGTTTGCCTTTGGAGTCTGCTGTTGTTGATGGCAATAGAAGTCAAGGAGGCTAATGAAATCAGAAATGGGACGCCAAAACCGTAGGCTTCCCAGAAACAATACTTTGGAACATTATGAAAAAAAGAAGGAAGGCATTGGTGAGCTCAGCACCAAACAGCCAGGTAGGCCGGGGAAGACCTCCACAGTAGTTCACTTCAGAATGCTCGCCATAATAGATAGAATATCAGACAGCTCAGGAAAACTCTCCAGGAAGTAGCTGCGGATGTGTCAGCCATTACTGTCTGCAAAAAGCTTCACCAGCAGAACTACAGAGGCCACACTTGATGCAAAACACTTTTTGGCCTCAGAAACATGACGGCCGGGTTACACTTTCTAAAAGGGCCTGCAGAGTTTGGGAAAAATATGACATGGGATACAGATGAACATGCATCAGTGAAGGCAAGAAGAAAGTGTAGGAAAAAAGGATGTGGCCAAGATCCACAGCATTGCACATCTAACCTAACATTAATGTCTGTGAAATATCGTGGAGGAGGTGTTATGGCTTGGTCTTGTATAGCTGCCATTGGTCAACAGTAATGTAACTGCCAAAGGCAGCACAGCAGAATAGTTTATAAAACATATCGGTAGCTACAAGTACAAGCCAATGCCTCTGAACTCACCTCATCATATAACAAGACACTAACCCCAAACATACTGCCATAGCAACTCAGAGTTTTTTTTCAGGGCAAATAAAATGGAAAGTTCTTGACTGGCCATGTCTGTCTCCGGGTTTAAATCCAATTAAACAGGCCTTTCATTTGTTCAGGCAGAAACACTTTTATTTGTAAATGGTAATCATGTACACAAATACCCTCAAATCAAATCTCCTAGACAATCTTATTTTAATTTTTTTTTACTTCAACCCAAACTTTTTGAGCATAGAGCCAAAAGGAGTTGGTCCCAATAAACCTGGAGGTCGCAGTTGTATCCCAGGAATAGAACGGCTGCTCACCTCCATGTTTTGGCGTCATTGTAACAGACCTCCTCTGACCCTGATCCTCCTCCAGGGCGGTGTACTTGGTGCGACACGGGGATACGCGTCAGCGTTTCGCCATGAAGAAGATCAACAAGCAGAACCTGATCCTGAGGAACCAGATCCAGCAGGCCTTTGTAGAGAGAGACATCCTGACCTTCGCTGAGAACCCCTTTGTGGTCTCCATGTTCTGCTCCTTCGAGACACGCAGACACCTCTGCATGGTCATGGAGTATGTGGAGGGTAAGGACTGGTTCCCTCCTCATACACACACACACACACACACACATACAGTACACATCACAAACATACAACACACACAAAACACCACACACACACAAAACACAACACACACAAAACATAACTCACAAAAAACACAACATATAGACAAAACACAGCAAACACAAACACACACAGAAGGTGAGTGGGTTTATTCTGAAACTTTCTGCCCTTGTGACTTCCCTTCCTGGCATCTGATATTGCCAGGTGATGACTGTCAGGAGGACTGCCAGGCTTTGCCCCAAAGGCCTGGCAAACCCCCAGTCATTGATTGAAAAGCACTGAAGTGCTGCAGTGTCACAGCTGTCTGAGCCTATGGGTTCGCCCACATCAACCGGCACGCTGTGTTCCTACAGGGGGCGACTGTGCCACTCTGCTGAAGAACATCGGGGCGCTGCCTGTGGAACTGACCCGGATGTACTTTGCGGAGACTGTGTTGGCGCTGGAGTACATCCACAACTATGGCATTGTGCACCGCGACCTCAAGCCGGACAAGTGAGTCAAACACTTTACTGCTCCCCCCACCCTGGTGGTCAGGAGGTCTTACGTTGCATTCCCACAAGACAGAAAGGGCTACAGATTTGGAGTTTGCAAAATCTCCAAGAATTCTCAGTTAAGTTTGTATAACAAAGGAATTTGGGGGGGACCATGTGTACTGTCAGCGGTTTCCGAACTTCGTCCTTCTTCAGGGCCATATCCAGACATAGTCGATACCGTGTGTAATGACCTGTCGCAGACCTGATGTCCTGTCGGTCCTGTGTCTCCCAGCCTGCTGATCACATCCATGGGTCACATCAAGCTGACCGACTTCGGCCTGTCTAAGATGGGTCTGATGAGTCTCACCACAAACCTGTACGAGGGGCACATCGAGAAGGACGCACGCGAGTTCCTGGACAAACAGGTTTGATTGGAAAAACACAGAGCAGGAAGTTAGGCTTGCCAGTCTCTCCAATGGCCACATTGATTCATGAAGCCCTATTTGTGTCAACAGTTAATGAGAGGTAGGGAAAGTCCCATCCAATAAGCGATAAACCCTGTAGATAGCCAAAATAGCCATGAGAACTGCTAGTTTAGTTCGGGATCTAGCATTAAAACACTGGGAATCTGAATAATAACCCTGCCAAAACACACCATTAGCCTAAGAAGAACAAATGCACACAGTCACTAATAATGTTCACCAAACAGCCTGAGTTATGATCCTTTCTCGGAACGCATGAGTTTCTGTTCCCTGTTTATTTAGCATCATTACAGTGCTGTTAATGCTGTGATTTAAATGCCCATGAATTAATGAATCATGTTGTCCGGCCCGCAGTGTTTTCCCCCTCTGTCTCTCAGTCCGAGGCATCTGGTGGGTCGTAATGAACACACATTATCCGCATGTGAAATGGGCTACTGGCTCTTTCACGCGTCGGCCTGTGGACCGCTGAGTGCCATTAGAGTGCTTTGGTCATATGCCGGGTTCTCTGCCGTCTGAACAGAGAGACCCTCACAAGTCAGAGACAGACGTGTGATCAACTAAATGGTCACAAGGCTGCTTTCGCTCTTCTGTCAGAGGCCGGTGGGAGAGCATGGAGTGCAGGGGTTATGCCGCAGAATCTCTGGTCCGATTTGTTGGGTTAAGGTGGACCACAGCAGGCTTCGTTCAGGATTGTTCATTTGTTTTATTCAAACTTGCTTCTCCTCTTTACATTTCACAGCCACTGGAAAACAAAAGAAAGCTGAGCTCCCTTTTTTGGTATGGTAAATCTGCTTAGGATTGCGTGTGAGACTGATTAGTCAATCTCTCTCTCTCTCGGTGCCCTCTCCTCCAGGTGTGTGGCACACCAGAGTACATTGCCCCGGAGGTGATCCTTCGCCAGGGCTACGGGAAGCCTGTTGACTGGTGGGCCATGGGCATCATCCTCTATGAGTTCCTGGTGGGCTGCGTGCCTTTCTTTGGAGACACCCCCGAGGAGCTGTTTGGACAGGTCATCACAGGTCAGTAACGCACGACAGCGTTCCTCAGTCGGCTGGGTTGGCCTTTTTCCCGGTGGGTTTGGAGCCGGCTACGTTTCCGGCGCGTCTTGCGGAGCCCTGCGGTTCATTCGCTCTGCCGTTTACCCACAGATGACATCGTGTGGCCTGATGGAGACGAGGCCCTGCCCGCGGATGCCCAGGGATTGATCTCCACCCTGCTACAGACCAACCCTCTGATGAGGCTGGGCACAGGTACATCCTGGCCGCTATGGCCAATTGAACCACTTGTACCCTTGAGGGCACGGTCAGCTACTTTTTTAGCACGGCTAGTTCTTAATGTTCTAGGTATAAGGCGACTGCCGAGAGTATCATTTGTTTTCCATCCAACGGTTCTCCAACGTTACATTACAAAATAGGGGGCGACACATTTTCCATTCAAAGATCTCAAAATACGTATAAATGCATTTATTCATACTATTTTCCCTGCACAAATTCGGTGTCGCCAACCCGAGCCAGCTGTCGGGTTGGTTTCGATTGCCCCGTTATCATTCAAACTGGCTGTTTTTTCATTAGATTCGCTGTGGCCATTGGGCATTCAGCCAGCCCCGGTTGACAATGATATCGCCCTCTGTGGACCTAAATTTAGCACATCGTCTCGCTCATGGAGCCAGCAGCAGTCTGGCTGCCGGACCATTGTACACAAAGGGTTATAATTGTATTGAAAACGTGTTATATTTCTGCAATCTCCCACTAAATGATGCCAAGCAAACCTCCTAGGTTTTCTGTTGCTATAGCCAAAAGCCCGGCGAACAAGATCACTTTAAACTTCAAACTGAAGCCAGAGACAATAAAACCAGCTGGGGCTTTGATGCGTGACACCGATATCAGAAAAGCTGTCTCTTCCAGACCCGTTGACTTGGGCTGTCTGCAGACATTCCCGTTCAAAGTGTTAGTGATCTGTATAAACACCCGTTGTCACATTCCAAATGCTGAGCCATGAGGCAAAAGAGAAGATCACCTCGATTCATTTTACATTGAAGACAAACCGCCCTGGATTGGCTGATGGGACGGTGACTTCCCAGATTTCTCAGAACAGTAAAGAAAGTTCTGCATCACAGGTCTACCCATGGGTTTGTTTTTGCGTGTCTTACAGTGTATTTACACTATCATGTATATCACAATGTGCAGGGACCACCCGCTCCGCGCTTTGGCCATAACATTGGTTCAGTGGTCAACAATTCAGTGAGGTCAACTTTTAGTGATGTCAAACATTCAGCCTTGTAAACATTTAGTGATTTCAACCATTCCGTGCTGTAAACATTTAGTGTTGTAGAGGTTTTGTGACGTCAACCAGGGTTGTGAACATTTAGCGTTGTAAACGTTTAGTGTTGGTGACGGACTGGAGTCAGAAATATCGTTCACTGATAAACTACACTCCCAAACCAAATCGAACCCAAATCAAGAGTTGCCGAAAAAGAAAATAATTGATGTTGCGTTGTTTGTTGAAAGCAGAAACCGTTCAGCCCTGGCACCCAGCAGTCTCTGTCTTCATGTCAGTCGGAAAATATTACTGCTGTGTTGAATGAATTCCGTCGTATTCATGAACTCTTCAACCCTTGTTCATGTGTTGCTCCAACTGCCGTGACCAGGAGGAGCCATTCCGCCCGTCCGAGGCGTACGTTCTCAGAGATGACGTTTCTTTATTACTCCGTGCCCCCAGGTGGAGCGTTCGAGGTGAAGCAACACTCGTTCTTCTCCGACCTGGACTGGAACAGTCTGCTGAGGCAGAAGGCGGAGTTCATACCTCACCTGGAGTCAGAGGAGGACACCAGCTACTTCGACAGTGAGTCTGGCACATCGCATGGGTGCTGTGGTTATCACTGTGTCACTTAGTCAACATCGGAGCGGTTCGGTGAACCTGACGGTTTGTCAGACAGTCGGTTTGGGGATCCGACCCTGTCGGGCTATCGGACGACGTCGTCCTCACGTCAGCGTCGCCGCCGTTCATCTCTATCTTTCTTTCGGCCTCCTCCTCTCCCTTCTCCTCCCTCAGCCCGGTCCGATCGCTATCAGCATGTCAACGCCTACGACGAGGACGACACCAACGACGACGAGCCGGTCGAGATCAGGCAGTTCTCCTCCTGCTCCCCTCGCTTCAGCAAGGTACACACACACACACACATGAACCGACACACACACACGCACACCTCGGCACACACTCCCGGTAGTTTCGTAAGGGAGGTCATGAGCCCTGTAACCGTTGCCCTACAGTCAGTCCAGTGGTCTTACTGTAAAAAACGTCCTCTGGGTCAACATCTCTCTTCTTCACCTGGTGTCTCTCCTTTTCTAGTAGTCGAAGGCCTCCATACAGAGCTGTCTAAATATCTCTCTGTCTCTGTTCAGTCTTCACACCTCCACTTCTCTGTCTTTTCGTCGTGTGATTCTCTGCTGCCTTCCTTTTGTCCCACCAGTTCCCTTTCCTTCCCTCCTCTGTTCCTCTGGATGGCTGCCGAATGGTGTGTGTGTCTGTGTGTGTGTCTGTGTGTGTCTGTGTGTCTGTGTGTCTGTGTGTCTGTGTGTCTGTGTGTGTGTCTGTGTGTGTCTGTGTGTGTCTCTGTGTGTCTGTGTGTCTGTGTGTCTGTGTGTGTGTGTGTGTGTGTGTGTGTGTGTCTGTGTGTGTGTCTGTGTGTGTGTCTGTGTGTCTGTCTGTGTGTCTGTCTGTGTGTGTGTGTCAAAGGGTCTCTTGTGTGAGTCTACAGGGCTAAGAGCTCTCCCAGCAGCACGGCACTGTTGACGTGTATATGATAATGCAGAGCGGGGCTACAAAGACAGCCTGCTGGGCTCGATTGACACTCTGTCCTCCTCGCTTTACCTCCCACCCTCTCCCTCTCCTTCCCTCTCTCTCCCTCTCTCTCACCCTCTCATTCACTCTCAAGGGGGTGCATGCTGTTTTCCATAGCCTTTCAACTAGTTATTTTGGCATCGGAATAATCGGCGGTGAGCACGTGCGGTGCTGTCGGTCGAGCCGTACTGCGAATGGCGGTGCTCCATTAGGACCACATGATCCTGCGCGGCGCTGTGCACACGGATGTGGTGTTAAGGCCATTACCTCCATTACGCTGGTGCACAGTGAAATCCTCAACAAACTTCATTTAAAGCTCTACACCCATTATTTCGCCGTACTCCCACACTCTGCCGCTGCTAGCGTCCTGTAATGAGACACCGCTGTGTGTGCGCGTGTGTGTGTCTGTGGGAGCTCTTGTGAGTGTGGGGGGGGGGGGGCTCGTATATTCATTGTTTGGCAGTAATTGATTCCTTCCTATTATTGGAATGCATTTATTGTAAACTAACATAACTGCCATTTGCGTCACTGGATCAAACTCTCGGGGCTTTAGGGTCCAGGCTACTGTGGAGGTGTGTCGGCCAGCCCTGCTAATGTTGTCGCATTCGCCGCTGTTGTGATTCCCGTGTGTGAGCGACGCCTCTCCGCCAGAGGTTCGGAGGGTGGCTGACTGTGCCCCTGCGCTTGGACCCCTGCAGGTTTACAGCAGCATGGAGCACCTGTCCCAACTGGAGCAGAAGGCCCCCTCCGTGACCCGACGGGAGCACAAGGGCTCCCGAGAGGACAACCGGGGGAAGAGGGAGAGCCTGGGAAGTTTCCCTATCCGGGACAAGAGCTGGAGAACTGGATCACCAGAGATGTGAGTGTGTGTGTGTGTGTTTGGTGTCAGTGCTGGGTGTGCATGTTTGTATGCAGGAAATCCGTGTGTGTTCCTGTATATCTATTACTTAACAGTACTTGACAGAAGGAGTCCTCACAAGTAGAGTAGATCAGGCAAATCAGGCCGGGGCGGGGGGGTTATTTTGGTCCCTAAAAGATCCTCTCCAATGTAGCAAAAACAAGTGGTTGTGTGTGTGTTTGAGGCGCGTTAGAGCGTGTGTGTCGTTATCTCCTGATTTTGATGTTTGTAACACTGTCTTTGATTCTAACATTTAGGGTCTGACACCGTCACAGTTTCTGCAAATGTCTTGGTTTCTACCGCAGTCTCTCTGACCGTACTCATGAGCCAGTGATGAGTGTTTGCACAATCATTTTCACTGCAATAGTCTATAAATTCTCACGTCTATAGGATAGAAACACTATGTGGAAAGATGCGTTGCAGTCGTTTGAACTGTGTGCATACATGTGTCAAATGTGTTTTGCACTGTATATTCATTTGGCATAACTTACACATAATGGAAATACATCACCGCCCTATTTGGTGACACAGATGGATGTAATATTGGCATACTTTTATGAAAATATTTATTTGTGCTGCAGTGTCATTCATAACAACTAACAATGTTTGGACAAAGTCAAGGGTACAACTCCTTGGTGTGTAATTTCCTTTCTCACTGGAGTTGAAGTGTGTTTATGGAGGTCGCTACTGAATTTGCAATCGCAGATAGAGTCCCAGGCTACGGCTGTCACTGAGACCTCAGGACAGCGAGAACAGCCTGTAATGAGTTCCAGAGTCCACGTGACCACCGAGTGACGGTAATCCACTCCAACCAGATGCTCTGTATTTGAATGTCAGGGTTGGTACTTCACGACTCGTTAACAGCCTGAGTCACTAATGGCCTGTTACTCAGCTCTCTATTGTCCCTCTAATCACTCTGACATCTGTGCAGTTGAAAATCACTTCACACACCTAATGATTGACTCTGAATGATGAGGATAAATGGGGATGGCAGGAATGTAACTTCTTCATGTCTGTTCATTACTTTTTTCCATCGATTAAAAAGAAAAAGTTCAACAACTGATTGAAATCAAGTGGAGGGGAATCCCGGACGGCACGGCGGTCTAAGACACCACCTCGTAGTACCGCTGCGCTGTTACGACCAGGAGTTCAAATCTAGTTCGCGGGAATACTGACAATGCCCAAGGGGTCCCACTGAGGGCTCAGCAGTGTTCGGGTGGGCCAATCTTGAAATTGAAAATAAATAAATAATCAGTGAAATTGAAGTAACGATTGTGGTTTTTGTCCGGACTGTGCACCCTGTTACAAGCATGTAGGGTCCACAGAATACTCACTGGTTGAGCGAAGCATTTTGGTATGAAGCGGAATGGCCAGGGCGAGACATACAGGAAAAGGACACATCTCTCGGAAGTCCACTCTCCCTAACTCGCCAGGAAATGCTGTAACCACTAATTAGACATAGCCACGAATTGGAAATCCAAGCAGAGCGGGGCGGAACAAAGAAGAAACACAGCAGAGTAGAAAACATGGCCTTCAATCTGGAGATTGTTTCAAACCGAACGGAACAATATGGACAGTAGATGCTGATTAAATCGAAGCACTTCTAAGTGGCACGCCTAACAGCAGTACACATTATACTACCGGAACCGTGAGCCTGTGCCCGGGGAGAAGGAAGAATTAACACAACGAGTGTTCCATTACGCCATACTCTGGCCTACAGCACAATATGCGCACCAAAAAAATAATATTAAAAAACCTGATTTTAAGATGTTTTGTGCATAATTAATGGAATGCAAAATTTAACACATTTCAGTAATTGCCCTCGAGAGATGTGGTTGTTCTAACGCACACTGTATGGTCTGGCGATGTTATAGGCTTCACACTTTCCATGTCTGGACCACCGCAGGCTCCTCCCTGTCCCCAAACGGTTTGAGAACACGGGTCAATGTAGACATGCCTACGACCTTTAGGGTTACAGTGGCGTTATCGTTCATGACAAACCTCGGGACGTATTTACTCAGCATTAGTAGGAAGATGTTTTTAAGAAACCCTCTTGTTTCGGACGAACGGTCCCTGTTGAGAATCACATGGCCTCTTCGCCCCCCCCCCCCGTTTAGGAAGCGTCTGTCCTGTTCCGAGTCTCTGTACATGGACGGTGACTCCAGCCCCCCCCTCGGGGCCCGTCGGCGTTTCTCCGCCCTCATGGACACACACCGCTTCGCCTCACAGCAGGAGGACAGTCCGGACCCACTCACCCGCCAGCCCCCTGTCAAAGCCAGGGGGACCTCGCTGGAGGGGACCTCGGTGCCCTCCACGCCCCCCTCCACCCCCAGCACGTCCCCAGACCCCAAGGGCATCCTGAAGGAGGGCCACATCGGAGGTAAGTATGGGGGGAGCGGGGAGGGGGGGGGGGTCTCCGTGTGGCTGGAATTACGACGTCTGGTGTGCTACAGTTGTGCTGGGAGGCTGGTGATTTTATCCTGTCAGGTGACCTTTAATAAGTCCCTACTACGTGATGCAAGGAAAAAACGCGAAGGGAGAACCTCCGCTAAGATGACACGGCACAGCTGAGGCCCGGAAGAGTTAACATGTTTTTCTGCCAACAGAGAAACCAGTCAGACCCACTGAGACGCAGGGGGCCACGCCCACCCCCTCCGCTACCTCGGCAGCAGCCAGTAGGGAGCTGGGGGCGGGGCTTGTTTACGACCCCCTGGGTCCTCGTGCGACCAATGGCCTGGTGCTCCGCAGGGCGAGGCATCAGCAGATGTCAGGAGACGCTGGGGAGAAGAGGAATTCCAGGGCTGGGAAGAAGGTCATCAAGTCCGCCTCGGCTACAGCTCTCTCCGTCACCATACCGGCAGGTGATTTGTCCAGGAAGTCTGGATCTAGTAGTTACTGGGTCATAAAGAATGCTTTATTATACCCAAAATGATTAACAATGTCACACTGAATAAGTTATGACCACAGCAAGGATTTTTACTCCTCATCAGTTGACCAAACACTGATAAGGTGTTCTGTTTTGTATTTTAACACGTAACCTTTTTCTCTGGAACTGTCTCACCAACGTTTGGGTTCCCCTTCCCTGTTTCCCGTTCCCTGTCCCGTTCCCGGTCCCCTGTCCTCGCTCCACAGTCGACCAGCACGGCCACAGTTACAACTCCCCCTTGGCCAGCCCCATGTCGCCCCGCTCCCTGTCCTCCAACCCCTCTTCCCGGGACTCGTCCCCCAGCCGAGACTACTGCCCCGCCCCAGCCGTCAGCGTCCTCCGCTCCCCCATCACCATCCACCGCTCGGGGAAGAAGTACGGGTTCACCCTGCGGGCCATCAGGGTCTACATGGGGGACACGGACGTGTACAGTGTCCATCACATCATCTGGGTAGGGAGAGGGGGGAGGGATTGGAGGGAGGGACAGAAGGGTGGAGGGAGTGGGTGGAGCAAGAAAAGGTGGAGGGAGGGGGAGACAGAAGGGTGGAGGGAGAGGGTGGAGCAAGAAAAGGTGGGGGGGAGACAGAAGGGTGGAGGGGGAGATAGAAGGGTGGAGGGGGAGACAGAAGGGTGGAGGGAGTGGGTGGAGAAAGAAAGGGTGGGGGGGAGACAGAAGGGTGGATGGAGTGGGTGGAGAATGGAAGGGTGGAGGGAGGAAGAGTGGAGGGACAGAAGGGTGGAGGGAGTGGGTGGAGAAAGAAAAGGTGGAGGGAGGGGGAGACAGAAGGGTGAAGGGACAGGGTAGAGAGAGGAAGAGTGGAGGGGCGTAGAAGGGAAGGGTGAGGGGACGGAGTGATGATATATTTAGTTGGTTCATCATTTCCTGTTAGTCAGTGGTGAGCGAGCAATTGGCTGACATTCCCAGTCCAATTAGAATGAAAATGACGTTGTTTCTTCCTGGTGCAACGTGGCAGCATGTGGAGGACGGAGGCCCCGCCCAGGAATCGGGACTGTGCGCCGGCGACCTCATCACCCACGTCAACGGCGAATCTGTCCACGGATTGGTCCACACCGAAGTGGTGGAACTCATTCTGAAGGTATGACGGATGTGGGCCCCCGGGTTCTGTTTGCTGTGGCGTGTTATCCGCGCACCGTGCCGGCCTGTTGGGTTTGTGTTACCTTGCCTGACACCGGGAGACCTCCCAGGCACTGTCCTGTCAGTGGTCGGTATGGAGACATTGCTCTGAATGCCTGTCTGTCTGCAGAGTGGCAACAAGGTTACAGTGACGACCACGCCCTTTGAGAACACCTCCATCAAGGTGGGTCCCGCCCGCAAGTCCAGCTGCAAGGGTAAGATGGCCCGGCGCAACAAGAGGGCGATCGGCAAGGAGGGACAAGACAGGTACTGTCTGATTGGCTCCTCTAGGTGGGGTGTGTTATGGTGTAATGGTGGCTGTATTTCAAATTCGCTTCATGTCCTTGTCCTTTTCTCCCCTCCCTCATCATCTCCACTCCTCCCCTCTCCCCGTCCTCGCCTCCCCTCCCCTCCCTCATTCCTCTCCACTCCTCCCCTCTCCCCCTCCTGCCCTACCTCATCCTCTCTCCTCCTCCCCTCCTCCCCCTCCTCCCCTCACTCCATCATCCTCGCCGCTCCTCCTCTCTCCCCCTCCTGCCCTCCCTCATCCTCTCCTCCTGCCCTCCCTCCTTCCCCCACTCCCCCTCCCCGTAGTAAGAAGCGGAGCTCCCTGTTCCGTAAGATCACTAAGCAGTCCAACCTGCTCCACACCAGTCGGAGCCTGTCCTCTCTGAACCGGTCCCTGTCGTCCAGTGACAGTCTCCCTGGTTCTCCCACCCACAACCTGGCCGCGCGCTCCCCCCCACAGCAGGGGTACAGGTCCACTCCGGACTCCTCCTACCTGGGTGAGGAGAAACACGGCCGGCCTCTGTTTCACGTGAACAGGGTTTTGTTTGAGATCGTCCCGTTGAACGGATCATTACTGTGTAGCTGAAGAGCTCCTATAATTTCCTCTCCTTCTGTCGTCGTCTCTCCCTCTCTACCTATTCCTCCTCTCTTTCTGTCTCTCCCGCTTCGTTCTCATCCGACTTCACTCCTTTCCCGTCTCCAGGCGCCTCCTCCCAGAGCAGCTCTCCTGCCTCAAGCACCCCCAACTCCCCAGCCACCTCCCAGCACATGCGCCCCAGTTCCCTGCACGGTCTCTCCCCGAAGCTCCACCGCCAGTACCGCTCAGCCCGCTGTAAGTCCGCCGGCAACATCCCCCTCTCCCCCTTGGCCCACACCCCGTCGCCCACCCAGTCCTCCCCGCCCCCGCTCCCGGGTCACACCGTCGGCAGCTCCAACACCACCCAGACGTTCCCGGCCGGGGCCAAGCTGCACTCGTCCCCGCCCGTGGTGCGCCCCAGGCCCAAGTCGGCGGAGCCGCCCCGTTCCCCGCTCCTCAAGAGGGTGCAATCGGCCGAGAAGCTCACGTCACCCCTGTCTCACACCCAGTCGACCAGCGGGGGAGTCGGAGGCCCTCTGAGGAAACACAGCCTGGAGGTCAGTGTGTCTGTGTGTGGAGGTCAGTGTGTCTGTGTGTGGAGGTCAGTGTGTCTGTGTGTGGAGGTCAGTGTGTCTGTGTGTGGAGGTCAGTGTGTCTGTGTGGAGGTCAGTGTGTCTGTGTGTGGAGGTCAGTGTGTCTATGTGTGGAGGTCAGTGTGTCTGTGTGGAGGTCAGTGTGTCATGTGTGGAGGTCAGTGTGTCTGTGTGTGGAGGTCAGTGTGTCTGTGTGTGGAGGTCAGTGTATCATGTGTGGAGGTCAGTGTGTCTGTGTGTGGAGGTCAGTGTATCATGTGTGGAGGTCAGTGTGTCTGTGTGTGGAGGTCAGTGTGTCTGTGAGTGGAGGTCAGTGTGTCTGTGTGTGGAGGTCAGTGTGTCTGTGATTGGAGGTCAGTGTGTCTGTGTGTGGAAGTCAGTGTGTCTGTGTGTGGAAGTCAGTGTGTCTGTGTGTGGAAGTCATTGTGTCTGTGTGTGGAGGTCAGTGTGTCTGTGTGTGGAGGTCAGTGTGTCTGTGTGTGGAGGTCAGTGTGTCTGTGTGTATGACTAACGTGTGAATCATATACATGTATTTATTAACATGTATGTGTCAAGTGTGTTTACCAGGATCCTCTTTAGCACCGTGAGCAGCCACTCTTCCTGGAGTCCACCAATGTACATGGTCGTTCTCTGGACACAGTAGCCTGATGCTGGACTAGAAACCATGATAGAATATCTTTGTTGAGGGCTGGTTCGCCTGCACTTATTAAGCTGAGCCCTGCACAAAGAAATAAAAAACTCAATGGAGATTCAATTTTTTTTTGTTCAGGGCCAGGCTTAATCTGTCAGCGAAAACTTAATCTGTAAAAGGGATTTCTTGTCCAGGACTGAGCTTAATTTGTGTGTGAGGAAACCAGCCCTTGGTGTTGGGTTTTGTGTGACAGCAGCGTGGTGCTCTCCTCTCCCAGGTCCAGCACTCTGACCTGTACCGGAAGGACCACTTCCACTGCTGTGAACTGGGGCTCCAGAGTCTGTTGGAGACGGATGGGGAGAACCTGCCGCCTCCTAACCTGCCGCAGTTGCCCTCCTCCTCCCCGGGGTCGCCAGGTTCCTCGGCGGGGGCCACCGCACCTGAGACGGGGGTGCTTAAACCCATGCGGAAGCTGGGGAGGCAGGAGTCCCCCCTCAGTAGGGACACACTGCTGGCCGGGAGGGAGAGGGAGAGGGAGAAAGAGAGAGAGCGAGAAAGGGAGCGAGAGAGGTCGCGCGAGAGGGTGGGGGAAATCCTTATGGCTTATAGAACGACCGTCCCCGATAGGTCACCTAACCGAGGGGGAGGAGCCACGACTGATAATGTGCAATCCGTGGCTAGAAAACCCTCGACCAGTGAGCACACTTTTAGCCCTCAGAGTAGCCCAACTTACAGAGCCCAGTCCAGCCAATCGCCATGTCTTGAGTCCATCAGAAGCACAAGTCCCAAAACAGTGAGTCCCAGTACTCCAACAGGGTCCCCAGGTGTCTTCAGGGGCCCTTCGGAAGGAGCGGAAAAGAGCCAGGGTCAGACTAGCATGTTTACCAAGCAACAGAGCCCCCGGACGCCAGTGAGTACGAGCCCCCTGAGCCAGGACACGCAGGAGAAGGCCGGAGGGGACAGAACAGAGCCGAAGCCAAATGGAGACAGCAGGGCAGCTCCTCCCCCACCTCATCCTAACATAACCTGTGGGGGCCTAGCGAGAGGCACTAGCCCAGACAGGGGCGTGGGTGTGGGGGGCTCCTCATCAGTGACGTCTGGCTCAGCAGGTATGTTCAAGGTCAGTAGTAAAATACCCGGAGTGGTGGGCGAGGGCCTGAGAAAGAACGGAGCGGAGAGCAACGACTCTCCAATTACTTTGGAGCTGGGCTTGAGGAGCCCCAAAAGCCCCAAACCTCCAGCGAGGGCCCTGGCTCCAGCAGTCCCACCCCACGGCCAGCCCCTCTCCATGGGAAAGGCGAGGCAGGGACTGGGGCCCGTCAACTGCTACAGGGGCACCCTGGACTGGGAGGATAAATGTCGGCTTGAGGTGGTGGAAGAACACTCCCCATCCCCCTCCCCGTCCCCCACGGGCGTCACCCCGACGCTCTGCGCCCCGTCCTTCTGTCCGGGCAGGACCAGGCCCGCCTCCCCGGGTGACAAGACCAGCTTTGTCACCCAGTTGACCAGCGCTGCCAAATCAGTCCTGGGGCCTATAAAGGGGTCAATGGCGTCCCAGTCCCAGGAGCTGCCCAGGGGGAAGGAGCAGAAAGACATGCCCAGGGCGGGTGAGGAGAAGCAGGGCACCGCAGCGGGAAAGTCTGAGGCTTCGCCGGGCCTCTGCGGCAGGATGGTCGGGGGTGGCACGTCGGTGGCCCAACATGCAGTTCACTCGGTTACTCCGTCGGAGAAGGCTGTGGGTAGCAGCCTCCCTAAACTGTAACGCTGACGTCAGGGTGGGGATGCAGAGGGAAGGGCACCGACCAATGAGATGTCATTTCTGAGTTCTAGAATAATTCAGCAATGACACGCACTTAAGAGAACATTCCAGTTCTGGAGGAGAGCGTCAAATCGATGATTGAGTAGAACGATGATAAAGACGCTTTTATGGACATTTTGTATGCAGTAAGCATATAATATATAAATATATGTAGGACAGCACTCCTCTTTAAGAACAATTAGATATCTATGATGCGTGTTTGTGTGTGTGTGTGTGTGTGTGTGTGTGAAATACTGCAAAACACCAAGCCAAACGGCCAACCACTTTGGTTTTTGTAATTCACTTCAAAAGGCTCATTCACAGGCTCATTCATCAGATTGTGATATCATGACCGCCACAGCAATGGAACACAAAAGCCAGCTGTAAATGTGTCTTCAGCAAGTAAATGACAAAATACGGTCTTTCTCTGATACCGTTAATAGGCTTACAGTATGATAAAGAATGAAGATGTGTGTCTATCAACTGATATCTCCGATTACCATAGTGAATGTCTGTTGACCAAAAAGGAGAAGCAACCTTGCGTTAATTCTGGGTGAATCTTGAAGGCATTTTGTCTGTCCTGGATTGTGTCCTGAATGGCACTCTAGCCATAGCCTCCGCGGAGTCCACTACTTTTAAACAGAAGCTCTGATCCAAAGTAGTGCACTATATCGCATAGGGTAAAACTGGTTCCATTTACCTATAGTTCCATGGGTGAAAAGTGAAGCTGCTCAGAGCTCTTATCTCCACAGAACAGGAGGGATGCCATAGGACTACGGCTGTAGCTGGAGCGCGCGCACACTCACACACATTGGACACACTGATAGACATGCATATAAATCCCATACCACTGTGTGTGCCCCCATGTGTGTCAGCACGGGGATGTTTTCAGTAAACCCGAATCTTCCCAGAAATGCCCAGAATCCAAACTGGAATAACATTATTTAACTGCAATGGAATTTTGTTTGGGAATGAAATGCTCTGGAACTTTCCCTGGCTTCACAGCAACTGTAGGGGACATCACTGTAAATATCTGTAAAGACTTGAGAAATATGAATTATACTGATATATTTATATTCTGGCTCTCCAGTTCAGACATTTTCATGCATCATGTTTGTTTTGAACCAGAGAGATGAAGATGAAGAAGAAGGAGAAGAAGAAGGTGGCAGTGGTTGGGGTTCATTGAATGGAAGGACTATCGGTTAAGGGCTGTGTGAATAAGAATGGGCTTTTCATCCTTTGATGTCAAATGGGCACTCCCTGTTAACTTTAATCTGTGCCTGTTTTCCCATTAACCTTGAATTCCTTCCTAGTCCTCTCTGGTGCCAGGTACCTGACATTTTAACTCTGTGTGTTGTGAGGTAATGATTACATTAGGTAATTCGAATTACAAAATTCCGTCGGTCTTCCCAAAATCACGCAGGTTTTCCTGAAACCCCTGTTGGACGTCAGTAGGGAATAAGTAGGAATCGTTCAACTAGGATTTCTGAGAAATCTCAAAATATTGGGAATGTACCTGGAATTTTGAAACACTAAAATCAATCCATGTTTCACCACAGTAGGATCAAAGTATTGACCACTGCATTTGTCTGTGAGTGATGATAATACACTGTGTATTATTTAAATGCTGAAATGATTCCTCTATCTTGCTCTGTCTCTCTCTCACACGCACACACAAACACACGTTTCTCTTCTATCAAACATGTAACACCCACTGCGTAACATCCATAGTCTTTATGCAAATGATTGGCAAATTCTGGTGGAACATTTTGTGACAATATGCAAGAAGCTTTCATGTGCAGTATTCCATTACTTGGCTACTTTACTGTGGGCTGTCTGTAGCCTATAACGTGGATTATACTGCCCACTTGTGGTAATTATATATATAACATTGTTTTGCAATGTCATGATGGTTATTCCATGTAATTTAACATAGTTTATTGAAAATAAATATCTTGTTTTTTACTTTTATGGAGTTTATTATAACCATGTCTAAGAGATGCAAAATGTTATAACATGTCATGGTGATGATTATAGAAAGACAGATTTTAGGGATTCTGTGGTGATGAGTAGATCTACTGAATATGCAGTTGTCTGATGTTTTGGTGAATAACTTGGCATTTCGTTTTGCAGTGTTTTTCAACACATCCTTACCGATAGATAAAACATTCCACTTCTTATGGGAATATGAGAAACATTTGTCACGTAATCCAGATGATAGCCTGATCACACAGGTGATGTTAATCGTAATATACTCAAGTTAAACATCAGGAGTAGTGACATTATCCATAAATGGTCATTATCCATTGAGAAAATAAATGCATATATAGAATGATGATAGTGCCCATTTGACTGTGTGGTGGTTTTGCGGACATTTCCCTGAGAACTTTAAATGGAAGAAGTGCAAACAATCTGTGGTATTACTTAACTATATGCAGTAATTGCACACCATTATCATGCTCATGGTGAATTGTTTGAATTGCACTTTATATTTTCAGATTTTTTTTCATTTAAATGTGATTGTTTTGGTCTGAATAGTTGTGTATTTGGGGGGGAAAATTTACTGTATAAATAAACAAATACATTTGTATTTGTTTATAATGACCACCAATTATAAAATATTTTTTGAGATATTTCCTAACTACCTTTTTTTTCTCATTACATCTGCTGTCTACATTAGTACTTTAGCAGGCACTCTTACCCAGGGCGTATTCTGCATTATCGTAAGGTAGACAAAACAACCATATCATAGTCAATGCAGGTATAACTTACCTGACTAAAGCAGCTATCAGCATAAACAACTGCTCGTCAGAATTGACAAGTGATAATGGACAAGTGATAGTAAATTAAGGTATTCAATACTGTGTTCTGTTTTGTATATATTTATTTGTATTCTTTTGTTATTGCTAGATGTGATGTCTAATACTGCACACACCCGAAGAGCAGTATTTTGAAATAAACTGTTTTAATTTATCCAAACTTGAACATCCTTTTTATTGTGCAAATATAAACTCACTGGACAGTCCACCATACAACAGGACCATGACCCCAAACACAACGCTAAAGCTACCAAGTCGTTTTTCAGGGTTTTAACGTTTTAACGTTCTTGGCTATCCTCCTACAGAACATACAGGCAGAGCCTCACCAGGGAAAATACCCAGATTTTGGAGAGGTTTATGGGTCACAGACTTCAGACGAACATTGCATCCAAAGGATATGCAACCAATTACTTAACCTGTATACTTTACTACTGTATACAATGTACATCTATCCAAACACCTCTGTCTACCTAAAATGGAGGAGTTGAATAGAACATCAACAGCGTCTTCATATTAATTGCGTTGTGAAGTAGGCTACTCAACTGCTTCTGGGCCTTCAATTATTATACTGGCTGTGTTAACTATTACATTTAATTTCTAAAGGTACTAAATGTATGCTATCAATAATGAATGTGAATACATACGAGTGAGAGTCAGCTAAATAACTAAAATTCAGATATACATTTTAACTTAATACTTAATTTTATAATAAAATATCATGTATTTTATGGATCCCAGTAAAATGATATACGGACATTTTGAGAATTATAAGATGATCTCAGATTTTGGATGTCATCAAATTCATACATTAACGTGACAGACCACAGAACGCGCAATTTTTGTCATAGCCTTATTAAGAATATTCAAATTAATACTTTGACGCAAATTAACAACTAGATTGACCAATCACGAGGTTCATTTGACCTGGCAAGATGTCACTGCTAGATGTCCCTCCCTATTACGCTATGCTACGCTATCGCTGAAATCGGCAAGTCAGTTTGCTAGGCTAGCCTGCTAGCTAGCCAGTTAACAAGCAGAGAAAGAAAGAGGCAGCGTTATATAATCCGATTTAGTTTAATCTTTGGATGTATAATAACGTATTTTAATGGTTGACATTGGCTGTCGTTGCCTTAGAGTCTTCCGAAAATACGAAAGTGCCGAGTTGGGTAGGTAGCATAAGCTTGTTTGCTACAAGTAGCAAATTGGTGGCCTCGTCTTCTCAGAACTACGGAGAAGCCGGTAGCTACTATCGAGCTATTTGAAATGTTCGACCTGGATGGAAACCTTTCATGTCAATGACACCACTCAAAAAGAGGTACCGTTTTATGTTGTTTCACGTTGCGTTGGATGTTCCAGAACTAGTAGCTGTAGTTAGCCGGACAGTTAGTGACACTCAATGTTGTAAAGTGTTACGGTAATAAGACAACTGAAGGATATAGCTATTTTTATGACTATTTCATGCACCCTGACATCAATTATTTGATATGTTACTTCGCTATAGTATAAGGCGAAAATGACAGCTTGGCTACGTCGTTACATATAGCTAATATAATATTTCACAATTAAATAAATTGAACAGACACTTTCAGTCTTTATACACTCAGTGGTTAATGCATATATGCCATACCGGTTACCCAGTGGAAACATAGGTATTTGCCTAGTTAGCCGCTGTAAATAATAGTTTGACTAGCTTGCTACCAAGCTTTTCCAGTTATCCACTTAAAACCCCTTGAGCTGTTTGTTGTCACACAGATCACATGATGTCTATTCAAACCTATTTTCCAGGAAGGCATATAGAGATTCCTTGTCAAGTCGTGTACATTCCTGCGTTGCTATTCTGTCGTGACGTAACATTGTAAACTCACCCTATGATGACGTTACTTTGAAACTAAGTGACAACCTCTTTCCACAAGTTTCGATCAGTAGGAAAGTAGTGCTTTCATTTTATACGAACTGAGACTCAAATGGGCGACTTGTCTAACCGCGGCAGCACCTACTCTCACCTGCTTGTCAGCATTGTCTAGCATAATCCTCATTTGTCAGAAGGATGTGAGCGTTGCCTTGTTCCCCTTGTGAATCTGCCTGGTATTCTGAGCCTGACATTCTGCGATTGTTCAGATGCACAGCATGCATAATCTGTATTTTTTAATGTTTAAACTTGGCCTTTGTACTGGACAGACAAATGCCCTGTGGTATTAAAAACAGACACATAGCCAATACCACATCATAATATAAATGTTTACTTTCCCAGAAATGGATCTCTCCTTCACTCTCACCCCTCAGTCATCTCTGACTTCGTTCTACCCCCACCTCCCTCAGGTCCTCACTAGACATGGGGAGCGCCGTTACCCAGCTCTAAGCCTGAGCCATGAACTCCGTGTCTCCCAGTGCAGCTCAGTATGTGGGGGGAGTCGTGGCGAGCGTAGTGGGTCAGGACAACACGCTCCAGGGAAAGGTGATCCGGGGGCCCATGCAGGCCTCGCCAGTAGACCCTGGCGGGGGAGGTAGCTTCGGGAACCAGCAGGGTCCTCACCTTGGTGGAGTTAGAGCCATGGACGCCAACACGGCTGGTGAACCAGATGAGGTGGACAAACTCAAGGCCAAGCTGATGTCGGCTTGGAATAATGTCAAATATGGTCCGTCTGTGGTTTGTTTATCTAATTTCCTTGAAAGTTTTTGCGTAGTTATACAGGCAAACAATAAATTGTATTTATTGTTTGCCTGTATAACTATGCAATAATGTCCAGTTTTTGCGTATATCCAACTTGGCAACTTTTCCCCATTTAAGACAAGGAAACGAGGCCTAATGGCTGATTATTTGTAATTGCCCTGCTGAAGTCACCCGGTCATCAAAAAACTTAAGAATCCCCTTAAATCGCTGTTCTTTCCCTTCTTCAGGCTGGTCGGTCAAATCGAAAACCACATTCAACAAGAACTCTCCTGTCACTGTTATGGGCCATTCCTATGTGCTTAATTGCGAAGGTAGCTAACCTCCAACTACCCCCCCCCCCACCCCAGTTTCTTTTGTAGAAAAAAGAAGCCAATATCTATACCTTTATTTTACTAGACTTTTGCTCTATACCCAGAAAGATAAACTGTTAGAATGTTACTTACTCTATATGGGTCTCTCCCTCTCTCCCCTCCCAGATGAGGTGGAGCGGTTCAGGCTAGCATTTGTGTCCCGGCTGTGGCTGACCTACCGCCGGGAGTTCCCCCAGCTGGATGGCTCTGCGTGGACCACTGACTGCGGCTGGGGCTGCATGCTGCGCAGCGGACAGATGCTTCTGGCCCAGGGCCTCCTGGTGCACCTGCTGCCCCGAGGTGACCGCCCCCGGCTGAGGGGACCTACTACATTGCTCATTGATCTATTCAGATGTCCGAAATGGGCGTCAGGCTTAGATGCCTAGTTGGGATTGGACCCTGTCCATATCTCTTATACTCTCTCGTCTTTTTTTCTAACCCAATATTTAGACTGGTCGTGGCCGAGCGCCCAGGAGTTTGCCGACGTGGACTTCGAAGCTCTGAGACCCCGCTCCCCATCCCGCGCTGGGGGTGTGCCCATCCCCTCGTTCGGCTACTCCTCCTCCCCGCGTACCCCCACGATGCCCCAGAAGACCCCAATGCCTGGGGACACTGCTCTCAAACGGGGCCAGAAGACCAGGCCAGAGGCAGGCAGGCACAGCCAGTCTGAGCCGCTCCACCGGAGGCTCGTAGCCTGGTTTGGGGACGTTCCTCCGGCCCCGTTCGGACTGCACCAGCTGGTGGAGTTGGGAAGGAGCTCCGGGAAGAAGGCAGGGGACTGGTATGGCCCCTCAGTGGTGGCCCACATACTCCAGTGAGGAGAGCTCTTTATGGATTTATTAATGTTGTTTCATTTATCATGTCTATTATTATTAAGATAAATCATTGATTGTGGTTTAGTCACAATGAAAATACTGTCATCGCTTCAGCCGTATAGAAATATAATTCTTAGAATGAGCCTTAGAATAAAGGTCAACGATGGCATAGTGGGTGGATCTAACCCAAAGGGGCAAAACAGGAAGTATGTACAGGAAGTCTGCCTTGCAATGTACTAGATTGAGTACATCAACTGGCATGTTTAAAAAAAAAAAAAAAAAAAAAAAAGATTCCAGTATTTCAATGCTATAAATAATGATTGTATATTTCCTGTGTGTGTACATTGTTGATGGCTGTGTGATGTCTCGGCATAGTGGGTCAGAGAGCAGTGTTCTGCCGACATTGTGTGTGTTTTGGTCAGGAAAATGAACCTCATGCCAGTTAGGTGTTGAGACTCTGTCCTTGAACAACTCTTAATCTGGGTATGGGTTAAGAGTCTTTTCCCTCTGTTTCAGAAAAGCAGTGGCCCAAACGTCTGAGGTTCAGAACCTTGTTGTGTATGTGGCCCAGGACTGTACTGGTGAGTTCAAACAGGACGTGTGTTGCCAAATCAAAGGGGAGGTGGGGTGGATTGGGGAAGTGTCACGCCCTCCGTTCCCTGTTTCTCTTTGCTTGTTTCCTACAGTGTACAAAGGGGATGTGGTGTGTCTATGTGACCAGTCGTTGACCCGCGGAATGTCCGTACCGGAGCCCAGCGGGTCAGACTGGACGTCTGTCATCATCCTGGTACCTGTCAGACTAGGTGGAGAGTCTCTCAACCCATCCTACATCCAGTGTGTCAAGGTGTTTATACACACACACACACACGTTGACA
Source organism: Esox lucius (assembly GCF_011004845.1). Classification (NCBI taxonomy): domain Eukaryota; kingdom Metazoa; phylum Chordata; class Actinopteri; order Esociformes; family Esocidae; genus Esox; species Esox lucius. Next base: position 11,185,594 of record NC_047577.1, read on the forward strand.
TTAACACACTCCTACATCCAGTGTGTCAAGGTGTTTATACACACACACACACACACGTTGACATTAACGCACTCCTACATCCAGTGTATCAAGGTGTTTATACACACACACACACGTTGACATTAACACACTCCTACATCCAGTGTGTCAAGGTGTGTACACACACACAGGTTGTCATTAACCCACTCCTACAAACGGACTTAGTCTCACACATGCACACTTTTTCACAATCCGACTGATTGTAGGTTCAAATCCCAGGGCCATGTAAATTGGAAACGTGTGGATGTGTGACTGCCATTTGTTGCTTGTCTTCTAAATGGGCATATTGTTATATGGTTTTAAATGCAGGAATGTGGCTGTGGCCAAATGTATTGGCACCCTTGCACTTTCTTCAAATGTGTCACATTGTTTCTAATAATATGTTGAAATTGACCGAAGGATTATTTGTTTTTGGTAAGAACCTAATATATCCTTTTAAATCAGAAATGTAAGGCAGAACTAGCTTCCTGACATTTTTTGGAGAACTAGCTTCCTGACACCGGTTTTAACATTGCTCTCCAAAATGCCATCCTGATTTCAAGATGGCACACACATGTTTAAGACGCCCAGTGCCAGAGGCAGCAAAGCAGCCGCTTCCCTGAACAACCTCCTTGTTTGACTGTGGGGAAGGTCTTGTTTTCTTTTGAAGGCTTTTTGTTTTCTGTAATCACAGAGATGGTGCTTGGTTGCAATTTGGTGTCTGACCTCTTAATACAGTTCTTTTTTTTTTTTTTTTTCTCCATGCTTAATGTGGTGTACACAGCCTTAACAGGAGAATGAGTTCTCTATTCAGACCAAGTGAATAAGCAACTTGCTTAGTTGAAGTACAAAGTACAGAAGAAATCACATGCAAAGCATTGTCCAGGCCATTTTAAGATGTATTTGTGAAATAAGATAAAACTAGTAAAATTATTTTAAGAGTTGGGGGTGGAGTGTTAAACTGCTAACCAATGAAATGCATATCCCAATGTCAAAATATATTTTTTATATTAAGTTTTCAAATAAGTTTTTGAAATAAGTGCCCGGTTGCCAATACTGGTGGCCACGCCTGTGTGTGATAGGATGCGACTAAGTTTTAGCCTAAGTCAAAAAAATAATTCTCCACTGCTGATGTCACTTTAACATAAATACACGTCTCTGTCTTTAGAACATTCTCAGGTTAAAATGCTGTATCGGAATCATCGGAGGCAAACCCAAGCATTCACTGTTCTTTATTGGCTGCCAAGGTAAAAACTGCACCGGTCAGTGGCTTCCGATTAGCCTATGGGCTGTCAGTTTACCCCGCCTTCTTCCTGTTTCCTGTCCAATCAGATGACCAGCTGCTGTATCTGGACCCTCACTACTGTCAGGCGGTGGTGGATGTAACTCAAGGCAACTTCCCCCTGGAGGTTGGTGCTTTATATCCCTTGTTTATTCTCTCAGTACACTCTGTCTGTCCTGGTAGCTGCTTGGACTTTGTCTATTCTGTGAGAAAGATAAGGACAGGTGTAAAACCCCGCTTCTAGAAAAGTTGGGGCGTTGTGTAAAATGCAAATGAAAACAGAATGCAATGATGTGGAAATAATTTATGCCTTTATTTAAGTGATAATAGTGCAAAGACAACATTTTTTTTTTTTTTGAAAAATACACTCCCATTTTGAATTTGATGCCAGCAATGCATTTCAGAAAATTTGGGACGGGGGCATGTTTACCAATGTGTTGTATCACCTCTTCGTTTGGGAACTGAGGTCCATCGCTGTAGTTTTGTAAGTGAAATGTTCTCCCATTCTTGCTTGATATAGGATTTCTCGGCATTGTCTTGCTGAAATAAGTCTTTCTTGAAAGATGTCATCTGGATGGCAGCAAATGTTGCTCCGAAACCTGCACTCACCTAAAGGATTATTAGGAACACCTGTTCAATTTCTCATTAATGCAATTATCTAATCAACCAATCACATGGCAGTTGCTTCAATGCATTTAGGGGTGTGGTCCTGGACTCTCCTGAACTCCAAACTGAATGTTAGAATGGGAAAGAAAGGCAATTATGAGCGTGGCATGGTTGTTGGTGCCAGACGGGCCGGTCAGAGTATTTCACAATTTGCTCAGTTACTGGGATTTTCACGCACAACCATTTCTAGGGTTTACAAAGAATGGTGTGAAAAGGGAAAAACATCCAGTATGTGGCAGTCCTGTGGGCGAAAATGAGTTGATGCTAGAGGTCAGAGGAGAATGGGCCGACTGATTCAAGCTGATAGAAGAGCAACTTTGACTGAAATAACCACTTGTTACAACCGAGGTATGCAGCAAAGCATTTGTGAAGCCACAACACGCACAACCTTGAGGCAGATGGGCTACAACAGCAGAAGACCACACCGGGTACCACTCATCTCCACTACAAATAGGAAAAAGAGGCTACAATTTGCACGAGCTCACCAAAATTGAACAGTTGAAGACTGGAAGAATGTTGCCTGGTCTGATGAGTCTCGACTTCTGTTGAGACATTCAGATGGTAGAGTCAGAATTTGGCGTAAACAGAATGAGAACATGGATCCATCATGCCTTGTTACCACTGTGCAGGCTGCTGGTGGTGGTGTAATGGTGTGGGGGATGTTTTCTTGGCACACTTTAGGCCCCTTAGTGCCAATTGGGCATCGTTTAAATGCCACGGCCTACCTGAGCATTGTTTCTGACCATGTCCATCCCTTTATGACCACCATGTACCCATCCTCTGAAGGCTACTTCCAGCAGGATAATGCACCATTTCACAAAGCTCGAATAATTTCAAATTGGTTTCTTGAACATGACAATGAGTTCACTGTACTGAAATGGCCCCTACAGTCACCAGATCTCAACCCAATAGAGCATCTTTGGGATGTGGTGGAACGGGAGCTTCGTGCCCTGGATGTGCATCCCACAAATCTCCATCAAATGCAAGATGCTATCCTATCAATATGGGCCAACATTTCTAAAGAATGCTTTCAGCACCTTGTTGAATCAATGCCACGTAGAATTAAGGCAGTTCTGAAGGCGAAAGGGGGTCAAACCCAGTATTAGTATGGTGTTCCTAATAATCCTTTAGGTGAGTGTATATCGTTCAGCATTAATGTTGCCTTCACAGATGTGCAAGTCACCCATGCCATGTGCACTAATGCACCTCTATACCATCACGGATGCTGGCTTTTGAACTGTGTGCTAAAAAACAAGCCAAATGGTCCCTCTCCTCTAGCCCAGAGGATGTGGCGTCCATGATTCCCAAAAATAATTTTGATTCGTCAGACCACAGGACAGTTTTCCACTTTGACTCAGTTTTCAGCTTTGTCCCTTGCATACAGAGATTTCTCCAGATTCTCTGAATCTTTTAATGATGTTATGTACCGTAGATGATGAGATCCCTAAACTCTTTGCAATTTTACGTTGAGAAAAGTTCTTCTTTAATTGTTGCACTATTTGCCTGCATAGTCTTTCACAGAGTGGTGAACTCTACATTTTACACAGCGTCCCACCTTTGTGAGAAATGGGATTGTAGTAGAATTCATACACAAAGCTTGCCTTGTCTTTAATGTTCTGTCTGTCATCATCACATCCCCAGTCATTCCACTGTAGCTCCCCGAGAAAAATGCCTTTCAGTCGGATGGACCCCAGCTGTACAATTGGCTTCTACGCCAGGACCAAGAAGGACTTTGAGACTCTGTGTGGCGATGTCAGTGAGGTGAGTTCATTTCATTTTGGGTAGGTTCCTTAGTTACCAACATACCAACAACAATATTTTATAACCCAATATCCCCCCCGCCCCACCTTTTCAGGCACTGTCATCTTCCAAAGAGAAGTATCCAATCTTTACCTTTGTGGAGGGTCAGGGGCCAGATTATGGATTGGCCTCTCAAAGCTCCTCCCACCTACACTCTGATACCTCCCCCAGCCCCGCCCACATCCTGCCCACAGGCAAGCTGAACAAGAGCAATAATCGAGGCAGCTTGGATGAATTTGTCTTCCTGTGAGTACTAGGCAGTGTTGACGAGGAACAGAATGTCCGGCAAGCGGGACACATCGGGGTGGTACTCTTGGAGCTTGTCCGTTAAGAAACCCTCGTTGTCATTCTCCTATTGCAAAGTATTTTCCTGCGGTGAACCATGAATTGGACTGTGCTAAATTGAACACCCTATCTGGCTACAAGGTGGGCTAAAGATTGAGTTCTAGAGTATTCACATAGATTCAGTATTTCTGATCATAGAGCTCCAAAGGACACATGCTTTCTGCTATATCACACACTGGAACTTTGTTTCTGTCCTATTCGAGGCGAGGCTTCAACTGAATGTCATTGGCGGTCTGTCTCAACAGAAGGTGGTATTATAATGTAGCACTGGGATTTACAGGCTGGGTCTTTTATTTTGCAAATGGAACCATGGGGCCAGTTTGAGACCTGCAATATGACAGAATGAACTCCGCCCTGTTCTCTGATATACATCTGCTGTACACCCCTGGGGTTTTATTTATAAGACTTATAGGCTGAGGTGTGTGTGTGGTTGTCTGCTGTAAAGATTGCCATGTGATCTGAAGCCGTCCACATGTTTTTGAACAGCGGTGATGCTCACACCCTCTCTAGGGACTGAACTCCTGACCTATTTGTTCTCTGCTGACCTCTCGCCCAGGAACGACGCTGCCCTACAAACGTCATGGCTATAGTATAACACTGAAATTACATGGCTGTAATCGTTTCCTGACTTTCCTACAGTAATACAGGTCCTTGGAAACCCGGCAAACACTGTTCACGCAACTGTTACCTGGGCCAGACATACTGGGTTCGTATAATATTCGATTTTGTTTCTAAGCACATTGAGTGTTGAGTGGGCCTGGCCTGAGGGTCAGGTGGGCAGCATTTGCTGAACTTGTGGGACTGTTCTGTTGGTTTGCATTTCGCCACACAAGCTCAGTCGGTCACAGATGTACCAGAGCTCTGGCCTAATATTAATACTGCAGTATAAAAGGTAATAGGATGCTGTTTTTAAACTCAGTATGTAGTTGAATGGGTGCCTCTTAGAAGAACTGTGTAAATGAGAATTGATGAATGCATGACATTAAAAAATATTTATTTTTACTTTCATGCAGCTATGATATGATTGTTAATGTAATTTTCTGGTTTGTTTTTGCCATCTGGTTTTTACAAAGGCAATTTTTTTGCCACTTGCACTATCATTTAAAATACCACTTGTTTAACACTGGAACTTGCATGCTGATGTTATCTTGATACTTTTTGTTCATTCCCAACCTCTGTTGGCTTTTATCTTATGGTTCAGCTAAAAGCCATACACACTGCACTACACATCTGAGATAAGTGTACCTATTTTTTTCTTAAGGCCACCAAAATTTAAGTTTTGATATTTTTGATATTTACTGCATTATTTGTGGAGACAAAATGAAATAAATCTTTCATTTGTAGGTTTTTATTAATTTACTTGAACCACTGGTTCATGTCAGGTAAAGATATTTCATAATATATGTTAAGTCTGAACTCTGATTAATTGGTAACCATTGGTATTCCTTGTCAGCCCATCTCTAGATTGTTAAATGTAAACGTTCATTTTGTTTACAAGTATTTAAATAATGTGTTTATAAGCTAACATTCTAAATACCTGAATTTCTGCAACTGATCAAAAACAATACAGAAATACAGAAATGTATTTCTGAAAACACAGAAATACATTTGAAATTCTGCACACCCCCAGACTTGTACTGAATGTGGATACGTGCGCATGTAACATTTTGATTCTTGTCAAAAACTTTTTTTTACACGTGACCAATTGAAGAGTCGTTTTTCAGAAATATTGGATTTTTCAACACTGAGGGCATAATCCATCAGTAAAGTAGTGAATACTTGGCTAACGTGCTGCTTGGTTGTGAAACTCCACGCTCACGAGTAAAGTTCATTAATATGCAACTCAACTGTAGATGCACTATAGATGAATGATTTCTCAAAAACGCCACTCATGTCACGAAGTTTATCTGCAATAAGCTGTCTGAAACCTCAGTGACACGCTTGTTTTAGATTTATCGCGCACATCCCCCTTCTTGCATAATGACTCCAGTGTGGTTTATCTTCAGGTGAATTATGTATCGCAGTCATGCTCACATGCAATGCAAGTTAGGTTTGCAAGAGACCTCTCTTTTTGTACTTTCCGCTGGTATAGCTTCTGCCATCGCTTTGTCATTGATCTTTAAAAACCCTTTTGGTCCGATTGATCAATTAGTTGTTGCACCCCTAGGACAAACTTTTTTTTTTTTGGCATCATATCTATGTAGAAAACCTTTTTTCATTATAAAGTAGGTCTAACTGTGTAAGGTAAGCTGTTTGAATGGAATAAACAAAACATCTATGCCATACTTTGTATCAAAACATATCTAAATGTGTTTATTGTACACGAGACAACTCATTCTTTGAAATACAATGTATTTTTCCATTAATATTCACTGGGAACCACAACACTATGCAAAGTTTACATTCATCATGGTGGAAATAATTTTCACTTTGTTCAGTAGTGGTGATTTTCATGCAAGTGTACCCTTTAAGCCCACCTGTATTTAAGTTTAACAGTAGGGACCATATGAAATGGAAAAATGTGAGTTATGTTTGAATGATCTAGCATGTTGCAGCAGTACACTAAGCTAGATCACTACATTGTTGATTGTGACATGGTGTAAGCGTGGTTGGTAAAAATGTATATTCAACATTCAAGTAAAATGGTAATATGTACATGAATAAGAGTATTAATCCTTTCAACTTTAGGTATGAGTACTTGCACAAAGAGAGAGCAAAAGATTTAGCAAAAATGTGTAGCACAACCAAATCTTAAATGTTAATTTGGCATAAAATAGTCACATGGATGTAATAAGCATATATATATATATATATCAGTAGAGCATTAAACATCAAATATCTTTGGTTTCAATCCAGAGATTAGTGGGATTAATAGGTATGTGATCTTAAAAGGTATGTGGGCTTAATAGGTAAGCTAATCCTTCTGTATTGAGTCATCACTATGTTGGCCATTAGGCATTAAAATTGCACTAATTCTGGGCAGTGGTAAAAATACAGTTGTTACATGTTGACCCCTTCCGAAAGTATTGAGACTCTTCTATTTCTGCACCTTTCCGAGTTAGACAAGATTTATAATTGTTTAGAATACAATACCCAATAATTACAAAACGAAAAAAGGTTGTTTTGTCAAATTATTGAAAATACATTGATATCTTGTGCATATTATGTAAATCCTTTGCCATGACGCTCAACATTGAGCCCACAGTATTTTCTGTGTCCTCTGATCATCCTTGGAACATCTTTAGAACTTGAAGTACACTTGCAGCAGATTCAAAAATGATGGCAAATGCTTTTTAATCGATTGTAAATTAAGTCTATAACACAACAGATTTCTGGACTAAGCCACTGATAAGTCTGAATACTTTCTGAAGCCACTCTAAGTGCTGTATTTAACTATAGGGAGAAGATGAGCATTTGCCTACAGAATGTCAATGGGCAGAAATAGCGAGGCAGATATCATATTGGCTAAAGTTTCGGGCTACTGGTTCAAATTGAATGTCCAAAAAGCTAAAAACCATATGTAGTGCCTTTGAGCAAAGCACTTAAGCCATCAAATCTCTCGTAAATTATGCTGCATAAGAGTTTCTGCTGAATGACAAAAATAGTACAATTTAATGCAAGTCACTGGTTGTATGTGCACATCTCCCTTGCCAGACTCCACAGCACCCCCACTGTGTATAGTGGTGGTGGTGGTGGTGAACATGCGTAATATTCGGTATAATGGGAAACACTAGACCGTGGGCTTGCTTTTGTTTTCATAGAACATTGCGGTGTTTGAGCTGGCAGACTGTCATCTAGAAAGGACGTGCACTGCTTTTGACCAGGGCCAGTAGGACGTTGGTGAAAGGTAGTGTGCTAACTTAAATATGGTGTCATTTTGGACAAAGCCATTGTATGCAACTGACATCTCCCTTTATAATTGCTCTGTTTTATCTTTGTACTTGTGTGTTAAAACATCATGAGGTTCACTTTTTTTTTTTTTCAACCAAGAATTGTCACATATAGAAAGTCTTACATTTGCTAATGAACACCAAGTGGCATTGATATGTGAAGGATTACTTTTTAAAATCTGCTGTATACAAGGTTATTAAAGTTGTAACTTTATGTTGTATTCATTGGCGGAACGTGAGACTGATTAATGATTGGTGAACTCTTGGCAGTATCTGTTTGGGGGTTGCCAGGTTGCTGGGCAGCAGGAACAAACTCCTGCAGAAGTACCATGCTTTGTTCCTAATATCATTAACTCCCTGCACTCAACCTACTCTTGAAATCTTGTGAAGACTGAATAATTGTACTAGTAAATACTGGTAATATAATTACCAAGTAGCCTATATTACTGTAATAATTGATACATGTATCTTTACATTCAGGTTGAGATTAGTAACTTCATGAAATTTAAAATATTCTTCAGATTCTGCTACATAAACATAGCAGCAGTGAAGCGGGAATAGACAACTTCAATATGTAGACGCGTCAAATATACATGATGTTAATGTTGTCTAGCATACCGTACATACAAGTCTCCGCTGCACCGAGACGCATGCGCCATTGTCTGAGGCAGTCGGTCATGATCACCGCGGCGGTAAGGAGGGGGCGCTCGAGCCACGTCGTTGAATCAAATCAACGCTTCAAGAGCGCTCGGCTGTTTACAGAAGATCTGGGTTGAGTATATTGATTAGTACTGTCGTAACGTCTCTTAATAAAACCAAATTCAGGACAACGAGCCACCGGCGAGCCTTGAATTTATCACGGGTAAGTCCGACAGTGACAGAATCACAGACAGTCCGCCATTCCCCTTTTTATAGAAGACTCCCCGTATTCTCTGTATGCGAGGTGTTGGAATTCATAATGATCATGCATATCCTACCTCGAGTTCAAGTTCAGGCGATAGGCCAACGTAAAGAAACTGTTATCGGGGTGCTATGCAACGGGAGACTGCGTGCCGCGAGGGGTTTTTGGTGCAACGCAGGGTGTGAGTAACAGCTACACAGAAAGAATGCATAGTGATGCTTGGTGTCATGCAGTCCGCGGCTTAGTATCGATAGATGGATAATCAATAGATGGAATTCTTCGTATATTTCTGTGATACTTATAACCTCGTAATTCTTGCATTCATAATTGTTGGTTCATGACCGTACCAATTTAGGCCCAATCAACCCATTAAGAGAAAGTTTCGGATGGCCCATGCGATAATTTATATAATATTACATATATATTTATGACTCAGTTGGTTTGAATCCTGAATGCTGATTGGTTGATAGCCATGCGCGACGCATTGTGCCAAAAAAAAGCTCTTAGCGGTAGTATTGGTGACATACCACACCTCACTCCTTATTACCTGAGTAATATATATGCATACATTCACACTTAATGATTGATACGGGACAATCAAATTACTGATTGCATGTAGATGTATGCTCCATTCATCCATCCATCCAATTGCTGGAGGTCTTTTCTCCCACCCAATCCAGGATGTCCACTCCAGACCCTTCCATGGGTGGCACCCCTCGACCAGGCCCTTCCCCAGGCCCAGGGCCCTCTCCTGGGGCGATGCTAGGCCCCAGCCCCGGTCCTTCTCCAGGGGGGTCCTCTCACAGCATGATGGGACCTGCCCCAGGGCCTCCTACGTCGGGTCTCCCCCTGCCTCAGCCTGGTCCTTCTGGATACTCCCAGGAGAACATGCATGCTCTGCACAAAGTAAGCCACTGTAGACAGCCAGAGGGACACTTCAAAACCAGAACAGTGGCAAATTCTCACATTGTGTGGACAATAAGATACATTAAAGTTATTCTACACTATTTACATTTTATGCTCGCTATATCATCTGATAAAGATGATCTGAAATATTTCCCTGTGAAAACAATACTAAAACGACCTTGGGATACAATTCACCCATTTGTCAACTCTGTTCAAACTCTGTTATTGTGTAGACTTCACCTTTATACCAACATGCGTCTTATGTCTTAATCTTGTCAGTTTATACCTGTACCGTTGAATTAAAACCAGTTAACAATGAGTCTTTAAGTTGGTTTCATTGGTCTGAAATTATGGACAGAATCAGTACCTGGACACAGTCCGGACACGTTTCCTCCAGGCATAAATATGGTACCTATATCTCTGCAGCCACTGGAAAGCCTGGAGCGGACTAGCATGGAGCGGACTGGATTAGAGAGGACTGGATTAGAGAGGACCGGCATGGAGAGGACTGGATTGGAGAGGACCGGCATGGAGAGGACTGGCATGCATGAAAAGGGCATGAGTGACGATTCACGCTTTGTCCAGATGAAGGGCATGTCCATGAGGCAGGGGGGTCACACTGGTATGGGTCCCCCACCCAGCCCCATGGACCAGCACTCTCAAGGTAGACACACACACACACACAGTCTCTCCGGGGGCCTGTTGTGTTCTGAAAGAACGGTATCGTATAGATTAGATATGTGGTAGTCGTCTGTGGCCGAATTGGGTTTTGTTCAGATCTATTCATTACATTTCTATCTGCAACTTTTCACCTCAAATAATACCTTTCTCTTCCTGCTCCCCTCCTACAGGCTACCACTCCCCATTAGGTGGCTCTGACCACTCCAGCCCGGTCCCGTCCAACGGGCCCCCGTCTGCCCCCCTGCAACCCTCCGGCAGCGGCCCTGGTTCTGGCCCGAACTCTTCGGACAATTCCACCGGTGATCCCCAAACCCTGGCAGGCCAGCAGAACCGAGCCGGCGGGGTGCAGCAAAGTGGCTCGGGGCCTCACGGTTTGAGCCCAGGCCCAACCACACCTGGCCCATCGGGTGGAGGCCCCACTCCCTTCAACCAGAACCAGCTACACCAGCTGAGGGCACAGATCATGGCCTACAAGGCACGTACCGGTCTAATGATGATTTAGTGTGTTGTAGGCCGCGGCCCCGGAGTCTTTACGTTCTACTGCCTTTCAATGGTTTCAAGGTGAATCTTTTGAAAAATACTTTTAATTTGACTAATGGACGTATTTCCCTTGGAGATGTAAATTCAAGGTGGCAGAAGGGGATGACTGTGCGCATTACATTTCAGTCGTTTAACAGACACTTATACCGAGTGACTTTCAGTCGGCTCACTCACCTTAAGAGAGTTTAGTGGCAAAACCAGACAATTCTACACCTTACTGACGGAAGGAGCTGTCCCCAAAGGTCTTTGCCAGACAAAAGAGAGAGTGCGGTAATGCCGCTTAAATGAATTTTCATTTAATTTAACGTTTCACAACAGCAGGGTGGAGAGTCAAATAGGCGTACGTCGTTCGCGTTAAAGTAACGTCCGTTAACGTCTGGACGTGATCCGTTTTTAAACTGTAGATGCTGGCCCGGGGGCAGCCCCTGCCGGACCATCTCCAGATGGCTGTCCAGGGGAAGAGGCCCATTGGATGCAGCCCTGGGATGCAGGGTCAGGGAGGACCGGGGCAGCCCATGTCAAGCCTGGCCCCCGGGGGTCCTGGAGCTGTGGGGCCCGGAGGGGCAGGCCAGGGGCCCGGTGGAGGCCCGGGGGGACCGATGCCCCAGGGCTACAGCAGAGCTCACGGTGAGGGCGTGTGCAGTGGAATGTGACTCTCTGGGATTTCACTGGATTACACTGGCTAGTGGAGATGTGAACATTGCACAGGAAAGAGGAAAGCCACATACTGATCAGCCAGTTGGTCAGCGCCTGCATGCCGTGGGAATTAGCAAGGTTGAAGAATTCTGTTGTTATTCTGATCAAGCTGAATTGAAATGACAGTATAGGGGCTGCTACACCGTAGCTGTATTTCTCTTGTCTGATTGGTGTCTGACGGATGTAACGTTCACCTTTCTACATACTGAAGTATCACTGAAACGTTTTTGCAGGGATGATGGGACCCAACATGCCTCCGCCAGGGCCCTCCGGTCCAACAGGACTGCAGGGGCAGAACCTCAACGGCCCTCCCAAGCCCTGGCCTGAAGGTAAACGAGACCAGACGTATTTCCGTTAGGGCCTATGAGGTTGGGTTTACTTTCACTCACATAGCTGTGACTCTGTGACCTGGCTCAGTCATTTACCTTCGCCCGTTTCTTTCTTTCTTCCCAGGTCCAATGGTGAACGCTGCCGCCCCCTCCAACGCCCCCCAGAAACTGATCCCTCCCCAGCCGACGGGACGTCCCTCGCCCGCTCCCCCCTCAGTACCCCCTGCGGCCAGCCCGGTCATGCCCCCCCAGACCCAGTCCCCCGGGCAGCCGGTCCAGCCTCAGCCCATATTGCCCCACCATGCCAAGCAGAACCGCATCACGCCCATCCAGAAACCACACGGCCTCGACCCGGTGGAGATACTGCAGGAGAGGGAGTACAGGTAACATACTGAGTTCTGACCCTTGACCCCTAACCCCCAAGGAGCAGTCTGAGGTTGAGTCGCTCTTCAGATGAAGGTCCTGCTCTAGATGCGTTTATAAATGCAGATTGTTTCACGATGCTGCCAGCTTTCTCCCAATTCTATCTGTCTCGCTATCTGACCTTCTCCGCTATCCGACCTTCTCTCTCTATTCCTCTCGCTCGGTCTGCGTCTCTCTTCCACGACGTGTCTGTGGCATGTCCAGACTTCAAGCTCGCATCACCCACCGCATAGCGGAGTTGGAGAACCTCCCGGGCTCTCTGGCTGGAGACCTCAGGACCAAAGCCACTATTGAACTCAAGGCCCTCCGGCTGCTCAACTTCCAGAGACAGGTACTTCAATGTCCTCCTCAAGCGGGGGACCCCACCCTCCCCAACACAAATCCACATCCGGGTTTATCTGAGTACCATGTCCACACAAGGCCGTAGACCCGTTCAGCGTGCCTTCACCGCCGTCTCTCTGTACAGCTGCGTCAGGAGGTGGTGGTGTGCATGCGCCGGGACACGTCCCTGGAGACCGCTCTGGACGCCAAGGCCTACAAGCGCAGCAAGCGCCAGTCCCTCCGGGAGGCCCGCATCACGGAGAAACTGGAGAAACAGCAGAAGATCGAACAGGAGCGCAAGCGGCGTCAGAAGCATCAGGTACCCCACGACGCTTACATGCACGAGTGCTACCGGGGGATACGTGCGTCCTTCCCATATTCAGCCTCTCTGGCGACCCGTGTCATTAGTCAGTGTGTGCTGGTTCTCCTTAATTGGTGATTATTTAACTTCTGAATACGTCACGTTCACCAGCAGTTAAGTTGTAAATTTTTTGGATCATTAATTACCTCTTAATTTTTATTCTCTGTACTAACTATAATGTACTCTGTGATATTCTGTTGCATTTTGTTCTCTCCTGATCTGTAAACTTCTATTCGATTGAGATGTCTGTTCTCCTCTCCTCTCTCCAGGAGTATCTGAGCATTATCCTTGCCCATGCCAAAGACTTTAAGGAGTACCATCGCTCCATCACGGCCAAGATCCAGAAGGCCACCAAAGCCGTGGCCACGTACCACGCCAACACGGAGCGCGAGCAGAAGAAGGAGAATGAGCGCATCGAGAAGGAGAGAATGAGGAGACTGATGGTGAGGAGAATCACAAACACTGACGGGCAGGAGAAGATCTCTATCACACACACACACACACACACGTTTGTTCAACTACCACGTTGTGTCCCTACAATGTTAAATTGTCCATGTCTTCCAATTTCTGGTCCTCACGAGTGTTATAAATCCAGTACACACTCATTCCTCTTCACACTTAGCCACGACGCCCATTTACCGCACACACCTGTTCAACTCACATTAACATGCGGGTGCCTGAACCTCCCCACATCCCTCCAGGCCGAGGACGAGGAGGGCTACCGCAAACTGATCGACCAGAAGAAGGACAAGCGGCTGGCCTACCTGCTCCAGCAGACGGACGAGTACGTGGCCAACCTCACCGAACTCGTCCGGGCACACAAGCTGGTGCAAGCCCTGAAAGAGAAGAAGAAAAAGAAGAAGAAGAAGGTAAGGGGGTGGGGGTGGGGGGGTCTAAAATGGAGAATAGTCAAATACACACATCTGCTGATTTCAGGCGCTGGACGCAACGTGAGAAAAGATTGACAGCTGACCCGTTTACAGTCCAGCTGGCGTCTCCTGGGGGCCACGTGTGCAGCGGCCTCGGTCCGCTGCGGTGGGCGTCGGCCGCTGTAGGGAGCTCATAGGGTCGGCGTGGCGATGTGTTTGTGGGCATGGTTAACGCACTGACGTGTGGATGACTTCCTTACAGAAACTGGAGAACGCTGAGGGTCAGACACCCGTTCTGGGGCCGGACGGCGAGGTAAGAGGAAAGAACATCACTTTTAAAAATGTTCCCACGAACACATATGGGCGGTTGGGCTACCAGTAACCTTCGGTCAGACACGAGCCAGGCAGGTTTTAATATCGTCAGTTCTTTCTTCCTTGTCTTTGTAAGCATCAGTGGACAGTTTGTGTCTAACCTCATGACAGTTTTCATCATCAGTGTGTGTAGACTCTTGAGGACTGTAGACAAATGTGTGAAGTCACAGACAACTAGACTAAAACCCCCAAGTCACTCAGTGTTGACTCCATGTCCCCCGCCCCCCACAACCAGCCTCTAGATGAGACGTCCCAGATGAGTGACCTGCCAGTGAAGGTCATCCACGTGGACAGTGGTAACATCCTGACGGGGGTGGATGCTCCTAAAGCCGGACAGCTGGACACATGGTTGGAGATGAACCCTGGGTACGAGGTGGCCCCCCGCTCCGACAGTGAGGACAGTGGATCAGAAGAGGAGGAAGTGGGTTTGGTTTTGGGTTTCAGGTTCTCATCTTTGTTGCTGGCGTTTTGGTTTTGGCGTGTCGTTTCATGTTTCTTTTCTTTGGCTTTACCGTCTTTGGACGCCTCTTCACAACTCATGACCCTGTCCTACCATGAGATGTTCTCAAAAAACAGTCCAAAAACAAAAAAGCTATCTCCTCCACCCTAAAGAAAGACTAGCGAATGTGTTGATGTTAGTTCATGAAGGCATTCTGCTTTCCCCACCCTTGCTTGGTCTTGTTAGGTTTCCCCTTCCTGTACTACTGGACAGTGGTCAAGATGGTCAAGAACGGATCCTGAATATGTAGTTCAGTTGGTGTTCGTGTAATAAAAAATATGATATTTTACACATACACTACTTTTCAGTTTGTCAACAAAACTTGGGACCACTGTCCACCCAGTATTCATCCAAGAAATGTAGCTTAATCAGGCATTCCATTGAGGTTCAGTTATCTGAGAATATTGTGAGCCATGTACGCTTCTGTTAGTTTAAGCTGTATTTTGGACCAGTTTGCTGTTTATTACCCATTCTCATACTGACTGTGACGCTTACAGTTGAGCTCACTGGCATCATTCTTACACCGACGTTCTTGCTACTTGTTAGACTAGAGGTGTATAGTTGGTGAAATAGAGAAAATGAAAGGCCTCAGGCAGCTTCCCTGAGGGGCGCCGCTCCGTACATCTCTGACATTCAAGAAGCTTCCATTGAAGAACCCTCTCTGAGTTCTCTAGTTTAAGTAGTCTTACATTGATGTGTAATGTACAGGTGATGTAACACTACAAGTTGAGCAGGGCCATACAAAGTGTTTTCAAGAACTATTTATGATCCAACATTCAAAGGGTGACTAAAATTCTAAATAATCATATCATCTTACTGCCAACTTATTTAGCCTGTCAAAAATTGCTTTACAATTTTTAGGTAGCGGAATTATGGCAAATAAATTCAGCGGTACAGTCTGTTGCCATTCTTAAGAATGGCCCATAGTTTGGTTGCCTATAGTGAGTGGCTTATCAGTATCTATGGACCGCAGTAGAGTTTCTACCGTTCCCCCGCTTACTTGCCCAAATTTAAAACACCAATTGTTTTTTTTCATTATTAGCTTTTCTATACAGAAATACAATGGTTCACCGCTCAGTTTTGTTATTTCACTTGTGTTTTTGCATTTTACCAGTTTAATTGTCATCGAAATTATTGGCAATTTGAAAATAAGTTAATCTTCAGTTTTAATGAATGATAATATAATGACAATCCATAACTCACCCACCACTGTTTTTTGTTTAACCTCCTCTCATCTAGCGCTTAGCGTCTTGTTGAATTGCTAGTGACTAGAGGCCAGCTGATTGTCAGTGTCTCGCCCACCCTATCAGGAGGAGGAGGAAGAGCCACCGCCGGCGGTGCCTCCAGGAGTTGTCCTCCCAGGGTTGGTGGGGTTGGAGGAGAAGAAGAAGAAGATACCAGACCCAGACTGCGAAGACGTTTCAGAGGTGGACGTACGACACATCATAGAGTGAGCACACTACGCCTGCCTAGCGATTCTCTCTCTTTCTCCTGAAGTGGGCACTCCTTCACACACATTTAAACAATCCGACTGGAATTACCTCTTAAAGACTCAGAGTTGAAAGGGCCACTTGTTTTCATTGACACATTTTCATTGAGGAATGAAGGGAATCTGATTGGCCTGTTGTGTTCCCTCCCCCAGGCACGCCAAACAGGACGTGGATGATGAGTACAACAGTGCAGAGGCGGCGTTCGCCCGCGGCCTGCAGTCCTACTATGCCGTGGCCCACGCCGTCACGGAGAGAGTGGAGAAACAGTCCTCTATTCTCATCAACGGACAGCTCAAACAGTACCAGGTAAAGTAGCGCGGACTGAAGGCTTACCACGCCCGAGTACCCGATTTCAAGTCAATATTTTTCAGGGATTTATGCGTCATTCATGCGGATAGTGTGGAAAGACAGAGGGGTTGTTGTTTTACGGGACGGATTCTGAACCCAGCTGCAGCTGAATGTATATGTACCGGAGGCAGCGGCTCAGACTGCTGGATCACCCTGAACCACAGAATCACCCTGAACCACAGAAACACCCTCAAACACAGTATCACCCTGAAACACAGAATCACCCTGAACCACAGAATCACCCTGAACCACAGATTCACCCTGAATCACAGATTCACCCTGAATCACAGATTCACCCTGAACCACAGAATCACCCTGAACCACAGAACCACAGAATCACCCTGAACCACAGAATCACCCTGAACCACAGAATCACCCTGAACCACAGAATCACCCTGAACCACAGAATCACCCTGAACCACAGAATCACCCTGAACCACAGAAACACCCTGAACCACAGAATCACCCTGAACCACAGAATCCCCCTTACGTCATTCAGAGATCCAGCCCGTTCATAACCATGAGTTCTGCCTGACTAAAACGTTGCTTCTGTTTCCCTATTCTGGATCCCTAGTCGTATCCTGTCTTAATACCCCCCCACCTCGTCCTGCATCTCCTTCCTTTTTCTTGTCTCTCCTCTCTTTTCCTCCGCTTATCGTTATTGCTTGCCTTACTCGGTCACTCCCTGCTTCTTTCCCTCCCCCCATCCTCCCTCCCTGTCCATCTCCCCTCCTCTCTCCCCTCAGATCAAAGGTCTGGAGTGGCTGGTGTCTCTGTACAACAACAATCTGAACGGTATCCTGGCTGATGAGATGGGGCTGGGGAAGACCATCCAGACCATCGCCCTCATCACCTACCTGATGGAGAACAAACGGGTCAACGGGCCTTTCCTCATCATAGTACCGCTCTCGTGAGTGCTGTACCACTCCGCCACGCTCAGAGAACCATGGCTCCAATTACAATTCAGCTTTAAAGCTACATTCTGGGATTTGATGAGCCCAAATGAAACGTTGGCCCCGTCATCATTTCTGGGTGTAGAGAGAGACCTTTTAAAAATGACTTTAAACAACCGTCGGCTTCCAAAATCCCAGACTGAAGCTTTGATTGTAACTGCATTCATAGTGCGCTTGATGTGATGGTCCTATATGATGGGGGTACAGTACCATACAGGAAGGGTACAATGATCAGATAGAGTTAAAGGGTGGGGGGTGGTACCGGGGGGTGGGGCTGGGTGGAGGGGCGGGTCTTAGGGGATAGAGAAAGGAGGTTGTGGTGGGCGGGGTTAAAGGTAGGTTTGGTAATGTGCCGGTTGTTTGCATAGGTAAGTTTGGCCCCTCTTCTCTGTCTTTTGTCGTTGACAGAACTCTCTCTAACTGGGTGTATGAGTTTGACAAGTGGGCTCCGACAGTGGTCAAAGTCTCCTACAAGGTGAGCCACTGCATGTGCGCCTCGGACATTTGGCTGCACCTAAATCCTATTTAGTCACTTGCAGTAAGCCATTGAAATGTCACGCCCCTTTCACGTCGCTGCGTGTTACATCTGTTCTGGTGGTTGGATACAGGCCGTGCTTGTTCTCCACACAGGGTTCTCCGCAGGCTCGCAGGGCCTTTGTCCCCCAGCTGCGCAGTGGCAAGTTCAATGTGCTTCTCACTACCTACGAGTACATCATCAAGGATAAACAGGTGTTAGCCAAGGTAACACACACACACGCACACACACCACTCACACAACCACACACACTGGCACGATTTGGATAAGATATTGACTCACTGTTTCTGGGCCAAATATTGCAATAGACTGAAATGTTGATGAGTCAGTATCCTCATTTCACCTACCAGCATTATCTGAAAGGGTTTCTTTTGGGTTATTTTAGCATGTGTTTTTTCCAGAGGGATTTTCAGGTCCACTTCAAATGAGGCCTGTGTTTCCTGTTGACTTACACCACTTTTGGCTTTTTGGTAACTGTCTATATATCAATTGGACAAGTTGACTTTATCAATATGCAATGGACACTTTTTTTTTTTAATGGAGTGAATTGATGCAAATATGCAGTGAGGGAGATGCATCCCGGTTTAAACCATTGTCATACCTGGGTCAAAACAGTATTCAGACTTGTGTTTAAACAGCATTCAAACCTGAGTTCACTCAGTATTCAGACCTGGTTGTGAATAGCACTCTTTGTCTCCCTGACCCCCCCCCCCCCACACACACACTCAGATCCGATGGAAGTACATGATAGTGGATGAGGGTCACCGGATGAAGAACCACCACTGTAAGCTGACCCAGGTGCTGAACACACACTACCTGGCCCCCCGCAGGGTGCTCTTGACCGGGACACCCCTCCAGAACAAGCTCCCGGAGTTATGGGCCCTGCTCAACTTCCTTCTGCCCACCATCTTTAAGAGCTGCAGTACCTTCGAGCAGTGGTTCAACGCCCCCTTTGCCATGACTGGAGAGAAGGTGACAGTTTTTTTTTTATCTCGGAGATGGAGAAACTAAAAAGTGTCAACTTGCAGAGTAGTTAATAACATGCATATAAATGCTTACATGTTTGCTAAGCTTGGCTTTGTGACTTTCCCAGTTTTACACAGTCCTGTGTAGTCAAAGTACGGTGAATGATTCTGTCCTCTGTTGTCTCCAGGTGGACCTGAATGAGGAAGAGACCATCCTGATTATCCGTCGTCTCCACAAGGTGCTCCGCCCCTTCCTGTTGCGGAGGCTTAAGAAGGAAGTGGAGGCTCAGCTCCCTGAGAAGGTACCTTATTGTCTTTCCATCTCAACATCTCCGCCTCATCAAACACATACAGTTTAAAGACAATGCTGTTCGCCATCATTTGTCCCCATACTTTCCTGTTATCGGTGCCCGTCGGGGTTTTTGTCATGTGTTCATAGAACATTTCCTCTCCCTGAGATTGATTATTATTGATCTTTTGTTGGGTGTCCTCAGTCTCTCCCTCCCCTCCAGGTGGAGTATGTGATAACGTATCTCTCCTCCCATCCAGGTGGCGTATGTGATAACGTATCTCTCCTCCCATCCAGGTGGAGTATGTGATGAAGTGTCTCTCCCCTCCAGGTGGAGTATGTGATAACGTATCTCTCCTCCCATCCAGGTGGAGTATGTGATGAAGTGTCTCTCCCCTCCAGGTGGAGTATGTGATAACGTATCTCTCCTCCCCTCCAGGTGGAGTATGTGATAACGTATCTCTCCTCCCATCCAGGTGGAGTATGTGACAACGTATCTCTCCTCCCCTCCAGGTGGAGTATGTGATAAAGTGTCTCTACCCCCCAGGTGGAGTATGTGACAACGTATCTCTCCTCCCCTCCAGGTGGAGTATGTGATAAAGTGTCTCTCCCCTCCAGGTGGAGTATGTGATAACGTATCTCTCCTCCCCTCCTGGTGGAGTATGATATGAAGTGTCTCTCCCCTCCAGGTGGAGTATGTGATAACGTATCTCTCCTCCCCTCCAGGTGGAGTATGATATGAAGTGTCTCTCCCCTCCTTGTGGAGTATGTGATAAGGTGTCTCTCCCCTCCAGGTGGAGTATGTGATAACTTATCTCTCCTCCCCTCCAGGTGGAGTATGTGATAAGGTGTCTCTCCCCTCCAGGTGGAGTATGTGATAACGTATCTCTCCTCCCCTCCAGGTGGAGTATGTGATAACGTATCTCTCCTCCCCTCCAGGTGGAGTATGTGATAAGGTGTCTCTCCCCTCCAGGTGGAGTATGTGATAAGGTGTCTCTCCCCTCCAGGTGGAGTATGTGATAACTTATCTCTCCTCCCCTCCAGGTGGAGTATGTGATAAAGTGTCTCTCCCCTCCAGGTGGAGTATGTGATAACGTATCTCTCCTCCCCTCCAGGTGGAGTATGTGATAACGTATCTCTCCTCCCCTCCAGGTGGAGTATGTGATAACGTATCTCTCCTCCCCTCCAGGTGGAGTATGTGATAACGTATATCTCTCCTCCCCTCCAGGTGGAGTATGTGATAACGTATCTCTCCTCCCCTCCAGGTGGAGTACGTGATAAAGTGTGACATGTCAGCTCTCCAGAGGGTCTTGTACAGACACATGCAGGCCAAGGGAGTCCTTCTGACAGACGGCTCGGAGAAGGACAAGAAGGTGAATCCCATGAAGACATGTCGATTTTTAAAAGCCAACAATCAAATAAAGCACGCGTAAAGAATACAGTTGAAATGTGAGATGTGAAATGTACTCCTTTAATGTGTGTCTCTTTCAGGGTAAAGGAGGAACCAAGACACTGATGAACACCATCATGCAGCTGAGGAAGATCTGTAACCATCCATACATGTTCCAGCAGATAGAGGTGGAACACACACACACACACATAAATACACATGCTCAAAAAGAGATACATACAGACACATACACAGACGTAGAGACACACACACATACATAAATACACATGCTCACAAAGAGATACACACAGACATAGACACACACACCTATAGAGACACACACACATGGACACACATAAACACAAACACACATACCGATAGAGGTGTGTTCAATGAGATGAACATTAAACTTTCTGTTGATTGACTAACCACATAATATATATCTGAATTAACTTTCTGTTGATTGACTAATCACAACATATATATATCTGGATTAACTTTCTGTTGATTGACTAATCACAACATATATATCTGAATTAACTTCCTATTGATTGACTAATCACAACATATATATCTGGATTGTGACTTTGCTGGCAGGAATCCTTCTCTGAGCATTTAGGATTTTCCGGAGGGATAGTGAGCGGGTGAGTACGTCATTCAGTTGACAGAAGGGTTTCCACGACAACGACCACAGACCTGCCTTTAATGTTTTCCTCTGGTATGGTGCCATGTCTGCCTCCTAGTCTGGACTTGTACAGAGCCTCGGGGAAGTTTGAGGTCTTGGACCGCATCCTGCCCAAGCTGAGAGCCAGCAACCACAAAGTGCTGCTCTTCTGTCAGATGACTTCACTCATGACCATCATGGAGGATTACTTCGCCTACCGCAACTTCAAGCACCTTCGCCTGGATGGTACTTTGTGTGTGCACGTTTGCGTGCGTGCGTGCGTGTGTGTGTATGTGTGCGTGTGCGTGCCTAGGTATCAGAATGTCCAAAACTTATGTCCATAATATGATAAAAACGTATGGTTCCAAAAGAGCAAATCATTTCTGTTGCTGTACTGTATCTCCCCCCCTCCCTCCCCCCTCCCTCCCCCCTTCATCCCTCCCTCCTTCCAGGTACCACCAAAGCCGAGGACAGGGGGATGTTGCTGAAGGCGTTTAACGACCCGGCGTCCCAGTACTTCATCTTCCTGCTCAGCACCAGGGCGGGGGGTTTGGGCCTGAACCTGCAGTCAGCTGACACAGTCATCATCTTCGACTCTGACTGGAACCCTCATCAGGTACGGGGAGAAACACACACACACACACACACAAAAGCCAGGGGCGTCAGCCTTAACCTACAGTCCGTCTTGGACTCCGATTGGAACACTTGTCAGGTAGACCCGGAGTGTCATGGCCTAACATGGCAGGATAGCCCACTAAACTGGCCGTCCCCCCACCCCCCCCCCCCCCCCACACTCCTCTCCTCCACAGGACCTGCAGGCCCAGGACCGTGCCCACCGCATCGGCCAGCAGAACGAGGTCCGCGTGCTGCGCCTCTGCACCGTCAACAGCGTGGAGGAGAAGATCCTGGCGGCGGCCAAGTACAAACTCAACGTGGACCAGAAGGTCATCCAGGCCGGCATGTTCGACCAAAAGTCGTCCAGCCACGAGCGCCGGGCTTTCCTGCAGGCTATTTTGGAGCACGAGGAGCAGGACGAGGTCGGGGCCACGGGGGGGGTGTGGAAATCTGGGGGGGCTTGGGTGGGTGTGACCGGAAGCACCCATCGCCCCTCCTCCGCCACACCTCTCTCTCTCTGTCTTTGGTTTTCCTTCCCTTCCACGCCCTCACATCGCCGCCTCCTCCAACTTTTCCTCATTGGTTTTTGATCGCTCTTTTCGTCATGGTTTCACATTGTTTCTCGCCCTCCATCTTCTCCTCTTTCTCATTGTTATTCTCCCTCTCTCGCATATTTCTTTCCTCTTAGGTCGACAGAAAATAAACACATGATGGAATCATTCTATACTTCTTTGGCATCCAAATGCTGTCTTGAATGCTTTTCAGGCTCTGTCCGTTTATGTTGAAGTAGGTTGACCACTTTGTTTGGGATATCACGTAGCCTTTGGGCTGACGGCCGGTCCCAGATCAGTACTGTGATCGTTGGATCTGGGATCGGTCTCGCCCCACTCACGTCCAACTGTTTGCTGTGTGTCCATCGATGTGTGTTCGACGGGTCAGGAGGAGGACGAGGTGCCTGACGACGAGACCGTCAACCAGATGATCGCCCGGAGCGAGGAAGAGTTTGACCAATTCATGGTACGTGTTGGTCCAGTCAGCCAACCCCCTTCACAGAACACCAGCCGCTGTCAGGAAGTTTAACCGTATGTTCTGGATTCAGGCCCCGCCCCCCCCAGGTGGGTGTGTCCTTCAAACAGCCTGCCCCCCTTCTCTCCCTCAGCGTATGGACCTGGACAGGCGGCGTGAAGACGCCCGTAACCCCCGCCGGAAGCCCCGCCTAATGGAGGAGGACGAGTTGCCCACCTGGATCATGAAAGACGACGCAGAGGTGGAGAGGCTGACCTGCGAGGAGGAGGAGGAGAAGATGTTTGGGAGGGGGTCTCGCCAGCGCAAGGAGGTGGACTACAGCGATTCGCTCACTGAGAAGCAGTGGCTTAAGGTCAGGGGTTAAAGGGGAGGCCATAGTGGGGTTGGTTGTTTTGTTGCTTGTATTGGAATTGGCCAGTTCTTTATTATGCCAACTGCAGTCTGTACCAGATTACATATCAACCACTAGATTACATATCAACCACTAGATTACATATCAACCACTAGATTACATATCAACCACTAGAGCAAATGTCAATTACTAGAGCAGAATAATCTATCAGTTTACCAACTGTGATTGCTCTCCCTCCCTTCTCTCTCTCGCTGTCTCCCTCCTATATCTCTCCCTCCCCCCATCATCCCCTCTCCCCCCATAACCTCTCTCCAGGCCATAGAGGAAGGAACATTAGAAGAGATCGAAGAGGAAGTGCGTCACAAGAAGACGACCCGGAAGCGAAAGCGTGACCGTGATGACCTCCCTGGCCCCTCGTCAGGGGGCACCCGAAGTCGGGACGAGGACGGTAAAAGACAGAAGAAGAGGGGTCGCCCCCCCGCTGAGAAACTGTCCCCGAACCCCCCCGCCCTCACCAAGAAGATGAAAAAGATTGTGGACGCTGTCATCAAGTACAAAGACAGGTGAGCCTGGCTCTAGTATATACCCATAAACCTGCATATGCTTTTTTATCTAACCATTTAAATTAGTTAAAAACAATTCATGAGGCACTCAGTTGCAAGATAACATAAAAAAAAATACAATTTCTTTGAAATAACATTTCATTAAATACAGTGGGACCCATGTACAGGTAGACCTAAAGGATCAATGAATGTTCAGAGAGGTGTTTTAATTTTTTTTTGAATAAGCACCTATTTACTGCTCTCTGAATCACTGTGTAACTGCTGGTCTGCTGCGTGTCTCCGGGAATGCCTTTCACAGCAGCAACGGTCGTCAGCTTAGCGAGGTCTTCATCCAGCTTCCGTCACGCAAGGAGCTGCCGGAATACTACGAGCTCATCCGTAAACCTGTCGACTTCAGGAAGATCAAGGTACTGACCCTCGGCACCAAGCGTGCCGCACAAGCCCTGAAAAGTGAAGCCAAAACGTCTCGATCGCCCCCTGGTGAGTGGTCCCAGTATAGGTCATAAACCCCGCCCTCCCCATGTTATTCAATGGGACGCGAGACCAACTAAACAATTAAATTACCCTTCAATTATATTTTTTCCGAAGCTGGTTTCTGTCATTTACTGTAGTTTGTATCACGCTAATGTAAATTCAAGAGTTTGTTTTTAAAATAAGTTGGTTTTTAGTTAGTTAT
The DNA here is from genome assembly GCF_011004845.1 of Esox lucius. Lineage (NCBI taxonomy): Eukaryota > Metazoa > Chordata > Actinopteri > Esociformes > Esocidae > Esox > Esox lucius. The sequence continues at coordinate 11,210,359 of NC_047577.1, forward strand.
TTAATGCTCTAAAAACGGTGGTGTGACGTCGTGATTCACAGCTTTGATTGACAGCTATCTGAGCCAAGGAGCCACTGAAGCGCCATCCTCCTTCGGAGGACTGAGGAGATTGGAGCTTTACATTTAATCTCTAAATTTCTATAATTGATATAATTTCACACGGACATAATGGGTTGTTCTGCAGTACATTGTGCTAACCGATCTGGCATTTCCAATCGATCTTTGAATTTTTTTCGGTAAGTTAAATTTATAAGCTATTTAATTAGTAAATAAATGTAATGGGCTAGCTAACGTTAGCTAAAAGACAACAAGCCTCGTTAATAGCCATGTTAATAGCTAGCAGGGGATTGTTGGCTAGAAGTTACCAATTCTTTTTGTATTAGGCCTATTCTAAATTAAGGTTAAACATGATGTAAGTTAGGCTATAACATATCGTCTAGGTTTAACAAGCAAAGGTTGTACTGTACTTGGACTTGCGATTGATTACGGTATGCGCATTCTGCGAGGGAGAGTGAGGGCGGGGCACAGGGGAGGGGCCGTTGATTTCGCGGCTTTACGGCTTTACTTCCTGCTCGCTACTGCGCATAACTACTGCGCAGAACTGGTCCCAAGATCGCTATCTGCGCAGACGCAAGTCCAAGATGTCAGCGCCGTATCGGGACACTGGTGGCTTCATTTTTCACCAATGGAAAAGAGCGAAAGGGCGTCGTCCATTTTATATACAGTCTATGCTCGGCACGCACTCTCATCAAGGCAACACTGCCCCCTGTCTGTAGCTCGGGTTCATTTGTCACGTCAGGCCCTCACTCTCTTTCATCCCTCTCTCTCCTCTGTCATCCCTCTCTCTCCTCTGTCCTGTAGGAGAGGATTCGTAGTCACCGGTACCGTAGTCTGGGTGACCTGGAGAGAGACGTGATGTTACTGTTTCAGAATGCACAGACCTTCAACCTGGAGGGATCACTGGTAGGCCATCTTCTCACACACGCATTATTAATGACCAATTGTCTTCAGATCTATGAGGAAGTATTAAAGGGAAATGTATTGGCTGTCTCTCTTTAGATCTACGAAGACTCCATTGTACTGCAGTCAGTGTTCACCAGTCTGAGGCAGAAGATTGAGAAAGAGGACGACAGCGAAGGAGAGGACAGTGAGGAAGAGGATGAGGATCTGGACGAAGGCTCGGAGTCAGAGTGTGAGTCGTCACTGAAGAAGGGAAGTAAGGGAGAAATGGCAAAAAAAAAAAAAAAGACAGAAACCAATGAGAGAAAAGAGACAGCCCGTGACTGTTCCGTAATTAGCATGACCACACAATAAGCATGTCCGCGTTGGCGCGCGTGTGCGTTGACGTGTGTCCATGCGTGCCGTGTCCCCAGCCCGGTCGGTGAAGGTGAGGATCCGCCTGGGAAGGAGGGAGAAGAGCAGTGACCGGGGGACGGGTCGTAGGCGCACGGGCCGCACCCGGGCCAAACCCGTAGTCAGCGACGACGACACGGAGGAGGAGCACGAGGAGGTAAGAGACGTGCTTGTCCGTGACGTGCTCGTCCGCGGGGGGCACACCTGACTCATCCACGTTTACGTCTCGTTCCCCCTTTTTCTTTTCTTTTCTTCTTCTCTTTCACAGGAGCGCTCTCCCAGTGGCACTGATGAAGAGCCCTAAACCACTACAGCTACTCCCAAGTTCCGCAGCTACTTCCACGAACCATTCATCTGTTCATTTTCAATTCATATGAGTATGTTACAACGCCGCGCTCATAAGACTATGTAAGGTGTTGGTAATGTTGGGAGGCCCCGGCCTCATACTGATGGGCCACATATAAACAGCCTCATTTACGCGATACGCCGCTGAGTGGATATACCACTGAACGTGTTCTTTTTCATGTCTGGCACAGTCGTAGGGGCCCCAGTCCCTTTTGGGCGGTGAACTGAGGCTGGGTAGGTGTGAGTTTCTCAGCGGTTTTGACCGGGTAAACTCCGTTCGCCCCGGACACCGCGTCTTTCTGTGGTGGGAGTTGAGACTGGCACGCTGCTTGTGTCACACTATTACTGACCCGGTAACTACCCAGTAACTGCATTAGAGATGATGCTCTAAGGCACTTTAGTTGCTGTTGGTTGTGTGGAACCTCACTGAGGGGCGAATCCTGACTTCCACTTGTAAGTTGAATATTCACTTAGTCTCACGTAGGCCCAGATTGGAAATGTCCAATTGTGTCCATGTATATGAGGCATTTGTCGGGACTGAGGTCTCTTTGAATGCTCAAGTACATAAGAATTTGGCAGTGTTGGATGAAGATATAGCCTAGTCTCCCATTGGAGTCCGGGCAGAAAAAGTGAGAACTAAATTCGGATGGAAGTTCAAGTTTCCCCCAAAGTATTATTAATATATTAAGTAATGTACAGACATTTCAGATGCTTCTATCATAGTGTAGCAAAGCAAGACGGCAGACCGTACCGATCTACCTTTCAGCACCAATTCTTCCACGTGTGTTGTTTTTAAAATGACCGACCAGGGGAACAGTAGTTCTCCCTTGTAATCCCATCTGCCGAACGGCGCTACGGTGCTGGATATCCACGGCCGTGTCCTTCTAGATATGCATGCGTGTACGTGTGTTTAGGATACAATCTGATGTACTGTATGTTTTCCGTGTGGTGAACTTAATGTTATGAGGTATCAACCGGTATCAAGCTCTCTGATGCCCCATTCGATGTTGGGGATAACTTGTGTTGTGTTGTCATTATCACTGGATCTTCAAGACTAGAATAAATGACTTTAAGTAAGCCCCCACTGAGATATAGGCTATTTATATTTCATTTCTTCAAGAGAAACATTATGACTTAGCACTTTGTGCATCCGGGTGTAATGGCGGTCCGCGTCCACAGGGGGGAGATCTCATTCAAACCTTATTAGCAGCCCGTCAGCTTCAGTGTCCCTATGTTATTAGTAGAGCCGATATATTGAAGTTTTTATTGTCTTTTATCAATCAGTCAAATTCATTTTATGAAGCCCTTTTTGCATCAGCGGTTGACACAAAGAGCCTGTACAGAAACCCGGCCTAAAACCACAAAGAGAAAGCAACAACAAGAATCGTTTCATCCGACAGAAGTAATCAGAATTTGCTGCCAAAGTGTACTCTGACCCTTCTCAGGGCTTGTTATGCAGTTGTAGCATAAATGACATTGTGTCTGGCTGATGTTAGTATATAGCATCAGGAGCTACACAGTAGCTTCACCGTACCTCATTCACTGGATGCCGGTCAACCCTGAGCTGGACAGCCTTCATGCACCCTACGTGACGACCATACAGTGGGATATTAAAGCAAGGGCTCTGGTCTAAAGTAACACACTACACAGGGAATAGGGGGCCGTTTGAGACCAACTCAAGGCTTCGACGACATTGCAAAAAGGTCCATTTAAGGTCGATAATGAATGGCTCCATCTGATTGGCTGGAACCACCTGGAACACATCAGTCAGATCGGAGGTTTATTTTAGGGTAGTATTGGCAGTTGGCCAAGGTGGAGTGCGGAAAGGGCTTCGTCGTCTCCAGGGGTGCGTGCTGACGTGAGCCGATTGGTGCGCGTGTTTTGACAGGGCCAAACAGTGTTTACCTTGGAAGAGTTCCTCTCACTGACTGGAGTCATGCTCCGAGGAACGCTTCCTAACTTCTAGGAATCCCCTTGCCTAAAGTGCTGGAGATAAACACGCGCAGACACACACACGTACATACATCTCCAGGGCAAGTCTGTTCACAGTCAACGAGGAAGAGGCTGAACATTCATGTGGTTTTGTTGGGAGGAAGGACGGAGACCGTGCTGCCTAGAAAGTGTCCTAAACATCAGTAACTGGTTGGGAGAACCTGGCTGGGAATGTAGAATTGTTGGGATGGCCTTGAGCAAAGATGCCCCACATTCACACACTACATATGGAGTCAACTCAGTGGGTACTGAAAGTATTTTGCGTTCACTTTTGCGTCTTATTTTCAGTCTTATTTTGCTCAAACATAAGGTGGAGCTGCATACTTTAATTTCCACGTTTCTCAAACAAAAAAACATTTTACTTTTTTAAGTACCCCCCCCCCCGAAGAATATTTAAAATCCAAAAGTAAGTGGTGTTCTGTTATGAAATGATAGTTCTTCAGGAACTGTATTGATGCTTTCCACCTGTTCCTGGGGTTTAAATATGAAGTCACATGCATGTAGAATCCCTTGTCATGTGTCACTATGGGTGAAACCAAATAGCTTTAAGCTGAAAGAAGACAGATGGTATTTGACCTACACACGGTTGCAAATATGCCAAAAATAGGACCCTTGTGAATGTTGTCCCCACGCACAGCGAAGAAGATGTTTAGTGAGGCAAAGGAAGAATTTGCGTTCACTTTTGCTCCACTTCACAAAGGATAACAATACTTGTTGAGTGACTCAACAGTATTTAGCAGTCGTTCTCATGCACAGCGACCTGCAGCAGGGCTTGCATAGATAAACCCACGCACAACCATACACACATTGTTGATATTAACAGCAGTTCTAGTACCCGAACACACCACATTAAAGCTGTCCCGACCACGGAAAGGCTTGTCAATCTGTGGGACTGCTGTTGTGGATATGGACACTGGTCACTGCTCTCCTTGCAGTGCCAGAATACACCCCCCTCAGGTTTGTCCCGGCCTGAGGGGTATCAGCTTCCAGGACGGCTGGCTGGCTACGTCAACCAGACAAGGACACAAAAAGATGCTACTGTTCAGGAAGAAACCAAATACTCCTTGGTCTACAACATATAGTGTTATTAGATAATGATCACAGTTACGATGTTTTCATCTTTTTTTCCCCCCTGGCTGTCATCGGGTCTAAACCTGTTAAAGAAAAAAACTAAATAAATGTTGGATTAGTTTAAACTCAGAGATAAGGTCACTGGGGACAAGAATAGAGGTTAAAGGTAAAAAATAAAAGTAAACAAGAGCTGTGAAAGGGATGGATAGAATAATGTGGTGTGGTGTGACGGGTGTGAACTGTGTTGAAGGATTCAGTGAATGACTCAGTAAAGTGTAATGTGTTGGAAATGAGGCCTCGTTATCAACAAGGAATGTAATCAATAATCGTGCAGTTTCTGTTAGGCAACACTTTCCATTAACCTAGGGTGACCACATTTTCAAACCCCCAAACCAGGACCCTTGTATAACCGCACGTTATTGCACGCGCACACGTATGCGCTTATGCACGCATGTTGGTGGTTGTGCGCGCTTGTGGTTGGTGGAGCTGGGCGGGATTGTGGCTTTGCTCCGCGGTTCTACGCAGAAAACCGGGACAATGTGGTAGTGAAGGTCGGAAACTGGGACATTTTAGTGTTTTACAGACAGATTTGTTGCGACACGGGACACTCGGCTCGAAACTGGGACAGTCCCTGGCAACCCGGGATGTCTGGTCACCCTACATCAACAGAAAGTCATCCTAGCACTAACCCCAACCATGAACCTAGATTCATGTTCTGATGTTGGTTCAACCCCACCCTCCGTGTAGTCCATAAAAAAATGGGAACAATAGTTTTTCAGAGTTATCTTCTTCCTTGCTTCCGTTTCCCATTGAAAACAGGATGTTCGAACTCCGATAAGGCGTATCTTTTGTGCCTGTTCGACAATAAACCTAGCAATAACCCTAATCAGTAATAACCCTAAACCTAGTTTCATGTCCATATTTCAGTTTAACAATAACCATATGAAAGCTATACATTGACAATATAAGGACACCATAACAGGAGGTGTCTGCTCACCTGTGTTTTTTTTTTGTGTCAGAAAATAGTGTAGTCAGTCAGAATTACATACTTCAACATAACATACTTTAATAACATGGGTTGATGTTATAAAGTGTAGATTGTGATGTCAGCATTTTCCCTGAATAGGTTACATACAGTGCATTCACAACATACTGACCCCTTCACTTTTCCACATTTTGTCACATCAAAGTCTTATTCTAACATGGATTAAATTGCATTTTTCATTAATCTACACAAAAAAACAATTACCAGCAAGTAAAGATAAAAACAGGATTTTCGAAATTGTAGCAAATTTATTAAAAATAATTATAAAAAACTGACATCACATTATACATAAATATTCAGATCATTTGCTATGACACTCAAAATTGAGCTCTGCTGCACCCTGTTTCCGTTGATCATCCCTAAGGTGTGTCTACTTCTTGAGGTAAATTCAGTTGATTGTACATGATGTGGAAAGGCACAAGCCTGTCTATATAAGATCCCACAGTTCAGAAGTTTGGAACCACTGAGTCTACCCACAGCTGTCTGCCTGGCCAAACTGAGCAGTTGGGGGAAAGGGCCTTGGTCAGTTAGGTGACCAAAACCTGAGGGTCACTCGGACAGATCTGCTAAAAGAACAACAATCTGCGCAGCATTCCACCAATCAGGCCTTTATGATCACCTGGGCAGACGGACGCCAATCCACAGTAAAAGGCACGTGACAGCCCGCTTGGAGTTTGCCAAATGCCACCAAAAAGGACTAAAGACAAGATTCTCTGTTCTGGTGAAACCAAAATTGAACTGCCAAGGATCATATCAGGAGGAAACCAGGTACTGATTTTTCTAGATGTGTGCTGGGAGACTCAAGGGAAAGATGAATGGAGCAAAGTACAGACAGATCCTTGATGAAAACCTCCTCCACAGTACTCAGTACATCAGACTGCAATGGTTCATCTTCCAACAAGACATTGACCTTAAGCAGACAGCCAAGACAACACAGGAGTCTTTGAACATTCTTGAGTGGCCAAAAGGCTAGGCTTGAACCGAATCGAACATCTCTGGAGAGACCTGAAAATAGCTACGCAGTGACCCTCCCCATCCAACCTGACAGAGCGTAAAAGGATCTGCAGAGAAAATTGGGAGAAACTCCCCAAATTCACGTGTCATCACACATATGAAGACTTGTGGCTGTTACTGCTGCAAAAGGTTCTTCAACAAAGTACTGAGTAAAGGTTTCTGAATACTTAAGTCAATGTGACATTTAAGTGTTTTCTCTTAATAAATATGCAAACGTTTCTAAAAACCTGTTCATGCTTGGTCTGTGTGTGTCAAAGGCTTCCATGTTGTGTTATGTTGATCAGGATTTCTTTTTAAATAAGGGTTTGACGTAACAAAATGTGGAAAAACGTGTCTGAATAAAATTGTGTCTGAATACTTTCCGAATGCACTGTATTTAACCACCCATATCTGAATTTGAATGGTATTGAATTAGTTAACAAACAATCGACAAGTGTTTGCAGGAATTTGTTGCAATGTTTGTGATTTGCAATTATGACTGCACCTCATTTCATCAACTCCTCAGCATATTTAGGAGACTCAACAATCAAAAGAGTAATTCCAAGCCGTTCGGGTTCTTATCACACTGCTCCCTCAAACAAGAAATATTCCCGTTTCATACCCACTGGAGTAGAGCGCATTCTCCATCCAACACCAACAATTTTGACCCTGCAGGTGTCTGACCTACCACAAGGAGTCGCTAGAGCACAATGAGACAAGGCAGCCCTTAAAAACATCCTACCCATCCACCCCCCACAGTGCTGAGACAATGTGCAGGAGGTGCCTGTGTGTCTTTCTTCAGAGTATGTCAGGTGATGGTATCTAGGAGGGGCTGCAAGTAAGTAGATCAGTTTAGGGGTGGGCAAACCATTACTGTAGCCACAGTGATTTTCAGTGAATTTCCAACAGGAAGGAGTGGAGAACATAGATACTTTACACACATTGTGCGTGTTTGGAGTCATTGTGGGCGTTCTGGAGTATGTAACTCATCAGGCATTTCCACATTCCAGAAATTCCTCCTACAGCAGGGAACGGCAAACTTTGTGGCTCTGGGGGCATGTCAGGATTTTGAAATTAAATGGAGGGCCACATTTGTTTTGTAATTTGTAAATCATAAATGATTTGTGGGCCAGATTTCAGATTCAGATGTATTACAATGGGCTGGTGAGTTATGTTTTACTACCAATCAAAAATATTTCATTACCTATTACAGGCCAGATGGAATTGCCTTGCGGCCCAGATTCGGCCTGTTGGCCTTAGTTTGCCCATCTCTGTCCTACAGCCTGTTCCCTTCACTGTTAGGAGCTAACTAGTAACCAAACCTCCCATTACGCAAACACAATAATGCACACTAACCTATCAGAGGACATTTACAAACATTGACCAGGCTTTACAAGCTCAACCACACACACACACACACATGCACTTCGCTAACAGAAGCCTGCTGGTATAGACTGGTCCTGGATTCACACACACACACACACACCCACACAGCTATCACCCCCATGGAAAGATTTGCTCTGACATACATTCTATAAACATTCCCAGAATCTCTTCATTTCAGTGTGCCCCCACTCAACTCCCCCATTGGCCTTCCCTGTTCATCCATTAAAGGGATGTATAGATAGTGCAGCATTGGACATTTCTTTCCTAATTCCCGAGGATTTTACAGAGAAGACCTTCCAGGTCTGCCTATAATATATTCCATAAGGAAATGCAATAGGCACCACCATCCCAGTGTTTTCTTCAGGAATCCCCACACAGGCCCCCAACCAGTGATGACGTCGTAGAGCAAACTGTTATATCAACACTGATTGAAGGCAGGGCAGCGTGGTGACCGAAAAGACACAACATACAGATGTGGCCTTAAAAGATAGGTTTTTGTTCTCCTCCCATTCTGTGTATCTGTATGCTACTTGATATACATTATTCTTACATATAATACTTACTGAATGGGGAAAGTGACACCAATGCCCAGGTGCTGCACAGGTGGTCGTCCGTCCAGTCACTCTGTGTTTTGAACCGCATGTTCCAGTCACCTCAGCCACACACCGACATTGTGGCCAGTTCCTTTTAGTTATAGCTCACATACAGCTTTGAGTCCCAAAGGCTCCCTTATCATTTTTAGAGTGCACTCCAGGACCCATATATATATATACACACTGTAACAATATGTAGGGGATAGGACACCATTTGGGCTACGATAGTTTTAAGTTGTCTTTTACATGATGTTTCCTTTGTTTTGCAAATCTGTCCACTTTGCATACTATGATGTCATACAAGGTATTGATAGTAGGCCTGGAATCATCACTAATATTTAATATGTAAGACATTACTTTTCCTTTGTTTGTTTATCGTGGTAAGAAAAAGGTCCAGGAGGAATCTGTAAACAGCGCCTGGTAGATTATTGAATGTGCCTGGAATTGCCCAAAACGAAAGCCTTTCATTATAATAAAGGATTTTGGTTTAGTCTGTTGTGATAAAGCGTTTGGTTTAAGCTTGTTGTCATAAAGGCTTTTGGTTTAAGCCTGTTGTGATAAATCCTTTGGTTTAAGCCTGTTGTGATAAAGGCTTTTGGTTTAAGCCTGTTGTGATAAATCTTTTGGTTTAAGCCTGTTGTGATAAAGCCTTTGGTTTTATCCTGTTGTGATAAAGCCTTTGGTTTAAGCCTGTTGTGATAAATCCTTTGGTTTGTCATTGTTATAATGATACTGTGTTTTCCTTAGGACTGCAACCAGCTATTACATTTTCAGACCTTTTTGCCAAAATGGGGAACTTCTCCACAACTTACTTTATACTCCACTTTTAGCTATATTTATTCAATTCTACACTGTTACTGGAAATTACAGTTGAGTTGTGTAACAGTTTCATTATTTGTCAATTTGTCTTTGCAGGCAAGAACACACTATGTAATCCATACAGCTGCGTTGTGTTGCATTTCTGTGACAATATTGGACTCAATCTTTGAATAAAAGCCTTGTAAATTTACTACTAAATCTATTTTTCTTAGTTGAGAAACCGAAGACTTGATCTCACTAATTGATAGCAACAAGTTGTCAAGCAACAGTGATGCAGGATTACTAGCTTATTGTTGTTATGGAAACATTTTGTAATACCTACAAAAATGATCTGCTGATGTCTTCTAGTCATGCTTATAATTATTCTGTAGTACAGTAGCGATTTTACACCCTTTAAGTAACCCTAATTCTTGCAATTTTGTCTCTAATTTAGAAAACCCTTTTTACACACACACACACACACACACACATAGACAACCCACCCGCACACACACACACACTCACTCACTCACTTACTCACACAAACACAACCCACCCAGTACTCCCACAGTGACAGTGATAGATGACAGTGAAAGAGGCCAGCCGGTAAAGCCTGATAATGGAAACAGCAACTGTGGCGGGTGGACGTTCGCGTGTGTGTGCGCGTGTGTGAGACGGCGGTAGCTCCGCCCACGCGGTTCTTCAAAAAATCACACCACTATTCTGACCCCGCCCATTTGTTGGACCACATAGAAATGGTCTGAAATTACTCTAAAATGTAATATCTCGACCTGGCACTCTTCCTGAACGCACAAGTGTGCGTGTCTTCAATACAGACACAATAAACAGAAATTCGTTTACCAGAATTTTTCCAACAAGCCTCAGAAGCATCTCTTAGTTGACTTGATATAGTGCTGTGCTAAAGAGTGCCGGGTAGCTGATATTTGGATGAAGAAAGACTACCCAAATTGCGTAGAAGAGATGCTGCCGACTCGGATTGAAATCACCCGCCTGACATGTTTGGTGCTGCTTTTCCACTGTTTAGCTCCGTCAGGTAAGAATGCGAAGGACATTATTTCATGATGCGTGTTGCTAGAGATGTTGGGTTAACTCCAGCGGAGTGCCGAGCGAGCGGGGTTTGCCATTGGGGTTATCGAGTCAAACGTCACATCTTTTTCACACATATTAGTGGATTCTTATATCTTACAGTTGTCATTTATCTCTGTTTATGTGAGTCTTCGTTTATGTCTGACGTGGAAATGTGAACGCCGCGGTGCTTTATCAAACTCAATTTCTATATCGGCCAACAGTCTCGTGCCCTAAACTGAACTGGTAGCCTAATAGTAGGAGTGCCGGGGGACATGTTGATAGTCCATCTGTTCTAGACATTTCTATTGTAGTACCCTATCAAAGTATGTTTATCCGAAACAATGGTAAACAACGCCGAAAATTAGTCTTAACGTTTTCACAATTATACCGATGAATTGGGATAGCTCATATCTATTTTCTTGTTCGTACATATATTTGTTTCATGAATGGAAGGTACGCACGGTAAATCTATTGGCTGTTTTTAAAGTGGGGAGTGGCAACGAGCAAGGGCGCGGCAAGTGGGCAGGGACCGGTAGGTCTGCACTACAGCATCTCCTTACTGTAAATTCGTTTTTATTTGTTTTTATTTCAATCAATTCTGATATAAAAACAAATTCTATGCATTTTAAATTTGCTTTTAAACTCAAATGGCCTATCCTTTTTTATTGTAGAATTAAATAACAGTCCCACCAAATGTGTGTTTAAAGCTTTTTTTATATTTATTTTATGAATTTCTTTACAGTAATACAAAATAAATAAATACATATTATGTGGCCCTCAACCAGCCACCCATGGCCTAGTTTGAACAGTTTAAGCAAACATCAATGCTATTAGCCTATTTGCTAACATTTGCTAACATGTATTAGGTCAGACTGCAAATACAGTTTTGTAATTGGATTTTGTTTGGTCTAAGGCTGGAATTCATGCAAAGCTGCCAACAATGTTTAAGAATTGTCTGTATTTTCATTATTCATCCCTTGTCAAAACACTTCTAATAATTGTCAATAAAAGCATACCTGTGTGAGGGTTACTCTGTAGTTTTAGGAACAGTCTGGCTGTTCATTTGATCACTTGAAGAAGAAAATAAGCTACTGTGTAAATATGGCAGTGCAGGTTTGATTTAATTGAAGTGTGAATTAAAACAGCGGGTAGGCTAAGCAGTGTGTTGTGTATTAGTGGAGTTGTGGCCCTGTACAGCAGCTCTCCTGCTACTGATGAGTGGCCCAGAGGGGCTGCGTAAGTCGAGGAATTAATGGGACATGCCTGGTGGAGTTGTATCAGTCCTTCCGGAATAGCGCCTCATGTCAAAGTCAGTTAGTTGTCCGTGGCTTGTGGAACACCCACAGTGACCTCACGATGAGCGCTCCGCGGATTATCTATGTGTGGTAAATTGAAGTGGAATGTAGTAGGACAGACCAAAATGGGATTAGCAGAACTGGTATGAACTGAGAGCAGAGGTGAAATAGCACGGACTGTGAGTTCTGTCAGTTAACCATCTGTCAAGGTGGACCATTAGTGCATGCCTCACCTAGTTGTAAATTACCCAGTGGCTATTTGGAGAACCCAAGTGTGTGTGTGTGTCTCTGTGTGCGTGTATGTGTGTGTGTGTGTGTGACAAGGGCATTGATGAGAACAGCAAAAAAAAAATCATGCTTCCCCTACAACCATCATTATCACATCACCATCATCACAATCACCACCATCATTATCACATCATCACCATCATCACCGTCATTATCACATCATCTCCGTCATTATCACATCATCACCATCATTATCACCATCATTATCACATCATCACCATCATCACAATCACCACCATCATCATCACATCACCATCATCACATCATCATCATAATCACCACCCTCATTATCACATCATCACCATCATCACAATCACCACCCTCATTATCACATCATCACCATCATCACTGTCATTAGCACATCATCACTGTCATCTCCTTTCAAGCTCTTCCATTATAGCCTAAGAGGCTATTTTTCAACTGCAAATCTAGTATTTTCAGCTCCAGTTCAGATTACAGGGGACATGGATGACATGTGGATCTATTGTAGACTCAGATTTGGTGGTTAGTGAGCATGTTGTTTTCTCCTCCACCCATTGACATGAAGACAACCATAGAATGGCCTTATATGGTGACATGGTGGTGAAGTTGGCAGTAGTGTGCATGAATAGCATCTGATGGACAGGAGAATTTCTCTCCAACTCTCTCGCTCTTAGCAGCAAAGCTGGAATGATCCGTTCGTAGGTCTTCTTCAGGTCAGGACGTGGTTTATCATCTCATGTGGTTGATCTCTACCTAAAAGTCCAACCATATAGACAAAGTTGGCAGCAGTGTGTTTAAATAGCATCTGGTGCAGATGGAGACTATTCTGCAGAATTTATCCCTCAACAACAAAGCTAAATAGATCATAGGTCTTATAGTCAGGATGTGGTTTATCTCGTGTGGGTGATCTCTATCTAAAAGGCTATACGGAAGAGATGCTGAGCTAAGAACTCTGCCCTAGACGAGCATTAGGCTACTGTCTGTCTGCAAATAGACTCCTCTCTATTTTCATTATATGTTTTCTCTTTCTGACTATTTGACTGAGCCAGCAACAGCAGGCCCTTACAGTAAATACACCAATCAACAGACTGGTAATGACATTACGTCTTGCTCTAGAAAGCGTCTGTCTCTGTCATTTTCTCTGTCTCTCTCTCTATACCTGCATTTACATTTGCTAGGGCTGCTGTGTTGGAATGAAGTCAGCATGTTAAATGGAAAGTCTAATATTACTCTAAGAATTCCCCCTTATTGTGTTAGTATGGCTGGTGAAGTGTGAAAAGATCAGTGCAATGCTGTTGTCAAGGAGACCCCACTGAGTATTCCATTTTCCTTATCTTCAGTTAGCATTGTCACCACCGGAAAGACCAACAATATCCACAAGGCGACTCACTTCACACAGCGTAAACGTTAATATCTTGCATATTGTAGGCGTGAGCCGACAGCCTACGAGAGGCCTGTCTTTTCCGACGGGGGCTGTGGCTCCCGTAAAACTGTTTATTGCCACAAACTCCCCCGAGTTACTTCGCTGACCGCCTGATGTGACCAAACCACCTGCTGGTGCTGCCCCAGCCATGCGCAGTGAGAAGGAGTTGTGTTTGAGGTAGGCGGGGTCAGTACGGGGCCTGAACTTGGTACTTGACATTGGTAATGCGTTAAGTTCAGATCCATGGAGCGGGATTTAACTCAAAACACGCTGGGCGACCAACATTCTAAGGAAATAACAGTCACCCAGTATTTCATTATGTATTTCAAATGGAAAGAAACCTGAATACCTCTACAACTCTACTTTAAGGCGCCATTAACTAAAGGACTGTAGGAAACATCGCCGCGAGCTGCACAGAGAGACAAAGTACAGCTTCAGGCATTCAGAGAACGGAAAGGGAAGACATGAAAACCATGTGAAAAGAGAGAGAGACAGAAGGGAAATAACGAAGAAAACGAGACAGCGTGGCTTCCCGGCCAAATGTCGCCCCCCCCCCCCCCAGTAATTTACGTCAGTGGGCCTGTCTGTTAATAACCCCGCCTCTTTCCAAGAACAGCTGGAATAGGATCCACAGGGATCCCTCTTCCTAGAACCTCCCTCATCTGTCAGCATAGTGTGTGTGTGTGTGTGCGCGCGCGTGCGTGTGTGCGTGCACGTGTGGTGGATTTACTGGAATCACTGTCATAGTCTTGGCTGGAGCTGTAGTCTACAGATTGCAGGTTTCACAACCCAGGGGGCTGTAGGAGCACAAGGATTGGAGAGTTGCTTCATTTTTAAAATGAAAGCCATGAATTGGTCAAGTCGGGCCAACAGTTCTCAAGTTTCTGTACCTGTATGATAGTTCCCATCTCCACCGGTCAGTGTGAGCGCTGGGGGCATGCCAGTAAATTGAGCATGCATCCCCCTCTGACTTGCTGTAATTCGATCGCCTAAAACGGCCTCACTACCCCCCTGTGTGATTGGCTTTACAACATCAGTTATGGTGGTCCAGTCGCGTTCACTACTCCAAGTGTCCACATCCCCCAGCTCCACTTTAAAGACTTCCCAGTGTGTTGTGACCAGGACAGTCCCCGCCTCCTCCTGTGGCTCTCGGTGGGGCTCTTGTTATGAGGAATGTCCCTCAAGGGCCAATCAGAAACTGGTGGTGTGATCGTGACTCCTCCCCCTTACATTGTCTTAAAGAAACAGCCGTAAGCTGACTGCCTTGGGGCTCCAACCGGCTCCGACTTATAACCGGTCGCCTGAGGCACAGCAGATGTCGACGGCATAGTGAGAGTAACCGGGTTGGTCAGCGAGACCCGGCCGCTGAGTACAGAAAGGGTCTCTGGTAGCTACTTGTTGAAGACCTCTTGTTTATCTCAAAGAGGTTGTTACTTCAGTGGAGGGAGAAACAAAGTGAGTCATATTGGCCTGGTTTCACAGACACACATCAAGGAAAGTCCAGGACGAACAAAAAAAAAAAAGAATCAAGGTCAACGGAGAACCGTTGGGGTTTCCGTACCGTTTCGCTGTAAAATAGTTTACCCATGGAAAACAGTTTAGCGCCGTTCATTAAAACCAGCAGAAACAAGAAGAGAGACTGGTGGCGCGCTTTCCTTCACTGCCACTGGATGTGGGTTTACAGTATGTGAGGGAGACTAGACAGTGTGACATGTTACTGTTGCTGTGCGTGATGAGATGAGGATCTTTCCCATTGGAAACTCTCATATCCTGTTTGATTTTAAGGGCTCAAAACACTTCAGCTCTGAGTCATAATTGCCTGTCCCAGGTGGGTACTGGAACACATTGAAGAGGGTCTGTTCTTCTTACTCGCAACATTTTAATCCCTTTTCCACCTCAATGATGGTGCCGCTCTTTCGACCAGCCAGTGTTTCTGAAAATAGATGAACTAAGGGAAGGGAAGTCCTCTCTTCTACTTAGATTATGTGCATAATAAACAACACACGACACATGTCCAGACCAAAATGGCAGGTTGAAAGTGCCAGACTGCATCTTTAACATGATGAAATGCTTCCTGCCTTTTCTCAACGTCTACCCGGTGTTTTTCTCCAGTAGATGCTGTGTATAAATGCAGGGAGGATCAGTTCAGCTGTGATAACAGGAAATGTATCACCAGCCGATGGGTCTGCGACGGAGGTGATGACTGCGGCGATGGGTCGGACGAGCTGCCCGCCGCCTGTGGTGAGTTACAATGCTTCATCCTTTACCCACTCCTCCTCCTCCTCTTTCCCCCTGTCATCACTCTCCACCCTCGTCTCCTCTTCCTCCTCCTCAGGTAAGACATATAATTTATTTCTGTGTCTCTTCAGCGGCTAAGACCTGCCGGCCCAATGAGTTCAATTGTGGAGCACCGCGGAACCAGTGTATCCCTGGAACGTGGCACTGCGACGGCAAAGCGGACTGTGACAATGAAGCAGATGAGAAAAGCTGTGGTAAGACAGCAGTACATTCACCGACCTGGTCCTGTGCTGGGAGTCAGCCATGTCTTTTGTAGTTAGTTGTCGTTCCTGACAGAAGCGAACATACTGAACGGGACACGATTACTGTACGTTTATCGTGCTGGAGTCTTGTCCCATTGTTCAAGGGTTTTAGTTTTTAATTAGTGAACGTTTAGACGGTTTAAGATTTTCGCCCTATGTCCTCTCCATACTCAACGCGCAAAAGCCTTTTCCCAAAAGAAACTATATAAAACCTTTTTTTAGAGCGCTAATACGTCCACAATCGGCTTAACTGTGTTTCCATGTCCTCAAACCTCCCCGTCTTTCCCACAGCCACAAAGACCTGCAGTGACAACCAGTTCAGCTGTTCCAACGGCCAGTGCATCGCCAAATCGTTTGTGTGCGACAAAGACAACGACTGCTCCGACGGTTCTGACGAGACGTCCTGCCCCACGGCGACCTGCGGCCCCTCCGCCTTTCAGTGTAACAACACCGTGTGCGTGCCGAGCCTCTGGGCCTGCGACGGCGACGCCGACTGCGCCGACGGTTCGGACGAGTGGCCCCAGAACTGTGCCGGGAGGGACACCAAACCCACCCCAAAGACCTGTGGGACGCACGAGTTCCACTGCGGAAGCGGCGAGTGCATCCACAAGAGTTGGAGGTGTGACGGAGGAAAGGACTGTGTGGATAACTCAGACGAGACCAACTGCAGTGAGTTGAACAAAATTTTTTATTGAAAGGCT
The DNA here is from genome assembly GCF_011004845.1 of Esox lucius. NCBI lineage: Eukaryota > Metazoa > Chordata > Actinopteri > Esociformes > Esocidae > Esox > Esox lucius. The sequence continues at coordinate 11,227,253 of NC_047577.1, forward strand.
AACCTTCCCGCTAGATGAACCTAAAACTAAGGACACTAAAGTGATCGTCTCCATCTGCTCATTGAATGGGTCCGTTTAACCCTGTATTCCCCTCTCATTACATAGCCCGGGCCACCTGCCGGCCTGATGAGTTTCAGTGTACCTACGGCTCCTGCATCCATGGTAGCCGACAGTGTGATGGCAGGATTGACTGCAGGGATCTGAGCGATGAGATGGGCTGTGCACGTGGTGAGGCCGAGGCCTAATACAGTCACACAAACACACACACACACTTCCTATATATTTATAGAAGCTGTGAGAATAACGATAATCATCTCCACTGGTCCCACTAGTAAAAACATGCACCGGTCCGGATAACTTCAAGTGTCAGTCTGGCGACTGCATTGCCATGGACAAGGTCTGCAATGGGCGGAGCGACTGTCGCGACTGGTCAGACGAACCGGTCAGCCAGTGTGGTGAGTTGGATGCTCCTGCCTTCTGGATTGCAATGTGATGAAACAAATGGCCGAAATAGTTAGCCCTTGTAAAACTTTAGGGCCGTGACTGTTGTCTTGTCCACACCCAAAATACCTGTGCAATCAAGGTTAATTGAGGATGATTGTTGATTTGTCTGGATTAAATGTATCTTAACTGAGATTGTCTGATTCTGCAGGCAAAAATGAGTGTCTAGCTGATAACGGCGGGTGCTCTCACATCTGTACTGACCTGAAAATTGGTTTTAATTGTTCCTGTGGTGCTGGATACAGTCTAGGGGAGGACATGAAGAGCTGTAAAGGTGAGCAGACCAAACGCAACACATCCCACACCATAACCACCCTGAACGCAACTCATGGCGCACCATAATCACTACATGCAATTCATGCCACACAGTATTCAACCTGATTACAGTGCTACTTCACTGTAGCTCAATGTACTTCACAGAATTATGAACACTCTCTAAAGCGAAAGGTGGCTCTAATATGAAGTTATTGTATGAAACCTAATGAATCGACTGCAAAAGGCGTCACTCACTATTGACCTATGACCCTGTTGTCCTCTTCCTGCAGATATTGATGAGTGTGCCAGCCCAGACACCTGCAGCCAGATCTGCGTGAATGTCCCGGGAAGCTACAAGTGTGAGTGTGAGGAGGGCTACGACCTGGACCCCAAGACCCACACCTGCAAGGCAATCTCAGGTACCTGTGAAACTGGGGATTACGCCAGATTCTGATGTACCCCCTGTGGCCAACCAGGGTTCTTCTTTTAAATACTTACTGTAACCTGCGCTCGATTGAGCTATTCTGCCATGGGTAAAAAATGCTAGCCCAAGACAGAGAATGGAGTTCGGTGGCTGATTTGATGTCCCCACTTTTTTATTGCTCCACACTACCTCTTTTAAAAATTAACGTCCTGCCTTTCAGGTACAGTCCCATACCTGTTATTCACGAACCGCCACGAGGTGAGGAAGATGACCACTGATCGCAGAGAATACGAACGTCTGATCCCAAGTCTGAGGAACGTGGTGTCCCTTGACATGGACATGCCTGGGAAAAAGATCTTCTGGTCTGACCTCCACCACAAGAAGATCTACAGGTGAGACGAGGAGAAGTTAGCGGGCGTGGCGGTGGAGGGGGGGTGATGTGTTTTACTGTTTATGCATCTGTGCTTGTCCATTGCCAAACGTCTCCTTTGTCCTCCCCAGCGCTGACATTACCCAGGCTGGGAACTCCTCCTACCACAGTGTGGTGATTGACAGCGGGTTGGAGGCGCCGGAGGGCCTCGCCGTTGACTGGATCCACGGCAACATTTACTGGACGGACAGCGCTCGCAGGACTATCACCGTGGCAACGACAGACGGTACTCGGAGAAAGACGGTGATCAATGAGGGGCTGGATAAACCCAGAGGCATCGTGGTGGACCCCGTCAAGAAGTAAGAATCCTAGGTTTAGATAGAATCAAACTGAATCAATCATCGCCTACTCATCAGTATTCATTTACAATAGGGTGTTGTACTAACGGCAATGAGTCTGTTACTGTAGAGGGGGGGTTTTGTACTAATGGCAATGAGTGTGTTAGTGTAGATGTTTGGTGTTTGACTAACGGTAATGAGTCTGTTACCGTGGATGTGTGGTGTTTGACTAACGTTAATGAGTCTGTTACCGTAGATGTATGGATGTGTGGTGTTTGACTAACGGTAATGAGTTTGTTACTGTGGATGTGTGGATGTGTGGTGTTTGACTAACGTTAATGAGTCTGTTACCGTAGATGTGTGGATGTGTGGTGTTTGACTAACGGTAATGAGTTTGTTACCGTAGTACTGTAGATGTGGGGTGTTTTCCTATTGGTAATTAGCCTGTTACTGTAGATGTGGGGTGTTTTCCTATTGGTAATTAGCCTGTTACTGTAGATGTGGGGTGTTTTCCTATTGGTAATTAGCCTGTTACTGTAGATGTGGGGTGTTTTCCTATTGGTAATTAGCCTGTTACTGTAGATGTGGGGTGTTTTCCTATTGGTAATTAGCCTGTTACTGTAGATGTGGGGTGTTTTACTATTGGTAATTAGCCTGTTACTGTAGATGTGGGGTGTTTTCCTATTGGTAATTAGCCTGTTACTGTAGATGTGGGGTGTTTTCCTATTGGTAATTAGCCTGTTACTGTAGATGTGGGGTGTTTTCCTATTGGTAATTAGCCTGTTACTGTAGATGTGGGGTGTTTTCCTATTGGTAATTAGCCTGTTACTGTAGATGTGGGGTGTTTTCCTATTGGTAATTAGCCTGTTACTGTAGATGTGGGGTGTTTTCCTATTGGTAATTAGCCTGTTACTGTAGATGTGGGGTGTTTTCCTATTGGTAATTAGCCTGTTACTGTAGATGTGGGGTGTTTTCCTATTGGTAATTAGCCTGTTACTGTAGATGTGGGGTGTTTTCCTATTGGTAATTAGCCTGTTACTGTAGATGTGGGGTGTTTTCCTATTGGTAATTAGCCTGTTACTGTAGATGTGGGGTGTTTTCCTATTGGTAATTAGCCTGTTACTGTAGATGTGGGGTGTTTTCCTATTGGTAATTAGCCTGTTACTGTAGATGTGGGGTGTTTTCCTATTGGTAATTAGCCTGTTACTGTAGATGTGGGGTGTTTTCCTATTGGTAATTAGCCTGTTACTGTAGATGTGGGGTGTTTTCCTATTGGTAATTAGCCTGTTACTGTAGATGTGGGGTGTTTTCCTATTGGTAATTAGCCTGTTACTGTAGATGTGGGGTGTTTTCCTATTGGTAATTAGCCTGTTACTGTAGATGTGGGGTGTTTTCCTATTGGTAATTAGCCTGTTACTGTAGATGTGGGGTGTTTTCCTATTGGTAATTAGCCTGTTACTGTAGATGTGGGGTGTTTTCCTATTGGTAATTAGCCTGTTACTGTAGATGTGGGGTGTTTTCCTATTGGTAATTAGCCTGTTACTGTAGATGTGGGGTGTTTTCCTATTGGTAATTAGCCTGTTACTGTAGATGTGGGGTGTTTTCCTATTGGTAATTAGCCTGTTACTGTAGATGTGGGGTGTTTTCCTATTGGTAATTAGCCTGTTACTGTAGATGTGGGGTGTTTTCCTATTGGTAATTAGCCTGTTACTGTAGATGTGGGGTGTTTTCCTATTGGTAATTAGCCTGTTACTGTAGATGTGGGGTGTTTTCCTATTGGTAATTAGCCTGTTACTGTAGATGTGGGGTGTTTTACTATTGGTAATTAGCCTGTTACTGTAGATGTGGGGTGTTTTCCTATTGGTTATGTGTTTGTTTTCAGTTTCATGTACTGGACCGATTGGGGGGATGAGGCGAAGATCGAGAAGAGTGGGCTGAACGGAGCCAACCGCGTTCCCTTGGTAACCGACAACATTTTGTGGCCGAATGGCATCACTCTGGGTAAGATTAGAGACCACTCATTGGACACTGCAAAAATGTGGTGTGCGCCTCGTAATTTGAATTAGTTTGGAATGACAGGTTGTAATCTCGCCTTGATTTGTCATATGCAGAACAGAGGATCTTATGCGTTGACATGATGCGTGTATAACTGATTTACAGATAGAGATAATACTGTTGGAATTGTTCTAACTCTCTCTCCCTCTCTCCCCACCTCTCTCGCTTTCCCTCTCTCTTAATCCAGACATGGTTAACCAGAGGCTGTACTGGGTGGACTCTAAAATGCACACCCTCTCCAGCATCGATGTCATCGGAGGCGGACGACACACGCTCATCTACAACGAGGAAAAGCTGTCTCACCCCCTCTCTCTCGCAGTCTTTGAGGTAAATTTGGATAGAACATAGAAATGTACACCCTTTGATCTTACAGTACAGCTAAAGTCTGCGATTGGACCTGCTGGGTTTCCCCCATTTTAATGAGGATGGATATAATGCCTCTGCGTTTGTGTATGGCTTCATAAGTACTGTGGAATACTTTTGGTCACCCATTTTCTATTCCTCCCTTTCCTTTCACAGGAGAAAGTATTCTGGACTGACATGGAAAACAACGTGGTCATGAGTGCCAGCCGCTTGACAGGAATGAACATCACGGTACTGGCAGCCGACCTGAACCAGCCGGAAGACATCATCGTGTACCACGACCTCAAGCAGCCTGTCGGTATGGCAACGCCGTTTTTCTTTCCCGTTGGTCCCCTGGAGTTTACTTTGAAAGCTGAATCAGGTGATCTGATTGTCTCATTTTTCTTCCTCCTGAAGGAACGAACTGGTGCAGAGGTGATGAATTAGTGAATGGAGGTTGTGAGTTCCTGTGTCTACCTGCGCCCCAGATCAATCAACACTCCCCCAAATACACCTGTGCCTGTCCGGATAACATGAGGCTGGGCCCAGACATGAGGAAGTGCATTGCAGGTATTTTGTCCTCTGTCAGATCTTATTAAACTGTCTTCAAGCTAAAAGCTTGTTCTAAACCTAATGGAGTCTGCTTCTCCCCAAAGTCACCGTTGTCATCATATTGACAAACAAATGGTTGCGTTTCTAATGACCGGTCGTCCTTACACTCACCTCACAGGAACCACCGCTCCCCCTGCCGAGCCCAAAACGGTCCCTCCCGGACATCCAACCAAACCCACCACCACCATCACCACCACCACCACCACCACATCCAGTGCCCCCCGAGTCCAACCCCCGGATCCAACCACCAGGTCCTCAACCACCCACAGCCCCCAGGGGGCTGAGGTCACAGGGCAGAATGGATATGTTGCCATGCCCAAAGCGGCCGAGTCCTCACACCCCATAGCAATCTACATCCTGATACCAATCGGTGAGTGTCAGACCTCTTTACCCATTAAACACGGAGACCGCAATCGACCTATCAGTTTGGATATAAGGAATCAGGCAGTGGCTGACCTTTGACCTCTGCTCTACAGTTACGTGCATGGGGCTGTTTCTCACATTGTGGCTGTGGAGAACCTGGCGGCTGAAGAACACCAACACCATCCACTTCGACAACCCTGTGTACCAGAAGACCACCGAGGACGAGATGCACATCTGTAGGACGAGTGAGGACGGCTACTCCTACCCAGAGGTAACCCTGCGGGCCGCGTCGAACCGTGACTTAACATATCAGGGATGGGCTCCGTTCCATTTCAGTTCTCCTGCAGTGTTGGGATCTGTTCCAAGAGTATCTCTATATTTCCTGAACGTAGATAAGTTTTGTGTGTGTGTGTGTGTGTGTGACAGTTCATCAGTGTTGTGCGACTTCATCGTTATACTCTGTTTCCCAACACAGAGACAGATGGTTCGACTGGATGAAGACCTGGCATGACTAGTAGAGGAAGAAGAGCAGGTGGACATGAAGCGTTGTATTTAAAAAAAACAAGGACTTTTATCTTGTACGAAAAGGTGACAGATGAAAACGATGGAGGTCATTTTGACACTGATGCTGCTGACACCCATTAGTTCCAGTTCCAGTGTGAGCACCTCATCGCTGCGACCTCATTTACTCCTGTAAGAAAGAAAAAGAAAAGAAAAAAGGAATGGAAGGTGGGAAGTTTCAAATGCAAACCACTTGAAGACGACCATCCATCCTTAATGCTCTTGGGGACTTTTATCGGGCCTTGAAAATGAGTGTTCTAGTGAACTACAACCCTGAAGAAAAAGGACTTAAAAATGAACGCTAGTGTGAATGCAGAGATGACGTGTTGGCCCTTCATAATTCTCTCATGTAGATCTCTTTTCCTGATGTAGCTTCTGGAGACACGTTGAAGTTCTGACAGTGACAAATGACTCCATATGTTTTTGTTTTATATCATTTTGCAGCTTTTTTCTAAATGTGTACATTTGGCTTGTTGCTGCAGTGTATGTACACTACCTTTTGTTTAAATTTTGCACATAGTTGTGCATTGCACTATACGCACCAAGGACAACCTAAATCTCCTATACATTCCATTGTTAACGTCAGTTTGGGACTGCCTCCTTGGTGAAGAAAATACAATTTGCACAAGATTGTGATTTAAATAGGCTGCAGTTAAAGAGCTGTCTTGTCATGTCTTGTCACACAATCAGTGTGTATGTTTACTGTGTACTTACAGGGGTGGAAATTAATCTAGCTTGTGGCTGGTACTCCTCTGACAGGGCTGCTGGACAATGGTGGCCAGCGTGGCCGCTGACCAAAACCTTTATGTTCCATCGCTGTGTGCTTACCAATGTAGAATAAGAACTTTGTAGTACATCGTCAACTGACACGGACACGCCGCGACTAGTCGGTTTATCACCAAACATCCCCTGAAAGTCTTTGCTGTCAACACAAGCATTCCTACACTCACTCTTCCAATGCAAAGGTGTGGCAAAGCACAGTGCGATGGGCAGCGAACAGGGAAGTCCTTGTGACCTTCTTATAGCGTAGCCACACTACGTACGTCTGAGGGTAGTTCTCGTCTTTGCGTCGACAGCAGCCATTCTGTCTCCGGGTGAACATTATCTCATGGCCTCCTGTGAACTATTGGCTTCCATCAGCCAGTGATTGGCTAACTGCCGCTGGTCGGGACATGGCTTTACACACCTTTTTGGCCTTTCAAACTATGAACATATGCATCAAATTACACACAATTCTATTATCTCCGTGAGCACGCCTCCTTTTTATGGCCAGTTTTGAGGATAACAGAAGGCTGGGTGTTTATTATTTCTTTGGAAAGGGGTGGGGGTAGGTGTGTTGTATTCTGCTCTGTAAAGAGTAAAGCCTTGGGTTGTAACGACAGGATGAATGATGACTTCTGAGATTGTTTATAAACTGTGTAAGTCTTTGTAAATAGTTCACTGTATGTGCCTGTTGCATTTTATTTTATTTTTTCAAAAAGACTTGAAGATTTTTTATGTAAATATTACAGATACATTTTATTTATTGCAATGTGTTTATTTTATGTAAATATATACGTGGTAACCCAGTAAATGTATTCCCATCTGAGTTAAAAAAATATATATTATTACGATCAGGCCTTTTAAGTCATGTTAATTGACACTTAAATCATTGTCTGAGTCATTATTTCGTTTTTGTTAATGGTGTCCTTGGACACCTTTAGGGCCTAGTGTTGCCAACACACCGCTGACCACTAACCTGTTAACTGAGGACGAAGCACTGTTGAACCATGAGGGAAACCTACAGCCATACTAAGAGCTATATTTGTTACACTTTGTGAAGTTTATATTTGATCCATGATATTGTTCATTCAAAGCTGGATGAAGATAGTGCATTTTACAGACTCGTTTTGTAAATGAAGTAATGGTGTGCAGAACACAATGTTTTGTATCACTCCATTGTTAGAGCCCACTGCATCGAGCGCTGACTGCTAGCAGTCTGTCTGTTACATGGTCATTGCTCTTTTCGTTGATTCTTTTTGTTTTGCTATTGCACAAAATCCAACATGTTTTTTTTTGTGTTGTGTGGTTTTTTAATTGAAAATAAAATATATATGTTGAACTTGTTGACAATACATTTCACAATTACTGTCTGCTTGGGTTGTGTCTCTGTGAAGAATTAAACTCATTCTAGCCACACTTCTCAAAAAGCTTTCTGATTTTCAGTCAGATTTGTAAGCTGTTACACTCAGGATATTAGCAACATATTTTTTTGTTTTCTCCGGTTTCCTAAGGTGGTTTTTGTCTTTTCGGTTTTACATTCAGATCGCCGCCGACCTAATCCTCTTCTTTATCTACATATGCCAGTTCGATTACACAAGAAAATGCTGCCCGGTAAGAGAGCCTTGCGACCAATGTTTTAATTTTCATTGTCAAAGAGCAATAGAGTCCTGATGTATTTGTATCAAGGACAAATGTGAAAGCAGAAACTCTAAGCAAAAGTAACAGCCAGTCAAGCAGTAATGTATTCACCATGGTATATACTCATAATACCCGACCAGGGCCTTCCAGAAACCTCCCTGAAATCGGTCATTTAAGGCAATTACAGTGCCGAACGATTGATGAATGCTTACACTGTAGTGTTTCATCTTCTATTTGAAAGCGGTCGGCTGGTAACCACCACATGTACAGTAGTTCTCTCCGACTTCCACTTATTTTTTTAAAGTTAGAGTACATTGGTTGTACTGACTCATCACTGTCAAGAAAAAACATGGATGGCGGCCAGACTGTCACTAGAAAGGCCCAAACATGAAATCTCACGTACGCCTGTGGGCCCCAAAACCCAGAGCACCTCAGAACTGCCTGCAACCAGGTGTTTTGTTTAACATACCTGTTCAAAAAACTCCCATGAATAGAATAAGAGGCCTAATGTGATTGTCTCTCAATGTAATCAAGCTACATAATTCTTACTTTCAAATACAATCCGTTTTTTTGGGGCTTAGCTGTAAGGTTACCCTGGTGTTGATGGTCCGATACAGACACCCCCAAACAAGCCACAGCCAACATGCATTGTCCTTCAACGCCTTCATCCATAATTAATCCATAATGACAGGTTGTCCCTCAATCCTCCATCTTGCCACACTTCTCTGTAAACATCAGAGACTCCATTAGCAATCTACTTAACATAATGGAACCAAGAGAGAGAGTTTTCCGGAACAGAGGAAATGAGATGGAGAATAGAGAAGAAACAGCGAGCTGTGGTACCAGAGTCATTAAACTACAACTCTACCCTGTAACTCTATGCTATAACCGACTAAAACACAATGGTAAAACACTACACTAACTAATAAACTATACCACACTGAACAAAATTATAAACGTAACACTTTTGTTTTTGCCCCCATTCATCATGAGCTGAACTCAAAGATCTAAGACTTTCTCTATGTACACAAAAGGCATATTTCTCTCAAATATTGTTCACAAATCTGTCTAAATCTGTGTTAGTGTGCACTTGTTCTTTGCCGAGATAATCCATTCACCTCACAGGTGTGGCATATCAAGATGCTGATAAGACAGCATGATAATTGCACAGGTGTGCCTTAGACTGACCACAATATAAAGCCACTCTAAAATGTGCAGTTTCACTGTATTGGGGGGGGGTGTCTGAAAACCAGTCAGTATCTGGTGTGACCACCATTTGCCTCGTGCAGTGCAACACATCTCCTTTGCATAGAGTGGATCAGGTTGTTGATTGTTGCCTGTGGAATGTTGGTCCACTCCTCTTCAATGGCTGTGGCCATGCAAGAACTTGGATGTTTTCAGCTTCTAGGAATTGTGTACAGATCCTTGCAACATGGGGCCGTGCATTATCATGCTGCAACATGAGGTGTTGGTCGTGGATGAATGGCACAACAATGGGCCTCAGGATCTTGTCACGGTCTCTCTGTGCATTCAAAATGCCATCAATAAAATGCACCTGTGTTTGTTGTCCATAACACACGCCAGCCCATACCATAGCCCCACAATGCCAGACGCCATCGAATGTGAGCATTTGCCCTCTCAAGTCGGTTACAACAAGACCCCGATGAGGACGACGAGCATGCAGATAAGCTTCCCTGAGACGGTTTCTGACAGTTTGTACAGAAATTCTTTGGTTCTGCAAACCGATTGTTGCAGCAGCGGTCTGGGTGGCTGGTCTCAGATGATCTAGGAGGTGAAGATGCTGGATGTGGAGGTTGGTGTGGTTACACGTGGTCTGTGGTCGTGAGGCCGGTTGGATGTACTGCCAATTTCTCTGAAACGCCTTTGGAGACGGCTTATGGTTGAGAAATGAACATTCAATTCACGGGCAACAGCTCTGGTGGACATTCCTGCAGTCAGCATGCCAATTGCACGCTCCCTCAAAACTTGCGACATCTATGGCATTGTGCTGTGTGATGGAACTGCACATTTTAGAGTGGCCTTTTATTGTGGCCAGCCTAATGCACCTGTGCAATAATCATGCTGTCTTATCAGCATCTTGATATGCCACACCTGTGAGGTGAATGGATTATCTCGGCAAAGAAGTGCTCACTAACACAGATTTAGACAGATTTGTGAACAATATTTGAGAGAAATAGGCCTTTTGTGTACATAGAGAAAGTCTTAGATCTTTGAGTTCAGCTCATGATAAATGGGAGCAAAAACCAAAGTGTTGCGTTTATAATTTTGTTCAGTGTAATAAAACACTACAGTAACTAATAAAAGACTACACTCAACCACTACTCCACAGCATAAAATTAAAACACTTCACAAAACCATTACACTAAAGCTTTCTATTGATTTAGATGTACGTAACAACACGATAACTAGTTCAAAGTTGATTGAAAGGTAAGAAACACTAGGGAGGGAGAGATTGGACAGACTAAGATCACACCGTTGAGTGACTGAATTACTAAAGTCCCACCATTTAGGTTTTTTTTGAAGGTCAGGGGCTGGCCTAATGGGATAAAGCGTCCAGTTATACCAGTCTTATACAAAGATACAACTCCTGTTCTTCACCAAGACACGTGTGTCTAAGGAACAAGTTCTCCACCCTACCCACCCCCCGACAATGGATTTATTTAGGTAGTGATATTCTAGAACAGGCCTCCCATCAATGGATTTATTTAGGTAGTGATATTCTAGAACAGGCCTCCCATCAATGGATTTATTTAGGTAGTGATATTCTAGAACAGGCCTCCCATCAATGGATTTATTTAGGTAGTGATATTCTAGAACAGGCCTCCCATCAATGGATTTATTTAGGTAGTGATATTCTAGAACAGGCCTCCCATCAATGGATTTATTTAGGTAGTGATATTCTAGAACAGGCCTCCCATCAATGGATTTATTTAGGTAGTGATATTCTAGAACAGGCCTCCCATCAATGGATTTATTTAGGTAGTGATTTTCGAGAACAGGCCTCCCATCAATGGATTTATTTAGGTACTGATATTCTAGAACAGGCTTCCCATCAACAGATTTATTTAGGCAATATTTTGTGCAAGGTAACTGCCACTAAGTCTTCTGACTAATACGAGTGTTGCAATATTTCCTCTCTGTGTCTCACTACAGTCAAAAGACGTGAACCATTTGAAATCATCCAGATGTGTTTTTACATCACATGACTCTCTGATCTACTACATTATATGCACAGTTATATAAATACCCGTCTTTATCAACATTAATTACTACTCAAATTCAGACTATAACTCATCAAGGTGCTCTTTTTTTAAATAACTTTCTTACCTAACTTTGCCCATTAAGCACTTTCACATTAGCACTTTCATCCAAGAGTAATGTGTGCACTGCTAAACATAACAGACATTATAACATGTTATGCAAGGCCATTATCCAAGCTATCTGCAAGACCGTACGCTTCACCATGTATCAATAAATACGACTGTGAAAGAACAGCATGTTGCCCAACAGGAATCACAATCCACATTCCTCAGGATTAGGGGAAGGAGTGGAGTAGTTCTGTAGACAGAAACAGCCCGTGAATAGTCAGGAGATGGTAGTTTCTGTCTCATTTGTCAGATCACCTGCAGTACCTATGTGTGGTCAAAGGTTTTACCTATATTTAAGATATATATTTAAGATATGTGCTATATGGACAAATCATGGCTAAGTGCTGTTCTTAGACAAAAGCTGTGAGGTGTTTTCATGCAATCACAGACTGCTTATTAACGTATTTAGAACAGTATACTTTTTTTTCTCATGCAGCTAATCAGCATTCACGTTTCGATCCTGTGATTTCACCCAAAATGACTAATCAGAGAGGGCATAAACGTCCCTAATGGTGGCCCCACTTGGTATTATCTTCTGACCATTTTACAGTGGATCAACAGCCATTGATACAGCATCTAAATAAATGCTAATCCACATGTTTTACCAGTTTACCAGTGGGTTTCACTGCCACACTGCCCTCTTCAGATGCCGTATGCATTGTGGGCCAGGAGGTGTTCATGCTCATAGATAACAGCGGGTTGAATGTCTAGACCAATGTAGGTCACACTTCCTATCAACTGCCAACATCAGCAACCTTACTGACAAACTGTAGCTGTCACCTTGTACAGCTGTTCAAATCAGCTTACATCTGCCGTGTGCTTCAGCCGACCCGAGGGCTTAAAGCACTGTGAAACCCAGGGAACAAACACTGTCTTTCCCCCGGGGTTAGGCTGGCAGACAACACTATCGCCCGAATCTTCATCTCACCTGACCTGACTGTTTACGTTCTGCCACCAACCAGCCTCTGATTGGCCGGCAAGGTCTCGATAGGGCGTAGTTTGAGCATCACACCACTGTGACATTTTTGTGTGGGGGGGGCGTGTCTTGTGACATGATAACGGGGAGTCCCTTCAGGAACAGGAACAGCAGGTTGCCAAGCTGGGCTGGGAGTACTGGTCGAGTGATAAGCAATGACAATGGTCTCTGTCTCAGCCTCAAAAACAAACACCTGAATTGTCAAGCTGCTGGACACACAGGGAAGCAGCAGCTCCTATGGTAGACGGACCATGGCATGACACACACCCGAAACCATGTAGATGGTCAGGTCCCAAGGTGACGCGTCACTGACGCCCCATACCCAACCTTTATTGTGTTAACGACCAGCTACAGTCTGAGTGAATGTGTTTCACTAAGGCGTTGCTAGCTAATTTTTGACTACAATCATCTATGGTATCTGAGGGTTGGATCAGGGTTGTAATACTTCCATCTAACACATACAAAGCCTTTGCACAATAAAAGAGCGAGACGGTGTTTAAAGATTAACCCACGTTACCTACCACCCATACACCCAACATACACAACCCCGTACAGACAGTGCGTAATTGTTAGCGGCCACGGTCTAGCTGTAGCCTAAACACACACAAACACACGCTAGGACGTCCAGTCTGGCGGTATCAGCAACATGCATGCACAGGTTATAGTGGATTGCTAAGCTTCATAGGCAGACGACAAAACAAATCCAGGTTTGATTAGCATTTAATTTATTTTTTGGATTTAGTTCCACTGAGGCTTTCTGTCGCAACGCAACCAACAGAAACCAACAGAAACCAACAGAAACCAACCTTGCACATTAAAGCTCCTTAGGATGTCACTGCTCTTTAACCTGCGCCAAAAAATGTAAAGGCTTTTGTGATGCCTGAAGCAGACAAGATTATTCAGTCATTTATTTTAGGCGGTTTTGCCACGGAGGACAATTTCATGTGCAAAAGACAACAATGTAATAACTAACTAGACGTCTCGATAGATACAAGGCACGTAAAAGTCAAGGTCACCAGGTTAAAACAAACATAGCTGAAGAGCCCAGATCTCTTGCAAATTGCAAACTCTAAACACACCAAGAAAACGGGTTTGAAATTTAAAAAGGGTTCCAAATATATCCACAAGTGTATGTGCAACTGGACTGAACTCTGCTGGCAATACTCGGCCCTCATTTCAGGGTGGTTGCGGTTGGTGGGTGTCCCTTTGGTTGAGGCTTGGCAATGTGGGTGGATTGATTTCCTGCCTCCCCTGAATAGGGCCACAGTTTCACTGGACCCCCCTGTCTCAGCCCCAAGGTCTTACGCTGCTATATTATTGTGCTGGGGGAGTAGGGTCAGTTCTCCTTCTCATAAATCCTTGTAGATCTAAGGAATGCACTTTCTAAATGTTCCCTGTCTCCTGCCCTGATTAAACTTAGGAGGTCATGAGGTCTTGGCCCACACCTCCTGAGAACCAGGCTAGAAAGACTTGTTGCTGTCCCTGTAAAAGGTTTCACACGGCACAGCCAGAACAGGACTGGTCACCCCTCTGAGCATGGTTCCTCTCTAGGTTTCTTCCTAAATTTCTGGCCTTCTTAGGGAGTTTTTCCTAGCCACTGAAATACAACACTGTTGTTGTTTGCTCCATGGGGTTTCAGGCTGGGTGTTTTGTAAAAGCACTTTGTGACAACTACTGTAGTAAAAAGGGCTTTATAAATACATTTGATTGAATGATCGATATGCTACAAATTAATATAAAGTTTGAGTTAAAAAAAGTAATTTTTTTGTATTTCTAATGTATCCTAAAATGCATCCCAATAACATCGTTATTTTTTTCTTCCGGCAAAAGTGAAAGGATGAAAACAGGACATAATAATATTAAAAATACTAAATAATACATTAATCTGCTATTAGCTGGTCAGGCCTACAGCACAATACCACTTTCAGACTTTACGGTGTAGAATACATTAGGTTTTTAGAATCACCTCATTATGTCGTGACTATCTCGCCTTGTGTTCCGACATGCGTTTCTGGAACTACAACGCCATCTAGTGGAATACTTGAACAGTGCTTTCTGGTCTTCCGTACAGGTGAGTGCGACGCTGTAAATGTTTTACCTGGGTGCCTGTGACGTCAGATCTGATAGGTCCCTCGGTGAAAGTGAGCCGAGGAAGCCATGAGTGCGTTCATAAGTATTTAAATAGCTTTAATATTGAAAAGTGACGCTTAGAAGATAAACGTTTATTCAAACAAACTTAGTCGCGGAGTTATTAATTTGTTGCTGATACAATGTCTGTCTCCGCTGTCTTCGTACTGGACTTGAAAGGAAAGGTAAGATCAATGTCCTTATTGATGGTGGCGATTGATAAAGTTATAACACTGTCAAGTTTCGCTTGATTTGGCTATGTAACTCATTTGTTTGAGAGTATAATCGAGGTTTTAACGTTTGCCCCTGCCATAGGACAATAATAGATAACCACGTCGTTAAATATTAAGTAGCCTAGCCTGCGAAGGTTTCATTCAAGGTTTGAAAAGGGCACTTCCGGGATACAACTGAATGGAAACACGTGACATCGTTAGACCAGTTAAATTGCCATGAAAGATGTCTAAGTAACGTTACATATAGGCAATCCTGCAGTATTTTACGAAAGTGAAAGTGAATACATAAAGGCCAATCAAAGGTCGCCTTGCACCTGTCATGTGTACAATGGCGAAGAATAGTGCCAAGATTTACACATTAAACACATTGCTTGGGCACTACAGAAAAGAAACCATAATATTATCCAGAAACAGTTGGCTTACATGTTGTACACTTCATAAACTAACTACCCTACAAGGTCCAGAGCCTGCGGGTCTTCTCTTCTACCTGATCATGCATTGCACCCACCTGGTGTCCCAGGTCTAAATACTTCCCTTATTAGAGGGTCGCAATGAAAAGATTTAAATGGAGCCGTCTTCAAAGTCCAGATTTGAATATACCCCTGGCCTAGACTATAGAATGGAAACAATTAGACTGGCCACCTACCGGTCTGTGTTCCATGCAACACGTGGATGGAGAAGTCTAGCCAAGACTAAGTCGGCAGATCATTTGTCGAGGCCAGGTGTTGACAAGCCCTTGTGTGTTTCTATGCTCAGCATTATGCCGGACTCCACATTAACTGTGATGTAATGTTTGAGACGTCTTCACACATCCAAAAGGCTGCTGGCGGGAGGATCATCTGAAGTTCTAGTGTTTCCACTTCTGCTCTACATTGTCGGACCTCATCACCGCTCTTAACCTTTGGCTTCTATTTGGATCCTGAGCTTTCATCAGTCCTAAAGAAAATCCAGCCCTCCTAAGTACATGGCCCACAAACCTGGGGTGTTTTATTCTTGTTATTCTAATCCCCCAGGTGCTGATATGTCGGAATTACAAGGGCGACGTGGACATGGCTGAGATCGACCATTTCCTGCCTCTGCTCATGACAGAAGAGGAGGAGGGTGTCACCTGTCCAATCATGATGCACGGCAATGTTCACTTCCTGTGGATCAAGCACACCAATCTGTACCGTATCCTTGTAATGATATCAAGATGCTAGCGGGATGCATTTTCGCCAGGCATTTGTATGCAAAGAAAGCGGGGATAGACCTGGTTAAAGATCTGGTTAAAGAAAGTAGCCTGAGGGTGACATCAGAATGGGCATGTAAGTGTTCTGTTTGCCTTAACGTGGCCCTCTGTCAGTTGTGGCCACTACCAACAAGAACTCCAACGCCTCCCTGGTCTATGCCTTCCTGTATAAACTGGTTGAGGTGAGTCAGAGGGCCATGGCCCAGACCTGTCTGTGCTGTCTGGCGACTCCATTGCCTTCTTTCACAACACAAAATCTGTAGAGGTGCAGGAAATGCAGTTTGTTGTGGTTAATATTCTTTAAGAGGTGCAGGAACTCAAGCAGTTGCTCATCCAGTACAAGATGTGAGTACTCCGTTCATGAGTGCTCTGATTCTACTTAAGTTGAAACAATGGATGTTGCATTTTCAGGTGTTCACCGAGTATTTTACAGAGTTGGAGGAGGAGAGCATCCAGGATAACTTTGTAGTGGTCTATGAATTGTTGGATGAGCTGATGGACTTTGGCTTTCCTCAGACAACTGACAGCAAGATCCTACAGGAGTAAGTGAAAAACACACAAACCCACACACACATATTTGTTTTTCAGTCCTTGTCAGGATTCCTATTTTTGTCAACCTAACCCTTACCTCAATAAATTACCATTTATGCGTAAACCTAATTTAACCCTAATCGAAATAAGGTTTTCCCTTGTTGAGACTGCCTAAAAAGCATTGTAAGGACTTCAGGCACACACATAGAGAGAGAAAAAAAAGAAGCCCTTTTCTTCTTTGTCGATTTACAGTGTATACTCGCTCATGAAATATGAGATTGTCTTGTCTGGCTATTTTAGACTGAAGGAAGTAAGTCGCTTTGGATGTTTGTTAAATAACTGACTTAAAGGTCAAAGGTAAGCTGCATCTTTACCAGACAGACGGGCTCTTGACGTAAAAGCTGGGTCTTGTGGTTTTGGCAAACATCAGATGGATCTCCTCCACTCCAGGTACATCACACAGGAGGGTGCCAAGCTGGAGGTGGCTAAGACCAAGGTTCCCACCACTGTCACGAATGCTGTGTCCTGGAGGTCAGAGGGCATCAAGTACAAGAAGAATGAGGTGTTCATCGATGTCATAGAGTCCATAAACCTGCTGGTGAGCGGTATAGAGCGCTATATGAGCGTGTTCTGAAATAAACAGTTACAAATCAGGTGTTAAATGCATTTCATCATTGGTTTTACTAAAACAGTGTTACTCTAATTAATCATAACATTGTTTGCGAACGCTTCATTTAACCTGACTCTTTTGGAATGTTGCATCAAAGGTTCACCCAAGCTTGATCCCTCTGCATTGTGTGTCAGGTGAATGCCAACGGTAGCGTAATGAGCAGTGACATTGTGGGCACTGTCAAGCTGAAGACCATGCTGTCTGGCATGCCGGAGCTAAGACTGGGCCTCAACGACCGGGCGCTGTTCGCCCTCACCGGCCGTATGTAGCGCTCCGTACACACACAGACAATTATTCACCAGATAACTGTAGAAATGTACCTGTGTGTGTGTGTGTGTGTGTGTGTCCAGGGGACAAGGGCAAGACCGTATCGATGGAGGACGTGAAGTTTCATCAGTGTGTCCGTCTGTCCCGCTTCGAAAGTGACCGCACCATCTCCTTCATTCCCCCCGACGGGGAGTCTGAGCTCATGTCCTACCGTATTAACACTCACGTGAGTTACATATACAGCGTTGCTTGGAAACCAGGTGGTTTGATTCCTGATTGCTTTTTGGCCGATAGCAAGTGGTATATGTGATTATATACCAGAGGTACGACTTGGATTTACTTCACTTTTACTGCTCTAATTGCGTTGGAACCAGTTTAATAGGGCATATTGGGGGTTTGTGAGATGCTGTCAGAATACCATGGCTAAGCGCTTTGTCTTCCGCGATGCGTCGTGTCTAAGAACAGCTCTAAGCCGTGGTATATTGGCCATCGACCACATCTCGTTGTGCATTATTGCTTGAATATACAATGTTACATATACAGTGGATTGCGTAAGTATTAACCCCTAAAGAATTTTGTGCATTTCATAATGCAAAAATGTGTAACTGACATGAAAATAGTGGTGATTTTCTGTCATTAGTCTTTCTGCACAAAGTATTACATGTTGCTCATTATGGAAATTACTTGAAGGTGCACCTTTGTGTCCATATCAACAGATACTTTCCATGTAAGTGAAGAACTTACAAGATTCTGTCCCCCACAGGTGAAACCCCTCATATGGATTGAGTCTGTCATCGAGAAATTCTCTCACAGCAGGGTTGAGATCATGGTCAAGGTAATGTCGCAAAGGTGGTGAAGCGTTAGCTGATTTGGTGTCCAAATGAATTTGCCTGGTTTTCCACCATTGCCTTTTCTAATTCAACAGGCTAAGGGGCAGTTCAAAAAGCAGTCGGTTGCCAACAACGTTGAGGTGCGTGTACCGGTGCCCAGTGACGCCGACTCTCCCAAGTTTAAAACCAGCACAGGCCATGCTAAATATGTCCCAGAGAAGAATCTGGCTGTGTGGACCATCAAGTCCTTCCCGGTAAGGAATTCAGAAATTATTAGAAGTGATATGCTTTTTGTTCTTGGTGTTCCAGTGTTAAAGTGCAGACTGTCAGATTTGATTTAAAGGGTACATTTATCCATATTGGATGAACCGTTTAGAAATTACAATATGTTTTCTATGAGGACCACTCCTATACTTAGTACTCAACTCAATTAAGGCAGTTTTATAAGTAAACCCTTAGCTTCAATAGCTAGTGTTCCCCCCCTTTGGCTGAAATAATTTCCTGTAACCGTTTCTTGTAACTGTCTATCAGTGTCTTGCATCAACTGGGTGGAATTTTTGCCCACTCTTTACGCTTCAACAGTGTCATGTTTGAGAGCTTTCTTGCATGCATTGCACACTCCAAATCTCTGAACAGCATTTCAATAGAATTGAGATCTGGGGTTTGACTCAGACATTCTTCTTTTCGTACCATTCTTTTGCTGCTTTGCTTGTGTTTTTTGGATCGCTGTCCTGCTGCTAGGTCCATGTTTAGCGTCATCTTTTTGATGATTTCTCTGGTACAATATGGAATTCATGGTTGACGCAATGATGGAAAAGCAGCCCAAACCATAATGCCGCGATTTCCATGCATTATGGTATGAGGTTCTTCTGTTCAAAGGGCACCTGGCATTGTGGCCAAACAACTCCACCTTGGACTGATCTGTCCAGAGCACATTGTTCATTGTTTTGGTCTTCATATTGTTTTTTGTGAACAGAGGCTTAGTCTATCCTAACCTCCCATGTTGAGTCATGCATTTCAACATATATTATGCAAGTGAGGCTTGTAGATCCTTTGTTGTAACCCTGGTATTCTTGGAAATGTCTGTAATAATCTTTTGGTCAGGTCTTGGGCTGAATTTGGTGGGACGATCTGTCCTATGTAGATTCCGTTTGTAGATGATCTGTCAGAAAGTGAAATCATGTACTTTCAATTGATTTGTAGCCCCTCCCAGACTCATGGGCATCACTAGTCTTTCTTCTTTTGGCATGATGTTGGCATGATGTTTTACCATGCACCCATGTGTATGAAATTAACCTTCAATTTAATGTTAACATGTCCATTTTAACACAATAGTCATTTCCAACTACTTAGTACTTCCAAATTCAATTCGTGCTAGAATACAGAACCCGCCAGAAATGAACTGCCATGGTCCAAATGTCTTTGGAGATTAACATATATTTCGAGCACTAACTGAACTAGAATTTAAATAATTTCTAATACCATATGAGGTATTTTGTTCAACGGGAATAAGCTTTTTTCTGGCCAAGTCACATGCTTTAAAATACAACTTGGGCTCCTGTTGTCTTTCTTTCTCTGTCTACATCCAGGGTGGTAAGGAGTTTCTCATGCGGGCCAGCTTTGGACTCCCCAGTGTGGAAAACGATGAAATGGAGGGCAAGCCTCCCATCACTGTCAACTTTGAGATCCCATACTTCACTGTGTCAGGGATACAGGTGTGTGTGTGTATGCGTGTGCGAATAAGTGTGGTTAGGGATGGGTCAAGTTTAGGGTGTTTTAGGTATAGGGATAATACTGGATTTTCTGCGTCATCGCACGGATAGAAAAATAAACGTGTGCGCACTGCGTGTCTTTGGAAACAAGTTCATGCAGAAGTAAATAGTGATTTATTTAGCCTAAACCATTATAGCATAGAACTGCCTTAATAGGCTAAACAAATTAAAGTGGGCACTGTATCAGGTTTCACAGACCTTTCTCTCCTCATTCACTCTCTCTTTTGGTCTGTCTGTTTTAAGGTGCGATACATGAAGATCATTGAGAAGAGTGGTTACCAGGCCCTGCCCTGGGTTCGATACATCACACAAAGTGGAGGTAGGACTGTAATACTCTTAAGATGTAGCTTAGCTAATGTTAAAGAAAACTTGAATTAGTCTACAGAGAAAATCCAGAAAAACAATAATAATCTCTTTTCTTTTATTTAGATTACCAACTACGGAGTAACTTCTAAACCAGTCCAAACATCGTAGCAAAACGATCAATTTCATTTCAACCCTCCCAAGAAAGGAACATTTATTTTCTCTCTGTTTTATGTTACTGTATAAGATTGGGTTTATGTTTTGTACTTATGAATGTAATTTCAGTTTTAAGGTGTAATATTAAAGGTGTTACTTAATGTATGCCTTATTTAGAAATTAAGATAATTAAATTATGGTCTTTACAGAAATGTGTGTTTTACTTGTACACATTTTATGGAATAAAACAATCTAAGAATTGGTAGTTTCATATCACTCAGAATAGGAGTCTAGCTATTTTAGCTAGATAGTATTTCAATTACACAACTAGGCTATCAAACATGTTCACAAATATTGGCGCCTTTTATTGTCACAACTGACTATCGGAGCTATTTGTGAATGATTTCTTTAATAACCCGCCTTTTTTCTATCTGATTTTGAAGATTTACTATCAAAAGTTCAGAAATATGAATGAATGTTCTTTAAAGGCATCAACGTCCATAAATTTGCCGCTTTCTACGTTCTGTCATCTTATTGGTTGACTTTAATGTTACCACAGGGATACTGTAGCAACCATGTTGTTACTCCACCCATTCACTCTTCGATGCATTCTGATTGGTTCTCTTCAATGTTTGTAAATGTTGATTAGTAGTACTACTGTAGTTGTAGAGTAATTCTCAGCGCGCAAATTAAAGGTCCTGCCGCCTTCAAAGTTATTAAACATTTACCTGTTGTGATTTATTTGAAAATTTGCTGGTGTTATTCGAAAAGGGAGCCAGTAACGGTCGGGATCTTTTTAAAACGGACAAGGTAACTATCCAACGCTTTCGTTTCGATGTGAATTTCAATTCCCCATTTTTTTTTTTTTACTGTGCAGTGTCAGCTAGCTAATGTTAGCTCACTAGCATGATTAGCCGGTTAGCTAAAGGGCTCCTGCAGTTGTGAGTTAACGTGTAAATAGAATTCTAAAAAGCTATTATATTGCTAATATTTTGTTCGCCCTATACAGTAATGTATATGTTATTCACTCACCACAACTTGGTAACATTTGCCATTTGTAGATAAACGATAGCTAACGTTATCTGGCTAACCAAATAGTTAGCTAACAGCAAGCTACGGCTACGTCGTCAGTCGTTGAGGAAGACGAACTGGCAGGTTAGATCGAATAGCCATTCATCAATTTTAATTTCTCTTGATTTAGGGAGCAATCGTCGCAGAAACACATTAACAATGGTTCTGAGTCAGAGTGATGCGGGCAAGAGCCTGACTACTGCCGCAGCCAAGGGGAATACGGACGAGGTCCGGAAGATACTGGAGGAATGTAGAGTCCCCGCTGACACTGTCAATGAATTTGGCAAGACCGCATTACAGGTAATGTTAACTATCTGTCCCAATAATACTATCTTTCGTTGTCTCCTAGCCAGGAATATTTCAACTCAAACAGTGCTGGCTGTAATGTAGCTAGCTGCTGTCTGTGTGTTGTTGGTGGAAGGACAGAAATTACAACATTTATTACAGATTTTCACCCTGAATAATTAGTTGGTTCAGAATTCTTTGAGTCATTAAATTCCGTGTTGCCACGTTTGTTTTGCAAATTAACATAAGTCAATAATAATAATAATAATAATGAATTGCTCTGGATATAAGTACAACCATTCTTTCAAATCAAATGTACCCATAATGTACCGTTTTTGCCGGTCTACTCAAATGTCTTTTACATTTTACTGTCTCTCACTGTGACTAATGCTTTTTGAGAAACACACAGATATTCGATAGCATTACGTCTACGTCTTCTGTTCTACCTAGGTGATGATGATGGGCAACTCTAATGTAGCCTGTCTGCTGTTGGAGCACGGCGCCAACCCAAACATCACAGACAAACGAGGAATCTCACCGGCGCACGACGCAGCACACACCGGCTTCCTGGACACACTCCAGGTCCTGGTGGAGTTCGGCGCATCGGTCAACACAGCCGACCACAGCGGCTCTCTCCCCATCCACGTCGCTGTCCGAGAGGGCTACCGGGACATCGTGGAGTTTCTTGCGCCCCGGTCCAACCTGAAACACCCCAACGCCAGCGGAGAGACGCCGGTGGACCTCGCCCGGGCGTCGGCGTCATGTACGCCAGAGGTGGTGGAGCTTCTAGAGAGACAGCTAGAGTCTCAAGTGTTCTCTCAGTCCCCATCCCTGATCTAGAAACAGCTCTAGTAGTAGCATGGACCCTCCCTTCCTGCCTACCCAGCTTCCCCTCTCAACTTTAGGGGCTGGCCGATTCCCCTTCTAACTCTACACCCATCTACACTCTCCTGTTAAAACATTGTGACTTGAATTCATTGACGTAAAGTTTACTTGATACAAGATCATTTATAGTAACCGGCTGAGGTTGCTTTGTGTTTGTCTGTTGTGGCGGCGCTTGTAGAATCAGTATTGGTGAACATTTCAGTAGGACGCCTCTTATTTTGCACAGAGCAAAAGCACCTTTTTGATGGTAGATCCATAATTTGACCTCTCCCCCCCCCCCCCCCCACTTTTGATTGGGGGAGTGCACACTTGTACAAAGCTTTATTACTCTGTTTGTGTGATAATTTACTGCCTCATTGTCAAGGGAATTGTACTGTTGATCTTTCAGATTTTTTAAATGTTGGTGTTTTGACTTGATATGGTGAGTGCCATGATGACTGCATCGCTTAGTGGTTGTGTTGGTCTTTTGAAAATGTCTTATTAGGCATATTTAGATTTCTTTTATTTTACATCTATTATTTATTTATTGAAATATACCTATTAACTTTTGTAAATAGCGACATTTGTTTTGGATTGTTTTTTTGAGATGTTATTTATATACAAATACTATTGAAAACAAAAGAAATTATTCACTCCTTAGAAGATGAAAGCACAAAATAAAGTGTTTAACTTTACTCATTTCTGATTTGTTTTTTTCTGTTAAACTCAGAGGAAAGGATGTTATCACTGTAATGAGATTTCATTCAAGTTCTGTCTAATTCAGTTTGTTTTCCAATTCAAAATCTTAAAAAGACTGTTTTGAGATACTTTCAGGTCTTTTCACTGCCATTCTCTGTTTGACCACTGGAGGTCAATAGCCAACCAGACGTTAGCACTTAGTCAGGTACAGGTGTCCTCAAAACAGAACTAATGCTGCCTTCATTACCAACTGGAAGATGGTAAATGCCAAGTTTTAAAACTTTAAATACCGTCCGATAGATTCATGCTTTGAACTTGTTCTGAAAACACTGATTGGGGAGTAACTGTCAGCAAATATAAGGGGCAACTCTGTACATTCATAGACATTTTATAAACCCATTTTTTACATTTTGCCACAGCTCCATGAGGCCTCTTCACAAAACGTTCTTATCTCAGGGCAAAGGCGCAGTATTCTGAATGTGGGTATAGAAACCTTAGCTTTTGGACACAGAGCCTGAGATAACGTGTACTGGACTCAGGACAGCCCAAGGTGAGTCAACAAGGACAATTGAGGACTCCACTATGTAATGTACTGCACAGGGAGAACACAGTTAAGGTCCACTGCTACGATATTCTGGACACACACACAGGTCTCAATGAAGGCCCTGTTTCATTCAGAGTGGTCCAGGTTTAGAAGGAAAGAAACAATGGTTTTTTTGTTTGACCAATGTGCCATGGGTCAAATTTCCACAGTGAATCAAAACTTCTACCCCGTGATCTACTTCGGCTGCTCAATATTTATCTCAATAAGGAAAGCCACCTGTCCTATAGGCGGGGTACAAACAGAGACCTGTAGCTCTCGCCCCTCAGGAAAGAAATGTAGACGTTGAACTGTTGTAAAACACCCTGAGCAAATACAGTTGATGTCCTCAATACATAAAGATAAGATTGAGGCAAAACAATAACAAAAAAATAGTGTATGCACACAGACAAACACTCTTTGAATCCTGACTTTGGTCAGTCTTCTCAAACTTTCAAATTGACCTGAGAGTTGGATACAGTAATAATAACTGGATGGGGTTAGAACGAGGGGTTAAGGTGGTCTGTGCCTTATGGGTAACTGCCTAGAGCCTGTCCCTCCTGAGGTAGAGTGTAACATGGAAACATGACGACAGAAATGTGTCATGTTAACAATATTCCAACTATTTAATTTCTGCTGTGACGGTACAAAATGTATTTTAGGCATGCATGACGAGATAACACAGTGAATCATTAGGAGCTGATCCCATTTTTTAGGAAACATAGAAGCAGTTTTTGTCTCTGGAGCCAGACTTGTTACTACCAATTTGCCAACACAATGTTATTGTCATACTAAAGACCATAGGGTTTGATAATACAGCCTGAACAGATTGGGAACCAGGCTATTCCAGATATACAGCCAGCTGAATAACTTTTGGCAAGCTTTGAATCAAACGTAAATCACATTACCGGGAGGTGCCAAGAGGAGGTACCTTTACCAAGAGGAGGTGAGATCAAATGTAGCTGGAACTACCTAGTTCTGTTGGAACACATGCGTAACGTGACACTCGTTTGGAGACGTGGACTCCACTGGTTATGCAGCACAGTCATCAATCATCCGGGAACAATGCCTGGCCTCTCCTGGGTGTATTATAGTCATTTGATAGAGTTACCACTGTGGCAAGAGCTCAACCCTGCCTATTAGAAAGCAAGGGCCAAGTAATTGTGTGTATTTTAACAGTTGTCTTGCAGACCTCGACGGGGGTCCGGTCAGAGGTCCGAGGCTTCTCGGAGGCTTGGCCTCAGGGGTTGTAAATGATCCGAACTGAATAATCCGGGAACGTATTTTCTAAACTAGAGGTACATCTTTAACTGACAGTACTGCCTGAAAGGGAAAAGAGAAGAAACGATAGTGAGAGCAGAATGCTGAGCATGTCCTGGGCATACCCGAGACACAATGGTGTGACAGACCTTGCCGTCTGCACACCTTCGGAAATTTCCACTGGGTGCCCCCCGCCCCCACACCACCTTCCCTCCCCACCCGTCTACTCCCCTATTTTGGCAGTCACAGGGAAAGGGAGAGAGGGCACAAGGGCACCAGCCTCATCTGTGAGGAGTGTGTGAGGAGCGTGTGAGGCGGAGTGTGTGTGGCGACGAGTGTGTGTGTGTGACGAGTGTGTGAGGAGGAGTGCGTGAGGACAGGCCTGTGTGTGTGTGTGTACTACCCAGGCTTGGTTAATATGATCTTTAATTATGTATACAGAAGTCCAGACTGCACTAAGCCGGAGTGGGTACAGGCCACAATATGGATGACAGGACTAGGAGACACAAACACACACCGACAGCAGCAGAGCTCTGGTGTAAGTGTAGGGGTGCGTGTCTCCAGTAAATTCGCATCTGTAAACAATAAGGTCAATGACCTCACGCAAAAGCAGACTGTAGTCTTCGCCGTGTTTGTAAGCACCTCGCCTTACAAAAGCGGACTGTACTTTCGTCACATTCATCATTAGCACTGGTTTCGTGGATTAAATGACTGTGCTGCCGTGGCGCTAAAAACAAGGTTGATGACAACAAAGAATAAAAACGCCTGGCATGGGTGTGTCTATGTAGTGCAAGGATGCAAAGGAATTGCGTCCTGACACGAGTTTCATCATATTGACTTAACATATCGTACTATGTTGCAAAGCAACATGTTTAGCTTTGTATTACACTATCAGAAGTAGTATTACTTGATGGGTAGCTGACTTGGACTCCATCTAGTTTCGACTGCTGAATAGAAACACAAAGACCAGCATTCATTCAAAGGGTTGCTAAGTTAATTAATTAAATAAAAGGTCTCTAGGTCACACTAGGTCAACATTTTCATTACATTTCCATGACAGGGAGAGAGAGAGCGCTCTGTGATGACAAAAACCAGTTGAACTGGATACAGCGTTTGCCCATTCTTGTTCACAGGACCACCTGGCTGGATGGAACTGGAGTTCTCTATCGATCTTAGAAGTATGATTTCTCTACTGCATAAAATCGATAGCTGGAGACACCATCTTCTGAGGTAGCGAGCTTGCCATTCCCGGCGGAACTCCCCTGAGTTTTAACAAGTGTGAAGACAATTCTGTCATAACTGTATCAAGTTTCTGTGCAGTGCTCAAGCATAGTGCTTGATTTTCCCACGACTGAAGGTCACAATCCTGCGTGGTATGTCTCGAAACACACCGGCATAAATTCAAATGCTCTGTAAATGGTTAGGCAAAGTCTACGTAGAGAAGTCTATGTAGCGTTTTATTCTCTCTCGTAAGGTTAACCATCCCTTGACATAGAAAAAATGCAAATGTTTACAACAAAGGAACCAACCGCATTTATTACTGTGGGGCTATCCTAAAAAGACAACTTTGTACTATGATTCTAATAAGCAAGGATTTCACTTACCATATAGTAATAGAAAATAGTGACATTCACTTGGAGTGAACGGTAAAGCAGTGAGGTTGCAGCTTTAAAACGGACACGTGTGGTTTTCTTCAGAGTTTCTTGAAACAGACTCCAACAGCCCTGAAACCCTCTTTTCTTTCTAGTGTGTCTAACAAGAACAGTATCAAACTTACTTTGCTAGTTCTGCAAACCTCACATTCCGTGAGGCAGCATTCATTAGAAACTATGTTCAACCCCCAGGCAAGACATTTGGTTTGAAAAAGGTATGGATTAACATATGACGGAAATACATGCAGACGTTTCAGAAAGTAGTCGGTTCTGTTATACAGAACACAATTTATAATCAAATATATGTTTATAGAACTTAATTGTAGTCCAATTGTGACAAATTCAATTGACTGGATATGACTTAGAAGGGCACACACCTGTCTATAAAAATTTCCTAAATTTCACAGTGCTGCTATGAGCAAAAACCAAGCCAATTTTATATTTAAAAATATTTTGAAAAGTTAAGACAATAAGTAAATGTGATTTGACCAAAATACATGTACATTGCAGTTGATAATGATTGTATTGATTAGTGAATTTTAGGGAAAAATACTACGCCATGTACATAGTTCCTTCGTAGCTTGAAGACTTGTTATACTTTCTTAATTTGGACCCAACCAGTGGACTGATCAATTTCCAGTGGCCCGATCAATTTCCAGTGGCCCGATCAATTTCCAGTGGCCCGATCAATTTCCAGTGGCCCGATCAATTTCCAGTGGCCCGATCAATTTCCACAGGGCTGACAGGTCTGTCCAATTTAGTGTCACTAAACCTCCTGTCGCTCAGCTGTCATCAGTGCACTGTGTCTTTCATCCTACTCTGTACATCTGACGGTAGTAGATCCAGCAGACTGTCCTCTACGACCAAACCACTGGTCTTCAACAAGGGACAGTCCCCAATCTCTGGGGGAAGAGACTCTAACCGGTTCCCCTTAAGCTCCAGGCGCACTAGCTGGGCCAAGTTACCCACCTTGGGGCTAAGCGAGAGCAGGCAGTTGTTGCCCAGCGCCAGAGTCTTAAGTCTCTTGCAGGAGAACAGCTCCTCTGGCAGCTGTTCGAGACAGTTAAATGCTGCAGAGAAGAACTGTAGACTCTGGAGGATCCCCACTTCCGAGGGCAACGACGCAAGCTGGTTGTGGGACAAGTCCAGGTGACGAAGCTTGGTACAGTAGAAGAGGCGTGATGGAAGTTTCCATAGCTTGTTCCAGCTGATGTCCAGCGTTTCCAAGGACTTGAGCTTGGAGATGTGCTCCGGGATGTAGCTAATGCTATTGTGCCACAGACGAAGGATCACCAGGCGCCGGCAGTGCTGCAGACTCAAGATCTCTTCCACGGTCGTCAGCTTGTTTTCTCTCAGGTCCAGCTCCTGCAGGCCGGACAGGCTGAAGACAGCACTGGGGATTCTCTCCAGCTGGCACCCAGTCAGCTCCAAAGAAGCCAGGTTGGATAGTTTCTTCAGGACGCTGAAGGCTTGGAGTTTGAGACCCTCGTTGTAGATGCAGAGGCGCTGAAGGTGGACCGCCACATCGCCAACACTTGGCGGGATCTTGGTTAGACGGCTGCGAAGGGTGAGGACTCGTAGCTCCTTCAGCTCACGCAGGGAGTCTAAGGTGGCACTGCGGGAGAGTTCTTGAGCCAACGGGCCACTCAGGTGGAGCTCCTCGAGATTCTGCAGAGTGTACATCCACATAGGCACCTGTTCAAGGCCCTGAAAAGCAAGCCTGAGCACCTTGAGCTTCTCTCTAAAGTGGGACAGAGCGGCGAGCTGAAGCTTGGCGGGACAGTGGATGAGGGACAGCTCTTGGAGAGAAGCTAGCTGTACCACACTGGAGGAAATGGTCACATTGGTCAGAAGCTCCAGTTTCAAAGACTCTACTTCTGGGATTTCAAAGACTGTGTCTGGGAGACCAGGAAGCATGAAGAGATGAAGTTCTTGGCGGTTGTCAGCATTCCTGGTGAGTTTGGATCTAAGTTTCTTGGCGGTCCATTCGTGGTTAAGGTTGACTTGTTTGAGACAACTCTCACTGACTTCAGACAGAAAGACGGCAAAGCGTTTGGAATAGAGAGCGTCGTACTGGTTACTGAGGTGCAGGAGAAATGCAAAATCATTCTTGACATCTGGGATGTCATTTATGCCTGTCTCCAGGCGCACATGCTCAAAAGAGTACTCCTTTAGGGGCCGGTGGAAGAGCCAGTAGAGAGTGTAGATGCACAGGAGCCCATAGACTCCGACAAAGCAAATGTAACAGTAGCACAGTTTGGAAAAGAGGTGGGCTTTGTTGTGGTTACAGCAGTAGATGTCAAAGCCTGTGAGCTCCGGAGGAACAAAGCAACGAACCACAATCTCAATGTTGGGCACCAACGCAACACTGTAGCAGGTGATGAGGACAAACTGGAAGACCTTGAGGGAGGTCTGGAGAACATACATCAGGTAGAGAAGATCGGACTCCTCTACGTGTGTTCGGAACTTTTTCACCTTCTCAAATAGTGCTTTAGCCTGCTCTCCTTCTTTCTTGTCCAGGAGTGAGGCTGCTGGTTGCGGTTCCAGGTTCTTCTTGTCTGGATTTGACTTGACGGACGACTGCCGGAGAAGTCCCACAGTCTCCTCCTCTACTCCAGGTCCGCCTTCTGGCGAGGTAGCGAATGCTGATGCCGTTGACTTTGACATGGTTGTCTTCCTCCATATCACCATCTTTTCCTCGCCGCGCTCCTCCGACACCTCACTGAGTGCCCGAGTGGTCCAGGGCGAGTCAAAACACTTCCCCAGGATGCTGACGAAGAGTTCAATTTTCGACGACGTCCCGGGGAACTTGAACCAGAAGCTGCTGGCCACCATGAAGACAACGGTGTGGATTACGACCAGGTAGGGGAAATATTTGCCATACCAGTGCACCGCCCGCTCGTAACAGTAGTGGTTGACAAATATGTACTGGTGGATATCGAGGTCGTTTTTACGTCCGAACACCTCCTGGATGATAGGGCTGTGGGAGAAGAGGCAGAAGATTACTGTATTGTTAAGGGACGCAAACGTTTAGATTTTGTTTTACTCTGTTCGGACCCCGACTTTCCCATTAGGAGCTAGGATTTCAAACGGAAACTCTCTGGCTTGCCTTCCTAACATGACTCTAGACTACCTACCTGATGGGCTTGACGAAGGTATGGTGCTCCCAAGTCTCATTCTCCCTGTGGCTGCGAATGTGGCTGCAGTCAATGGCCTCTGGGGTGGGGCTGGAGAAATGACTGGGAAGGCATGATATCTTCTCCTGGGTAAGCTATGATTGATTGAGATACAGAGAAAAAAAGTTAGGAGAAAATCAGTGTAAGTACTATTTGGAAGATTGTCAATGGTATAACATGCAGAGTAGTCTATATTAATTTAACAAAATAACATGGGGATTTGATTTTGTGTGGGATCTATTCACCCCAGGTGTAATATAATCTGATGATCAGGATTGTTTGGTAAAATGAAACATTAGCCTGGTACAGTAACTGGGTCAGGACAATGAAAGCTTACAGTGTTTCTATTTTCCCAAAGCTAGAGGTCACCCTTACTGATAAGAATGCTTTGCAATGTTACGGGAGTGTAGTCAAACACATTCATTAAAGTTAAGCTGTCTTTATTATCCAGGGACAAAAACTCAGACGTGATAGTATTTTTTCTTTTTACGTTTAAATGGTCCTCATGCTTCACTCAAAGTTCATACTGGTATAATTACTAATTGTCATAAGTTAGGAATTATAAACATTAATTGGGGCTTGATTTTAATTAGTTTATTCTTACTTGTAGCGTGCACCCAAACACACCAATCATGAGCATGGCCACACAGAGGTATTCTGAGAACACATCCCACCATGGCTTTAGAACACGGAACTCAGGGTGCTGTCCCGAGGCAAAGTTCCGGAACTCAGTCACAGGGATCATCCTAAGGATGAGGATGAGGCAGGAAGTTACCAGTTCAGGATTAGTGTTTTAACAACCATAAAGTATTGCTTTAATTGCAGTAATTATTACAAATGGTTATATTGAGCTTCATATTAGACAACTCATCTGACACAAAGACTGTTCTTTAGGCAACATGTTTTTCTACTCAGTAATAGTATATAATTTAGGGATAGATGGGGCTTAGATTTCAAAATTGGTTGGGGAGGGAATTGACAAGGTTTCTTCTACATCATCTATTCACCTAGCCTGGGAAAGGTAACGAAGCTATAGCATGTACTGTAGTCCAGTTACGATAGTCAAGTTGCTAATCAAGTTTGCCAACAATGGTTGGACACCAATGAGCAGGCTCACTGTTTTAAGGAAACCATAGATGAATAATGATTTACTGTTCACTTCTGATTCACCATTTTAACCTACAGTATATTAAGAGTAGCAGAACCTTACTTAAAAATGGCGTGATTTTCACAAGCTCTCTTTTTTTTTTTACAAAAACAATACACAAAGCAAGTAACTTCTTACTACGTCAACGTCTAAATAACAGTGAATTTTGAGACGATTACAAAAGCTTGTTCATAAATTGTACCAGACAATTAATATAAAACACACAGCAACCTACGTGAACCAACTGATACTACAGTTTTGGTAAGGCCACTTTGCCAGGTTACTAGCATACCTTGCAAGATGAAAGGAACACCTGTCAGTGTTTGACTCGTAGTTAGTTTACAGGCAAGGGCGATACTGATTATTTCGGGTAGGTCCATAAAGAATCTCTGCGATAGGCTCCTTTAGAGATTACGCTACAAATGATACACTACATGAACTAAAACAGTATTAAGTACGAGTTACCGGTACTCAAATCCAGTGAGCTCCTCCCCAAACTCAAGTCCAAGTGTATTAATCTCATAGGGTAGGCTACTGTACAAAAAGTAAAAAATTCTTACTCCATCAACAGTGCATTTAGAATACAAATATAATACATCGTTAAAATCGAAATTAACTATATTATAACCCCAATTTAACTGATAAGTAGTACAAGTAAGCCACAGTACAATTGTGGTAAACCAATACCTGCCAGTCAGGCAATCACTATCAGACAAAAATAGAAGTAAATTATTACTAGTAGTCTACATCGGTGTTCACAACGCGGAGTAATCGCTTTCCGAAAAATGGATGTTTATAAATAGAATTTCTAGACAAGAAAAAACAACAACAACTTTTCAACAGATTTCACAACCGGACACTTACCTGGACGGGTGAAAGAAGGACAGGTAGGAGTCCCGAAGGTTTACTGAAAAAACAAGTATCACGTGCGTCGCCGACCCCTATTCGTCGCCTGGCAAGTTGAGGCTATTGGGGGGAAATCTGGTTTTTCGACTTTTAGTCATTTGCATAAGCCAAAATCACGAAGCCTGCTTTATGCCGATTTTGAAAGATTTGTTTCTTTAAAGATTTTAGAGTTTCGTGTAAATAGCCTCGATTGACAAATTCCATAGCCTACAGGTATGCCATTAAAACCCTCTGACTCCGAAAAAAACGACGCTTCAGCACCCCAGCTTTCTTCAAATGGCCCATGCCGCCCGTTTTCTCAGCACGTAAAAAAAAACAAGCCATTACAATGTTGATTTATTAGCCACGTGTGTCATGAATTAGCCTAACTAGCTATTAAATACGTCTTTCACCTTGACAGTTATCTAGAGAGATAAGTGAATCATCATTACCGCATAAGCTGTGTAAAGGAATGTGGATTAAATCCATAGTATGATGTTAGAGCGTGATTAAGATGTAAAGGCACGTTTTCTAGCAAAGAGATCTGTTTTCACAGTAAACGTGGATTTGGAATTTACCTTTAAAGTTGGATCACGCAATCTCTTAAGTTTCAGCAATGGTTTAATAGGTCACAATATTCAAAAATGGGTCGATTTTTGGAAGAATAGTCGGAACGGAACACAATTTTAGGCTGCTAATGATTACAAAATGTAGCTTACACTGCACATTTTGCACACCTGGATTTGGGCCGTTTCTTCAATTTCTTGTAGATCTTCAAGGACCACTCTATTTTACTCCATTCATCCTTCCCTCAATCTTGACCATTCTCTTCTGCTGAAAAGCATCCAAATAGCGTGATGTTTCACCACAGGGATGGTATTTACCAGGCGATGAGCAGTACGTTGTTTTAACCATATATGGCGCTTGCCATTCAGGCCTAATCATTTGATTTTGGTCTCATCAGATCACAATCTCATGCAAGCCTTCATGCTTTCAGAGTCCTTCAGGCAGCAAGTCATATGCATTTTACACAGGGTTGGCTTCAATCTAGCCTCTCTACTGTAAAAGGCCTGATTGATGGAGTGTTGCAGAGACGGTTGTCCTTCTGGCAGGTTCTCCTATCCCCGCAGAGAAACTCTGTTATACCCCTTTTCAGAAATACAGTATGAACTATGGTATGAAGCCCTGGAAGAGCTCCAGATACATGGTTTATGAAACCATCAAATTGCATTAATAATAGCAATAAGGCATGTCATGGGATTGTGGTATATTGCCAATATAACACAGCTGAGTGATCCAGGGTCTCAGAATAGCTCTTAGCCATGGTATGTTGGCGATATACCACAGCCACTCATACCATATTGAATGAATCTATTAAGGTCCCAAAAGCAAAAAAATGCATAAGTCAGATTAGGCCTACAGGCCACCCATTGGCAACACCTGCCCTGGACTATCTGTGACCATTGCCCATGAGAGGTTCAGCATTAGCATCTAGGCTACTGTTGCCCGGAGCATACTTGGCATTCCGCTGCCAAATTCACCAAGGGAATGTGAACATTCATGATAAATGATGCCCCTATTAGTATCAATAACAGGGTTATACAGCATGTAGTCCGTTAATAGAACGCATATTTACATGAAATATAACCATTAGAACCTTGTGAGCAAAATACATAAACGATGGATGTTATACTTCACAACGAATCCAGAAATCCATCATTAATGGCATGAATTCCTGTGATGTAACTGGTGATATTGTTGACCAATCGTACAGAACACAAACAAGTTTTTAGGCGCCATCTTGTGGGTAACCCATGCACAGCCACTTCCTCTCATGTTCTCCAAAGTGTTGCCGCTGCTCCAGGATCAAGTACTCCAATTGTATTCATAATGATCTAAAAATTCAAATACTGATCCTAGACCAATTCTCAAGACACTCTGCGAAATCATGCCCAGAACTTGGGTTAAAAAATAAATAACACACTACAGTGTTACAATAAACATATAATTTTAATATATAATGTGTTTTTTGTACAGTGTGTTTGCTGAAAAATGTAATAAGCATTTCTTTAAATATTCTATAATCATTTCAACTACTGAGACGAGAAAAAAAAAAGTCCCTTTTCAAAAGAGGCATAATGTCTTTACCAAATGTTAGGCATTCAAACTGGCATGCCCACACATAAAGCATGCTGCTCATTTAGAAAGAAAACAATATCTGAACACAATTTGAATACCAAGGGCTTCGTTCAATCTGTATCACTGAAGAAATATACACTGTGCAACAGGCGTTAAGGTCCTTTTCGAATGAGTCGACGTATAAAGCATTTACCGTGACAGCGGTCTTCTCTGACGCGGGAACATTGCTGGTAAAATTTTCGAATCACGCCGTAACGTCGTAACATCCACGATATACGTTGAACAGAGCCCAACGTTGTTGTGGTCATTTAAAGCAACAACAACAACAACAACAACAACAACAGAAGGACACAAAACAAAATAAATAAAAAAAAAAGAAAACTTGAGGTTCTTCTGTACAGGACTCCATTGGAATAGAATATCGATGTACAAAAACGTCACTTAAAAAAACCTTTGTAGCTTAAACCAGTGATACAAATCATTGCTCTAAATGGCCCGTTCAAACGATTTAAAATGGCACCCTATTAATCACTTCGTGCCCCACATCCAACCAGACAGTGCACGACACGGGGAAATAACCTCAGACCTTTTCTTTCCGTCTCATTCAGAGACACTCTCGATGGGACATAACGCACAAGAATAGTCACTTCTTGGTCTGGACTTGACGTGTATGATTAGGTCCAACCAGTCACGGGGAAGTTGTGTAACGGTTCACCAACACGACTCAGTCCTTAACATGTTAATTAAAAATCATAATAAAAAAAAAAAAAAAACTCCTCAATGCTACGGTTTTTCCATGCCGAAAATGACCTGCAATTGGTTTTGGATTTTGTTGGGCGTATAGCACAGTCTTCACATCAAGGCAGCCTAGGTCTGCTTTCACCACTGTTGGCAATAGGCTGAAGTGTCCAACCAAAGTGCTACTTTGCCCTGCCTCAGTTGCTTCAGGCACCAGAGAGTGGTGTGTATACTGATGATGATAATCACCAACTGACATAGATAATAATGGCACTTTGCATCAGGAAAACACTCATATTCCCCAAATGTCCACAGTTTGCCAAAAGTACTACCATGGTTACATTGCAATTTTGTCTCTCTCACCCCCCTAGATTTGGTTTATTTGCGCAGGCTGATCTTGAAATAGAAAAGGTAGCTACTAATTTAATATAGTCAGAGGCCAGTTTTTAGCCTTTTAAATGTGTCACAGCCCTTTACTCCCCTTTGGATGCAGGTAAGGGAAAACACAATTGGCCCACCAGAGGGAGCCATAGTGCTACTGTGGGTTTGAATAAAGACACAGCAGAAGTACTGCCGATTTGAAGATGTGGAAAAATCTAGAACTCCTATTTCTACTATTTGGCCATCTACTGTGTATGGAGCACAAACAAGATGGAACAGAACTCTTAACATTTCAATTTGTTTCCCAAACTAAGTCGTTCACTCACGATCAGCGAGTGACTCAACATGCTGGATTAGAAACTACGAATTCAAACAATTTAGAATGGAGGAATTAAAAACATGTAGAACAAACAGGGAGCGGGGCCCAGGGGTGAACAGCGCCCTTTCCCACGGAAGACGGAGGACCAAGGAAGACCCAGTCAGGGGTGGAGGGGGACATTCACACCCCCGGCTCTCGCCAGACTCAAGTCCCACTGCCAAAGGACCCATGCCTGGAGTGGTGGTACGACCCAGAGTCCCCCGACGACCCCAAACTACCACTGCTGCCAGTGACCTCCAACCTCTCGTGCTTTTGACACTGGGCCAGCTCTTTCTGGCAGGGCTCCATGGTGACGGCCACACCCACGCCACTGCGGCCGGACATCATGCGGGTCACCTCGGACCACGTGTCCGTCTCCGGGTCGTAGCACTCCACGCTGTCCAGGAACGTGTTCCCGTCGTAACCTCCTGGGAACACCGTGAGAGAAAGCAGCGCTCTTTAGTAAATGACACCGACGGGGATTAACAACACTGGAAGAACACAAGAGAAGATGCATACAGTGTCACTTTGACACTGGAAAACTAAACGTGACCCAAACGCTCCAGTGGTGACCTCTGGCGCGCCACGGCTTTTGTGACGGTGTTCGGAGAAGAGAAACCTTGCGCCGGGGTGCGAGTGACTCAGCGCGGCGTGTTGTTCGGTTGAGGTACCCACCCAGGACATAAATCCTCCCGTGGTGGGTGGTGACCCCGAGGGCGGAGCGGCGGTGCTTCATGGAGGCGGCGAAGCTCCACGTGTCCGTCTCCACGTCGTAGCGCTCCACGGTGTTCAGCTGGTTGGTGCCGTCGTAGCCGCCCATCACGTAGATGTGGTTTCCCAGGGAGCACACACCTGGACAGAGCGGGAGTCATTTCATTGACTGGGATGACCCCATTGGGAAAGCTTGGCACTAAAGCCAGACACCTGAAGGGACACCCCGGGCACAGAGGATCACTGTGATTCATTAAGATGCATTCTGGGATCTTAAGCGTACCAAATTTGGTTTGGTTTATTTAAGCAATAAAGCACAAGGGGGTTTGTGGTATATGGCCAATATACCACAGCCAAGAGCTGTTCTCAGGCATGACGAATCGCTGTGGTATATTGGCCATATAACACAAACCCCTGGGAAGCCTTGCTGCTTTTACAAACGGTTAACCAACAAAATAAATGCGGTATAAAAATAAAATAAAAAAAAGTGATGTCATCTTAATGATTTAAAAGTAGCCAGTTTATTATCTGAATTTGATTCGTAACCATTGGATGTCACGTTTCACAAAAAACAGATCCGTTTTGGGTCACATGCACCACTTTCACATCTAGCGGCCGAAACTGTGCAAAAACCCCCACAATACATCACTAAATACCACAAAGGCTTTAATTTTCCTTTCGTACTGCAGGACAGCTGACAGTTAAATATTCACCCGAGTCCTACAGGCAGCAGGGACAAGCATTATCAGAGAGGCGCCATTGTGCCTCAAGCCAAGGCCGGGAAGCGGATGCTGCATCATGACCTCACCTGCCCCAGAGCGCACCGTGTTCATGGCGGCCATGGACCGCCACTCGTCCCTTTCCGGGTTGTAGCACTCAGAGGACCGGAGGCGGTGCGTGCCGTCGAACCCCCCCACGGCATACAGCAGCCGGTTGATCACCGCCACGCCCACCCCGATACGCCGCGTCAACATGGGGGCCACCAGCTGCCACTGGTCTTTGTCCGGGTCGTACCTGCGGGAGAGGGGGGGGGCAATATCGGTAACGTTGACAAACCTTTCGGAGCAGGACACGCACGGCAACACGAGGCCGCCAGCGGTCAGGTATTCAGTGCGCCGGCGGAATGTTATTTGAAACTTCGTCGTGGGTTTTTTGGGCACAACCACCAACAAGGAACAAGGTTACTTCCTTGTGTGAAACGGTCCGTAACAGCATCTCAGTTCCGCTCAGAAAACCGAGCCCTGCATATACGGAGTTCTATTTCGCCCCAACACACCTAATCAATTGTAACCGAACTCTGATGATACAAAAAGTGCGGCGCTGGAGTCCGAGGTTCACTTCCCACAGGGGGAGAGGCGCGAACATTTCTTCACGTAACCACAGACTCACCTCTCCACGCTGTTGTGATGAATACACCCGTGTGACCCGCCGACGGCGTAGATCATCCCGTCGATCACCCCCACTCCTATCCGGTTCCGCGGCACGCTCATCGGCGCGCACGGCAGCCAGCAGTTATTCATGGGGTTATAGCAGTCCAGCGTGTTGGAGTCCATATTCCCGTCGGGAGCGTTGTTCCGTCCGCCGACGGCGTAGAACAGTCCGGAGATGACCACGGCGGCCAAGCCGCTCCGGGGGACCTGCAGGTCGGCCAGGCGCAGCCAGGCTCCGGTACAGGGGTTGTAGGCCTCCAGGAAAGACAGGGACTGGCGGTAGTAACCACCGGCCGTGTAGATGAGCTGGGGAACCTTGGGCGTGCGGCACGAGATCACCTGGCAGGAGCAAAGGTCAACAACTTAACAGGTTGAGGATATCACGGGGCAGGAGCAAAGGTCAACTACTCTACTGGTCAGGGGATGACCCGGCAGGAGCAAAAGTCAACTACGCTACTGGTCGAGGAGATTACCCTGTAGGAGCAAAGGTCAACTACTCTACTGGTCAAGGAGATGACCTCGGACGTCCAC
Source organism: Esox lucius (assembly GCF_011004845.1). Classification (NCBI taxonomy): domain Eukaryota; kingdom Metazoa; phylum Chordata; class Actinopteri; order Esociformes; family Esocidae; genus Esox; species Esox lucius. The sequence continues at coordinate 11,265,863 of NC_047577.1, forward strand.
ACTGGCAATTCTATCGTCTTTTTTGGCATCAGTCAACTTATCAAATCACCTTTGTGGGCTTGTGGAGGGTGAGGTCCTGGAAGATCTGGGCCAGGTAGTCTTTACACTGGGCGTCCCACTCCAGAGACTGGAGCTGGGCCTGGAGGAAGTGCGGGGTGAGGGAGTGGCACCGGACGGCCTGCAGCAGGGCCTGGACGTAAGGCCGTCGGTTCTCCCGGTCATACCGGACCCACGCCACGCACGCCTGGAAAACCTCTGACTCGCAGCGCACGTTGAGTTCGTCCCGGCTGATGAGCGTGACAAGTTGGCAGTGGGAGAGGTTGAAGAACTCCTCCTGGGTCGCCACCTGCAACAATAAATGGACCTGGTCATTATTGGCAGAACTGTGTGTGTGTGTGTGTGTGTATATTAAATGAATAAATGATTGCAAAGCTCTGCCTGCTCTACACGGTACTCGGCGTGCAGTGTGCGTTGTTCCTCAGTGGTTGTGTGGCAGCGTCTGAAGAACTGGTTGTCACTCACTGCATAACATCACCGTACTGAAAAACATCCATGCGCCCTTCCACTGAACGTACATTATGTTTACGATCTAATCACGGCGTGTTCCGCGGCAGACATTCCACACAAGGAAAATGCTCACGCACCGCAGGCATGGGAACGCGTTCCCCGAAACCGACAGCTCCTCCAACAGGTCTACCTGCCTAGTAGAGACGTGCTGGTTGACTCATACCATAACCAGTCCCCGGGGTTTTAACCACAGTGGCGCATAGAGGGTCATTATATGTTGTTTGTTTGGATAAAGCGTGGGTGGGTTGAATGACATGGTTAGGCCCCCATAATCTATGAGGACGAGTTTCATTTCAGCTGCCAGCCCACACCCTGCTGTCACTCAAACGGAGTGACAGGTCTTTATCTAAACGACTCTAAGGAAACTGTACGTTGCCGCTGCATTTTCTGTATTTGCGGCTTTACTGTTGGGTCGCGGTGCGGGCCTCCTAATCTCACTTCATCCACATGGTCTGGTGGTTGTGTGCGGCTTATTGAGAACTATGGGCCTGTGTGTGTGTGAAATAGAAATGTCCGGCGCACCACTACGGCCTAGTGTTCATACGGCGCGGTGACATTTAAAACGGAATTCCAGAAAAATTAAATGGGCATCACCGAATTTGGAAATAGTTTTTCTAGGGCCCCGTGACTCCCAAACGTGGAATTCCATGGCCGACTGAGGAATGGGTGATTCCACTTACCGAGTGTGCACACAAACAACATATTAAAGACCCCGACCATCCAGATGCGCGTGAACGGTCCGTCCTTACTACACACCTGGCTGAAGTTCATGTAGATGTATTCCCTTGCTTTCTGGTGGAGCTCTGTGCAGCTGATCTGCTCGGCGAAGTTAGCTATGCCAATGGCGTTGCTGGGGTCCAGCTGCGTAACCAGGAAGTCGCAGCAGGCCTTCACAACACTGTCGATCTGGTACATGACGGCGCCGTTCATGACGTGGATCACGCACTTCTCCCCTACGGAGATGCTGGCCGTGTAGGCAAACTCTATCAGCCTCTCCATCACCTGAAGAGGGGCAGGGGGGGGGGGGAAACAAGGGGGGGGGGGCGTCAAGGAGAAAGCAGAGCGACAGGGACCCAGTGGGAGGTGACAGAACATAGACCAGACAAGGCCGGGCACACAGAAAGGGCTTGATTCATTGGTAGCATTAGAAATGCACCGGACTCTTTCTTCACACAGTTGGCCTGACAACGCAGCAATAAGAACCAAAGCCAGAACACACTTCGGAGATAACCCCTTGACAGTGCCGCCTCTGTCCACCAGGCTCTAGTCATCCTCTCATTAGTCAAACTACAAGGGTTGCCTAAAGTCTCTTTCTGTGAGGGCAGTGTGTGTGTGTGTGTGTGCACGTGTGGTGGGATGATTACAATCGGTTCTGGCAGACTCAGTGGGGCAACACACACACCAGCTGGAACCAGAGAGGCAAGCTCTAACAGGTGTGTGTGTGTGTGTGTGTGTGTGTGTGTGTAGTGGGCTTCCTGAGGAAATGAGCGCTGATCACGTGACCCCTGTTTGTTGAGTGTTACGGAGATATTTGTTTACCACAGAAACAGTCTTTCCTATGGAGTCACACTTTGTCAGAGGTGTTAAATGCACCAAGTAGAAGCACTCCACTGTGTTCACCACTTTAGGGAAGTCCCTAATCAAGACCAGGTAAAGGGAAGCCTTTTCCACTCCTCCGGTCACTACTTAGTTCCGAACTCCCTTTGCCTGGTCGTTTAGGTCTTAATTAGGACCTTCCCGGCTACCCCCAATGCTCGGTTAAAATGCATACGGATGCAAGTGTTTCAAACGTTCAATGAACACTCACCCTGGGGTGTATCCCTTCGATGGGCACCACCTCCATGCCACACTCTTTCAGGCCGTTGGTGAACATGGCCCTGAAGACCGGAGAGGACGAGGCCAGCACCACCTGGAACCGTGGAGAGTAACGTTAACGACCAGAAATAAGATCGCCTCGGCTGCCGCCGTCCTCGGCTAATTTGGTGAAAGTGAAGCAGTTCATTATTAATGTACCAATTCGTAATCAGATCCCAAAAAGGTTTTACTAGCCATCTCCGCTTACACTTTCACCTGAGACCGTTTTAAGATCTGATTAAAACAGCCCCCACCCCCAAGTTCCCCCCGCTTGGAACAAACAGGCCCGAACATGTCTGGACTCCAGCGCCGGCACGGCTGTTAACGAGGGGCCACCAACCTTGTGGGCTACGAAGTCCACGGCCCCCAGGTCGTTGTAGCGCACCCGCAGCGTCACGTCGCACAGCTGGCCGTCCAGCCGCAGCTCGTTCATGATGGCGAACGCGGCCGCCGTGTGGCTCTCCAGCGTGTAGCTGAAGACGCGGTGGCCGTTGCGCGTCGACGGCGTCACCACCGCCTTGCACTCTGTCAGGCTCTCGTTGGACATCCTGATGGGTCTCTCCCGGCCGCCTCCCGTCGAAGCCGCCACGACGACGACGACTAAGAGCGCTGCTGTGGGCGACTACCGCCAGACATCCTCGCGTGCTGAGGGGTAAGGGTCAAACTAAGACGAGGGGGGGGGGGGGGACAGCGGAGCTGCAACGGAGGAAGCCCGGACGTTAGTACCCTTTCCAAGGGGTGGCGTTTTGGTTTTTTTGGGGTGGGTGAGGGGTTTGAGAGTCTGACGTTCAGAGATTATAAAAGGAGCTCTCTTAAAAACAGTTACGTAGTCCTTACACCTCAACACTGGCCAACATGAACGTATGACTCGTGTGTGTACTCCCGCTTACTTCACAAGCTAGGCCATAACGTTCAGGTGCTGGCGTGCAACAACTGCCAGTCATGGTTATGCAGGCAACAACCAGGACAATTGTAATCCTCTGTGATTTATTGCGTTATTAAGACTAGTGTTCTGGATGATCTCCTGCCTGCCCTAGAGTAACCTCTTCTTCGTTTGTCTTTTCTTTGAGGGGACCAGTCGAGGGAGGACACTTTATGGCCTTTATGGCAGGAAGTATGGGGCAGGACACATTTTCTTGTTGTTTTTGGCAGCAGTAGGAGTTTGTCTCAGGGAGGAGATTTCAACAACTTTCCCAAACAAAGGAGTCAACAACAGTCCAGACAAGCTGACAGAGTTGTGTCTAGCACTCCAAAATATTTTCTTCACTCCAAAAAGTCCTTTTTATTGGTTTAATGTTTTTTTCCCCAAGGATCCAGCAAACCAAAAAATATATAATTCTAACAGAAATGGCCAAGGGGGGGGGGGGGGGGGTGGAACCGAATGGCAAGTAAAAACGTCCTTATTGATTTTCCGTTCAGAGACCAAGAAAACAGAAACTGATATTCTGCTGCATCTTAATGGTGATCATAACCGTAATCAAACGTAGCCCAGGGAGCTAGCTACTCTTCCCACAGGAGTTGGAAAGAAGAGGGGAGGGGGCGTTCAGGGGAGTGTAAACGTCTACTGAATACCGTACAGAGAGAAAGAGGAGCAGGTGCCAAAAGTGTCGTCAGTGTAGCTAGCAGCCCTCGAGGTTCAGGAATGAGGAGGGGGAGCTCAGTTTCGTATGATTGATCAGTCACTTCACTCTAGAAGCTTTCCTAGTAGTCACCCTGCTCTGGAATGTCAGTTTACTCTGTTGTGTTTACTGGGAAGGTCCGGGCACCATTGGCAACTAGAAGACAAGAGAGAGAGAGAACTATGTTAGGGTGAACACTATTTGACAGTTTTTTCTTAAAATGGGTCATGGTTGTTGGCATCTCTGTTCAGATGTTTTTAACATGTTGGGTGCTTTAACTTTTCCCTACTATCCAAACTGAATCGACCCCTGACTCTGGGCTTCATTTCACTGTTGTTTTACCATCTAAACTGTGTAGACCGAGTTAAGCTAATCTGGACCTAGAACTCTCTTTTCTGAGCGTCAGCAATTTAATCAACAAGTGAGTGACTCAGCTCAAAAACATTCTGAAAGCACTCCCAACTCCAATCACTTTGTCAGAACAAAACACGGCTCAAGAACAGACAGACACAGACGCAACATAGCTACAACTTCCAAAAGGACACAATAGTTCAGTCACACTCATGGATCTGCTGAGAAAGGGCCATATTTTTCTCTGAGTCACTGTGACTAAACCTATGTCAACACGGTCTGGGACATCACAGCTTTGGGAGACTTTCCGTGTCGACATCCATATCACATGGAAGCGCAGTGCAGTAGACCTGGGTTCAAACACCTTTCGGTATAGTTTCGGAGAATGCATCCTCACTTAACTAAGCTTTTGTGTCACAGTAAAACCAACAGGGAAGACTCAAACCATACCCACGTGGCTCTTCAGTTGGACAGGAGGAAACGCCCAGAATACTGGGAAGACTTTCAGAAATGTTTTGAACCCATGTCCGTTGGGAAGGGCCCAAACGGGAGGCAGAGCACACGCACCGAGTCTGATGTTTAGAGATAAACCTTGCTGACAGAGCGCAAGTGACTTACATTAGGACACAATTTAATTAGTCAGCGTGACTGATGTTTTTTTCCCCCCTTTCTCCATGGCCAGTCTAGTGACCGATTGGAAGGATTCGAGAGTAGCCATGCCTACAGTGAAAAGTAACACGCACGCCGGTCTTAAGCTCCCTGTGTGCTAAGTTACATCAGTTACACAAGGTTGAAGCCTATTGAAAGAACAAAATAAATAAAGAATTAAATCCAGAACTTTGCCCCGGACACTTCAAAATGCAATGGTACCCCAGTCCCCATGCACGCATTACTCAGCGACAATTGTTACTCCACCAAGCTGCTCAGACTGGCCTATTTAAATGCAGTGTCACATTTTGCACACAGCGATTACCAGGCCATGCAAGAGACAAGGAAATGCTCTGTTGGACTGAACCGAGCGGCTGGAAGGACGAGTTGTGTGGCCTACCTGTTGAAGCCTGCGGAGCAAATGTCTCTTTCCTAGACGATGCATAACTTCTGACCATATCATGGGTTTCACACACACACACACACACACACACACACACACACACACACACACACACACACACACACACACACACACACACACACACACACACACACACACACACACACGTCTGTCATAGCCTAAGCCCCACTACCTCTAGTATACGATTTTCAAAATACACAAGACGGTAAGATCCTCAACTCCCTACACTACTAGCAGGACTTCTGTACTTTCAGAATTCGCAGAAGTGAAACCAAGAGCGGTCTAATTTTATACGGTTGGACAATTAGCTGCTATGAACAAGATCCTTCTTTGAGACACGGTCTGATAACATTATTACAGTACTACTGCTACACTATGGTTTCACTAACGATTGGTTATACTACTACCCAGAGTTCAGACTAGGGGGTGGAGGCCACACACTGGCCGTCTAAAGTATGGGTGTTTTTCATCGCTGGTCGATGTGTGAGAAGCAGGCAATTGCCTGAATGGCTTATCCCTCCCAGTTACAAAATTCAGTTTGTGAGTCACCATTTGCTCAACGCTTACCGAGACGATGCTCATGTTTATCCTAGTATAACTTATTCCCTAGAAGGCCTATAATCCACGGGCTAAAATAAATACTCTCTCTGAGCCAAATATGTGACTCCATGGAGAAAGAAACATTTTCGATTTGATGTGTGACATTAGAGATGGGTGCAGGCTGGTTTAAAAACTACTGGATTGCAATAGGATGAAAATCTGTACAGTTGCCATTGTGGTTTCAGGCATGAACTTTCTTTAATTTTAAAATCAATAACCGAAACAGCCATTGCTTACTGCGATAGTTGTTAACACTAAGGCCAACCAATACAACCACCCTTATACCCTCACAAGCTTTTAGAAACACTAGGCGCCGTGGATAAAAACAAAAGCTTAGCATAGGGTTACGTCAAACAAAATTCACAGATTGCCAACGCGCCCGCACCAGTGACTAATTTGATCACGGACTGTGTAACCAGCGCTGACTATTGAGGGAGTTGGGGGAGCAAGCAAATTATTATGGAACTGCATGTACCAAAACATGACCCAGAAGTCAAGCGAGTCCTTATGTAGACCGAGATACCGGCACATAGAAGGAAAAAGTGTTGCCTGTGCCGCGCAATGCAAGACGATTAGAATACTGGTTTCAGACAAAGGGTTTGATTCCCCTCACAATTTAATGCTACCTTAGCTTAGTGACATAACCATACATGTAGCCGAAGCACACATACTGAAGTGTTGGCATGCAATGACGTTATTAGCTAGCTAGCTAACAAGACAACTCTTTCAGAATTGGTGCTAACACATGCTTTTTTAAGACCTTGACTAAATACTAAATCGACAAAACGGCAACAAAACAACACGGGCTATTGAAGAAGAAAAGTGGCAGTCACAATTAGCGGATCATAGGCTACTAACTGGCATGTCCATTTGATTCTTGATAAAACGGCATCGAAAACATCTATGAACATTAAACATTCTTGTGCAAACGATGCGCGAATAAATCACAAACAATATAGCACTTCAATCAGGATCGCTGTTGTAAACAGTAAAATACACTCACATCGCTGAGTTGTTCCATCGCTGTAGTTTCGTGTCTGTGCGCCACATATGAACGAGGGAAAGCTGTAACTCACCATGACTAAGCATTGTACAAAGCTCATCACCGATGCCAAAATAAGAGCGGGCCTCAAGACGACACTGTTTGCCTCCATAGTCAAGTACGAGCGCTGAACTGCGAGCCCAGGGAAGGGACTTTTACAGAAAAGCAGTTCTGAGAATAGAGGAAGTGAGACCAGGGTCACGTTCAGTTGAAAAACGTTTTCGAAAATTAAAGATAGACATTCCCCGAATAGAGCTAACGGAATTCATAATTTTGCACGTCGGAGAGGCATGTTTGTTCTATCCAACCTATTTCTATGTGAATATTCCAGAACAAAAAAACCTGCTGAACATGGCCCATTTTTTTGGTAACACTCCAAACGCGCTTCAGTCAATCAAATCGGGAAATAATTTGTCTGATTTTGTTAAAATATGTATTGAAAACCAAATCTAAAAACAAAAGGTGATATACAGTTGTATCTATTAACACTGTACGGAAATATGGAACAAAGCGTAAGCACTAAATTAAGTGCTGGCTATGCACTTTTTCAATAGCTGAGTTATACAAGTTCACACCGAGTAAGCGCAGAGAAAGCGTGATGATTCATGACAAGTCAGATGAACGAATGAATGGAGCCATGTCAGTGTATGACAATGTATATTCCTGTACATCTATAGTCCTTTGAACGAATGACGTCATTCTGAAATAAACAGATCATTTAAACTAAAACGAAAATATGCATTTACCACAACCACGCCACTAAGCCTATGTCTCACCTCAAGCTCATTTCATATTCTCAAGCATTTGCCCCTTATGTTGATTATCCATTTTTATTCACGAGCGATAATTCATGTACAATAGGACTTGTCAAATACTGCTTCTTCCAGGTATGGACGGTGCTGACACAAATAGGTTTTTTTTTGCTATCAATGGGCAGTGTTCAGTCAGTAGAGAAAACACGTAATTCCAGCAAACATGTTCCACTAGGTGGCACTGTAAACTAGGTTTCATAAAATTGTCGAGTTGCCGCTAACACATCCCTCAAATTCTCGGACTCCCCTTTTAAAAGGTCTTGACTTGTGCCCACGTAGTGGAGACAGTATTATACATTTGAAAAGAATAATTAATTGCATACAAAAGCGTTCATAATTCAGAGCTAATTTTAAATGGCAAAAAAACAAAAAACATTTGTGATAGCGCTGCCACATTTCTGCACCGCTGCCAAGTCACAACAGGGTAGTGGGTGACAAGCAAGGCCTTCTTGGGCTGCCCAGTTGTCCCTGTATCTCCGCAGGAACACGCTGATTCCTTTGTTTGCGCAGCAGTGTGAGAACAGCTGAAGTGGTATTTGATCTATTGATCCCGCAGTGCAGAGTGTCTGAGGTGAATGCCTGGACCCTGCTGTAGGAGGAACAGTCGAATGACTTAGCCCAGGAAAGGAAGTCACTGTTATGTTAAACTGACCCTTGACCTCTCCCAGAACATGCTTGGTTGTGAAGACAGTGGCTTATATGGTGAAGTGAGACAAAGAGAGAGTGAGAGACGAGACGTGGAGATCATACATGTAATCTGTGTCAAGCTTTGTGTACAGTGGGAAACTGCCTGGTATTAGTACTGAATGGGATTTCTCTTTTCAAAGTTTTAATGGAAGCCTAGCAGGTATTATGTTATTGTATGCCAAACACAACGCTGCTTATCCAGTTAACTCATAAATCATTCAACTGTCTGTATTTTATGTTTTGGTCCTCACAGTTGAATTTAAGTGTAATGTGATTTTTGGATTCAAATAAGGAATACAAATGTATATGTGTGTTATTCACTGTGTCTGTAAGCTGTTTAATAACCTCAGAGCTATTGCTATAGAAACAGCTAATCCCGAGGTGTACACTACCAAAACAGTCTTATTTTGTTACCATGTTTAAACCTAGTCAGATTATTAAGATGTTTATTAAGATGCACATTTGAATTGTTTATGAAACTGAGGACATTATTCTTTCTGTGTAAAAGAGATGTGATACTTGATTTGATCTGTATCCTTTTAGACAGCTACAATTACACACAGCTAAAAAACAGGACTTGTGTACATCTGATGCATATGAAGAATGTGTTACAGTTCGCTGTTTTGAAACAACCCCTGTATTTCTACTGTGTATATAAGTTAATTTCAGATCCCTCCATCTCTGTATTCACTAGGGTACGTTGTGGCGAAACCTTTCTATGCAGATGAATGAAGGCCAATGATTCTCATCATCCCTTCCTGTTTCACTCTTGCATTTGGTACTGTATGATTATTCCTCTGGTGTAACAGGTTAACAGAGTCAGGAAGTCGATGGGTCTGTGGTCCACTTGTCAAGAAAAGGATCTTTATGTTTTTGCAGTCAGACAGGACGACAGAAACATGTGAAGCTTGTCAGAAGATGTACAGTATCTAGGCCAGTGGTACTAACAGATGTTGCAGAGGGGGGCATAATCTGTTTCCTGTTATAAGAACAGCTATATTGGTCATTCACACCCTCCACGTCAGGCAGACACCCTTGACAATTATTTCCTCCATGCACACACAGACACACACACACACACACACACACACTAAAATGTGAGAGGGAACACAGAAACTGTATAATCAGATTTACCAGAAAACAGGTATTGTTTTAATAAGGGTAGAGACAATCTTTGGTACAAAAGCATATATTTGACGGTACAAAGTACAAATGAACCATATAAAATCCATTGAGAAATAAAATAAAAAAACATTGCTCAATACAATATATTTACAGGACAAAGGTACCATGGCACCATCCAATTCAACTGTACAGAAAACATTTTATTTTTGAAATGCTAGATTACATTGGGGGCGGGTTGACCTACAAATGGGGCTTCTCACCTTCCACTCCTAAAGCATGACACATTGCCACAATAGGCATCTCTTCCTCAAATGACAATGTAGTATCTGGGTCAGGCGTAGATTCCCCCCTATATGGGTCCACCTGTGTGGGCATATCGTGCCGCTGTGAGCGGTGCCTCCACTGGAGCCTGACGGCTGTGTTCTAAATGACACCGCGTTTCCTATTGGAGTTAGGGTGGCACCCAGCCTGGTACAACAATGACCTTTGAGCCAGCAAAGGCCTGGAACAAACAAACAAACAAACAAACAAGCGTATTGTGTATTATCTCCACAGCCGTGGCCACTTGAAGGTAATCTCGGTAGGCAACTCTGGGAGGTCAACTGTCCAAACATTTAGCAAACAATAACTGTGACTCTCGTTCCTTGGCTTCTGATGCTGTCAAAACCTAAGAGACTGTTTACTGCAACGTCAGTTTAGGAAAGTGGTTAAGTGGTTACTGTGCAATAACCTGCAAAAACAGGCGCATCATTCACAATTGGTCCCTTCCACACGTTTTCAGTTTTGTTATCACTGTTGTAACATCCGTGGTTTTGGCGTGATGCTATTTCTGTCTAAATGCAATGCTCTCCTCACCGGCTGTTGCAGCATCTGGCGCCGTCATAGGTCATAGATCACGCGGGGGGGGGGGTGTCTTCTTGAGGGTTTTCTTCCAGACATCTGTCGTCCACAAGCAAACGTAAAGTACTACGGACCATGTAGGCACATTGGCAGAAAGCGATGGTAGCGGAGTAGCCAAACAGGAAGTGATGCAGTTTTTCGATGGCCTTGATCATTAGTGCCGTCCATCACTTTGACTGGAAGCTGACTCCATAGAAATAAAATTACTCGAAGGGACAGATTGTACGGGTTACCGTCCCTACTCAACAATTTTCAGGAGGCCATATGAAGTACTTCCGTTGTCCATCTTCTAAAGGGAGTCATTTCTCCACCACAGAGCTGTCCAGTGGATGCTCTTCAGACCTTGAACAGCTTGGGGTAGAGGGCTTTGATGGGGGACGGGGTGGTGATGACATTCCCAGAAGATATAGTGGTCTCCTGGCCTTCCAGCTTCTGCGAGGGCATTTCTGTCTTACTGAAGCTGCACTCCAGGAAAGGCATCCCCATTCTCTTCACCTGACCGTCCTTCGTCATGAGGCACGGCCGGCAGAGGAGCCTCAGAATGGCCCTCCTCATGTCCTTGCTGGTCAGTGTGTATATTATGGGGTTCAGGAGTGAGTTCACCATGGCAACGCCCAGGAAGTAGTCTGCCTTGAGGAGGAGGTGGCAGCGCCGGGCTGGGCAGAAGGAATCCAGCCCGAGGAGGAAGAAGAGTGGCAACCAGCAGGCGATGAACACGCCCAGAACGATGGTGACCGTCTTGAGGAGGGCCATGTATTTCTGAGACTTCCTGGCAAGGCCTTTCCGGAGGCTTCCCTTCGCTCCGCTGAAGCGCTGGCGCTGAGTGTTGGCACGCACAATGCGGAAGACGCGGACGTAGAGGACCACGATGGCCAGGAGGACGGCGCTGAACACGGACACGCAGCACAGGATGTAAGACTTAGCATAGAGAGGCAGCACCGTGGAGCACCAGTCCAGGCGACCCATACAGTTCCACCCCAAGACGGGCAGGACCCCCAAGAGGCCCGCCAGCGCCCAGCTGCCCCCGATCAGCGCCAGCATCCGGCCTTTCTTCGCGCTGTGGTATGGTCTCATCGTCACCATGGTGACGTGCCGTTCTATAGCTATGGCCAGTAGGCTGACGACAGAGGCGGCGAGCGTGACGAAGACCCCACCCTCCCTCAAGAACCACAGAATGGGCGTCAGTCGGAGCGTGTTGGGACCTGACATGACGATGTTAGCCGCGTAGGTCACGCCGGCCAGGAGGTCGGACAGAGTCAGGTTACCCAGAAGGTAGTACATTGGGAGGTGGAACTTCTTATTGGTCCAGATGGCGATCAGAACCACCGCGTTCTCCAGGACGATGAGGACGCAGATCACAAGGAAGACTACGGCCTCCGGTTTTAACCCCTCGCGGTAGCGGTCCGCCTGAAGCTTCCCGGTGAAGTTGTAGTGGGTCACAATGACATTGTTGTTCTGGTAGTCCCAGAAGAAACTTAACAGGGTTGGAAAGGAAGACGTAGTGGGTTCAGAGTCTATAGTCGGGGTAGGGAAGGCCCCAGCGTAGGCAGGATGGGAAGCTGCCACCTCCATGCTGTCGTAGGAGGTGGTTAACTCAGTTTGGTTTACCTTCAGATACCTAATTATGGATGTTTTTATTGCAAAGTACTTGCACTCGACATCCTTCAGCTATTGGTCAATGCCAGTTGATGAGGAGAGTCTGTGCTACTGAAGACAATAACACCAAATGTCAGAGTCCAGTTGTGCTCAGACAGCCATTGAAAGTGGTACGACTGTGGTGTAATCCAATTAACAAATGTGATGGTTTGATGCAGTTAAGTTGTGGGTGTCTTGCGCTGTTTCATTTTCCCATCATGCCTCTGGTAGTCACAGGTGTGTTATGATCCTCATCGCCAACAGGGGGAAGTGTTGTGCTCTGTGCAAAGGCTTCTTGAACTCAACGACCGGATTGATGGTTCAAATTCTGCAATTAAATAATACAGAGGGCATAACTGTGAGTGCATTTTAAGTGAGATTTTATTTAATAAATAAATACAATCATTTGCAAATCAAACAATGTTTATTTAAAAAACTAAACCTGGTGGAATATCACACAACTAATTACATCAATTGGCAACAGGTCAGTAACAAGACAATGTCTTTTTCAGGGAAGGCCTTGCTTATTTCAGCAGGACAATGCCAAACCACATTCTGCACATAACAAAATAGCATGGCTCTATAGTAAAAGAGTCCAGGTGCCAAAATGGCCTGGCTGCAGTCCAGATCTGTCCCCTATTGAAAACATTTGGCACATTATGAAATGGCAAATACAGCAAAGGAGACCCCGAACTGTTGAGCAGCTGCAACCCTGTATCAAGCAAGAATGGAACAACATTCCACTTTCAAAACTACAGCAATTGGCCTCCTCAGTTCCCAAACTCTTAGCGAGAGTTGTTAAAAGTAGATCTGATGCCCCTGTCCCAACTTGTTTTTAAAGGTGTTGCTGGCATCAATATCAAAATGTACATGTATTTTTCCAAAAACAATAACATTTCTCAGTTTCAACATTTGATAGGTTGTCTTTGTTCTATAAAATGTTTATCTTTTGACTGGCGTGCAAGTGAGAGGCCATGTGAAATGTGTCATGTACTTTAAGTTATTCAAGTGTTTAAAGAGTGAGTCAATCGTGATGACGATATTATAAGTTGCCATTTGGCACACTATCATGTTATCATAGGTCACTCAACAAGGTGAGTTGTAAGTTGATTTGACTGGTTATAGCTGAACATGTATTGTTAGAAGGAAAATATTTTCAAAACTGTGTGCAGTGTATGGTACTGAATGAGGAATGTAATTGCCATGTATAACGCCTAAAAGACCAGGTTGACTGAAATGCTTTGATCATAATGTTTATGTTAGAAAACCATTAAGTGTGATTCCGGATTCTTGGATCGTGAGAAGGATTTTTTTTTCTTCTTTGCCTTCTTGAGTCATATGTTAACATTTAACAAATGGTCTGGAAACGTTAACTAAAACATAATCTGTATAGCCAAAGAACTTGAGGGATAATACGTTTTATGGTTCACCCCTTGTTTCAAACAACTAAAAACACCCCCACACATTTTCTTCAGTATGAGTTTTGAAACGGGTGCACAGTCATTAATTGCCAAGATGAAAACAGACAGCTATTGTCTTTTAAAATGAGTAACACTCGAACTGTATTCTGGATTGCAGATTAGGACAACGATGTATAGTAGCCTAATACGCATCATTGAATGTAGCTTAATTGCCGGACACTGACGACCCTAAAAATGTCTAATTAGTATGCACTGCGAAGTTCTCAAGTTCCCCACCCTCCATGTCCCAGAAGAGAGTATTCCTCAAAATCAATGTTGTATTGATACAAACATGTTATACGAGATAGAATATAGGTTACTTATTACGCACCAATTTAGATATGTCATTGCAAACTCCTTGACATCGTTATCTTTCTCTAACAGTCATGTAGCTCCAAAGACACTCGAGTGCATAAATGTTGAATGCCTATTTAGACCAATAGCAAGACATTGCTCACGTAAATTTATATATTAAAATAAACTTACCTTGAATATTATTTTAAGAGATTTTGAATGCGTGGTACGTTGAAGAGGACTCACTAACCACCCACCTTACACTGTAACTGAAAGAGACACGGAGGACTGACAAGCGAGAGCCCAAAGCGTAGGACCTACTTTGAAACGGGGGCGGGGTGGCGGGGTGGGGGTGGGGGGTAGCAACCAATGGACGAGTTCGTTTTGCGTGGCCGATTATTCTGTTATGGAGTGAATGGTCTAAATAATCAAACGCCACCTCCCGCTCGGCACCGACCATGTTGAACGAACTCACCTGCGATTACACAAACACACACACCCACACACTCTCTCTCTCTCACTCATTCTCTCTCGCGCGCTCTCTCTCTTTCTTTATCTATTTATCTTTTCTTATCTCTTTCTTTCAGTTTTTGCCGCTTGTCTGACTGCCTGCTTGCCTCTTCACTAACAGTGTAGTGGTTAGAGAAGGAGATCTGTAAACTATAGGTCCCGAATTCATATCTCCTCGCAGGCAAAGTAAAGTACACATTATGAATTATATTATATAAATATTACAATTATATTGCGACTGTTTCTGGTCGAAGTAGTCATGTTATAGTAAGCCTTAACTTAAACTGTATATAGTTATATTGCAAATGTTTCAGTCTCGCAAAAGATTGCTCAATTCTTATGATTATTCCTAGGAAGTTTGATACTAGTACGCCTATTACTGGCTAATAAGCTGTTAAAACGGCCAGTGACAAAAGCCATACAGTTCATAGACACTATGGTGAAGGTAAACATAATAAGAAACGTTAATCAGTTTAACACAATGCTCAATGGTGTCTAGCGACTGCTGAAACGTGTAATGCCGTGGCGTTGTGGTTAAAGACAGTGCATCTCACGTGGACGACCTACATTCAAATCTATTGAGAGCAACAACATTTATTAATTATTTGTGGGCCGCAATAAAACTTTACGTTTATACAGTATCACAACTATTTCTCTCGTCTCGACTTGATGAAAAAGTTAGTTATCATCACCTTTATTGATAGTTATTGTATCAATGTCATTCATGAATCAAAGAAAAAAATATGTTGTTATGTCATTACAGAAAAAAATACATAATTGACCTGGAGGTGTTTTATCCTTGAGCAGCAAATGTCGTTACTGCTTTGTATATGGTGTTAGAGAAAACCTTTTTGTAAATACAACAGGATACACCAAGAGCAGTACAGGGAGGACAATGGATTTTATTTGAAGATACATTATGGTTGATTAAAATACTTTTTGCCACAGAAATATTCATAGAATATTCCTATATAACTGTTTTTGGAAGAAAGATGGCTTAGAGGCTCAAAATGTTTATTCTTGGCATTATAATTCTATTGTAATATTCTTTTACATGTTTTATTCACAGAGATAGAACACAGAACATTGCTTAATCTCTGTCGATTGATTACAGTGCATATGTAGCATATTCTAGTGGAATGTATTCCTTTCTCTGGTTTATATGGGGTTATAGACCAGCTGAATTCCCAGTGATAGCCAGTAAAGCTGCATGCTCAGACCTGCTATGTGTCACCCACTGCCAAACTGCTCCAGGCATTGACCACTTATTGAACCAAGTCTATTTAAACAGAGTAGAACACGCAAGAGTGAGGTAGCCACATACAAACCCACACACGCACGTTTACTTAACTATCTAAATGGGGACGGCGAAGTTGATAGCCTGCAGAAAAGTTTCTTTTTTACTAATACTAACCCTAAACTTCCCATAACCCTAACCCTAAACTAACCACAACCCTAACCTTAACCTCAATAACCAAACTTTTATGCCTAAACTTAACCTCACCCGTCAAGCCTAACCCTAAATCAACACAAAATGTCTAACCTTAACCCTAATTCTCACCCCAACACATTTGTAACTTTTGCTGTAAACCAAAAAAAAAAAAACGCATCAAAATGGGGACAGAGAAAAACTCCCCATTAGATTTGTTCTTCTGATTCATCCACAGTTTGGGGATGTTCTCTCCCCTGATATATAGTTAAGTCAGGAACACACCCATGCACACACACACACACACACACATACACACACACTAGTGATGCGTGGGTCAGCTGTTTGTTCACACACCCACAGCTGCAAATCCGCATCTGTTCAACTAGGCAATAAAATAGAAATCTCAGACCCACCCCCCAACACTAACCAGCAAATGAAGATAATGCGCAGTAAGGGTCTAGTCCCCTTCTAATGGAATGCAGAGTCATCTATTTAAATGGGGACAAAGTATGACTGGCTGAAGCAATCACTTCACTCATAGGCTGATAGAGTTGCTTCTGAGCGGAGCAGAACACTTCTCTCCCGACAGAGGCCGATCTTAGCAGACAAAGGTAAACATTTGACATCTGTCAAACCCGTCACTAACCATCCTTCCAAAGGTTGTGAATTTAAATGTTTTTGGAAATATCTTTCCGTCAATCGTTCACCGCCACCTTTCCCAACCACACACATACCTTCTCCCACCAGTCAAGTGATGCACCAGCACACGCAACTGTAGTTAAGGCCGTGGAATGGAAACACACCGTAGGTAATGTATATGGTAATGAAAATTGACTTATGGTCCCAAATTGTGCAAATAACAGAGGGAGTGCTAGATCATGTATTGCTCATAATATAATTGTTTTTAAATACACAGTATTTGCCAAGTTGTTGAATCATTATTTAGGATAAGTATTTTTCCAAAACATTAAAATATATTTTTTCCCTTTCAATTTTGCAGAAATTACTCGAGTAGAGATGACGTGTCATGGTATGTGGTCAGTCTTCAGATCCACTCAGACAACCAAGAGATAAGAACCTGGGGTCTGGGGTTTGTTGGAACACCCCAGACCCCAGAGAAAATCCCAAATATTTCAGACCAGAAGCTGCTCAGGTTAGGCCATAAAGAAAATCTGTGAAGTAGCTTGAAGAACCTTGACAGTTGTCACACGTGTGAGAGGAGCCAGGGAATATGTGCTTAGTGCTGGAGTGGTGTAGTCTTTCCAAAGTCTTTCTAAGATTGCACCACTCCAATTGTATGATACGGTGCCAAGAGCTGATTGAGCATGTATTGACTGTCTTTCAAGCTGTCCTCCAACAGAGGTACAGTACTCCAGGACCCCAGGTCCTCCTCCTACTTAGCTTTGGAAGGTTATTTTGCATGCATATTGCCTCAATGAAATGTACACATGTGTGAATACACATAGATGCAAACACTGACTGACACTGCGCACACATACACAGATTAATGCACATCCACACAAAAAAAAATAAGCAAATCACAAGTCAAACTACTCAAACGTGGGAGAGAAATATGACACCTGGGCGTTTAACTGCATATCTTTCAAATGAGAGGTTCCACTAATGTTGACAGTTGGATATCCTGCTATAATTCTGTTGCTGTTCAAACTCACTCCCCTACCTGTGCAAACACTTGGATCCAAATGGTATTCGCTTTCTTCCAAACGTTGTCTTAGTCTACCTTAAAGTGCCAGACGGAGTGAGGTCTGCACTTGAGTGCGAGTTCCACTGGTTCGATTGTGCCTGAACCGCTGGATCAGCGTCAAAATAGCGCACACAGCCTTGCTCTTTTTGAACCCGGGCCTAGCGAATATAAACAGGTGAGCCCAAAGACAGGCACAATGTTTCTGCCCGACTCAACCTGCCAATTCCCAAACATTATTTGTTGATAGGATTAGTGTGTGAATGGATGCTGGCCTGATCGTGGTCCCCGGGGGATTACGTCTGGCTCCTGTGTTGGTGTGTGATCATCTCAGTGAGTGTCTGCGTGGAGATGCATGCAGTTACCGACCTGCGGGTCAAGAGTCAGCAATTCTTCTAGGTTTGATGGAGTCATTTGAGGACGGCTCATTGACAGTCCTGACAAGCAAATGTGTCAATAAGCCTTGTTTGATGTATTTGTCAGGGATTTCTAGTGAATTTACGCAACTTTTAAAATCTTATTGTGTGTGTTTACTGCACACTATTGGGTGTGTGCACGTACATGCTCTGACATGGTTGTTTATTTTATAAAGAACTTTTAACATCAGTTGTCACTATAAGTTGTCACTTATATGTGGCAAGGATGAGCTTTAGGATGTGGTTGTTTTGGATGTGCTAGTTTAGGATGTGAAGGTTTAGGATGTGATAGTTTTAGGTGTGGTGGTTTAGGATGTGGTAGTTTAGGATGTGCTGATGATGGGTTTGGATGTTACGGTTTAGGTTATGGTGCTCTGGAAAGGATAAAAGAGATTAGAAACACAACATATAGGTGCAGATATGACAAGTAACTAAGCAGCCGGTAGCTCTGTGTTTATAGTGTTTGACAAGTAACCAATTTGACAACAAGATGGGCTGCAGGCAATGACAGCAAGAGTCAGGTAAAACCTACATCAATAACATGACCCAGTGGACACTGGACAGGGTCAGATTAGATTCGTCAGACCAGGTAGTCCTGATGTGTGGTCCAGGAGGTAGGTCCTCCTAGTATGCAACAGACACTTGAGGAATTAAAGGGGGCTAAGATCAACTGGATAACAGATTAGTCAAAATAGATTGCATCTTATTGGACAGACTGTCCTTAGCACCCCGACAGACAGACTATTGCAGGGGGTCAGCAAAACTGTGGCTCTGTCTGAACATACCCTCAGACAGGCCAACCAGGCAGGAAATAGCTTAACTTTGCCAAGCATAGTTCCACTCCACCAACGAGATAAAAACAGACCAACCAACTACCCTGAGACAAGACCATGTGGAAATGTGTTCATGTTTACGTGCATGCTAGTGTTTGTCTGGGAGTCTGTCCAATGTTTGTTGACATCTGCGTCATCACTAACAAATCACTCCAGCACAGTGCCGTGATGGTGCGAGAGCATGTTCCTGCTATCAGGGGGATCATTACAAACTAATATCCTGTGGTAGCCAATCCTGTGAGTGAAAGCAGACAGAGGCCTTGAACATCAAAGGACCTTTGTGGGATGGTGTCTGTCAGATGTGGATGGATGCACGATCTAACAGACAGCATTTAGGACGGTTAGGCTGAGGAAGTGCTGCATTTTTATCTGACCTACTTTTTAACTCGCTCGCTCTGTCAGTATTTAAATTGTATTTGTTTGCCCTCCCTCTCTCTCACACACAAACACACACGCCATACTATGTTCAGTTTTTATCTTACTTTTAACACTGGGAAATCATGTAACTATAAAGTATTTTCTATATATACGTTTGGCCCACTCACACATTACGGTGCTAATATCTTCCAGCTGAAAAAGCTTTTCTTTTCTTCTTAAATGGGTGTATATGTAGCTGTGGCCATGGTAGCCCAAATACTGCAGGCAGGAGGCCCAAGTTGGAGGTGAACAAGGTGGTTATTCTAGGATGACCCCAGTCTCTCCTCTTCCCAGAGGTCGCCACTGTGATAAAGGGATACAGGAAGTGAGGTCATTTTGAGGTTCTCAGGACTGGCAGACATTAACGGCCGGAGGTTTCAACTTACTGGTTTTGTATTTAAAGTTCTCATACCCTGATATTTTAGAGTTTTTGTTGAAGGTGACCGTTGTCAAGAAGAGAAAGTGCAGTAACTGCTCACTGTGAGAACCACAACTTGGTTTAAGACCACACACAGTTTAATTTAATCTTGAACTTTTAGGGTTTCATTCCACAGCCCTATTTTTGAGGTAAAATATTTCCTCTCCATCTTGTGTGAACCGGACCCATTCCCACTTCCTTGCCAGGCACAGTAAAACTATAAAACGTCAACCCCATTTATTTCACTACATCGGCTCTATAGCCACTCAGCTTTATGGTCTCCAACCACAAAGTGGCCAGTATTTCTGACTGGCTTTGGATGTTAGGGACTTCAGTCAGAATCGTTTTCTAGAAAACAAATATCTAGGCAACAATAATGTTTGGAGAAATGAATGAGCCTTAGCTTGGGCTCTATCCCCCTCCTCCGCCGGCTATCATTCCTTCAGGCTCCTGCAGTCCCTCACTCTCCCATTCCCTCCCCACCCCTTAACACACACACACACAAACACACACACTCACACACCAACCCTACTCACTGATAAGCCCTAACAACAGACCTCAGACCAGGTCATTAATGATAACAGCGCATTCCTTCCTCAGCTGTTACCATCAGAGAATGTGGCCAACCTCTCTTTGTATTTCTCCTGCATCCTCTCCCTCTCCTCGTCCTCCTCTCTCTCCCACTCACTCTCCTACTGTTCCTCCTCCCTCTCCTCCTTAACACCTGTGTTTACTCACTCAGAGGTTATGTTACATGGCCATGCACTGAGAGTGTCATTATGTTGTTTGTCTGGATTTTCCAGCCTACTGGCACTGGACTGGAACTGGAGATCTACAAGAGGCTTGGTTAATGAGGTTCTCCCTCTTTTGAAGCAACTGCACAGAGAGAGATAGGCAGAGAGGGAGAAAAAGCACGGTGGCTTTTCGCAGAGTTGAGGAATGAGTTCTGAGAAGAAACAGGATCGGGTAATAAGGGTTTTGTCTTCCACAACGGACATTGGTTGAGTGGTTTCATGGTGATAGCAAGAGAGAATCCCCAAGCTGTAAGTCATCACAATTAGGCCTAAGTGTCATTCTCCAGAGGAAATGGCCCCTATCAGCTCAATTACAGATAACATCTAGATAACACCCTGGATAGCGGGGACACCTTTTACTTGCAAATGCCTCCTCTGTAGTGAAACAACAGTGTCCACATTTTATTGGAAGATTTTGTTTGTTTTTCATTCTGGATTTTGGGGGGGGGGGGGGGAGTCAATCGCTTTCTCTTTTTCGCTATATCCCTCTGTCTTTCTCTCATTCTGTCTTCCTGTCTGTCTCGCTCCCCCTTCCCCTCTCCAGCAACTTTCGCTGTCTGGATGTATTTGTCCGCCTAGTTCTGGTTTGACCGCGGATTTAATGAGAAGCAGACCAGGGAGTTGTAGGGGTTTTGTGTGATACTGACACCCTTCTGGGCTCCGCGGGGCTCTGGGCTGTGACACCATCACGAGACAGACCTCCACAGGGCACTCCCCACTCAGCTCCCCTTTCCTGTGGAGACATCTCACTCTATCTCAATCCATCCCCAAGATGGACGCCTGATGATCTATTCCCCCCTTTCAGTTGCACTTATCCCCTATGGGACAGTTAGCATGAATGCCACGGGGATACTTTGGAAATCAGAATAGAGACACAGAGAAAACAACAAAACACTGGAGAGCCAATCCCGTCCTCTATGGATCATAAGTCTCACTTAAGGATTGGTTTGCTTGAGTGTCATTCCTGGTCTTAATCCTTTCTTCAGCCCACATAGAATTCTTTATATTTGTACCTCATTCAGTTGAAAAGTAACTACCGACCAGCAAGACAGTAAATGCAAGATTTATTGTGTGTTCCAAATGGCACTCTATTCCTTTTCTAGTGTATAATGCGCAACAGGAGCCCGATTTGTCCTGGTCAACATTAGGGCATTCTATAAGGAATATGATTCAATTTACAGCTCAGTCCAATAGTTTGGCTGCTCCTGTATCCTGAGCCAGTTAGACATGCAGCCAAGAAAACTGACAATGGGAAAGGTGAACTAGCAGAAAGACAAGACATGCCCGAGCCTGAAACCTTTTAATTTCTCCTCTCACTTCACCCCACACTTTTGTTGAGGAGGGACAGATGTTTCATGTAGATTGAAATGGCCGGGTAATATGTATAGCCCAGCTCCACCCAAGACAGCCAAGTGGAGGGTAGCTAAACAGTTAGCGTGACTGGAAATAATTTGATGTGAATTCTGGGTTCCTCTCACTTCCCTTTTCCCCTTCAACAATTTTCTAAGATAACTTATTTCTTCTAATTAGCCCCTTCCATTAGCCCCTCCAGTTATTTCTACACATGTCCGTCATTTCTTTTCAAACGCGGCCAAGCAGGGATGACAGCGTTTCAAGGTTGACTCCATCCTCCCTGTGGGCGTTCTGGTGTCAGGGTAATATTGTAAGTCTGAGAGCATGGGCGGACTGGAATTCAAGTCGGATTTAAAATATTTTAAATACTCACGGCTTGCTTATTGAGCCTTCCTGGCACAAACGAGACGTCCAAATCTCAGAAGTCCAAACTCCGCCCGTTCAGCACTTCAGGCAGATTGAAGCTGGTTCTCGAAGCATTTAAAAGAAAACGAATACCATTTGAACCCACATCTGGTTGTCTGCGCTACATTCATATGCCCAACAAATTGAGTGTGAGACATGGGCAGACCAAGATCAGGCAGCTTTGCTCTCGCACGCTAAGGCCATTAACTGAGGTTTGGCTAGCTTTTCAAAAAGACAAATATCAAAACGAATTACAATGCGCCATGGAAGTCAAAAGTATGGTTTATTACTCAACACGACAACCAGAAATGCTCGTGGCAGGACAGTATAGGTTCATGCAACAATTGGATTCTCGGTAGCACCCAATAAACACCACTGTCTCCAAAGTGTGTGGGAGGGTTAGTATTGTTGATGTTTTGGAATATGTCTAGTAAAATGCAATGGTCTGGAAACAACAATAACAGCTAATTCCCAGCAGGCTGCAACAAAACGTGTCAAGCTTGCCAGAGTAACTACTGCCTTTGATTCAGTGAGGTAGCAGACTTGGAATGCGCTCAACTGATAGTTCTGTATGTGTGTTGTCCCTAAATCATTTTGTCTTCCTTGTCACACACTAGACTACTCTGCAGGATTAACTTTTACAAGATAATGTTTTTTTAAAAGCAGTGAAACTGTCAACCTCCACTCTCTGATATGCTTTATGTCACATCATCCTGAAAATGCCTAGCAACCAGGTGTTTATAATTAGAGAAGTTATAACATAGCAAGGAGATACAGTCATATATTTAAAAAAGAAGTTGATCTGTTAGGTAGAAGCTAACCAAATAAAACCCTAACCCAATCCCCTGCATGGTCATGGCTCTTGAATTTGAGTCCATTTGATGAGGACATTAGTAACATAACATGCTACATAAGCTACTGTACTGTATATTTAGCCTGTACTGATAATAATCTCACAATACATACTTACAGCCACACTCACACGACAGTATAATCCAATGGATACCCGCAGAGATCTAGAATATTCTCCGTGGTGAAATCACCATTACAATGTCTGCCTAGTGGCAATTGGAGTTATCTAGTATGATGTCATGATCTGCCAGGTTCTGGAAGGCATTACCCTGTGGACAATGCTGGGCTGGGGAAACATGAACCCAACACAGAGCCACAGTGTCTTCCCCTGGTTCCTCAACGCCAAGTCTCTCTCTCTCTCTCTCGCTCTGTCAGGATCTGTAGCATAGCGGCGTAGCCCTTAAAACCCACATCTCTGAGTGGTGTGTCTGCCTTTTCCACTCCTAGCAATTAGCCTCTCAGGTCACAAGCAGTACCAGCTGGGTTCTGTTGCCGTTCCTGTATCCTTTCACTAGCAAGGAGTGCCGACCGACTCAATTCGGAGCAGTCTTGGCGAAAACGGGGTATCATAACATCAGCTCGGAGAAGCACAGCACACCCCCAGATAGAAAACAGCTGCTATCGTCTAGGACACTAATTTGCCCAGCAGTGAAAAGTTAAAGCCGGGGGAAATAAGCTGAACATGTGGTGGTATAGCCCGACTTGTCAATACACCACAGGCTTCACAAGGGCTTCCTCCCCTGTCCCCAGGGAATGAAACACTGTACCATAATCACACACCACTCGAATATAGATGGCCTACGCATATACACACGTTCCCGGCGTTCACGCCAAACATCCTGTACTTTATACAATGAAGTTGTATATATCATGATGCACGATGATCGTGATCAAGAATACGTTTGGGTGTACGAGCACGCATAAACACAGACACATATGCGCACGCACATTTATATCTGCACACACACAGGGGAAACATTCTCTTCAAAACCCTCATTGACTCCTCATTTTTCAGACAAGTATCCCCGCGCCCCCCCCCCCCCCCGTCCGCCCCCCGCCCCCCCTCCCCGCCCCGAGTTTGCCCCCGTGGTCTGCTAGGTCTGAAATAGAGCTCTGAAGAGACCGGTGGAATAGTAATTCCCCAGACAATAACTTGTTTAAAATCTTTCTTCTGAGGAAATAAAAGTCCCCTCTCAACCCTGGGTCTGCATGCCCGTATGTGCCCTCAATGATCTGTTTACTTGGACAGACATTTCATTAAACAACCCAGCAGAGAACCGTTGTCAGTATTCATTTAAAAAATGTTTTACTGACAAAATGGTTTATCATCTGCCAACAACATTAGCTTCTTCAAACAGTCTGGCACCCAAACGTCTTCAATGAACGAATCCAGTTCTACACAACTAGTTGTTCTTCCCTGTCCGTGTTCAAGGAACAATTAACGTCGGCTGTTCATTGTGTATCTTAGGTTTCATCCTAATTATTTGTGGTGGCGTTCAGAAAGTAGGGGTATGTTTCTTTTCCACTGACTGTTAGCCTCTTGTTGTTTACAGAGGCAGTTTTGCCAGTGACTGAGCAGCACTATTGGTCCCTAATGAACAAACCATAACAACTCCTTGGAAACTTGGTTGAAGGAATGGGGCAAACTAGCTGCTGAGTTGACTCTGAACTGTTTTACTGTTTCAACCCAGGAGGGCTCCCAGTCCGGCAGGATTTCCATGTTCAGTAGCAGGAATAACATCTTTTTTTTTAGGGAAACCTAGGATAGTGAGACAATGCTGTGCTGTTGGATTTCCAAGCTTCCTAGCATGCCTCTGAGCATTCCCACCTTTCCCTGCTCTCTCTCTAGTGTGGGCGTGTGCAGCTCCACGCAGATAATACGGACATGAGCTGGCTTAGACGGGACACGGAATGAGCGACGAAGAGAGAGATGGAGGGTGAACTCACACAGAGACAGCTAGACAGCTGGACGATGGTTCCTACAATCCCAGATGTCCCCCACTGATAAGACACATTAACTAATGGACCCATGGAAAAATACTCCTCTTTGTGGAGAAGCCAGGAACCCTTCAGTGTGCAAAGACAAACCGCTCTCTAATTCAAGAATGTTTAGACTGCAGGGGAGAAGGTGGCCCTCAATCTACCACCCAGTCACCACTTCTGAACCCCCTTCCCCTCTTCCTCTCTTCCTATCATATGTTTGCCCTTTCTTTGCTCTCTTTCTTCCTTTCCCCCCCCGGTCGTCTTCACAGGGCTCCCTGAGAAAATGTGTGCATTCACATGTCTGTGCCGGCGCTCAGTGGAAACCATGAGCTCCTGATTGAGATAATGGCCGATGTGTCTGACTCTGGGGAAAAACAACATCAGCTGTGGCACGTCTCCTACCGATCACTCAGTTGATGGGTGTGAAATGTCTGTTAACTGTATTCGAGTTCTCCACGTAGCAGCACTGCAGGCCATTCAGTGTGGCAATGTGTTGCTGCGCCTTCTCAGACGTGCTACAGCTGAACACTAGAGATCCAGTTGCACCACAGCAAAAGGGTTTTGTTTGATCGTCTTTTTCTAGGTTTTAGGAGACCTACCCCAGGTCTCACGAATCAACACTTCGGGGGAATGATAAGCCTATATAGAGTAAAGTGTAGGAGAAGAGAACATTTCTGGGTTCATCGGTTTTAGTGGGATAGAAAATGTGAGAGTGTGCTCTGCTGCTGCTTGCACTCAAGTTAGTTGAGCCTTCTGGTTTCTGGTGACTGGCATGACCGTGTGTGTGTGTGTGTGTATTGTTTATTCATTAAAACATTCCCTTTTTCCACTTGCTTTGGCAATGTAAACAAATGTTTCATATGCCAATAAAACCCTTTAAATTGAATTAAATTAAGCAGAGAGAGAGAGGGAGAGAGAGGGAGAGAGAGGGAGGGAGAGAGCGCAGGGGGAGCTTGCGGGCTCTTTCCGTGTTGAGGTTGGCTCTGTTTGTTTACTGTTCTACACTTCCGTTCTCACTCCCCCCTTTTCTCTTTTCCTCCTCTCTTCATCGCCCACTCTCCTATTCTCACTCTGCATCTTGCCTGTCCTCCCACACTCATCTTCTTCCTCGGTTTCTCCAACGTTTATTTTTTTCCCCCAAACCTCTCCTGCTCACCATTCGGTCTTTCTTCATGTCCCCTTTCAGACCTTTTCACTGACACACTTATTCCTCACTAAACGTTTCCCGTGTGCTTCCGTAGTACGCCACTGTTTGCAACCAAATAACTGAGACAAACAACTTTAGCGTTTCTAGAGGCCTTTTCGTGTTCTCTTTAGAGAGTATAGTAAGTACGGACGTCAACTGTCATTTTTCAAGAAGGATTGCAAACCTAATAACATGTCCATACGTAGTTCATACGTAGTCTTCCAGAAGTACTTGGGAGCAAATCACGCATCAGAGCATACTTTTTTACCCAGTATTCATTCCGATTCTTTTTGTAAGTTACTCAATTGCCATCACTGTTCGTGGGAAAGCACACAAATCATTGGTCTGTGTAAATTAAACATGCACTTATTGTGTTGTTGACTGGTGTATAATAGCAATAAGCCATCTCATGGGTCCGGAAATAATTGGACATTGACACAAGTTTTGTTATTTTGTCTGTTTACCAAAATATATTCAAGTTACAGTTAAAAAAAATTATATGGGCTTAAAGTGCAGTGTCTCAGCTTAAATTTGAGGGAATTCACAGAAGGAGCCGGATTAATTCTGAAGTGTATAGGGATATATTGTCTGCTCAGATTCAGCCACATTCAGCAAAGTTGATTGGACGACGCGAATGCAACCCAGGAGATTTTTAAAGCAAAGAAGTGGAACATTCGGCAATGGATGAGTCAATCACCTGATCTCAATCCGATCGAGCATGCATTTCACTTGTTGAAGACAAAACCTAAGGCAGAAAGAATAAACAACAACTGAAGACAGTTATGAAATGTGATGGCGTGTTATCCCCCACCTCCACTGACCAGAATATGCAGCATAATAGCATGAGTTTTGGATTTCACAGATGGACCACTTAGAAGTTAAATCAAATTGATACATGGATAGGAGTTTCCTGAACTGTGTTCCTGGGTGTGGATCATCGCTGCACGCACTCTGTGCTCTCCCGTATCATACATTAATCCTCAGACGTGAATGAACAGAAGAACATAACACTCAAGGACACACATCTGAACCCGGTCTTGGAGTCCGTTGGTTATAACGTCTCATGGGGCTTCTCACAGGACCCGCCATCAGACAGCCAGTCAAGTGCAGAGCAGGGCCCTGGATAAAATGCAAACTGCATGTTTGTTTATTTTCTCATCTTGACCGATTAGTCTATTTTTTGCTCAGCGTCTCTGAGCCCTGGTTCATTGATGATGGATGTTTCCATAAGTGTGTGTGTGTGTGTATGTTTCCACAGGAAATGGCCTTGGTCTTAACAGGGTTAGCAGGTTTAGGCTCCTATACCTTTGGCCCATATGTCCTCTGTGGTAACCCTGCCCGAGGCAGGGTCTTACACACAAACAAACATGCACGCACGTTTGTTCTTCTATCCTTGTGGGGACCTGAATGAATGTTCCCTGTTTTCCCAAACCCTTTAACCTAAACATATCCCGAATCCGATCCCTACAAGGCGCACATGCACGTTATGCTTTTCTATACTTGTTGGGACCTGAGACCTAACCCTAACCCAGAAATGTTTCTTATTCCTTAACACTGAGGCCTAAATCCTAATCATCAATGCCCAAACCTGATCCCAACCCAAACCTTAACCCCAACCTGCTGTGTGTGTGTGTTGGTGTGTGTGTGTGTGTTACTGTACCTGAGGACATCTGGTTCAGTACTAATGTATACCCACACAGAGCCTTGAGGTGAAGCCTTAGTTTACCAACCACCAAAACGTCTGAGGAACTCAACAGCAGATCAGTAGACCAGCCCCAACGCTCTACAGTGAGACTCTCCCACAACTTACTGAATACAGTTCTACTTGTTCTCAACTAAACTGGAGTATATGAAAGTTGGCAGGTTGACAAGTAGTTGCCCTTTTTTGTGATGTAATATTTTAAATAGTTTGAAACAACTTGGAACTATGTCTTCAGTCACACTGTTGGAGTAAAAGACACTGCTATAAATGGACTGGCTCAAGGGGTTTGTTACGTGAATGTATGTATATGTACATGTATGTGTGTGTGTGTGTGTGTGTGTGTGCGCGTGTCTCTACCAGCATTCTTTCCGGGCTTCATGGCAAACCATTTAGGGTGAGGGTGCAGTGAAGACATACAGGGGTGTGTTTTATGTCACCGAAGTATGAATATATTGCCTTGTGACAGAGCTAGAGCAATGAGAATAGACCATTTCTCAGTAAGTCTCTTTCAAGAAAGCCTCAGTATTATTGGAACTATTATTGGAGTGGTCAGGAGAATACCCGGATTTCTCGCTAATTTTGACACATATTTTCATATCTAAGATGCTCAATGCAGAAGAAAGAAAAAGTGAGAATTTTAAGGAATTAAAGCAAAGTTTGTTTAATGATGAGATTCAGTAATGGGCAGTTGTGTTAGGTAATGTTACAAAAAAAATCTTCACAAAAAACAACTAGAATGGATGCTAATGAATAGGTAATTAAAAATGAAAAGAATAGCAACGTCAATGTTTGTGTGTATTCAAAATCCTGGTATGGGTTTTGTTTGGAGTTTCAAGGCCTACAGGTAAAGCTATCGCAGAGCTTGTGGAAGGCTGAGTGGTCTGGAGCCCTCGTCATGGGACTAAGTCTTAATTGTGTGTGAACGTTCACTGGTATCCGTGCGCGCACGCGCGTCAAGTGCGCGCACACGCGCGCACGTACATTTCTGTGTGTGCGTTAGCGCCTAAAGCTCGGATGGCTCTGTGTGAGGTAAAGCCCACAGGTTTTAGAGAACCACACCCACTAACCACTAACCACCCCGTAGCCTGGCTCTCTCCCCCCTCTATCCCTCTCTCCCCCCTCTTTCCCTCTCTCCCCCTCTTTCCCTCTCTCCCTTTCTCTCACTCTTTCTCTCACCGGGTCGGGAAAGCTAGAACGTCTGTGAGTCCATTCGTGTTGGCTCACTCAAACAGATATCCAATCCCGGCTGTATCTGGACACCACCGGGCTGGTCGTTGGCAGGGTTCACCACCACCCTGGCACCAAGGACGGCAAACAGAACCAAGTGAGGCGGGGGCCCATCTCAGCAACGCCTGTCTGACTGCCCAAACCCACACCCGCAGAGAACGGGAACAGAGAAGAGAGGGAGAGAGAGGGGGATGGAGGGATGAAGGGAGGAAGGGAGAGAAGGGGAAAAGAGAGAGATCGGGTGAGGGGGTTTATGAAAACGACCACGGTCGAAGGCAATCTTTAATTAGGGGGAGTTTTGGGTTTCTGTGGTTACTGTAACGGCACCAGTTGTCTACGACGACGAGGGGATGATGTTGAACAACACAGTTTGTTTACCCGGAGGATTAAACTAGTCCATAGCGTCATTGGTTCCCAATACATCAGACTGGCTGGTCAGTTAGCGCACACACACACACACACACACACACATAAAGGTACGCACAATAACAAAACACACACGTACACACGCGCACACGGCCGACCGGACAGCTGGTGTTGATGCTCAGTTAGACTCCTCCCCGTAGATGACAACATTGCGAACCTCCCACAGTCCACAGCACCGTTGTAGCCCTGTAGTTCATCACAGCCATTTCAGCCTAAGACCTTTATTAGATGCCCGTGGTCAAGCACAGCATAGACACTTATCTCGTTAACCTGCCCTTACCCAATTACAACCCCTCCCCTTCTGTCGTGGACATCGTGTATAGTAGGTGGGGGGACGGAGAGTGGGGAATTGCCCCCTTAACGTGCAGCATGTCCTGGGAGTGGTTTATTATTGGCAGGGCGTGACATCAATTTGAAGAGCGTGTAGGCAGGTTGGCTGAACAAAGTCTGGGCCTGATCTTCTCATCTCCACTCTCACTGACACACTGTATTTATGTGTGTAATTTACAAGCAGCTGGAGGAGTAAGGGAGACACTGAGGGAAAGTTCACGTTAACCAGCCGGGGGGATCGACAACCAACCCGGAAAAACTCCCTCTACTGTGTTTGAAGTCGGCCGTGGCCTAAAAGGGGTCGGCGTTTAACCTTCTTACTCCCTCACATTTTGTCTTCGGGAATGGGCTGAATATTAGAGGGGGGATGTTTCTGCCGTCGCTACACACAACAGTTGGATAATCGGGATGCGATCTGCCCTGTAGACTATATACTCAACGATCCAGTGGTAAACATTCGCTCGCATAAAGAATCTCTTGCCTCACGTGTTTTTTTGTTGCTGTGTTTTTTTTGCTCGGCTAGCTCTCTGCCAGTTGCCTGTGACGGAGCCATGTCTCAATGGGATTTTCACTGTGTTTACCTTAGGGCCCGAGGGTCTGAGAAGCATGTTTGGATAACCAGATAAAAGGTGGAGACGGCTAGCTCCGAGAGATTGGGGGAGATGGGGGGACTTCGCAGCAAGAGAAATAAATAGCATCCAGATGGTGAAGTGCCCTACAGTGTGCGACGTTAAGAGTTCTCTGTGTAAATAAAGCCCTGTTCGGATCTTCACTCAGCGTGCGTGCGTCTGTCTCGATGCGCTCAGCGTTCAGGTGTCCCCACCCACAGGCCTCCCCGTTGGGTTTCAGAACCTCTCTTGACTCGCCTAAACGGTGATGTGGTAAAAAAAAATCAATTAAGAGGGCGCAAGATAATTGCTCTTTCACGTCATCCGTTGGTCCACTTCCGCGTGGATTCACAGAGCGGACTGCTTAGGACAGCAGAGAGACACAGAAGAAGCGCGGCCGCATAAACCAACACCGATGCAGAACAAAACCGACACTAACACTGCACAGATGAGGAGGAGAAAAAGATGGGGTTTAATTTAACCACATCGCCTGACACAGAGACAAACTTCTAGAAGAGGCTGACTGGGCATATTAGCGAGAAGAATCCCAGGAGAATACAGCACAGTGGCCCTGTTTGGACAGCTGTGATCTTGGGAGTATGTGATCATGGCAGTATGGACGGCTGTGATCTTGGGAGAATGTGATCATGGCAGTATGTGATCTTGGCAGTGTATGATCTTGGCAGTATGATCGAGTCCATCGACCACCAGTCTAGAGAACACAAATTTGAAACCCCAGTGAACTCCATAGTCAGAGGGAGGTCCTGAACTAACCTAACCCCAGTGAACTCCGTAGTCAGAGGGAGGTCCTGAACTAACCTAACCCCAGTGAACTCCATAGTCAGAGGGAGGTCCTGAACTAACCTAACCTCAGTGATCTCCATAGTCAGAGGGAGGTTCTGAACTAACCTAACCCCAGTGAACTCCGTAGTCAGAGGGAGGTTCTGAACTAACCTAACCCCAGTGAACTCCATAGTCAGAGGGAGGTTCTGAACTAACCTAACCCCAGTGAACTCCGTAGTCAGAGGGAGGTTCTGAACTAACCTAACCCCAGTGAACTCCGTAGTCAGAGGGAGGTTCTGAACTAACCTAACCCCAGTGATCTCCATAGTCAGAGGGAGGTTCTGAACTAACCTAACCCCAGTGATCTCAACCCAGAGGGGGGAAGACTTGATTACATATTTGGAGGCTCAGCTGTTTCCTAATTGTAAATAAAATAGGGTTAATATGGGGTTAACACAG
The DNA here is from genome assembly GCF_011004845.1 of Esox lucius. Lineage (NCBI taxonomy): Eukaryota > Metazoa > Chordata > Actinopteri > Esociformes > Esocidae > Esox > Esox lucius. Next base: position 11,297,717 of record NC_047577.1, read on the forward strand.
AGAATGTGTATAATTTATAAACATGTATCAAACAAATTAATGAACCAGCTGCTGTAGGTCCCTGTGGATAAGAGTCATTGCAGTTATGAACAGATATTTTATTAAACTGGTCATATTTTCTAACACAAACAGACTCTGTTCAGTCACTTCTTGATATTTATCTACAATACATATCTTCATACTGTATATATACAAACCAATGCTTAAACCCTCATTTTCCATAAGCAGTGGGAAGAGGTGATGTCAACAGGATGCTTTGAACAAAAGCCGCCCAGAAATGCTACAGGTGTTTTCAGAAGAATCAAGGTGTTGTCCTCCATCGTGTTTAGGACAGGGATTCCCACAGATCAAAGACCTCATAACGTCCTTCACTGAAATATTGAGAAACCTCAACTTGACCAAATGAATCAAAAAGCCTTCTGTTAATTTGTATTGATTTGCAATAGTAGTCATAGATCACCTCACGCACATTGAGCCGTGGCCTCATCGCCTCCTACACAATGACACCTCCTAAAGAGGGTTGGATGGACAAAAAAGGACAGATCTCAATAAAACACTGAATTGCTTGAATGGTTTTCTGGCAACGTGGTGTCATTCTTCTCAGAACCACTGAGAAGACCACAGGAAGACAAAGAAAAAAATGGACGGGTAATCCAAGCCCACCGCGTCTTTCTGACACTGATGTCTGGTGCTCGGAGAGTTTCAGCAGTTTCAGAGGTACTGGACGGGTCAGGGGGAACGTCCCGTGAGCACCCAAAGGGGAGGTTTGTCGTAATAGAATGCCAGGATTCCGGAATGTGATCCTGATCCAATTTCTTGTCCAACATCCCGGACCTGGAATGGCAGCCAATATTCCGTTAAGCCCTTACCATTCCCAACCTCCTCCAGCAAACTTCACAACATTCAGGGAGACCTCAGCTTTTCCCCTAAATTCTTCAGTAACAGTTGGCGTGATTTGTGAGGTATTTATATCAAACAAGGTGAATGTCAGTGGAAAGAATGCAGACTTTTTCATTTACTAAGCGCTTGTTATAGGGTAGGGTGTTAAAGAATGCCTAAAGCATTGTAAATGAGATATTAATAGGGATGTTTTTCGAAAGAGGGGAATTTCCTAACTCTGGTAGAGATATTATAATTATAACTCTGATCCAGTGAAATGTATGGAGGTTCTCTCTTTCAGCAACAGAAGCAGAGTCAACACATTTTATTAAAATGTAAATGTGTTTTTGGTGGATTCATTTTTTACAAAAGAAATTTGGCACAGTAGTTAGGGTTGGCCAGTAAAATACAGTCATCATTAATCATCTAATTTTGGTTACGAGAAGTGAAATTAAAAGGGAAAGGTTCCTCGTGATCATTTTATTTGCCTGATGTCACTGGCATGTGCATTGTTGGCTAAGGAAATAAGTACTGTGCGGTCCAGAAATTTATAAAAAACTAGAGTAAATAACTCACTGTTTGACACCCGTACATAAAGTTTGCTGAGCTATCTTGTTATCATGTGTGTGTGTGTCTTACTGTTGATTGACTTACTGTTGAAGTTGTCTCATTGTTATTGATGTGTTGTGCCCTCTAGCCAAACGTACCAGACAGGTGGTAGAGATGAGGTAAACGGGTTAATTACAAGACCCTGTGTATATGTGTGTGAGCCTCATAAATATGTGTGCTTGACACTGGTGTGAGTCATTGTCTGTGTGTGTGTGCATCTGCCAGGTGTCCTCGCCCCGTCTGGTTTACTGAGAAGGCCACAGAATGGTGCCAGTGTCCTCACCATGTCTGGTTTACTGAGAAGGCCTCAGAATGGTGCTCGTGTCCTCACCCACACCTGGTTTACTGAGAAAAGGCCACAGAATGGTCCCAGTGTCCTCACCCACACCTGGTTTACTGAGAAAAGGCCACAGAATGGTCCCAGTGTCCTCACTTACACCTGGTTTACTGAGAAAAGGCCACAGAATGGTTCCAGTGTCCTCACCCATACCTGGTTTACTGAGAAAAGGCCACAGAATGGTCCCAATGTCCTCACCCACACCTGGTTTACTGAGAAAAGGCCACAGAATGGTCCCAGTGTCCTCACCCACACCTGGTTTACTGAGAAAAGGCCACAGAATGGTCCCAGTGTCCTCACCCACACCTGGTTTACTGAGAAAAGGCCACAGAATGGTCCCAGTGTCCTCACCCACACCTGGTTTACTGAGAAAAGGCCACAGAATGGTCCCAGTGTCCTCACCCACACCTGGTTTACTGAGAAAAGGCCACAGAATGGTCCCAGTGTCCTCACCCACACCTGGTTTACTGAGAAAAGGCCACAGAATGGTCCCAGTGTCCTCACCCACACCTGGTTTACTGAGAAAAGGCCACAGAATGGTCCCAGTGTCCTCACCCACACCTGGTTTACTGAGAAAAGGCCACAGAATGGTCCCAGTGTCCTCACCCACACCTGGTTTACTGAGAAAAGGCCACAGAATGGTCCCAGTGTCCTCACCCACACCTGGTTTACTGAGAAAAGGCCACAGAATGGTCCCAGTGTCCTCACCCACACCTGGTTTACTGAGAAAAGGCCACAGAATGGTCCCAGTGTCCTCACCCACACCTGGTTTACTGAGAAAAGGCCACAGAATGGTCCCAGTGTCCTCACCCACACCTGGTTTACTGAGAAAAGGCCACAGAATGGTCCCAGTGTCCTCACCCACACCTGGTTTACTGAGAAAAGGCCACAGAATGGTCCCAGTGTCCTCACCCACACCTGGTTTACTGAGAAAAGGCCACAGAATGGTCCCAGTGTCCTCACCCACACCTGGTTTACTGAGAAAAGGCCACAGAATGGTCCCAGTGTCCTCACCCACACCTGGTTTACTGAGAAAAGGCCACAGAATGGTCCCAGTGTCCTCACCCACACCTGGTTTACTGAGAAAAGGCCACAGAATGGTCCCAGTGTCCTCACCCACACCTGGTTTACTGAGAAAAGGCCACAGAATGGTCCCAGTGTCCTCACCCACACCTGGTTTACTGAGAAAAGGCCACAGAATGGTCCCAGTGTCCTCACCCACACCTGGTTTACTGAGAAAAGGCCACAGAATGGTCCCAGTGTCCTCACCCACACCTGGTTTACTGAGAAAAGGCCACAGAATGGTCCCAGTGTCCTCACCCACACCTGGTTTACTGAGAAAAGGCCACAGAATGGTCCCAGTGTCCTCACCCACACCTGGTTTACTGAGAAAAGGCCACAGAATGGTCCCAGTGTCCTCACCCACACCTGGTTTACTGAGAAAAGGCCACAGAATGGTCCCAGTGTCCTCACCCACACCTGATGCCTTCTATTCTTGGAACATCACCCTGGAACTGTAAGGGTCCCCCCAAAGTGACATGGAAGCGTAACTGTCTCCTTAACGGGGATCACATTATGGCAGAACTGAAGTAACCGTGGTTACAGTAACAGGACCACCTTATGTGAAAATCATTTTAGCAACATGCAAAAATGTTTGTGGACATAGTATATAGCTCCAGGCAACATAATAGATAATAAACGGAAGCAGCAGGTCCATTATCCAGCTGTCAAAGTGTGTTTATGTGTGTTTTTTTGTGTGTTTGTGAGTGTGTGTGTGTGCCGCGACAGTATAAACGTGTGTATGCATTGTGTGTGAAACAGACTGTGCGTGCGTGGGCAGAGCCTGGCATGGGCTTATAAGCAGGTGTTCCCATGAGTAGTCCAGTATCACCCTCCTCATAGCAAGCATAGGAGTCACACCAGATAGGCGTTAGAGCAGCCATACTAGGGTTTCATAGTTCTCTACTAGTGCTTGCCCTTTTGATGCCTTGCAACAGGTCATAGCGGGATTGTTTGCAGTTGTCCAGATTCGTGCCCCGCCCCTTAAAACTGGCAGCACAGGCCTTCAGCGCAGTCCGGACATTGCCTGCAATCCGGGGTTTGTGGTGGGGGTGATTACATAAGTATGGTCACTGTAGGGGGCGACGTCATCGACACGCCGCTGACGAGGACTGCAAGTGCCGCGGTGGAACTCCTCAGCGCCGCCGGACGAATCCCGGAAGCGTGACCCAGTCCATGTTTTCATAGACCGGTTCTGTAGCTTAGCATCCGCTTCTGCCCACTGCTCATGTGTAGAACGTTTTGTCGGTCCGTCCTGTTTGAACTTTTGCTCATAGGAGGAAGGATGAAGTTAGGGTCTTATCTGCCAAAGGGAAGTATGCTTGTGTGCTTGTCTGTGAGAAGAATGTGTGTTTTTGTCACCTGTAATTGCACAGTTGACATGTTGGTAAATAATATGTTTCCCAGGCATTTATATCACTGGCCACAAAAAGGCCCCCTCTGGGTGAGCATTTTCTAGTCAGTTTATGGCACTACATACCAAATTGTGTGTGGTCCTAGTTCCAGCGTCAGTTTTTGGTGAAATATACACTGGAGTTTCTACTTACACGTCTTGGAGGTAGATCTGCCCTGTAGGCAGAAAATAATGATTGTTTGAATTAACAGAGATGCCGGAGCTTGCATCTCAATCAGGCTGAATGCTCTAAGTTGACATCTGACCACGGTTACTGCTTGTCCCCAACATGAACTGTAACCCGTACTCAAAGGTTAACCTTTAATCGGTTCCCAACCTTAACCTAAGCCAAACCCTTTTTTTTTTTTTTTTTATTCCATTGAAATCATGGAATTTCAGGGTTGGAATGAAAGCTCTGGCCCCTCCATTTAGTCAACCGATCACATGAATTACAATTCCTTATAATTGCCTTCAGTGTAGATCTACCCCAATGACATGTTTGACTAACTCAAACTCCCAACTCCAACTGTATTCTGCTGCGGGGGGAGTGGAGCTGCTAAATTACAGCATTTCCAGCTGAAATTGTTCTTACTCGACTCTGGGGGTAGATGTGGGGGGGGGTACACAGGAAACCCCTAGGCAGTAACTCACCGAGAGAGGTGACAGGGGCTCAGCATGATGCCAGGGGCCGATGCACCCTCCTGGGACTGGGGCCTAACAACTCACCACTACATCCACCCTCTTTTCCAGGAAGAGCCAGACAGGGCTGGAGAACGTTCAACCGCTACCAGCTGGGCCTGTTCTTATCACCAATCCTCTGGCCTGAGGGGGGGATATTTCCTATATCGTTGGGGCGGTCTATCAACGGGTAGGGATGAAGAGGCCTCAAAGGCCGTTGTGGTTTAGAGATAAACATTTTCAGAAGGTGGAGTAAAAATTTCTGAAAACATTTTTATCACCCTTAATCGCAATCTACTCTTTTATCAGATAGCGCTGGGATGCATCAATTTCTTGTTGTTGCTTGCTCTTTGGGTTTTCGGGCTGGATGTCTGTATAAGCAACTGCTGATGTAAAAAAGCCTCTATCAAATAAATTTGATTGGATTTGAACGGCATGATAATCAGCACGATGGTCATTCTTCCTCTCAAGAATCTTTCCTGCTCCTGAAGAAAATACAAATACACATGCCCATACACACACAAACACACTTTAGGTTTTACTATCCTAGTAGAGTTTCCAAAATAATTCCCACAGAACACATCTGTCCTACTGTAATAATTCTACACGCACTACTGAAAGGCATTTCCATCGGACAAAAACTGTGGCTTTTTACGACCTTTTCAGGGTCAACTTTAGGGTTTGAGGACTCCCTCGAGTCCACGGGCAAGACGGGAATAGGAAATGTCATTATTCATCCCATAATTCCCTGTGTGTCTGTGCAAGCGGCTCTAACACATACACAATTAAGCATTATTCTCAGCCAACTTGATGATCGGGTATCTAATTAGTTATTTACCCTAATTTCATTATTTTTACCGTGTGCAGCAGTCTTGTGAATCAATGTATATAAGCCATTCATCTATTGCAGTGGTTCCCAACCAGGGTTCCTTGGACCCCTATTGGTATTTGGCCTATCTATAGGGGAACTTGAGAAGACTCATGAGACCACGGGCCTACTGTAAAATGAACAGGAGGGGGTACTTCAGGGCCAAAATTCTGTTTGAGGTATAGTAGACGATCAAGTTTTTGAGTTTTTGGATTACACAACATTTTCCCTGGCAATTCCTAGAAAAAAATAGGCAACTTTATGTTTTTCTTTCTGAAGACTAACCAGGAACCATTTTTAGGGACAGCTCTAATTAACTAGGAACGTTCCTTAAGAATGATCATTTGTATGCTTATCGCCTCCGTCAAGAATGGACTGGGTTCTAGTGACAGAAAGACCTGTTCATTCTACTGATAGCTGAACAGGTTACTTGGCACACAACATGCCTCCACGCCTTCATGTGACATGTGAGGTTAACTGGAGAAGAGCAAGTAAATGGTGGTCCTAAGCTGAGCTTGGGAGGATTAGGATCTAAGGCAACAGAGAAAATGCCTGTCTTCTTTAGTCTATAATCCCCTCCGCAGTCTGGACTCTGCTTCAGACAGACACATTACATACCGGCAGGCATGTCACATCTTGGTTTCCTTCACTCTCTTATCATCTCTGCCGCGCATCGAGATAAGACCGGGAGTCTCAGACAATAAATGTGCCCAGGTGTGGACGCTGCGCTCCACACGTTCCACTCCGTTGAATCAGACAATGGGAGTGACTGTGGAACAGTGATACAGTGCCACTGGTTCTGCCAGAGGCCTTGTGCCCCATTTACAATCATGGATAAAGACACACACACACACACACACACACACACACATATATTTATACAGCTCATCACTATAATATTGAATTTGGCCCACAGTGACCTGTCAAAAGCGAATGCTGCGGTCCCCACACGTCGTTCCCCACTCCTATCAGGAAGCAGTGCTGGGAAAAAACATTGATAAAAGAAATGTTGGCTTGGCAATGTCTACTTTTTCCAGAAACTATGTGAAGGTTTAAAAAGTCTTGTGCCAGTATAAGCAGCAAAGGAGATATACCGTATTGACTTTGACTTGGTCAACAGCTGACCTCAGGTCTGTGGAGAGACTGCTCATGTCACCCTTGGTTCTGTTTCTTAGAGATTAATACGAGACTGAGAGCTGTGACGAAAGACAACCATTGTTATTACCATAAATGGAATTTACTGCATCTTAGTTTCAAATGGGGATATTCCAACAATGGCCAAAGCATGTCTGAGTCGCTGGGCTAAGTAAGTAGGAAGAGGGTACTAGAACGAAAGTGAAATCAACTTATATTATGCGGTACACAACACCTGAATCAGAGGGAACAGCGCCACTCACATCACATTGTTGTGACTTACTGTGAACACCTCATCTATGGCTGTTAGGGAAGTGAAAATTAAAATACAGTTAATTAGGCAAACACGCTTTTCTTTAGCCTTTTACAAGAATCTCTGGCCTTGGCTTATAATTTCCCTCTTGGTTGTTCCTACCATTGAAACAGTATTACTCTTTTGTTCTTCTCTGTAGCAGGCATACTCATTGTTGGAGACTGCATATAAGGAACATAGCTGTGGTTTGGAGAGGAAGAGACGCTGGAACCATACCAAATGACACCCTAATACCTACATACTTCACTCAGTCTGCCCAGGGCTCCCTTACATCCCGGCCAACAGTAGTGGGCTGTTCAGGGAACAGGGTGCAGTTTGAGACGCGGACCCATAATCCGTAGTGAGTATAGCACTCGGACAGAAAAAAATAACAAAAGTCCAGAGAGGAAAAAGGGGAGAAGGAAACGGAGTGGACCGCACACACACCAACGTAAATGCAAAGCGGCGAGGGAGTTTGTTTTTACGTGAAGGTGGGTGAATCCGGCCAAGCTGGCGAATGTGATCCGGCCTCCCTGTTCGTCCAGACACTGTGTATTGGTTTAGCTGCGTGTGTCCATGTTGGATGTCCTCCCCGCTAATACAACACGGGGCCTGCTCTGGTGGCTAGGAAAAAGTTAGCTGTCAGCTGGAATGGCAGTTGGGGAGGAACTGTACTTTGCACTTGCCGATGCTCACACTTCATTGGGTAAACCAGTGTGCAGAAAAACAGGGACAGTTCCCTAGATGTGGGTTCACTTGTAAGTCAGCTTCTTCGGCAGCTGAAAAGCGTTGCCTACAAAAACTCTTAAAACAATCAATGGTATTAATCCAGCAGAAAAACACATATATATGTACCTCACAGACTCAAATGTAGTTAAACAGGGCCCAGTTTATCATGGTGTCAATGCCAAGTATTCTCTGTGGAAATGTCAGCGCATCACGGCACAGATGCCCAGCCTGGAAGGTGACCAGTGTGACAAGCCAACAAGGTCACAGAACGTTCCAGAATCAGTTGGTGACAGGACACCCCATTCACCCCTCCTACAACAACAGGGCCGGCTCCAGGCAGTGTAAGTCTCTGAAGTGGTCGGATGGGGCCCACAAGGCTGCTTCTGGCCCCCAATTTCTTGTTGTCATTTTCTTTTGGAACACTGAGGTTGCTTAGGTATGCTACAGCTACAGCCAACCCCGTACCCCTAACTCATCAGGTCAACTGGGTGTGGAGTCACCAACACGTACCATGGCAGATTGAGACAGAACACTGGCCCCTCACCTTCCCCTGTCCCTGGATGTAACATCTCAACTGGGTTAACCAAACTGCCTCGAAGCCGACAGGGACAGGACGCCAGTCACCATCCCTTCCCACCTTTCGACGCCACAGAGACGTTCTTGCCCCCAAGTCGCTTCTCTCCCCCCCCCCCCCCCCCCGGGGAGACCATCAATCATCCTGCTGTCATGACAACGGGGGATGTCCCTAGGCCGCTGGGCTCACGGAGTGATGATTCCATGGTTCCCGCATTCTGGTGGTCAGACCGGCCTGTGAGCACTTGGTCTTTTGTGGGTTCGAGTGACGGACGTGTTGTGGCACTGTAGCAGGGTCCTTTGAAGAATGCCTGACGAATGCATCGTCGGGTACCTTAGGATTCACTGAAATTATTTCTCAGGAATTAAAAGAATCAAAATTTGAAAAGAAAAATGAATTAAAAAGACCAATTAGGTACTCACTAATGACGTAATGTGTGTGTATTTAAAAGTACTGCTCCATGAAGGTAGAAGCAATCACACACTGTTGTTGAGGTGTTGTGGTTGCTGAAATGATGCAGTACGCACATCTTGTGACCTCTACCCTGGTTTTTCAGGTTTTCATGAGTCAAAGGGCAACAGCCTGAAAAGTCACAGGTCAACATTGTCTACCAGTTGGCCAGACACTGGTGGTACACCAAAGACTTGCTAACAACAGCAAAACTTCACATAAACCCAGAATAAACCTTACTAATGAAGCCTGGGGTATCTTGGGTTTTTCAATGTTGAACAAGGTCAAGGATTGTCAGCCTTCTACTACATCACAGCATGAAGAATAAAGGAGGAAATTTGTATTTGAATATGGAGTGATCCAATGAATGTCACAATCACAAAGATGTCAGCAACCAGAAACAAAATGTAACCTGCAATTTAAAACGCCTCAAGACAAATTACACTCAATCAAATCAGGGTTCAAGCTATTAAACAAATCCAAATCTAGCTACAGACAGCTTGGCTTATTCTCCAGAAGGCCATTCCCTGCTTGCTTTGCCTTTAGCTGAGTACAGTTCCCACACAGATACAGTCTATGACGGCATAGGGGCACATTGTAACCTGTTCTTAATTACGGGTTGAGATTTGTGTATCTGAATCAGGAAGAGAAAGGACTCATGATGCTACTTGCAGTCTGGAATCATACAAAGCAGCTGCAAAAACTATTTGAAAGATAATTGATGAATATCTCCCCAGCCAATTTCAGCCTCTTCACAGCCATTCATACTAAAACAATGCATGACGCAGCTCCCAGGATGCATATTTTAAGTAACTTTTCGTGGTCAAGTTGACCCACAACACTCTAGGTTCACACATTTACTGTCCAATACCGCTGGTTGACCTGTGGCTGGGAGCTAATTTGCTAATCCCCCGAGTGGGCGGTGGCGTCTGCGGGAATTTCCTTGACTCATCAGGTTCTCGCGACCCCTTACGACTTCGTCAGATTTAGACCCTCTAGACACGTTTATTGGTAAAAGCATCTAACACAAATTCTGCTTCTTTTCAAGGCTGAATTCTAGTTAATTTTTGTGTGTGGCTCTTATCTCTGGGTTCTTTACAGCTCCCCCTCCCCTCTGGCAGCTCGACGGACATGAACCCTGAATCCCAAAGTTGGCGTGGTGACAAATCTATAATCATGTCCCAGACCAAAGGGAGTTAACTCTTATTGCTCACATTTCTTGGCTGTAAATGACAGTGGGTTCTCACTTTCTCTTTCAGCTTTCATGGTAAAATAAGGGTAAAAGGGTACTTTCTTTTCATGTAAAATACAGAATAAATTATTCTCTATAAAGATTAAATAACGTATAGATTTCCCTTGAATACATTTTTCATTGAAGTTACTTTTGTTCTGATCTGTTTTGACCGGGCCGTTTGTCAACATACTTGCCTAGAATGGAAGCGTTATGCAAACATTATCATCCAAAGAACACCATCGCCAGGTCTAAAAAATTAAGTATAATTGTGGATATCAAGTAGAGTTTTTGATAACACACGCACAATAACCTACACACACGTACACACAATGGGGTGCATAGAGAGACCCCGGAGAAGGGTGTTTTGAAATGCCTACCCTGGGTAGCAAGACATGGGAATATCGGAGTGTTGGACGGAACTGGAGACTTCTCGGACGGGATATCTAATGGAACGCATTTACTCCACTTCCCTACAAGGCCTAGGCCACTGTTGAGGAAGGAAGGTGAACCCAGGCCAGCCCCAAGGGAGAGGGAGTCTGTTTGTGTGTCTGTACGCGTGAGTGGTGTCAGCATAGTATGACTCACATTGAATAATCCTGACTGTAAAGTCCCACATGCGTGACTTTTCCATAGAACTTTCAACCCAATGCTGGGAGCCAACAAGCAGGCAGAAACAATACTGAAACACCCTCATGCACAAGTCTTCACAAGAAAAGCAAGGGGGCTTTGCTGCTAGGGGCCCCTTCTCTCCCAGGTCATGCGTGTAACAGTTTATCATCCTCCACCCACCACACCCTCGTAGAGCTGCAGCGGACTACCAGAGGGCTTAACGTTACTGTGCCGGGATGAAGCAGGGTGAGGAAGGAGCAGAAACCCAACCATCTTTCTGAACTGAAGCCTTGACTATACCAATGACCCTTCCTGGAGAGTCACAGAAGAACAAAGACCTATATGATGGTTTATGGTAACCCTGGCCGGTTGACACTGGACTTAAAGGCTGGGTTGAGTCCCACGGGCACGATGAAGCACTAAATAGAGTGGTTTCATTGCAGTTGTTTCCTGGCGATGTATTTCAAATGTTCCATGTTGAAAGGATGACCCACTGTAGGAGATTTACTGTTTTGACAAATGTATTATTATTCAACATGTTAAGGCTGAGAAGGTGTGTCTGAGGCTGTTAAATTGTCCCAGGCGGAGTGGGAAAGAAGTTGTGTGTTGTGGTGTGTGTGTGTGTGTGTATGTGTGTGTGCATGTTCGTACCTGTGACTGTTTGACTCCAGTCAAAACATGATGTCTCATGGTCAAGAGACTTCAGTCAAACATTGCCCCCCCCCCCCCCCCCACACTGCTTGCATGTGTGGATCAGATAACTCTGTCTTGCTGCACTCTGAAGAAAAAGGGAGCCTCCTTTCATTCAGACAGAAGTGTGCTTAACTTGGTTTGTCTCATTTGATTTGGGAGAACTCTGGGACTGAACAAATGTGATGGATGTACTGTTTCGATGCAACTTGTGAACGTGAATTAAGGTAGACCACATACTGACAGCCAGGGGTGTAGAATTGAGTTTGATATTAATACATTTAATAATAATAAATGTCATGTGTTGTTACATGTGTTGTCTCCCCCTGCTCCTACACCCTTGTGCATAGCATTGCCTAAATGGATGGTTTTCAAAGAAAACTACTTCTTGCATGTATTTGATCTATTCCACTGCTGGGAAACCTTATTCCACTTGTTAAAAAAAGCGTTTGGATGGGTGAATCAGGTGTGTTCTGTGCTACTACAAAATAGTGCAGCGTCCGCTGGTACATCCAAATCCAGCCCTAGACCCTGTAGAAGTTGGTTTGGTCTCATTAATTTCTTTTGCAACAACACCTTCTACTGGTCAAACGACTGAAGACCATGCGTGTCATTTGCTACCTTTCTATTTGCTAGTCTTACTCACGTGATGAAAACACAAACATGGCGGCCTCCGCTTCAGTCCGGTCGAGCGTGGGGCTGACTTTGAGGCTTTCTAGAGTTATACCGGATTGTAGCAAATGTCCCTTCAACAGGTTAAACAGTTATTTTAATGGTGTAGCTGGTTTGTCGAAAGTTGATCGTTTTCGGACATTAAACCGGCACTTGCAGACTTCCAGGGGTGAGTAGCTGGCTAACTAACTAGCAAGCTAAGTTGTTCAAGTCGTGTTCCCGTCCAACTCAATGTTGGCATGCTATGTTGTCATCAATAAGTTAACGGCCAGCTAACTAACCAATTAAATAATTAGCATGTATAAAAATGTAACTTTAGCTCGACAAGGCTTAAATAATCTCTCGCTAGTGAGAGAAACACGTATGTGGTAGAAAAACAAAAAAACAAGTCACGAAGTCGTAATAGTATCACGGTCTGAAGTTCAGGGGTCGTCACTTTTATATATCTGTTTAATTTCTAAAGGTCTGTACCACAGTGAGGAGAGTGCAGGTGCTGAAGACCCAGAAGAAGATGCGTGAGTAGCCTAATGCACACTGCAACTTAGTTCTGTTAGTTCTGATGCCGTTATTTCATCAGCTGATCTAACAGACAAAATCCGCAGTATTCATACGACAGAACTGATTTTCTGTTCTGTAATTTCAGTTCCCCATCTACAGTAATGTAATCACTGGGTTGTCGTAGGATAGCTACAGGTGTGCGTCCTCACAGTGTGCGGTTCTTGGTCTGCTCCCAGGGTTAATGTGGTGTACATAGACCGCTCGGGAAAGAGGATCCCTGTGAAGGCTAAAGTGGGGGACAACGCGATGTATCTGGCCCATAGACACAACATTGAACTGGAAGGTGAGGCCCAGCAGTGTCTGTGATCAACGTAGTCATACATGATTTCACTTACATTCCATTGTCATTTATTCGTTCAACACCGTGTTTCCTACCGTCATCGGACTCTCACTTTCAGGAGCTTGCGAGGCGTCGCTAGCTTGCTCGACGTGCCATGTGTATGTTAACAGGGACCACTTCAACAAGCTGCCAGAGCCTGAGGAAAGGTATGGCTGAGATACTTGTGTTATAATTGATCGCGTCCTTGTTCCCCCCCCTTTTTGCCGGTTTGGTAATGTTAAAACATGGAACAGAAATGTGTTTTATTGGGATTTTCTGTAAATGATGTACACAAAATATTACTGAATGTCATTGTTGGAATAAAGGGTCTTAAGTCATTTATTCAATTAACCAAAAATACGTAATAAAAAAGTATTGATTTGCCTACTTAAGCCGTTTGGCAAAAAGAAAGGGCACACAATTTCAGGAATCAGTCTAAAGCTGGTAGAGACTTACCCCAAAAAACACTTGTTGCAAAAGGTGGTTCAACATAGATGAATACTCATCCCACCAATATATCAGTTTACTTCATGCCTAATTACCATTTGTTTCACATTAAAACAATATCTTGCACCGTCAAAGTGTTGTAATCAAAAGGAGAGAACCTCAATGTAGTCATGACATAACAAAATGTGAAAAAGGCCTTGTACTTATACAGTTGATTGCGTAAGATATGCTGTGGTCCTAGCAACCACCTCATCACACGTCTTCTGTCATTTAAACGTATGCATTTACAGCCAAACTGTATTCAGTGAGACGGACACTCACGATTCAGTCGGTGAAGTTAATTCTGGTTCTCCCTGTCCTCCTGCTCCAGAGAGGACGACATGCTGGACATGGCCCCAGCCCTTCAGGAGAACTCCCGGCTGAGCTGCCAGATCATCCTGACCCAGGAGCTCGATGGCATCGAGCTGACCCTGCCCAAGGTCACCCGGAACTTCTACGTGGACGGCCATGTCCCCAAGCCCCACTGAGGACACTACGCTCCACACTTTCACCCTACTTAGTACGAAGCAATGTATTTGTCACGTATGCTGAGTAGTATGTTAGTATGGATGTTGGACCACAACCCTCAGGACGGAGTCGTACGGGAGAGAGAGGTGCCCTGTTTGGACTGTCGGGAGGGATTAAGAGGGGAACCGGCCTGGTGGGAGAGAGAAGGCCTGAAGGACTCACCTGAGTGAAGATCTCATTTAGCCGCAGGATTATGTCCCAGAAGGGCTTTACTCTTCTCCCTGAAGTGTACCGTATTTGTCTCGCACCAAAAAAATAATAATCCATGCTGATTGTGTAGGAGCTGAAGATGGGTGTCATGTATGAATACATCCTTGTTTGTGTCGAAGAGTTCTCAGGCCCATGGAGACAATTCACTGTCACAAGCTGTTGTTCCCTGTTTCGTATTTAACTTGAATCCGCATATCAGAAGGTTGTTTCCTCGTTATGCATCCAATTCAATTTATTGTCAGAGAACAACTGTGCACTTGAATGGAACATTCCATGTTACGACTTATTCGCAAAGGTCACACGCACAAGTCTCCTCACAAGGAGCATGTAAACAGTCCGTAGTTAACTACAACACTCGCATTTAGCAAACTAATCTTATTCAACTCATGGCTTTTATCATTCTGCTTTACTGTATGTGGAGGTGAGAGCTAAAATTAAATATACTGAACAGAAATATAAATGCAACATGTAAAGTGTTTGTTCCATACGCACACAAAAGCTTTTTCTCCTGTGAAAGCAACAGAGTAGGACTTGATACATTTATTTCCATTTACTAATTCCTATCTATACTCTGTAAAAAAAATCTTTGACATTTTTCCATGGTGCATTTATATTTTGTGTAAAATAAATAGCTATTTTTGGGAGGTTTGAATAAGAATACATTATTTCCCGAACAAGTGTCATCAAACACGCACATATGTTAAGCTTTGAGAACCATGCCTTGTCAAGGTCTTACAAGTCTCTGATGTAACATTTGCAAGAGGGCAGCTTGAGCTTGGAACTGGGGGGTGAAACTTTCTAGAAAACGTAATTTTTCGTTAACAGGTGCATTTTGTCCAATTCCAAGCATTTCTGTACACAGAAATGATTTTTCTCACCTTACAGCATTAGTAGAACTGTCAGGAAAAATCCCAGAATCCCAGCCTGAGTGCCCATTTTGGATTTTCTTTAAATATCCATGACAATTTAAGGAGTTTCCAGGAAAGTACAAATAAACTGGCTCTAAGATATTTATCCAGTATTAGTTCTTAGCTGTTTTCCAGGAATGCTTTTTTGTCCCATCCATAGCTTCGAATTGTGCTATAATTTCTCCAATACATGTATTCTCTGTATTAAATTAGCAAGTCTATGTAAGATATATGGATTAAAAATAAAATCTATATTGTATCCTGTCTTGAACCCTTCAGACTTTTTGAAAACCACAGGTGCTGTACCATTTGGCCTTCAGTAATAATCATTACCAGGGAAATTGCATTTGTTTTACAGTGACTGACTGATTAATGATTGTACATGGCCCTTTCAAATGTGCCACTGCCAATACTGACACCTTGCCTGGCAAAAAAACATTCTCAGGCCAAGTCAAGCCATGCCAAAGATTTCTGTTGTGTGTAGAACGTTTTAAATGTCTCAACATATACTATTACAAGTCTATTTAAACAATACAATGTGTGCACAAATAGGAGCAGGCGCTCAAATCCTTACATTTTACAATATATGGGAATCAAACACTCAACTGTGATGCTCCACCAGCTGGCTTACACAGGAGATATGTGGTAAATAGTAAAACATTAAAGTATACACCAACATCTAGTAAGCCTAGAGTTAAACAAAATAAACACCTGTTTCATCCAGTAGAAGCCTTGCTGCCAACATGTTAACCAGTTCCTGGGAAAAGCAGGAAAGCAAGTCATTCCATACTTGTATGTGCCTGCCCAGGACAATCAACTTCAATCACAGACACATGTGCATGGTGTGTGCCAAGTGAAATGTTGCAACGTGCCAGATCAATTTCCTGAAGCTAAAGATCAAATTGGTTGAATCACTTTTTGTAAGATCTCTGAAGATCTTGATTCTGTGAGAACCTAAGGTGAGTGCTCATCTTGGCCCAGATCGCGTTTGTGAAAAATCGCCCATTTAAAACATAAAAAAAAAAAAAGGTAATGTTGAAAAAGGTAAATCTCGATAGTTTAAAGAGACATTCAATTAGATCAATCACAAGGATTTCTTGAAATAAGATTTTTTTTCCCTGCCCATACCACTTTCTAACCAAGGCGGATTGGGAAGACCTCAACTCTGCTGGCAGAAAAAAAATGATCGTATTGAAAGTGCTGGGCCTCCGCGCGCAGAAAGATTAGTCGGCTCGAGCTAGACGAGTCTCAGAATTAATGACTAGCAATACTTCTAGATTAGAACGCCGATGGTTACATTTTCTGGTACATAAAACTTGACCAGGTAAGTGTGTGACAATTATCTAATTATTTATTGTGTATTCTTAAACACATTTTTGTTACACCTATTCTGTTTTGATCCCAAAGCCCAAAATCTGACGAAGAATTTCGACTGTTTTGCAAATTTAGACTACAGGCTAGCTTAAAAGATGTTGAACTGTTTATACTGTACAGTTGCCTATAATAAAACGAATCATTATTGAATTGTGGATAGGTATTTGTTTTAGGAAGGCTGTCACTATACCTATTAACAACCTATTTACTTCCAAATATATACTGTGATACTGTTATAAAAAATAAGACTGAACAAAAATAAGGCAACATGCAACAGTTTTTTAGATATTACTAAGTTACAATTGACCACAGGAAAGGAGAAATCCTCAATAGTAGGCATATGAAACATTATTATTTTTTTGTCCACATGGAAAATGTCTGGGATCTTTTAGTTTAGCACATAAAACATGGGCCCAACACTTTACATGTTATGTTCTTATTTGTGTTCAACACATTGATGTTTTACTTTTCAGAGACTGACACCTCAATATGAGCACCGAAGCCACCTATAGACCATGCAAATAAGAGACAATGGAAGAGCCTGACACTCAAGATGACCAGCAGGTGTGTGTGTGAGATCCTGGTTTTACAGTACATGTAAACCCATAAAAATAGGTAAACCTGAAGTTCTGTTTTTTTTAGCCTGTCCCCACACGGAAAACTTATTTCCCCCTTAGTGGTTAGCTTTCGGTTAAAATGTTCAATTAGTATTAAAAATGTGTTAGATAAGTTTTACATTTAGGCATTAGGGGCTTAGGTTAAGTAAAGTTCAGAATATTGAGGTTCTGGTTAGAGTTTAAGTTAGGGTATTTGGAAAATAGGGATTATTACTTTCTGGTCCCCAAAAGGATAAAGTGTCTGTGTGTGTGAAATTGCTGTTTTAGGTTAAAAAAAATTACATTGGGAAAAATATCTATGTATTCATTTTCAGGTGACCCAGTCCACCATCCTCTACCTTATCCAGGAAGCCTCCAAACTAGCGACTCCCTGCCCTGCCCAAAACAGTTTTGTAGATATTAAGTCTACAACTTTTACTGTGTCAAAAGCAAGGTCCAGAAAGGAAGTAATGTCAGATCACAGTCCATGGGAGGTGATGAGTCTGATCAACATGCAGTGTGAGCGAATCCTCCATTCAGGTGAACCACAGGAGGAAGCCTCCGTTACAACTGTGGTCTATGATCATGTTCTGCCCTCGGCAGTGGCTCCGCTGCCTGTTATACTCGATGACAGTGGTCCCCCTGAAGGTATGGACTGCATTAACAACACTGTGACTGTCTGCTCCCCTATAGTCTGTACCACAGGGGATTCTCCTCCCGCGTCCAGGGGAGAGATGGGTAAGTTAGGTGGAGTTAGTGATTGCTCCCCCGGGAGTCCAGGCACCAAGTCACCGGTTGTGAATTGCGGGTACAACACTGAAGCTGTAATGGGAGATTCGGGCTCTGCGGTTGTGAGAGACAAAGACAGCGGAGTCACATTTTGTCTCGCTGTCGATGGATTTCCTGTGAGTGAAGAAAGCCGAACGGTAACCTGTGACCCAGTCAAAGAAGACACCACACTGAAAGAGAACTGTCCTGAGGCAGAAGATGAGTTGTCATTTAAACATCCATCTGCATCAGTCGACCACCTATTTGGGCAACCACTTGACCGCAATATAGCTACAGTTGATGAGACCGCTCGCTGTTTAGACAATATGACCCACAAACTTCCAGGCCCAGAGGAGCTGAATCTTAACATGACCTTGGACTTTAACTCCAACATATGTTTTACCCTTGACCCTGAAAAAGACAAACCACCTTTCCCAAACTCCCCTCCGAATACATTGCTTATTTTGACCACTGAACTTGGATCTGTCAATACCAACTCAAAGTCAATACAAGATGTCAACTTCACAGAGCCACAGGAAGAGCACCCCCAAAGCTGCATGGATACGGAGGACAAAACGAACATCGTCCCTCCAGCGCCCCAGTCTCTCTCGGAACCCCCCCCGAGGGCCACCAAGGTGACCAGAAAGCAGCGTAATCCCAGCCGGAGTGCTGATGCGCGGGACCCGGGCTTCCAGGGAGTGACGTTCAGCATGCAGACGGAGCTAGATGACAGCCGGGAGAAGTGTCGCCTGCTCATCACCTCCAGGAAGTACAGGTATAGTTGACACCATCATGTTGGTCTTTACTGTGCCGCGCGCTGGCTTCCTGATACGGGGATAGCCGAATCAGTACCTGGGCACTGAATGGTACTGTTGAACTTCCTGCTAATCTGCCCTACTAGCGTTAGCGTGTCAAAACATTCTAGTTAGTCAGCTAACAGAGATGAATGATAACCTGCTTTATTTGTAAAAATCCCGTTATGGAATTGAATACAAGATGGTTTTGAGGGAAAATAATGACCTTGACAGATTTCTCAATTACAAACCGCTCGCATCCTGACTGATTTGGCGCCAAACCCTTTTTCGAGGTCAGAGGGAATTGCCAGCCGTTCCCCTGTCGCACAACTCCGATGCGGCGCAGATGTACACATTCTGACATTTTAGTCATAGTTTTCAGTCACGTGAGTGCTCTGACAGCCTGGTGGGCCAAACATTGATAAAACATGGCAGCTAACACTGGGAATTCTATGGAGCAAGTGCACAAGCTGGTCAGATATTTCTACTTATACAGCCCATGAGCGTTTAGATCACCTCACAAGACATGAAAAACTAAGGTATGCTAACAAACTGCATGTCTTAGGCACTTGTGACCCATATACAGAAACCGCTGTGTTATTTGCATCGTTAAAAACGGCTAAATCCCTGCTGGAGCTGAGCTTTGGGGATGTGTACATATACCTTGCGGAGAATCCATCCCCTTACACTGCTGCCAAAATGAGAGCATACAAAAGTGCAGAGAGCTGTCTGTACATTAGATCAGGGTGGGTCAAAAATACATTGTCAAAGCAAAGTTGGGCCTATTATTGTTGGTTCTGTCGGTGGTCAGTATAGCGTAGTGCAGCCAGTATTTACACAGAATCTTGTGACAAATGTACCGGTAATAATATAAACTATTCCTACTGTTTAAATGACCCACCATCGATAGCCTGGGTTACTGTGGAGAAGGTTGGATTGGTGCAATTTTCTCCTTTATAAATTTAGTTAATGCTATAGCTAGCCTCACTAACGTTAGCTAGACAATTGGAGTTGGTGCAGATGAAAACAGAGCATGTCATTCATTACGAAGATTACATGTAGATATGATTATAAATACAATATATATGCTGTTAGCGCATCCAATGGAACTGCAACTATCTGGCATTTGGTATGATAAATATAACTAGTAAAAGTGGGCAATGGAGGGAAACTGTTTTGCCCGCCAAGTGGGTGTTCCCATATGCCGTGACGACACGTGAAAATAATCAAATGTAGCAGAGAGTATACCATTGACCTTTGCCATGGATCTGTTTCTACAGAGGAAGCAGAGCGGGGTAGGGTTAGGGTAGCCTCTTTTGTTCCAACTAGTGGCCTCACAAAGCCTTGTGTGCCTATATGCTGCTCCAGTCAACAGCGCTCGAGAGGTCGGCCCCGGGGGTCACTGAAGGCAGGCAGGTCCCGCTCTTCCCAGAGCTCCCTGAGGACCAGCAGCTCTGAAGAGGAGAGCGACCCCTCCAGCCTTCCCAGTGAGTACTGGCCATTCCTCACCAGGAGGGGGCGCAACACGCCTATATTAGGCTACTAGAACTACGGTTTATGGAATGATCATCATTGATCACTTCATCGCTTCACTTTGTTAACCCAAAGTGGCTGAACCGTAGAGTCTGTAATATATCTGGGGAATAACCTGCTTTTTCATAGGAAGCACCAT
Source organism: Esox lucius (assembly GCF_011004845.1). Taxonomy (NCBI): domain Eukaryota; kingdom Metazoa; phylum Chordata; class Actinopteri; order Esociformes; family Esocidae; genus Esox; species Esox lucius. Next base: position 11,318,137 of record NC_047577.1, read on the forward strand.
TGAGGGATTTTAATTTGGTCTGCTGGGGAGGAATTACATTATTAATTGGCTAATGACCCTACTGGATTCCGGTCCAACCATAGAGATGGTTAGATGACTAGTGGACTCCGGTCCAACCATAGAGATGGTTAGATGACTAGTGGACTCCGGTCCAACCATAGAGATGGTTAGATGACTAGTGGACTCCGGTCCAACCATAGTGGTGGTTATGACCTAACGCTGAGAGAACATGTTCCAGCATGGGCATGGCCATTGATGGCAAGTGCCTTTTTTAGTCTTTTTAAATGGGTGGGACATCCAACTTCATTGACTGATTCCCTCCTGCGGACCTGTTGGTGATCGGTTGACCTCTCCCGATACCCTTTTGGTGATTGGCTGATTCCGTTCTGCCTCCCTCGTTTCCCGGCCACACGGTCACAACTCCAACAGTGTCGTCAGGAGTGATGAACCAATTATTTCTACCGAAATGGACTGCTATGTCACGCAGGTGCCCTCAACGGCACTGCCCACGCAGTTAAAGCATCTTTCCATTTCTCCACAAGGGAGGGCTGTTGCAGCAGGAGATAACCTAGCGAGGACTTGGTGCTTCAGACAGGTGGAATACATTTGATAAGAGGGACTTTTAGCCAGGGTATTTTGGAAAACCGCTGTGTAAACAGCCTAAGACTTAAATGAGTAACCCGGTGTATATTGTTAAAGGCAGGGTTGCAGGATCAGGTTGTGCTTTGGCAGGCACCCTGGCGGTGCACCTGGGAGAAAGGAAAATGAAAGGGAAGCCGCTCAGTACACAGTCATTTAAACGTATGTCATTACCGAGCGTTGCGTTTAGGAGGTTTGTGGCACAAGGCCCGTGTGTTTGTGTCGATTATCCTGTCCCTCCATTAGGGAATAAGATCTGCGCTTCCTGTTGCACCAAGAAGACTCCTCTGTGGCGTGACGCCGAGGACGGGACCCCGCTGTGCAACGCCTGCGGGATAAGGTGAGGGGTCACGGCCGAGTCTCTGGGCTGCGGCCCGTCTGTTAAGCACATTATCGGTGGTGGTGGAGGGGGAGTCAAATGTCACGCTAACCTGTCCTTATTCCGTGCCCCCCGCCTCAGGTACAAGAAGTACCGCGTGCGCTGTCTGCAGTGCTGGCACATCCCGAGGAAGGAGGGCAACACCGACTCGCGCTGCTTCAAATGCGGCGACTTGCTACGGCTGGCGCCGTCCAACCGCAAGCCCCCCCGCCTGGCGGCAGAAGCGGCCCCGTGAAGGCCCTCGTGCCTTGTTCACTACGGGAGCTGAGATATTAAACCCCACCTGCGGGTGACATAGCACACGGAAGCACGGACCGCACCCACCGGCCCCTGCACAGGACTCTGGGACTGCCGGGATAATTTAATAGTCGAAATGATTCTGGCGGGTTGCTGTGGTCCGGATACTGGCAGCTTGGACTGAAGGAAAGTGAGTCCAATGACGCCGCTGTCTTCTGTAGCCACAGAGTCTGTTCACTCCGTCCCTGTCATTTAGTGGGTCATTTTGGACGCGCACACGGCCACTGTCTACGTTGACTGTACTTTGAGCATGACGCGCTCTGCTGTCTGATTGTGAGATGTAGTAATTTATATCTGCTGCTGTTCATGTTAAGTTTGTTTTTGGTATTAATGTTTTTCCCCTTATTTTTTGTTCTACTTGGCACTTTTGGCATTTGGTGCACGGCTGGATTAGGCAATCCCCTTTATAGTTTATTCTTTATTGTCCTTATAGACGGTTTGCTGTGGATGTGAAAAAAATAAAAGCATTAAACTCTTGTTAAATCCAGTTTGTTTTCATTGGACCTATGAGGCCTTAAACAACAGTGCTGATAGTAAATAGTTTTAAATGGGGTGACCGGTCAGGTTAGACCAATGGGGTGGCAGGTAGCGTGGTGTTTAGACCACCTGACCAATGGGGTGGCAGGTAGCGTGGTGGTTAGACCACCTGACCAAAAGTACCAAATCCATTTGGAAATAATACCTGTGTCACTTACCAAGCACAGTTCTTAGCTGATTTGGGGATTTAAAAACTATTCTGCTACTTCCCGGTATTTTATTTGTTGTTGAATATTTTAACATACACAGCCCAAATTACTTTTCTTTTAAATAATTAGAAACCAAAATCAAATATTATACCAGCATTATTTTAGCAAACAAAAATCACATTGTCTTACTTTGCTCTAAAATTCAAATGTTTTCTTTTTTTTTATGCTTCATTGGGTAGAGGGAAAGATGTCTGAAAGTGTGTGCTGTGATAGAAGTGGGATAGATTCAAACCATTGTTAATGTGTTGTAAGTGCACCAGACACAGCTGTTAAGATCACTAAACCATACTAGGCCACAGGCAAATATTCATATACAATTCTATTAATATATGTTCTAAGCAAATCAGTTCAGTTTTTCAAGGTGAATTGAAACGGGTAATCACTGCTGAGGAATGGACCCTGTGTAAATTTGCTGCTCATTATAGAAAGTTACGGATGCAAAGTAAATAGACATGACGAGGAAGCCAATGTAGACTACAGAGATAAAATAAATATATTTTTTTAATATATATGTACATGCATGCACATATGCTAATTAAATGTAAATGTAACCTTTATTTTTAATTTATAATGTAATTCTTTTTTCCAAAACTGTCCATTTAAATATTTTAAAAGCATTCTTATGTATTTAATAAAGACATTCACCAAACATATTTAAATTTCAGTTTTAGTAAAATATATTATCGGAGGATTTCCATATTATTCTGTACGGGCCAGGAGTACCCAGCTATGACTGGTTCAGGAAGCTGTTAACCACACGGCCAACTGTCACAACCAGCTTTACAATCCCGTGCCTCAGAGGACCGTCGCAACACAATCCCACCAGGTTCAATAAATCTTCGTCAAAAATCTGAAAGAAAGCAGTTGACAGGTGCCCCACTGATGAGCAGAAGAAGCATCACCACATTGCCTCGGCCTTCTCATCACTGGAGGGCAGCTCACTGTTCAGTGTCTGGCTGGCCTTTTGAAACATCTGTACATGCTTTTGTGCCTTGTTTCATGAGATGCCAATTTAAAGTATGCGCTCTGTGTTGTGAAAACGGACAAATACGAATTATTATTGTGAGCATGCTGTCAAATGTGTCCACTTTTATGTATTATATTTGATGTAATTGTAAATTCATTCAACTTATGGCCAGTGCTTTTGAAATAGTATTTTTAAAATCCATTCCACTATTCAACTAGTTGTACTTTTAAATACATGTTATCTACTGTGAATACCTTTTTATTGCTTACATTGCTTGAAAGAAATTTAGATTTTTAGGTGTTTGTGTGCGTGTGTTAGAAAGTGGCTCTCATCTCAAGTGTATCATGGCTTGAATGAAAGACACAACACAGAAATGATATTACAAAATGTACTGTGGATAAAGTAGGTGGGGGGAGGGAAGGTTTGATAGTGGGGGTGATGGAATGGGTTGAGGTGTGGGTGAGTGAGTGAGTGAGTGAGTGGGTGAGGGTTTAATGTGGGTTAAGGGGTTCATAGTAGTGGAAGGGGATTGGGTAGGCATTGGGGGAGGGGTAAGGTTCAAAGGACTGACGAAGAAAAAGTCTGAGAAATACCAGAAGCACCATTCTGGCTGATTGTGGCTGTAATTTCATCCTCTTTCTTGGAAACCACTTCAGCCTGAAATAAAATGAAGGTATTCATTTTTTTAAAGAATAATTAAACATCCATTATCACTGGAATATTATAGTCAACTAATTCAGTTATGATTAATTTAAGCAAAATATATGGATTATTACAGATTGCTTGTTCTTCTGCCTGAGAACTCTCCACAAAGTTGAGAAGTATCCAAACCTCATCTATTTCTTTAAAGTGGCAGGTGAAGGAATAAAAAAATAAAAAAGGTAGAGGGTATCTCCTTTGAAAACTGCTCTAGGCTAGTAAAGGACATCTCTAAAAACTACCTTTGGCTAGTAGAGGACACCTCTAAAGACTGCTCAAAGTGGGTAGAGGAAACCACTGAAGACTGTTAGAGGGCACCTCTGAAGACTGCTCTAGGCCTGTAGAGGACACCACGGAAAACTGCTCTAGGCTCATAGAGGAAACCTCTGAAAACAGCTCTAGGATAGTAGCATCAACTTAACCAAGTGCAGCATGGCTACTCGGTCGAAACCATAGAAATCAGGAAGGACATTCTGTTTCCTTGGGTTGAGACCTCCTGCATGTGGACCTTGATTCGGTTGGATGCACTCAGTGTCTGGATCTGGAAATGTACTGCAATTGAGATACCAGTGAACAGACCCTGAGACACTAGACTTCCAACAGAATGGGTCAAGTCATTCCCCACCATGGAGATACTGGTGGACAGAACCTGGGTCATTAGACTTGCAACAGACTGGATCGCGTCTTCCTCCAATACTGATAAGCAGAACCTGAGGAGTGTTGAGCGGACAGTATGTCAGTGCCTCCCACTCATCTAGGAAGAAACAGAGGGGAAGCTTCTTCCTTTCAGAGCCATGCGAATGTGGGGGATATAGCCAACCAACCAGGACAGTGGGCTGTCGTACAGTACGTCTCTCCAGTTGCTTCGTCGCGTGTTCTCACTCCGGCTCCGGACAGGGCATTGAGTGGGTTCCGCCCACAAAGTGAACATTTGTATTTTGATTAGTTCATATAAAAGCAATACTTTTGTGGGCACCTATTCACCTAGTTGTGGACACCACTCACATCCCAAAACTCTAAACACATTGGATTGGTAGGGGCATGGAATACCAGTTCAGTCATGTTTTTATGTCAGTCATTTCCTTTGCAATTAGTGAAATAAGGAATTGCACATTTTAGCAAAAAGGGGAGATATTTTGGACATGGGGTTGGCCATATAGCTGTAAAACCAAATATTAACATATTAACCAAAACTAACATCAAATTATGAAATATGTTTAAAGTTATTCTGATATATATTTTATTTTTATAAATATAAATAAATATTCAACTTTAATGTTTAAATTTAGTTCGTCCTTAATAGAACAATGTCTGTCTTCAAGGAGGTTTAATGAAAAGCTTGCCTTATTAAGTCAATATTTCTTGTTCTTTGTTGATCAATAACGTTTTTCTTGGGAATATATCCCTTGCATTCAGAAGTTCCATAGGCTATGCCCACATTCTGACAATCCCGGTCGAAATTGAATTAATGATAGTAAATGAGATCACACAAGGAATTCCAATTATGTTTACCTCACCTTAAACAGAATGGACCAAACAAAAAACATACTTACCTATTGGTTTATATTGATACAATCATTTAGTAGATTGGTCTAAGCTAGTTATTTTACAACGTTAAAATGTTTTTATATCACTGCAAAGAGACCATGCTTACTGGTCCATATTTGATTCGTGTGAAATAAAAGCCCTGATAAAGGGATGCTATGAATAATCTTGGAAAGGATTTCCATTTGTTGCCGAAAGGAGATTATTTTTCGAAATAGAACCACTGTATTTCTGCTATTGGTATCAGGCGTCTGAATTGAGTACAACAAATGTACTTAATAATAATAACAAACTCTAAATCCTTAACGTTTTTTTCGATTACCGAGAAACGTAAGGACGAATATAGTCTTCCCGTTCAGCTTTGTGGAATTATCTCAAGTTGAGCTTCACCATAGGCTACAGTTATGTTGTAGGCCTGATGGTTGTTTTGACTTTATTCGATAGATGTTTGGGCTAGTTAAGTAAGTCTTTGTCGTTATTATTCTCGGAACCGTAGAGGGAGGGGGAGAGAAGGGGTGGAAATAGACTAGGCCTGCATTCACGCAGCCGTTGTTTTTTTTTGTGAATGAAAAGCGAAAAGGCAGGAGGCAGCCCTGTCGCGTGCGGGCATCTGCGCGTGTCTGACCCGAGGCTCCACATCTCGCCTGTTTGCGCACGCAGGTGGCACTGGACCCGTTAGACAATAGAGGATTATGACAGTGGACGGAGAGCTCGAGCTTATGGCGGAGCCCGATATCGACGTGGAGGGAGAAGGGAGGAAAGATTTGCGGAACCACAGATACGTGTCCTTGACTGAAGAAGACAGATCCGATTTAGAGGAAAACGCTGAAGCGTCCCAGTCTCCAAAACAACCCGTGGAGGATACGGAGCTGGAAGAGGAGAGTAACTTTACACCAAAGTGCACAGGGAAAAGCACTTCCTCGGTAAAACCTCCATACTCATACATTGCTCTTATCACTATGGCAATCCTCCAGAGCCCGAAGAAGAGATTGACGCTCTCGGAGATATGTGACTTCATCTGCCAGCGCTTCGTATATTACCGGGAAAAGTTCCCCGCCTGGCAGAACTCCATCCGTCACAACTTGTCCCTCAACGACTGCTTCGTCAAAATGCCCCGGGAACCCGGTAACCACGGAAAGGGCAACTACTGGACGTTAGATCCAATGTCGTCCGATATGTTCGAGAACGGCAGCTTTCTTCGGCGGAGGAAACGTTTCAAGAGGCAGCATTTCCGACTTGGAATGATGGACACCCGTTGCCCACTGGAGCGCAGCACGAGCGCACTGCCGTTTTTCTCCTTATGTGGAGCGCACGCGATGGGGCCAACGTGTCTCCAAGTACCGGGTTTAGAATTGTATCGGAATCTCGGAATCGAATATAAACCTAGCACTCCGCCTGTCAGCAGCATCTTGCCAGAGCTTTCTTCCCTTTTTTCCAGGAGTGATGTTAGCCAAAATACGTTTCTTCCACCCCAGTCTCTTACCTTTGAAAATATTGATGCGACGCACCGCTCACCATCCACGGTGACTCCATCTTTAGTGTCCGGCTCTCGGTTTCTGTCCTCGGCTTCGCTCCATTCTTTGTGCACTCCGCAACTCTTGGGCTTTTATCCGGAGTATCATAAACGGAACTCAGTTCCAAACTCTAGCCTTCAAGCGAATAAACTCGTACCGCAACTTGGTGACAAATGATCAATGGTGATTTGTGGTTGTAACAACGTCAATCCAGCATACAGTATCGCCTTTTGATTTTCCATAGACTTGAAAGTGATTTAGATTTTTTTGTATCTATTCAATTAAACAAATGCTTCAAATATTTTATTAGAACATTGTTTTTGCAGTATGTATCAGTTAAGTCAACGAAACATTTATTTAGGCCTACTAGCCTAATGTTGAAGGCCTATGCATAGGCATGTTTTATGTAGGCATATGCCTAAATAAGCACTTTAAAAACAGAAATAATCTGTTGACTTTCAACCGCAATTTGGCTACATGTAAGTCATTGGCACTAAATTGGATCAATCAACAAATAAATGAAAACGAAGAACATGTCATAATGAATTCCACACAAAAATATTGTCCCCCGATCAACGAAAATAACATTTTAAAAGTGTTTAAATTATGCCTTGAATTTAAAGGTCTCATTTCTCTATTTTGACCTTTGATTTGACTGACTGACATTGTGAGGTTACAAAGACAATTTGAAAATGTATTGGCCTTTCTTGTTACGTGCCAATGGAATTGGGGAAATAAAATACGGGCTTAACCAACACGGGCACGCGAGTGGAAACCCGTTTAAATGTGAGGTCATCATGGAGTTTATTTTATTTCACTCTCCTTGTATACGTTTCATTGATTAACACACCATTGGTGTTTTGAAAAGGGCTAATGTATATACGAGGGGGTACACACACCGACATTCTTCAGAACTCGTTTCGGTTTCAGTGTGTGCGTGCCCCCATATGTTTGAAAGAATGCATTCCACAGTGCAAATGCCTAAATATTGAAACTGCTGAGTTTCAAAAACATGCAGTGTAAATAAGTTACATATGATAGCATGTGCTTGTTCTGTAACGCTGTAAAAACATTGATCAAATTCATCTGGAGAGATCGGGTCCAACATCAAACGTCACATTGTTATATTGAGTGTAATCAAGTCTACAGTTCTTCAATGTAGCCAGTTTGCCTTGCGTATGTTTTGTGTTTGTCTTGGACGCATCTCCTTATGAGTGCAGTGAATGGATGCAGTATAAAAACAATATGTATAGGGTTGATGATGCAATTTTGTATATTAAAATAATTGAAATTTGGGGATGGATGAGGATTATTTTATGGGAGCATTTGATTGCTAAATCCCAGTGTTGTTGGTATTTGAGCCAAGGTCCAGGTTAGTGACAGTAGCATCAGAAGAGATGGATAGTGCCTTTATCTCCTCCAAGGTTGCAGAGCTTTGGAACATAGAATTTCTCCATGTTTCATTGTCTGTCATCGTTCTGAGCAGTTTGCTTTTCCTGGCACTCTATCATATTGGGGTTTTATTCAATTATACCTCCTTCCCTCTTTTCCTGCTAACCCATTTCCCTTGCCTGTTTTAAGTGTGTGCGCGCGTGTTTGTGCGCGTACACATGTGCATGCCTGTGTGGCCCACAGCCCATTAAAAGCAAACTCTGACCTGAACTTTAAGGGCCTCCTCTGTGCGCATGGTGGGCGATATGACAGGGTGTATGTATTTGGGAAAGGGGACCCCCCTCAGGGCAGCAGATGACAGTGACATATAGCAGGGGAGCCACCCAGAAAGGCTACAAGTTCACACTTCAGCAGTGTGTCTCGAGAGAGAGAAAACGTGTGTGTTTCAGGGAAAGAGAGAAGGAGCTTGTGGGTTGAAGGAGAACAAGGACACGACAGTGGTGCCAGAAACAGCAAAGTGTTTCAGTAAGAGAGAAGAACACAGGGACCGAGAAGTAGCCACACTCCTTCGTAAAGATTGGAAATCTGTGTAGGGGTCCTGTAGCAGAGTTGAACAGAGAATCCAAAGATGTCTTTTTTACCTTCGTTAAAATCACAAAACAATAATTGCAGTACAGTTCTTCTCGTGGTTTGCTAAAACAAGCTTGCTCATGCCATGGAAGATTCAGACATTTTATTCACAGTTTTACACATATTATTATTAATATTTATAACAACAGTGTAGTTGTCTGTAGAGACCATCTCAAAGCTCAATTAGTAGTCCCCAACTTATTTTGGTTACCATACCACCTATTCAGTTTTGACCTGCGCTCAGTGCCCATGAAGTACCCTGCCATGTTTATCTCACCAGTAGGCCTATGGTTTTGGCGTCTTGTGCCTCCTGTGGATTGGCCAAGTATCCCCAGGGGTCCTACTGAGTGTAACTGATGTGTCTGGGAATTAAGCTGGCGACCCAATTTACATCAAGCAACAGTACCACGAGAACGATCACGTTACTTTGAAAATAAACTTTTGAATATATCCCTTGGTTATTTTGTAGTTCAAATGGTTGGGGTACCACAGAAGGTTTGCAGCTGTTCAGCTGGAGTCTAGTGACCCAGTTGCGGTAGTCAAGATGTGAGAGGACAAGTGGCTGGACTAGTACCTGTACTCCTAGGGTTTGTTTAGGCAGCCCTCTGCCAATGTTGTTGACTACAAACCGACGGGAGGCCGTTACCGCCACACTGTTTGCCCGAGAATTGAAAGGGTGTTGATAAAAGGTGACACCAAGGCTCTTCGCAATCCGGGGGACGCCGCAGATTTTGGCAACCGTGACAGTGAAACGCAGAAGACCATCTGAGGACATGACAGAGTCAAGTGACTTGGTGTATAGAGGGCTTAGAACAGAGCCCTGGGGGACCCCAGTAGTGACAGCTTATATGCTGTTAATTATAGCCTTTCATGTTATTCTGTATGCTGCGAAGTAGAGGCTTTCATTTTATGCTATAGAAACAGCCTCAGTACGTCTTCCCCCAGGCCGTGTAATTCTGATCTTGGAACAGTTGAGCATTTCCAATTATAATACATATGATCAGTAGGGATCTGCATCTCTGCTCTCAATCACTTTGTGAACATACCCGCCCAGATTCTCCTCTTTTTTTTTTTAAGAGATGTTAGAAATGGTTAGAAATGGGACCGCAACAAAAGAAGGATTCATGAAATAGTCCCAAATAGCTCTGTTTTCTCTTGCTTTGTTTAGGCTCATGGAAGACAAACTAAAAACCAGAGAGCCTAAGAGATGATGTCATATTACGTTTACCCTCGCTCACGCTGTTCACTGATCCAACTCATCTCACGCATGTGTATGTGTGTGTGCACGTGTGTGCACGTGTGTGAGAGAGAGAGGGTATGATTTACCGCACATCTCTTACAAACCAGAGTTTCCAGGTCAAAAAATAACCGCGGCTAAATACTTCCCAGAGGAAAGACATATGGAAGTGTAGGAAAGAAAAGTAGGTCTGCATATCGTACCAGATACTATGAGGCCTGAGGTCAGTCAAATAGGACTTGTGTACATATCGCCCTTCCCCGGGGCCATTCACAGATTAAAGGATATTCAGTTCTGATCAGCCTCTTTGGATTCCCAGTCCCACTTACTTTGGCATGAATAGTGATGAAAACAAAGCAACACACACACACACAAACACAAACAGGAATGTACACAAACCCGAACACACAGCTGTCCTCTTCTGCCTGTTCCACCTGGGTGCAGGAAATCCCTTTTATTTTAAAGCCATACTAACCGATTTTTAGTGGCCCGAGATGACAATTAAGCTGAGATTTTTTGGGGGGGATTTCAACACTTGGGTAAAACATTATAATACGGGAAACTGTTTATTTTGTGGCTTTCATAAACGTCAACACATTTTCTTTAATACCACACAAATCAAACACGGAAAACTAAGATTGATAAAAATAGCTTCATCTTGAGAGCAAACAATAGCCCAGACCAATGGAGAGACACTGATTGTATCATATTTGTAGGAAATGCATACATTGAGGTACCCATGTTTGGAGGTGAGGCTACAGTAGGCCACTAAACTTCCAGTGGAACTGTATGAAGATTAAGCTAAAGCTACTCTAAAACTCTGGTCATGGCAAAATATCTCAAGATGAGCTATTCATTTAAAACAGTGCTGCTGTGCGCTTCCAGTGTATTGGGTTTCTTTGAAGTTGTAGTAACATTTGAATTATTTTGGTTTCACCTTTGACATTTTCCCTCAAAATGTTTTATTAACGCTGTAAGAATAATAGTTTATTTGGAAATACTGTATATAAATAACTTCCTCAAAACTTTAATTGAATGTTTCAATATGACTTATCTGTGTAAATCATTTTGGCTTCAAGCACAGGTGGGACCCATTTGATTTAATGTATGTAGGCATTAACCATGTAAATACATTTGCTTTTGAAATACAGAATCGGTGAGATTCCAACTTATAATCTTCTGTTTTGTATTCATTAAATATTTTCAAATGATTACGCATTATTAACGTCATCATCAATATGTTTTGGTTCTCCAATTAATAAAATTATATTATACAGTTGCGGTACCTTGACATCCCTATATATTTAATGTCATATGTATTTTAATATAACTTTTGACAAGATAAAAGCATTTAGTTTATCAAATATTTAATCAGTTGAATCAGTTTTTTTCTCTACCATAGGATAATGACACAATCTTTGTGAGAGGTACAGATTTGGATTGAATTGGTTCAAATGTTTGGCCTCGGTTATTCAGGGTGATTTAGATGTGACCTGTGACCTGAGTTTCAATCCAGCCAGAAGTAAGTTTCAGTAGAAAATAAAATATTTTGGGTATAAAAAAAACAATCCAGCCAGCCCACTTTTAAAGATTTAAAACTTTATAAAAGCATTTATGCATAGTTATGGCTACAAACATATTTTCCACTAAAATAAAATTGGGTGTGGTCCACTGTTAAATTTCAAAGTCCCTCGAAATCAAAACCATTGCTCATCTTTGTTATAGCGGACGCCATTGTATCTGTGTGTAGTTATAAGACACATTTGTGTGACATTTTGGACTAAGTTTCAACTCAAATTTAAGGCCTCCTGCTAATTCCTGTGACACATTGTGGTATAGCCCTCAGGTATGGCCAATAAGCAGGTGTGGCCAATAAGCAGGTGTGGCCAATAAGCAGGTGTGGCCAATAAGCAGGTGTGGCCAACACACCTGAACACAGCAATATAGAAGACCGATAGCTTGGCCAGTCATCTTCCATATCAAACTATCAAGCTAATGCATAATGTGGTGTTGGACACATTTAAAGTTGCCTTTCATGCACATTGTCAGTCTTCATAAATACTTCCAGATGAAGTGCAAATATAAGATGGCTAGATGTGAGATGGTGCGAGAATTATTTTTGACGGATTAGTATTAAGCTTGGATGTTTTTCAGGCATTTTTGAGGCAGACATGTCACATAGGTAATATATTTCTATGGTTTGATAGTTGTTTCTCGTGTCACTATTTTCCAACAATCTCATTAGTGCCCCCACAACTAAGTTAAACTGCAGCCCGTACCCTATTTTATATTTGGCTTACATGCTGCCCAAACTGCAACCTATCTGACTATAAGCTGCAACAAAATATATTAATCAAAAGTATATTTTGTTTGTCTCTCTCATTTATGGGGCTTATACTTAGTCATGAGGCCTGGTCAGACTCTGCATTAACAAGACCCTATCAGGGTGTGTGAAATGTTGGACTACTTTAACAGAACATTTCCCCATGATAACATTACATTTTACTTGTAATAATGTTCCAGAAATATTCTCCAACTGGTTTGGCATTTCTTATATTCTTTAAAAGATCAGAGAATGTAAAAAAAAAACAAAAAAACTGTGGTTATTTCAGAACTTCGTCACATGTTTTTGGTTGTGCCATGGTTTCATTTAAAGTCATTTTCGAAAATGTACATCAAATAAAATAAAACAATCTCCACGTGTTTTGGTACACCAGCATAACGTTTCCTTCACGATCCTCGATGGTTCTTCCTAAAGTGCCGTTCTTAAATGTTCCTCTGTGGTTGTTTTAGGACTACGGGACTATTTTCCTACAGGTTTCCTCATAGTTCAATTTGAAGTCATGTTTTGAGAACATTAATAAAAGCTTCTATAAAAAAGTACTTTGTTCAGAGAACATTCTAAGAATGTTATTTGAAGACGTAAATTCTGTTCTCAGCATAAACAAAACTGTCCTCTATCTTATTAAGTGTGTTCAGGTGTGTTTGCTCTACCCACATATTGGCAACATCTGATCTTAATAAGTGCTTGTTTCCTTTGAAATAGGGTCTGCTTGAATAGACCAACTTCAACAGTGTGTGCATTATTATTATTATTTTTGGCACGCTAGCTCCATCATGGTTTCACAGTGGACTATTTCCATCAATAGATAACAGATCACAAGTTCAAATCTGTCTAATGCCGTGTCACAATAAATAATACCTGTGTTTGCATTATTTACGCGCAAAGGGTGTGGGTTCAAATATTTCTCATCTGTTATTGGTGTTCAAAACCCCAAAATACACTTGATGTATTTGTGAGGTTGATTAAATGAGCATTATAAAAAGTCTAATTGAAACATTCAGTGAGTGTGAGTGCCTAGACACAGCACTTAGCCATGGTATATTAGCAATATACCACAAAGCCCCGAGGTGCTTTATTGCTGTTACAAACTAATTACTAATGCAATTTGTAGCTAATTAATGTTTTCCGGATTTGAACCAACTGATTTATGATTCAACTTAATAACAACTTTTTTCAGCTACAGTTAACCATACTGCTAATTCATATGTGTTATGAATAAGCATTTTAGCATTTCAAAACGTTTTTTTCTTCTTAACCTTTCTAGGTAAATAGCTATGCTTTTTGGAAGAGGCATGATACAAATATAATGCTTTTTTCATCAGGGTGTGCCAGTTTATGGACACTCAGCTAACTGTCATTTGTAGTGTTGGCTTAGTGGTTCTGGCTAAAATGTGTTTGCTTGCTAATAGGTATGTTGTTCTGGACTTGAAGTCGGCACATACTATTACTCAATTTGAAGTTTTAAGTAATAAATGAACCTGCTGGGTAACTACTTAACATTTCAGCTGTGAATGTGCACTAACCTTTAAAATTATACACTACCGACAATTTTAAAATTATACGCGACTAACATAAGTCAGGACATGAAAGTCCGAGCACAAGATCTTTGTGAGTGAAAATTCATGAATGTAATCGTCACTCTGTCGCTAGCCGAAAAAGAAACATATCCCCTTTCTTGTCAGCACGCCTTTTGGATGTCTTTCAGATAATAAAATAATTATTGGCGTGGTCAAATTGCCCTAAAAGGTTTTGTTGAAAGGTGGTGGGCTCTACAACTGGTTCATTCCTATGGCCGGCTGTAATGCCACCCAGTCTGCTGTGTGGATGCTGTGCTGTTCATCCAGACCGGTGCTAGCTAGCTACTTTGGTGGTCCCTGGTGTAAGCTGTGTTTTCTCTTCTTCTCCTCTTCTCCACCCCTATTCCTTTTTTATAGCAAACAGAAAATTGTTCCTAATTCTCTTGCTGCTGGAGGGGGTAATTTGTGGCTTTTGGCTTGGGCAGCATATTGCAAGGCTTTTAATTTGAAAAAGCTGCCGTATCTCGGGACGTCTTCTTTCCGTCGTCGGCTGATTCCATTCTATATCTTGGATCTGGAATTGTACAAAACAATGGGTTTCGTTATCTTGGGTTAGTCGGGATAGGTTTCGGGTGGAACATGTTGAAGCATGAGATTGACGCCGGCTACGTGGTCTCCTGTATCTAGGCTTAAGGGTACAGAATGAGTAAAGGAGGGAGAGAGAGAGGAGGGAAAAGCAATGTAAAGAATTTCAGAGTATACATCATATATAGTATGGCATGTATGGTACACTGTCTTCCGGGAGAGCTTGGAGGCCTGGAACAGCACTGTTCTGTGCCATGTCGTGCGCCGTCCTAAAGCCGGTAAATACATACCCATCCCTCCCTCCCTCCTCACTTCCCTCCCGCGTGTCCAGTTATGCGTGCGGCGCTCATAAAACCAGAGCTGACAGGTGCCGAAGACCTGAACCAGGAACGAGGGTGAGAGAGACAGGAAGCGAGAGAGAGAGAGGGAGAAAGAGCGAGAGTGAACATAAATTCTACCTAGACTCTGTTGCCCTGCAGCAAATAAAGAAATACACTGCCTTGGCCCAAACTTCGACACAGAAAGAAACTTGTTTGGGGAAACAAGGCAAGAAGGGCCTTCTACATTTTCGAAAATAACCCCAATTAGGATCTGTCTTAAAATAGTCCAATCTGTCATTAAAAAAACAAATACCCTCCACGGTTGCCGGGCCTGGGATCCCCTTAGCAACCCAGTACTCACAAAATGATAGAAACAACCAATTGAGACGCTGCAGAAGCATCAGTAGAGTACAACACAAAACCCCAAATGGTACACGCAGAGCATATTTAGGACTGTACCCACTAATTAACAAAAAGACACCCACCGAAAAGAAAGCAAATTTCAAAAATTCCATGACAAAGACAGGTTAACCCTACAGACAATCTTCCTAAACCAGCAGATTTCGGGGCTCTGTTGCAAACTACAACAAATCAACCAAAAAAGAACTGCTGAATTGTGAATGCTAAACAGAGAGTACACAGTGGCAGAATATCTGATTTTGACTAAGGTCGCCAAAGGGAAGACAAATATTGACTTTGAACAGATTCAGTGAGCATCGACTTGTTGTCCTCATTAGCCAAAAAGCAGACATTGCTCACAAGAGAAGACAGGTGCTGCCAATTGTGCCTTTGATACAGATGCCCTGATAGTTTGATTTTAACCACAACAAAATCTGCAATGCTCTTGTTGGTGTTGCATCTTCCACAATGTTTACATGTTTAGGATACTAGTATTTGTTAGCACTTCCCAACACGTAAGTACTGAAGTTCGCGAGTGGGATTATTAAACTCAATGTGTTTTGCCTAGATATTTCAGCTATGTTTGGCAAGTGGGAATTTCGCAGTTAACTGTTTTCGGGCCTGATTTCAGCCTGGCTCATTAGCAACGTTAACAGTATCACAATCACTTCTTAGTTTTCGTGAAACAGCGTTGTGCTGCGTGGGGATTTATGATTCGTGACAACAAGCACGGTGCGCTTGGTGACCCCAGATCTGTCCCAGGTCAACTGTGCGCGCACCTGTACAGAGGCAGGAGAACAAAAGGAAAAAACGACAGCGAAGACGTCCGACTGATGCGGTGCTCGGCAGTGTTTGGCGCATGTAGTGCGTACGCTTACAGTCAATGCCTCGCTACAGGAGCAACGTTTTCCTTCTCCTTCGAAAGCCAACATGTTTCAACACCTGAACCACATTTCCTATGCCCAGAAAGAGGGGAAGGAAGGAAGACGGGTGAGTCAGCCAGACCATAAAGCAAGGGAGGGAGGGGTGGGGGTAAGTGTCAATGGCTGCTTTGTTATTTTAGAGCAGGACACGTTAGAACCCCCCCCCCCCCATGCTCAACCCAGCCTCGTGGGTCCAGCCAGTTGCCAGGATGGGAGTGGAGAGTGGGATTGCTGGGATGTTTTTCAGGGTTGTTCTGATGATCCCAACATTCCGGGCTGGAGCGCAGGCCTAATGCACCGAGCAGACCACCCGGACTGAAATCGTCTGGTCTTGTAAACACGGATGAAGACACATCCTCTCCGTCCCGGTGTCTTTTCTTTTCAATTCCGACATTTTTCACTTGCATTTGACGTTCCCACTCCACATCCCGATGACGGGGCTTCTCAAGTCACACCGGTGGGGTAGCGACACGGTCCCTTTCCAAGACACGGCGTTTGTAGTTCTGTTAACGCGTCAACATTACTACCTCAGCCAATGCAATCGTCACAGCCTCTAAGATCCACACGGGACTGCGCTCAAGTCGAGAGTGTCGCCCCGTGGGGAAGCGACGAGGTGGACGAGGAGGGAGACGTATTGATAGGATCGGTTCCCTACTCCCAAACCCCCCTTCGCCCCCACCCCGTGGCGATCCCGGGCTATTCATTATGTAAGCATTAGAATAATTGATGTCTAGAAACATCTGTGTTTGTGCGTCATTACGCATAACACGCGGGACCAGCGTGTACTTTACATGGACGACCGAGGCCATAAAGCAACTTTGAAGCGCATCGCGGCGAACGCTGAGCTCTCATGAAAAGGCGATACTTTAAACACGCACCACGGAATCGACAGAAACCGTCTCTCTCCCAATGTGCCTCAGAGGATAAGTCACACCAGACTTGTCCCTCATTTACACAGCCGATCGAGCTGTCAGTCATAGTCACGACAGGAACTCTTTGCCCTCGCTCGCACGAACAGGCGCGCACGCACATATGAACCGAGGGCATGCAAGCACAAAAACACACACACACACACACACGATTTCACAACCCTGAAATGGAACTGCTTTCAACACATTGTAATTTCACTCATATTCACCCCCCCAACCCTGCTAATTAAAAAAGACATAGGAAGAAGACATAGTAAAGTTATATTTGTATGATTGGAAATCTGTCCCCCATATGGCCACACAATAAAATCAGGCTCTTGTTTCTTTCATCTTGGGTTTATGTTTTGTGTTTTTCTGAAAAGACTACAGACTTCTCCACAGCTGCACAGCTGCCCGACCCTCACCCCTCCTTATTGTATTTCCTTGTGTGTGAAGTGTATCCCACTTGTTAACTGACAGAGGTCTACTTAGCAGTATTTTCTGTGTGTTTGAGTGGCGTGGTGGGGGGGCTGAGGGGGGGTGAGGCCAGTGCTGAGCCGCTACAGATGACTCCCATCTGATCACTTGTGAAGTGGGCTGTCGTTTCTGACTGACTCATCACTGTCTTTTGTTGGTCTGTTCTGACGTGTCTGATCGGGGACTTTCTCCACTATCTGTTAGTACTTTAAATCGGGACAGAGGCAATAGATATCTCAGTTTGAGAGAGAGAAGTTGCAGAGGTCTAAATGTATGTTGTATAATTATGCACAGCAAAACTGAGTCTGGAAAAAAGACTTATTACCATACAACTACAGTAAAAATGTCATAATGATAAAACGTGTTTTTAACTTTCATACAATGCATTCCACTGTCCTCGGCGGAGGTCTATTCTCATCCCTCGTTCATCACTCACAAAAAGGGATAGGAAAGTGTTGTTTTACAGCCCTTTTGCATCTAACACAGCCAGAGCAAAAACAACAGCCATTACGAGGCCAAGGTGAATAAAAAGAAAAACACCCCTTAACTAAAAACATCAACAAAAAGAACCTTTAATAGTTCCAGATAACACACACACCTTCCTGTGTGTGTGAGTGAGTGTGTGTGTGTGTGGAGAGAAATATGTGGAGGGCATAGAGGTTGGAGGGTAATCCACCATGCTTTCATTTCTCTGTGTTCGGGCTAAACTACATTTCTCATTATACGATGAGGTTATCTGTCATTTCAGCCAACTATGAAAAACATGTGGGAAAAGTAAAACCAAAAAATGGTTTAGAAATAAAATCCATGCCATGGCCTTCTATGGGCTTTGGCCTAAAACACACACACACACACACACACACACACACACATTCTTAGATATGGACAGTGTGATAGCCAGCAACATCAACAGAGCTTGTTTTTATCACTTAAAAGTGCGATTTTAATCTAATTCCATGTTCCAGGACACATCTTGTCCCTGTTAGGGTTTATTGTATTAATTTGGCTGCAGCTACATCCAGGATTTACCAGACTCAATCTCTGAGGTCTCTGTCACCTGCTTATGTACCAGGTTCACCCCATTGGAATGTCAACAGCCAGAGAGATTAATACACGCACGTGCAAGTGGTCACTAGGCAGGACGGTGTGACTTAACAAGCCTCCTTTTTTTTATTTATTTTATTATTCTAACGATAGGACGGTCGAAAGTCGAGGTTATACAAATAGAGAGAGGAAGGACATGGGCTGTCGGCCGATCCGGACCTCAAACCCGCGTCGTGTGTAGTGTAGTCCACGCTGGGAAGCTTAGACCGCTCCACCGGGCTCCACCACTGAAGCAGCCTGCTCGATGAAAACGGCAGTGTACGTGTGTCTCTTTCACTTGGAGTACACCACAACTGTTCCCAGGGAAACGGCAGATGCACTGAGACCTCGACACATCCTCGGGGGGGGGGGTTCTGACCGGAGGCCTTCGTTGTGGGTCACAGTCTGGTAGTGGGGTGCTCTTCCGGGTCGTTTCGTAAATGGAATGAGACAGTCAGCCCAAGATCAGTTGGGTGTTTCTACTGTTCCTTCGTGTTCGTGAAGCATCTGGATGGCATATGTCTGTCTCTGGCGGAGAAAACCCGTCCTCTCCCTCTTTCCCCTCTCTCTCTCTCTCTCACTATAACCCCCTCCTTTATGGTTAACACTTCACACTTTAGTCATTTAGCAGAGGCTGTTATACAGGGCGACATGCGGTGTGAGTGCATACATTGTCACACTTTGTTTTGGTACGCGTCTCCCTTCCTGGTCTTTCTCCATGTTCTGTATTTCCTCTTGTTCTTCCTCCCGATGTTCCACTCCTCCTTTTTCCTCTCCATCATTTCTCTTTTTTTCTGCAAGCACAGCCGTGGTGATAATCCTTCTGTCTTCCACCTGGCCCAGACCACCCACTCTCTTCCAGCCCGGCAGAACTCCAGACAGCAGCCCACCAGCAGAGATTGGCAGTGCAGGCTGGGGGAATCCAGCAGAAACAGCACCACCAGATGGACACTTGGAGAACTACACCAGGTTTCCCCCGGCAAGGCTGTTCACTTCTAAACTGTAGCAGCACTTGCTGGCAGATAGAACTCTGTTTCCACCTAGAGGTGGGAGTTCAGAAGTGAACAGTCAGGGTACACTATATGGCCCAAAGTATGTGGACACCCCTACTAATTAATTGCTCACAGTTACAGTTGCAGTTGCATAAAATCCATTACATAGCCTTGAAATCTCCATAGACAAATATTGGCAGTGCAATGGGTTGTACTGAAGAGCTCAGTGACTTTAAACGTGGCACTGTCATAGAACGTCACCTTTCCCACGAGTCAGTTTCTGACATTTCTACCCTATTAGATCAACTTTAAGTCCTATAATATTTAAATGGAAGGAGCAACAACAGCCTAAGCACCAAGTGGCGGACCACCAAACTCACAGAGTGGGGACATCGATGGTGGAGGAGGGATTATGATCCGGGGGGGGGGGGGGGGGGGGGGGGTAACTACATATTTTTGCTCATGGTTTTGGAGTGGGATTTCCAAAAAGCTCATATACATTTTGTGTGATTGTCTGGTGTCTACAAACTTTTGGCCATACTGTGTATAAGTAAGCAATAAGGCATGAGGGGGCAAGGTATATGAGCAATATACCACAGCCAAGAGCAGTTTTTAGGCACTGTATAACACGGGTATAACATCACAGCAGTTTCTCCAGCTTTAATTGCATTGGCAACTAATTTAAATTAGCAGTGATATATTGGCCAAATACCATAACTCCTCATGCCTTATTGCTTAAATATACCACAGCTATCAGCCAATCAGCATTTAAGGATTCAAACCATCCGTTTTAAAAGTAAGGCATGAGGGATCTTGGTATATGGCCAACATATCACGAAGATGCCTCTTTGCTCATGCGGACACAATTGGAGAAGTAAAAAGAGATGTGATTTAATTCCCGCGCTATTTGGTCTCATATACTAAAGCTATCAGCCAATCAGTATTCAGAATTCAAACCAGTCGGTCGCTGACCGACAAGGAATAATATACTTGGGAAAAAAACGAGTTGTGAGTGAGTTGGGGTGAAAGGGCAACAGTGATGCAGCTGCCAGTATTTCCTATTATTCAGGACGGCTGGGGACAAACATGGCCTCCGGTCACCCGCCATCATCGTCAGTAACGCTGGGGGAAACCGGAACACCGCGTTCTAAGTGGAATTTGGCCGTTGTCAGTGCTGATGATGGGGAATATGAGCGGAGAGGGGAAGAGGACACTGCTGTGCTGATCTCCACGATGTCATCGTGACCCCGGCCAGGGGAACACGTGTTGACGCTAACACGCGGGAGAAGCCTACAGAAACGCTCGCAAACGCACGGACACTAGTGTTGCCACTGCTACTAGCACTTACCTTAACCTCTGCTACTAACACTACCTTAACCTCAATCAGTATCTTGGAAGTATCTGCGGTAGCTTTGCTTAAAGGGGAAGTGGGATGACCAGGTCAGTTTAAAAAGGCGTGTAAGGATGAGATTAGTAGCCTGTCATTTATAGACTGGTAGGTAGCACATGCATTCCTCACCCCTGTAATGCTATATTAACTAAAGTGACAGATTTTTTATGTCCATGTATACTGTGTTGGTTTGTAGCTGTAGACTTGAACTTTGCCTTAGTTAAAGCTGTGGCACCTGCTGTTTTTAAAGGAAAACTATAACGTATTATTTCCACAGCCATTCCGCTGCCCAAGCCAGTGTCCGTAACTGAGTTGCTAACATAGTTGAACGACAATGCAAATCCCTCTTTTCTCCTCCTCCCTCCCATTGGCTGTTTCGTTGCCCTTCCCAGTGATTGGGAAAGGTGAGATTCCACTGTGTGTTGTGTGACTGAGCGATGAGCCATGGTGCTGTGCTGCCCACACACCTGTGGCCACGATACATCCTGTTTGGACCGAAGGCCTCTCCAACACCACTGCAGACCCCTATGCCACACACACACACACACACACAGACAGACAGACACAAACGGTGACAGACACACACACACACACACACACAAACCATCTCCCCTCCTCTCTGCCAAACCAGGAAGTGTGCACAGGAAACAGCTGTCCCCTGCATCCGCTCAACCCCCCACCCAGCCAGGTGCATCCTGGGAAGGGAGCGATGTGTGACCGCCGACACCGACTGACGTTTGGTTGGCTCTTCTGGGGCGCTGTTACAAGCCAACTGTGCCGGTGTTGTGACAATTACGACATGAGCGTACATTTGCAAGGAGGGACAGCAGGCTGATGGAGTGGCTTGACACATTCCACTGTCCCGGAATCCAGTATCGCTGCAGATTCACAGCTGGCTGGGCACATCGGGCTGGGATAGCGTGCACCGTAATTCCATCAGCACACAAGGCCAGGTTACGTCTCTATGTCTGCCCTTGTTTGTTGTGCAAAGCCTCGTCACAACCAACGAATCGCCTTTTGTTGGTTTGTAGCGGACTGGCCGGACACCAAGACAGCCAGGAGAAATGAACACAGCACGAAAACATCTGTCTTATCGAGCGAAAACACGCCGGTCGTATGTCCCCCTGGCGCACACACACACACACACACACACACACACAAAACCCACACTGTCTTTGCATCGTTTTGTCACTTTCTCCATTTAAAGCACTGCTAGATTTGCCTGAAACAATTAAGCCCTGCTGATTCCTATCTGCAGACATACAATAGTGTTTACATGAGAGGGAGGAAGCATCGCCATGGAGCCTAGTTGAGTTCTAGGTGTGTGTGTATGTGTGTGTGTTATAAAATATTAATTAATTTTATCAAGGGTTTCAAATGATGTCGACTTTTAAGTGCTAGAAGTGTTCAGTGGTAGGATACAGACATAAAACCTTAACATAATGAGCCAAATACATTTGGGGAGGACTGATCCACAGTGACTCTGGGACTGTATATGGTGATCCTGGTCCAGGGTTGACAGGTTTCATTTCCCCTGTCTCTTTACTCAGCATGAGGACATGAATGAGCACATGATGGATTGTTGCATTGCGATTGAACCTGACAGCATCTCATTTGAAACAAATCTTTTATTGACTCTGTTCGGAGTCAGAGAGAGATTAAAGGAAACGTTAAGTTGTGCGCAAATATAAAACGTAAAGGATCCATGAGCTGTTTTGAGCAAAGAGGGTGAGGAGGCATAACATTTAAACGATCCTGTTTGATTTCTGACTCACACAGGAAGCTGTTCATTATTGTGTTTCTGCTATGATTATTCCTGATGCACCACTTCCAGTGTTCATACGGAACGGCATGCCCCAAATGGAAATGTCAACAGTTTCTCCAGTTTATTTTCTCTTTTTTCTGTACGTGTGGGAAAGGAGAAATAGTTGATTGTCTATGAACTTTCAGGTCAGGCAGACAGCCTTTGAAGAGGGAGGCCCAATCTGACTAGAGATATTTGGCATTCCTGCAATGCAATCTTTTGATGTCAGTTTTCCAAACAGATGTAAAGATAAAGCAAATAATGAAATGTACATTGTTTTGCATTAAGTGTTAATTGCTATTTTACTTCACTTAGAACTGACGCTCATGCTTAACTAAGTGGTCACAGTATCAAACGCATATTGTATATATGTAATTTACGTCTACAAAATGTAAAAAAACTTTTTAAGTAAATTGCTACCAACTTAATACAGAAGCTAAAGGTTGAACAATTACCTGGGGACTCATGGAGCAAAATAGGTTTTGGTAGCAGGCAAAAAAGCCACATCTCCCTGAGGAATTATTGTTAAGCCGCATGTTGCTTTTAATACCCTTACATGCAAACCTACCCAGATATATATATAGCCTCACTACAATATATCGTAGTTGTAACTCTTTGAGTGCTTTCAGCTGGAACTGCAGGTGTTGAGTGCAAATTAGAGTAGAACATGACTGTGAGAAGTTGCGGCCCAGATAATGCCCTACCGTGATGGCGATGGGTTCAAACCTGCAAGGGATGCCATCCTAAAACCCAAACGGTCATCATTCTCTCAGGTCTCCACAATGTTTGCCTTTCAGACTGTCTGGGCAGGAAATGACAGAGGGAATAAAAAAGGGGAATTGACCTTGAGAGTGAAAGAGAGAGAGGCGAGGTGGAAGGAAGCGCGGAAGCAGTGTTTTGAGGAAAGAGATGGCATAGATGGCTAGCAGTATCAGTGAGAGTGTCGCAGGTGTGCTGATGTAATGGTCCGCAGGTCAGGGTCACAAGATACATGCTGTATATATACATATCTATGATAAATATAGGCTTATATATAATATATACTGTATATATACATATCTATGATAAATATATGCTTATATATAATATATACTGTATATATACATATCTATAATAAATATATGCTTATATATAATATATACTGTCTATATATGCTCTTCATATATGGACCCCCTCACTTTCTCCACTTCATTTGTTTTATAATTTATTTGCCACAATACCCAATAATGACAAAGTAAAAACTTGTTTTTAATTATTTTGATCTAGGTCTATGGAGAGTATTCTTGGACTTTGTGGCTTGGTTTTTGCTCTGCCATGCACTGTGAAGTTTAAGACCTTATATGATCAGGTGTGTTCCTTTCTAAATCATGTCCAATCAATTGAATTCATGTTGTAGAGACGTCTCAAGTATGATCAAAGGACACGTGGTGCGCCACAGCTCATTGTGCTATGTGATGACAAAGGGTCTGAATATTTAGATATAAAATATGTACGTTCTTTTAAGTTTCAATTTATTACACTTAATACATTTCTAAAAATAAATTATTTAATCCATCCTAAATTGGTCAATAACAAAACAAAATGTGGAGAAAGTTAAAAGACCTAAATGCTTTCCAATAACATAATATACTGTATGACCTTACTGTATAAAACATATAGAAAATACTTACTCTATAATACACATTATCTAAACCTTTTTCCGTTTTTGTTGGTCCTATGGTAAAGTTCCACATGAAAATCTTAAACTAAGGTCTTAGAGTAAGTTCCTACAGTAAAGTGTGTCGGTAAAGTCCTATCCTCGGGACTCCACGGTAAAATCTCCCAGCGGGTCTTACAGGAGAGTGCTATGGCAGACACACATTGAAGGTCACGGCGCTGCGGGCAGGGGACGAACGAGCCCTTGTTTCCAATATGGTGTGTTGTGTAGGTCCGTCTACAGACGTAGGGGAACTCTGTCTGTGGTGTTATTGAGTTGTGATGGATCCAGGCGCGGTCACCCCCATGGCTGTCATCCTACTCATAATCTTGGCCAGTCCACTATGGCGAAATGACACTAACGCGTGTGTGTGCGTGTGTGTGTGTGTGCGTGCGTGCGCATCAAAAGGTGACTGTATGTGCGTGCATAACTGTGTGTGTGTGTGTTGGGGAGGCAGGGAAAGGGGGGTTTCCTTATCTGTGGGCCACAGGCGGCTTTAAGAGTCTTATCAGTAACCACCACATTGTACGAGAACATCCTCTTGTCCAGCGGGCAGCGGAAAAACTCTCTTGAAATACAGTTCTCTCTCTCTTTTCTCTTTCACTCTCTCTCTCTCTCTCTCTCTCTCTCTCTCTGTGTGTCTCTGTCCGTGGGTCCCTTTTCTTGCTCTCTCTCTCCCTCTCTCTCTTTCCCCCTCTCTCACTCCCTCACCTCTCTCTCACAAGCCAACTGGAGCTCTGTCTCTCCCTGGCGTGGAGCATGAGGAGGGAAGAAGAGAAAGAGAGAGAGAGAGAGAATGACATAAGAACATGAGGACAACATGGTCAGCGTCACCTTGTCATCTCATGAGCCTTCCTCCTACCGAATCACCATAAAGGATTAAAAAGGACATTTTGACATAATTATTTCTTTACACATTTTCGACACCTCATCATTCTCGGATGTTTGATATTCCATTTTTTTCCACTATCTGAATAACGTCAACACTGGAGTGATCATTGTTTCAAAGCGACTCAGTCAGCCTGCCCGACTGCGTGGAACCAGTCGCGTGGCTGACTAACAGGCCGTGACAGCGGCTCCAGAACAGTGCTCGTATTTGGGACCTGATGTGTTATGGACAGGGAGTGGGCCTCATTTCTAGAAGGGAGACGCAACGTGCTGCTACTATACTTAAGTTACAGGAGGACTCTGAGGATAAACAACTCCGCAGGCAGACGGCATGCTGGGTGACACACAACATGGGTGAGGAGGCCTATTTGTTATCATACATTTTATGCTGTGGTGGTTGATTTTGCGTTGAATTCAATCGTTTTATAGAGGACAACCAGGACAACCATGCCTGCTCTTCTATAAACTAAATAACAGATATACATAGTACATATATTGACATGAAATAATTTGTGTGCTCACATATAGGAAAGAAAATAACATAGATAGATAGATAATGTGAAATACATAATAAAAAAATAACTTTTTACAATTTAAAAGATTATATTCCAAATTATATAATATGTTGTTGTATTTAAATATGTACTGTAAATGTATATACAGCAAATACTCAATTAATAGTTAATTGCTTAAATTAAAAATCAAATGTGTCCCCTGAAAAAAATTATATATATATGTATATATCATCTAAAAATGTAATTTTAGTCTTAAGCAAAACAATGTAGTGAATAATTAAAATTGAAAAAGAATAGACATTGTTAAAATTTTAACTGATTATTACAAATGATAAAATACATTTAAACAATATTTAAATAAATATTTTAAACCACCTGTAATATGTAACATTTTCAAAAATTATTAAAAAACCATAACGTCACAAACTAAGAAACCAAGAAATAAATTATTTGCCTTATCTCACTTCAGCTGCTTTGTCTTTCTCTCTCTCCTGTCTGCAAAATGTGTTTATATGTATCATACAGTTAACCTGAGACAAACAAGAAACCATTATGTATGGACATAAATAGACATAAATAGACATATATATATATATTTATATATATATATATACATATACATTCATACTGTGTTCTACAACCAAAGGGGGAACTGCCCTAGAAGGGAACTTAAAAATGGGTAAAAGGAGAAGGGTCAGTTGCAAAATTGACATATGAATCGTGATTCATCCAAGCCTTGCAGAAGTCGATCATTTAAGACAACTGGAAAATTTCTCGGAAGTACTCCCACAGTAAATAAGAATACAAAATACAGAGGACATCCAAGACAACCGTTTTCAACATTGTGGGCCCTCGTCATCATTTATGAGCTCTGTATAACACAATAATGTGTTGTTCTTCTATTCAGATGTGTACAGTTCTATCATACACTGTATACATCCTAATCGTTTATCAAATCTAAAAGCTTGATTTACCATAAAACACTTCCAATATCTGAGTATTTTGATTTGAACTAAATCATGTAAAAATAATTTGGCATGCTTTTTCGCTTTTGTTCTTAAGGTTCTTTCAACACCATCCAGTATTTATGCACCTGGGACAATGTGGATTGTAAAAAAAGTTTGATTCACATCCTTAAAGACAGACCCTACACACACACCGACAAACAGGCAGGCAGACGGACAGTGGGATTAATCAAGAGCGTCGGCCAACCGTGACTTTTTCAAGGACAACACACTTGGCCGTTCGTCAGGATGCACCATGGGAAGAACCCAGCCGGAGCGAAGGGAGAGTGCTGGAGTTCCAGGAACACGGAGGCTTCAGCCGCGTGTAAACACTGACACTTGGTTATTGGTGTGAGCCTCATCTGCCCGGCCACTGCTGATTGGACACTTGGCCTCTTGAGTGGGGCCATGAACGCAAGATCCCACTCACACACTCGTTCTTTCTCCGCCCGCCCTTACACGCCCGTAGCGTGAGGGGAAAATGAGTCTGGACTGAACCAGCCTCAGCTTCAACGCCGCCCCTCAGATAAAGAGCCCCCACCCCAAAGATACGGAACCAACTCCTCTCAGACGCAGTACCCCCGCCCCCAGACGGAAAGTCCCCCCCATCGCCTAGACACAGAACCTGCCCTTCCATACGGAGACAGCCTCGTCGTGGTAAAAGGAACAACGGAAGACACCTGTTCTGTGAAGACCTAGGGACTAACCAGCCTAATAGGAGCACCAGGGCTGTGTCCAACCCCTCCACAGGCTGGGGGAGAGATACAGAACGTCTGAGGGGGAGAGGGGTGAGGCAGCAGGGTGCCCCCCCGTAAAAACCATGATGGAGAAACTGAATCCCCCCTCCGCTTCACCCCCCTCTGAGCCCCTGTTGGAGTCAGACCGGCCAAGCCCCGAACAGACTGTCTCGCCGGCGAACGCCGGCAGCCCCGCGTCGTCCGACAAACCAGGAAGTCCTGGAGGCACAGCAGCACCCGGCTCCAGCCCCGCCCCTTCCCCGCCTGCTCACCCCGAGCCCCGCACCACGCTGCTGGACACGCCCCCCGCCACGCTGCTGGACACGCCCCCCGCTACGCTGCTGGACACGCCCCCCGCCCCCGCTGCTGCCTCCGCACCTGAGCTGACAGTCGCCTCGGAGACGGAAAACGACAAAGGAGGGATAGTCAATGCCTCCCCCCGTAAACCCTGTCCCCCGTCCCCGGTCTCCACCGCAGAGTCTCCGACGTCCACTACGGCCCCTGTCCTGCTCCCGGTGTCTTCCTCATCCTCCTCATCCTCCTCCTCCTCCATCGCTCCCCACATCCCCGTCATCAGCCTGGGGCACAGCAAGCCCCCTCACCCGCTTTCCCTCCCCAGTAACACCCCCCTGACCGCCCTGCACCCCATCCCCAACCACCCCCACCAACACAGGGACCTCCGCCTCCCCCAGCTCCCCTCCCTCTCGGGACCCATGCCGGCCCCCTCTCAGGGCTCCCTGTTGCCCCTCCATTACCTGCCACCACACCCCTTCTTCAACAGGTAAGGTGACGGACATTTTAGGTCACGTTTTTAATGCTGTTACCAGCTTTCTGTCATAGGAAGTTATATCAATAACAAACAATTATAACATTTCCACCAAACATTTTAAAGGCCCCATGCAGTCTGGTCTGTTTTATTTCTAAATATTTACATTTTGTCTAATGAATCCCTGAAAGGAGAAAGACTGCCCACCTCCTCAACTAGATTATTGGTAATTGGACTTGTATATGACTCACATTGTGGTGTTATGATCTGTGGTTAAGTTCCATCCCACCTGAGCAGGTTGAGATTCCAGTCAGAAAGCTCTTGCACTAAAAAGTAATGTCATCATTTTCACAATGTCATTGTTATTCCAACCTCATAATGGCATCCGTGCCAAGACATTGTTGTTTCCCTGTTTTCCACTCGAGGAAATGCTCATTTGACGAGGGACCTCAGTTAGCTTTTGCACGTCTTTGAAATACGGATGTGAGTCACGCATTCAAAACACGCATTTGAAATGCGTAGCAAGACGTGTTCTTTGGCAAAGGTTTTGTATTTAAAATGTATTAATGTCCGTATGGGTTATAATGACCGGCCATCTAACCCATACCCAGCACCCAAACAGAGGTCTGTATCAGTCTCAACTTATCCGCCACCCTGACCTCTGTACCCCTCAGAACTACTTCCCCATACATAGAATCACTATGAGGAAACATCCGTCTTTCCCTCACGCACTAAAATGTTAAGCTGTTTGACTATGTGAGCTGGTTACACACCCCAACTGGTAGAAGAATATCATCTGAATCAATGGCCCAAACATAGTCGTCCTACTGATGATTGTTTTTGTTCCCTTTTGTTTCTCAGTCAATAACAAAAAGTAATTAAAAAACGATTTACAATAGAATGATTTCCCTGAACTGAGACAGCACTAACTTCAGAGTCATTCCCTTGCTCTCTCTCTCTCTTTCTCAGTCCATACATGAGTCCCTCTGGTAACTTTGGTATCTTTGCCAGTAGAAACATCAAGAGGAGGCCCTCTTCACAGTACGAACTGGATCTCAATGACGGTAAACAAGAGCTCTGCTTGTGGGACTACTCGCAAAGAACCGATCGGCATTTTATAAATAAATCATTAAAAAAATATTACTTTTTTGATACACAGCATGTGTGTGTACTGAGATGTGTGCGTGTGTGTGGTGTGTGTGCGCTCATAGACAGTGCTTGTGTGCTCTCGATACATAGTGTGTTTCCATTGGTACGTATGTGTATCTAACGAACCCGGTGTGATTTCCCAACCAGCGGGGCCTCCTCAGAAGCTTGCACGGCGTGTGTTCACCAACAGCCGGGAGCGCTGGCGTCAGCAGAACGTCAACGGGGCCTTCTCTGACCTCCGCAGACTCATCCCCACCCACCCTCCGGACAAGAAGCTGTCCAAGAACGAGATCCTACGCCTGGCCATGAAGTACATCGACTTCCTGGTCACCTTGCTGAACGACCAGGCCCAGGACAAAGACGGGGGCTCGCCTGAGGAAGGGGCCCAGGATGGGAGGGCCCAGGCTGGGTTGAAAAACAAGGAACTGCTCCCGCTTTTCCAGGGTGACACTACCTTAACTTTGCCCCACCGTGAAAGAGGAGACTCAAACGACTCGATCATCAACCACGCTAACTCCCCGACCTCCAGTTGCTATAGCAACACAGACAGTGAGGAGAGTTTGGGGAGCGGGGCTAAGAACTCGATGTTGGGGCCGCAGGGCATTATGGGAAAGGGCAAAGGTCAAATTCGGACTGGGGTGACCGCCGCCAGCGGCCAGCGGTGACACAGCAAATGACATTGAACACATGACTGACTGGAGTGTTTTGATGCAAACATAATTCCTCAAACTGACAAAGACAACAAACTGTGTCAAGAAAGGACTTGGATGAAGGCAGACTATTTGAGCTTATTTTTTAATTACATAGGTCCCATTTCTAGTTTTTGACCGTTCATCTGTTTGGCTTTGGCATGCTGCAGTGTGGAGCTTAAGCTTCAACAGGCTACCGGGGAAACGCTGTCTTGACTGCTTTTGAATCCAGTAGGACAGTGCACAACAACATCAGAAAAGGCAGTGTTGACCTCATAGCTTCACTTTCCGCAGTTTCAGACATCAAACCACATCTATGACCGTAGCCTTCCATAGCTTTAGCTTACTTGGCAGTTTTGAAGTTGGCTGTTTTCTTTCTTTGGTCTGAGGGGAGAAGAGGACGTTGTGACACTCACTGCGTTCCAAATGGAACCGTCTTCCCTATTTATTGCGTTACTTTTGACCCAATCCCACAGTGTTTGGGGCAAAATGAGTGCACTTGAGAGTGTAGGAAATCGGGTGCCATTTGGGACATTGACACTGCGAGCTGACTGAAATAAAGAAGATTTGAGTTTGTTGTTCCGTATTCAACATCCTCTTATTGCACTCAAATACAATTACATGCAGCCCATTTTTAAGAACTGCTCAACCCCTCCAGTTGTTTAGCTGCTGTGTCCAATTTGAGAAACAGGCTGTCAGAGATTGTTGTGTGTGTGTGTGTGTGTGTGAAAGAGTGAAATATGTATTTTCAAAGTATTGTCAACCAGATGGCTTTTTAACGTCTTTATAGGGTGTTATGAAAATCTGTTTGCTGAAGGTTTGTTGTTCTTTAAAAAGTGTGCTATGCAAGTGTAGATATGAGCATCTAACAGGAATGAGTATAAACCTAGGCCTCTTTAAAAGCCAGAAGTCCATAGTAAGTAATGAATTATGGGTGGGAACGTGTTGTAAATCAATGCAAACTTGAAACACGTCAAACCAATTAAATGCTTCCCCTGGGCGGGGCCCCAAAGTGCTAACTAGTGTAAGTAGGTGTAATAGATGTGTGCATGTTTGGGAAATGGCAGATTAAAACCATAGTATGTTGACCAAGTATGTCGATTATGTGTCAAACAGAAACCCTAACTTTTTCACACCCATTCCTAACCCCACTCCCAGCCAAGTACAACCGTACTAACATTATAACATCAGTGTCTGTTTATGCACCAAAGCCATCATCAAATACCAGTACAGTTAGGAAATGATTTGTTCAATACATGGTTTCATTCACTCTGTTCACATTTGATTGTCTTTCAGATGCACAACAGATTTTTAACGCTGGAGAGAAACAAAAAGGGAGAGAGAGGGAGAGAGAGAGGGAGAGGGAGAGAGCGAAAGCCAGATGGGAGGGAGGGAGGGAAAGATCGGGAGAGAGGAGAGAGAACTAAAACCGAAAATCAAAGCAACGGGTATAAATTTTAACGAAAAGAACATTTGGTTGGCAGACTGATGATGATGACGTCCCCCAGCCGGACATAGCAGACCCGTGACATTACCGTGAGAATCCCGGCCATGGAAAGAAAAATGAAACGGGGGCGGGGGTGGTGCCTTTGCTCTGCTCGCACCACCCGTTCACAATGACTGACGCGTTCGTCTTTCCTCCCGGCACAGCTGCCAGCGGGATGGGGCCGTGCGAGGCCAGAGTGGGCCGATACCAAGGCCAAGCAGTCACAGGGTTCCAGGGAGGTCAAGTTCATGGTCGGTTTGGGCGGTGAGAAGGGAGGACGACGAAGGTGTTGTGGAGAGGGGGCGTGGTCGCCCCCCCCCCCCCCCACCCCGGGTTTGGCTCCACGTCTCTAGCTATCAGGTGGCCAGGAAATGGCTCTACAGTTAGTGCTGTCTCATCGACAGCCAACGAGCTTCCTGAAGGGGATACTGCGGTGGAAACCAACCGCCATATGCATGGAATAGGGGAGCAAGGGAAGGGGGGAGGGGGCGAAAACGAGAGAAAAACCACCGCCACGGCCCTTTCCTTTCCCTTTCTCGGACCCCCCACCACCACACCCCGCCTCGCTGACACAACAGGAAGGACAGGTTGCATAACGCCGTTGCCTTCGTCTCTGACATGACAGCCCGGGGCCCGGGTCCCCACACGCCCGCCCGGCACCGGCCCTCTCTCCTGGCCCCCCATGGGTGGTGCAAAGCAGTCTGGGATGTAGAGATAGTGCCCCTCGTGGCCTCTCCAGGCTCCTCCTCCAACCCTCCCCAGCCTCTCCACACCTACTCACAAACCTCCATCGAGGCCCACCTAGTTTGACACCACACCCGGATCTCGGTGCCATAAATCAGGGCCGCTGCTGGATTTCAGACCCTATTCTGTAGGCCTTTTTAAACCACTGTGAAATGAGTGTGACAGGTGAGTGTCAGGACATATGAGGTGTTCAAACTGTGGAATCACTGATATATATTAAACGCAAAGCCATCTGACAGGCACAATACTGCAAACCTTTAAAGAAACCCTGTTTCAATGCATATTATTCTATTGCCAAAAATCATTGTTACAAATGTACCAGCTGGAAAGGAAGTGGAACAAAAACGATTAAGTAATTGATGAGAGGACATTTTAGTAAGTGAATAAATGAGATACAGCGCCAAAACAAAATCCACAGGTCTGAGCTTGTTCTCTGCAATGGTAACCCTTTTTAATATTATATTAACAAAATATAATCTATTTAGTTTGTTTAATAATTCCAGTAATTTATTTTTCATAAACCTAATTTGGAAAATCACCAAAATGTGATTCCTTGCACCTTCTCTAATTATTGAATGGGCTGTAAATACACCATCTCTAATGAACGAATGGGCTGTAAATACACCATCTCAATTTAAAAAGCTCTGGAGAACCACAACAGAACCTTTCCCCAAATGTCTCGCAGCAATCAAAGTAATAAATACAGACCTATTATTATTAGTGCATCTTATCAGTCATAATTACATATTACTATAATATATTAATGTATTCATTAATATTTCTAATCCAAACTGTTCTTTTTTGGGAGAAAATAACACCACATGGTCAAGATATGAACTCCACCCCAGAAAATGGGTTTTGTGAAGTGACGAATCCTGTGGCAGATTGGTCTGAAAGCAGAGAGAATTGCCCCCCCCCCCCCCCATTAACCCTTTGTGTCAATGTATTTCATTAAACATATTTTAATCAATAAGGTACAAAGGGGTGTGGCATATGGCCAAAGCGATGTCATACCCATGGTAACACAGCCTCATAAACCAATCATATATCAGCCACCAGCATATACTGTGTGTGTATCATATATATATATATATACACACACATATCCATCACAATCACTTGGAATGATCTAACAACTACGTGTATAAAATGATCTCCCGTCTGTACACTGTTCAGTACATTCCAGTGGTCATGCGTCTCTCACTCAGTTTCCAGTGGTTCGTCCATCTGTCCCTCTAAACCCGCAATCAGATCGGTCTCTTCTGGGGAGTTCTTCTTCGTGCTGGACCTCCACCTGCCCACCTCAGTCATCACAGAACCGACAGTGGCCCCTATAGCGCCCCCCACTGGCCCCCCGAGGAACACTCCTAACACCGCGCCCAGGAACGCACCCCCGGCGGTAGACTTGGGGATCCTGCTCGCCCCCGCCCCCACCTTCTCCCACACAGAGCGGAGGAAAGAGGGGGGCTGTGCGGACGAGGGGAGGGAAGAGGGGGACCGTGCGGACGAGGGGAGGGAAGAGGGGGACTGTGCGGACGAGGGGAGGGAAGGAAGATTCTCCACATTGATGGCCCCTGCTCCCGTTTTATTGCCCCAGACAGGGCGGGGGAAGGCACTCAGTACCTTGCCCCCCGCCCCTCCCACTGCATCCCAGATGGAAGTCATGAAAGAGGGAGGAGAGGAGAACGAGGGAAGACCCTCTAGTTCCATAACACTGACGCTCCTCTCCGCCTCCTCCCTCGTTCGTTCTATCTCCTCCTGCTTCACTTCCTCCTCCTCTGTCTCCGTCACGGGCTGCATGGAGGGGGAACGGAGACCCTGACCTCCTCTTCGTTCCCTCGCTATCTCCGTCTGTCTCTGTCTAACTCTGTCCTCTGCCTCCTGGAAGAGAATACAGGAGTACCACCCGCCACCTCCCTCTCTCACCGTCCTCTCCACCTTCTCCAGTAACTGTTCCACACTCCTCCTCTCCTCCTCCGCTCCTCCTCCTACCCTAGCACCTCCCTCCATCACGTGATAGCGATCCCCACATCGTTCGACAAGCTCCAGCAGGTCCCGCCTCTGGCTGGAGATGTACCTCTCCACCTCGTCCACTCCCCCGTCTGAGGCTTTACCGCTCCTTCTCAGCCGGTCAGCGTGTGTGAAGAGGACCAGGGTGTGTGTCCGTACGGCCCCGGGCCCAAACACCTTCTCCAGGACATTCAGGGCCTTCAGCTCCTCTCGGGCAGGCTGGTCCACCGGGACACAGAAGAGGAAGGCATGGGGGCCCGGGGCCGCGAGGGCCACACAGGATGATAGCTGGGAACGGACCCGTTCTGGGGGGTGGTCGGAGTGGGACCAGTCCGGCGTGTCCACTACTGCCACCTAGTGGGAGAGGAGGGAAAAGAACAGAACCGAATCATTTCTCTGCAAAAGACCCAGATTCCATCTTTAATAGGATACCTTAGGACAACAGTGCCAAAACTGATAAAACCTCACAGAACAAAGTGTGATTTTGAAAAATAGAATTAAAAAAAACGAATTCAATCACTAACGTGTCTCCCGGCGACGATGGCCCTCCCCTTCTGGCAGTCTTGAGTGATGGGGGTTGGGCGGTCTGGTAGAGACACAAACTCCTCTCTGCCGAGTAGGACATTTCCCACCGCACTCTTCCCTGATCCTGACCGGCCCAGCATCACGACACGCATCTCAGAGGAGGAGGGTGGGGGGGATGAAGGTGCAGGGGAGAATAAAGGAGAGGAGGGGGAGGCGTCAGTATGCACAAGGGGTGAGGAGGGCGAGGATCTGGGAGAGGAGGGCGTCATCATTTCGGAGCTGTTGATTCTGTGGTAGACTGAGAGGCATAGAAGGTCAGTCAAAGGGGCATTCCACTATAACACAATTGCTTAATGCACCAATTATAATGAAATGGCAATTGGGGACAATGATCATTTTTAGAAAATGAAAAATATGCTTTCAAAGAACAACACTGATGATGACCATGTGGTGTTCAGTGCCTGTCTGTAGTAATTAGAAGCTATACGCAGAAAAATGCTCTTCCGCTTTTTGCTTCTTTGGTGTCACTGCCAGTAATGCAGCCATAAATAGCTACAACAGATCTCACTTGGTTCCAATTGACTTCACTTACATAACATACCAACAAACATTAACATTCACATATTTACCAGTAGAAATGGACTGTTTTCATCAATAGTTTGCTTTTGAAAAGCTAATTCTGTACAGTTACCTGCAAAATGTCCCTATAGAAATCGCTGAGACTTCATTGTTTTCTCAACTAAATCTGGTTGTTCTATGAAGGACACCATTGTTTGACGCAAAAACAAGTAACCGTGTTTAAAAAGAGTAGGCATTGTACACTAGATTGCGGAAAGACATCAATCGGTTCAATCAATCAAGGCCAACCACGACCACATATAAAATTGACTTGGTGCGTGATCAGTACAGCCTGTCTTAGCGAAATGAAAAATACATTTTTCAGATCTTGCTCGCCTTCAGTTCACACAGTGACATAATACTGTGTGGTTTTTGGTACACAAAAATAAAACTAGCTCCTCTTGGAAAATTGTGTGTGAAACAAATCTCACTGCCCAATAAATCTGTCAGACATGAGACACACCACCTAAGGTCCCTCTAGGGACCTTAATATGATTGTCTAAACATTGATACAGGACGGACATTGTTGCGTAACGAAGATATATGTGACTCACTTGTATTGACAACTTTCTTGGTTGGCTCTGTTCTATCTTCTGACATCTGTGAGAGTACAGCTCCCTCTAGAGAGTCAGAGAGAGAATTACAACAAAGGAACAAACTCCCAAAATCTTTCAGTTGCAACAGTCTAGGAATTTTCAATAAATTATGTAGTTTCTCTCCATTTGAATGTTACAACCCTGTATGTTTTATCCCAAAGATGCTTTAGGACACACTGTTTGGAACTACAATAGCACGGCGAGAAGCTTGATAAGAAAACAGTTTCCATACGTCAGGGCTTTTTTACCTTTAGTCAGATTGAAACTGGGGGTCCTTGTGAACACAGTCGGACCACCATTTCGGGGCTCTGATGGCTGCGGTTGTGGCACCGGCGCTGAATAAAGATTTTTAACAGCGGGTTTCGCGGTGACTCTCTCCTCCATCAATTCCTTTCCATTCTCTGTCCCTTCTCTTCTGTCCTCCATTCCTTCCCTCTCTTTCCTTCTCATCATCTCTTCCCTCTTTTCTTTCTCTTCCACCTGCAACCTGTAGTCCTCCATTCCCTGCACCTCTTCCACTCTCCTCTCCAAAGGCGACTTGGGTAGGACTGTGGACCGGCTTCCCCAGTATCTGCGTGTCTGTGTGACAGTCGCATGACTTGACTCCAGCACAGTCGCTCTCTTTTCTTCCTCTACCTCTGCCTGCTTCTGCCTCAGTTCCCTCTCTCTCTCGCTTGCTCGCCCTTCCATCACTCTCTCCCCGGCTTGTACTTTCACCTCCCTCAGTTCCTTTTCTCTCTCCTTCGCTTGCTCCTCCCTCTCTTTCTGCCTCGCTTGCTCCTCCGTCTCTTTCTGCCTCGCTTGCTCCTCCGTCTCTTTCTGCCTCGCTTGCTCCTCCGTCTCTTTCTGCCTCGCTCGCTCCTCCCTCTCTTTCTGCCTCGCTTGCTCCTCCCTCTCTTTCTGCCTCGCTTGCTCCTCCCTCTCTTTCTGCCTCGCTCGCTCCTCCCTCTCTTTCTGCCTCGCTTGCTCCTCCCTCTCTTTCTGCCTCGCTTGCTCCTCCGTCTCTTTCTGTCTTGCTTGCTTCTCTCTCTCATTCTGCCTCGCTCGCTCCTCCCTCTCTCTCTCCTCCTTCTCTCTCTCCTCCTCTCTCTCCCTCGCTAGCGCTTCATTCTCTCTTTGCAGGGTGTTTTGTTTCATGTAGCATCCTCTTCTCTTTTCTACTATGTTCTCCACCTGTAAAAAAGAATATATACAAATACATGGTCACATGTATTTGCAACATTCCCCCGATATAGCAATAAAGTACAGTATTTAGAAGTCATTTGTCAAGGGGGCGAGTGCAACAGAGATCCAAGGAGCGCATATTGAGTACATGCAGGCAGCGCATCAATTAAATCCTTTGCCATCCCTCAAAAATATGACGCAGGAAGCCATGGTTACCTTCTCCAGAAGCTCCCTGACCTGGTTCCTGTCCTGGCTCTGGCGGTTGTTGATGACGTGGTACCGGCCCCCACACCTGTTAATCACCTCCCTGAGACCAGGGTCCTCCCCCTCCAGGTAGCGTCCTGCCTCCTTTCCCATCAGGTAGTCCCCACAGGTGAGCACCACCAGGGTGTGGTCCAACACCCCCTCGCCGAACACCACCTCCAGCTCAGACGGAACCCTGCGCTCCACCTGGAACGACCAAAAACAGATTTGAGAAAAACTGTCAGATAAATGTCGAAGTCTGAAGTGTTTAACATTACAAAGGTGGCTTTACATTTACACAGCGGATTGGGGGGGGGGGGGGGGGGGTAAACAGTAGCATTCCCATTTGACCGCATCTTAGCAGAACTATGTACACCTGCGGGTCACAGTCACAACAGACACTAAACAGCATTAACAGAAAGCATCTTCTGAGACTTACCTCAGTGAACTGTCCAATAGGCACGAGCAGCAGGAAGGCATGGGGCCCCGGGTCACAGAGGTCAAAGGCCCTTTCTGTTTCCTTCCTGACGTCAGTGTCCATGTGGCCCCCGCTCCAGTACCAGCGCGGGGCCTCCACGACAGTCAATCGGCGGCCCGCCGATGTCCCGCGCCGCAGATGACAAAGTCTCGGGGATGGACCAGAGGCGAAGGGAGAGGAGGGGACGCCCAGGAGGGTGTCTCCCGTAAGGGTCTTGCCACACCCAATGGATCCCAGGAGAACCAATCGGAGCTCTGGCTCCAGGGACCCAGCAACAGAGCTGGGAAGA
Organism: Esox lucius; assembly: GCF_011004845.1. Lineage (NCBI taxonomy): Eukaryota > Metazoa > Chordata > Actinopteri > Esociformes > Esocidae > Esox > Esox lucius. Next base: position 11,356,521 of record NC_047577.1, read on the forward strand.
ATGTCACTCATGGCTGGATGGAGTTAGAGGGATTTGGTCAGAGTTACTGAGATGTTTGTGGGTAGATCAGCTGAGATGTTTGTGGGTAGATCAGCTGAGATGTTTGTGGGTAGATCAGCTGAGATGTTTGTGGGTAGATCAGCTGAGATGTTTGTGGGTAGATCAGCTCAATCATTGCAAGTTTCTTATTCTCTTGCAATTTAAATGTTAGATTTGTTTCATATTTTGAGCCTCGGACTCAAGCTGATACAAACAGTAATTTCTGTTTTTCACCACGTTTTTTCTGCTCATCTTTCCCAAGAGGGCCAATACTCGTGCAGGGAACAACACAGTGCAAACATTAACGCTACCATGTTGACTTTCAAAGTGTTCACAACCTTCCCATCTCCATCATATACTATACAGACTCATATTTTATAGGGCATTGCAATGTTTCTAAATTCCTGCCGGTGGTTTTCAGGTGACCCAACTGTAGAGTCCGATCCAATGGAACCCTGATATATTTTGACAGCCAGTTCTAGCTGGACTGGATCCTAATGATTAGGTTTCTTCACGGCAGGGCGACCCACGTCCGGACAATTCAATGCCACAGAAGCTGATGTTTTTGTAGCGAGTTAAATTGAAATGAATTGAAACGTATTTAATATGTTAGATCAACACATTGGACTTAGTACATTACATTTCTGTTCCCACCTGCATGAGTTTTATACTGGTTTTTGATTGGCAGCAGTGAGACTGTTTCTTCGAGGCTTGCAATTTAACTGATTTTAGTTTTGTGCACTGCATTTTTGTTTTTATACACACACTAGTTTATGACCTGTGCTCCCATATTTTACCATACATCCTGATTTACTCATCAACTTGGAGCCTACGGCATATTGTCCATATGGCTTGGTTTCAATCTGCATAATGGCGAAGAGTTCTTTTTAGACATCTTTTAGTAGCTAGTTGGAATACCAGTACGGATTTAAAGAGAATTTCTGTATTCTTTAGGGTTAAAAGGTTTTCAAAGCTTTGATGTTTAATCATTTTAGTCCCCAAGACTCATACTCTTAATATAAATAGGCCTGTTTGAGTTCTAGTTTTCCATTTTCAATGGAAAGCGTTATTAGTCAGGCATCGTCTTGGACGGATGTCCTGGGTGGGTGGAGGAGCTGCCCCACATGACGGGTTGGGCCTTTTTCACCACCTAACATCAGGCCTGGTGGTCGAGTGTGGAACAGTCCCCATACCAGGCCGTCATGCAGCAGGTTATTATGCTCCCTACGGTGCCTAGGACCCAACTGTGCCAGAATTCTGTAGTTTTCATAGAGAATATAATCGCCCCAGCGCCCTCTTGACACCAGTGGCATTGAAGGGCACAGACGCAGCTAAAGTTACATCCTGTTCAGCAACATTTCAATTTGGCGGAAGACTTCTCTCTCCTCTGCCAATTCACCCCCATCTCTCTCTGTTTGTGTCTGCGTAATTTGCACAAGTCAACAGTTACCATGCGGGCACTCCCCGTCTGTCTGGTCCGACTACATTCTACATCCGGACCAATGTGTGGATTCATCTTCCCCACACAACAATGTACTACATTCATTACCATTTATTTACATTAGTTAGATATGCCCAGACAACATGTCGTCTGTATCCTGTCTACGGACAGATTAGTTTATCGCAATCACCGTATCCTCCCGCTGTATCATTACTGATAGTTAAACAGGGCAAATTATTTGCAATACGTAGGCTAAAACATAAACCATGTTATTAAGTACACACGCTGAGACTTGGTATTGATTCATTAAGACATCAGGACCTCCATTACTTGTTCATTTCTCTATCGATGTCTGCTGACCGCTACCTCGTCGTGGAGTGTAGTTACTATTGCCGGTTTGTGTGGTTGTCACGCCTCGCGGTCTACCCTTAGCCTTTTTTCCGGGATTTGTGTGCTTTGTTTGGAGATCGAGCAAAAACTCCAGTCTAAGAGTAGTGGGCTGGATGTAAACCCAGGCTGCAGGAGTCCATGCATATGTACGAGAGAAGGAGGCTCAGGCTACTAGACCACCCATCTTGTTATTGTAAATCGGTGGTTTTCAAACCTCTCCTGGGACCCCCGGCCATCCCATAATTTTGTATTAAACTTTAACAAACGTATTTGAATGACGGAGTCAAGGGCTTGATGATTAGTTGACAAGTTAATGCAGGATTTAGCAGTGCTGGCCCTGGAATACATCTAACGCATGCAACAGATGGGGTTTCCCAGGAGAGGTTTGAGAACCACCGTCTTACGTCAATGCTGTAAAAATGTAAGGCAATGTGGATGGAGAGGCCAGCTGCATGACTAAAATGTTAAATGTGACAGTAACAACTGTACCAATCAATTTGATTGTGAAGCCGTTTTGGATCAGGTAACCTACTGGTTAAGGCATCTGACTAGAATCCGAATGGTCCATGGTTCTAATTCCCCAAACGCCAAGGTGAAAGCCATGTCATTCTGTCCTTGAGCAAGTCACTTAACCCTAATTGCCCACTAATACCCCAGTAACATTCCCTGCAGTTCGTTGCTGAATGTAAGTATTGTATTTTAACTTGCCAAATTCTATGATATGTTTAGTTTTAGAAACTCCAAAAAGAAGAAAACATTAAATGAACTTACCCAGGCGTGAGGAATTTGTTGGAACAGATGGCGTGTTTTCCTGTCTTTTCCTGTCCTCTTAACCCTTTCTTCTGTCAGACCAGCTGTCTCAGTGGATGAACGGGCTCTCTCAGTATGAACCTCTTAGGACCTTTTTCAATGGATGAACCTCCCAGAACAGATGAAACTCTTCTCTTCAAATCTCTCCAGAAGTCTCCGTCATTGCTACTTCTTCCTTATCCACGGCACCTCCCTCTAATTTTAGCGCAACTGCATCTTACACAAAGGAGTGTCAGTCTCTGGGAGGCACCCAGCTCCCACACCTTCTCTTTCACAAACACACAGGTCTGTGATCCCTCTCCAGCTTTGGCTACCAGGAATTCCTTGGAGGGGCGGAGCTTTAACCAGTGACACTTACACACGTCACTGGTTCAAACTGGGGGACACCCTATAACAGGGACTGTGGGTAACAACAGATACGCACAACACTACAGGTTTGATATTTTCTGGCAATATCGGGGGGCAATAACAGTCTAGTAGCAATATAACCATTTTAGTCCCTTAGTTATGACCCCTGAACAGAAAAGGCAATCCAGCCTCCTGGAGTTGATAGGCTTATCCAATCAGTCACATTTTTTGTGACTAGCATGAGAGGAATGGACAATAAGTCTTGATTGCTGAGTAAGAAGAGGAAACGATTGACCAAATATGCCAAGTATTTAATGAGTAACAATAAGTCAAGAAAGACAAAATGGGAAAGGAGAGCACACACAGAAACAAGGTTTAACTGATAAAAAACACACTGAAAAACTAACAAATTGTTCATCTGTTGAATTCAATATGAACCCAGATAAATGTATGTAACAGTCTTTTACTCAGTGCAGTTTGGGCCATTCCTTAAGCAACTTCTCTTTCAAACATACAGTATGGCTTTTTCCCCCCAATACCTTCTACGGAACCCTTTCAAAATGGGAGAACTTCCTGGTTAGCGGTCTTCCCAAGTACCCATTCGACTTCACAACCCTGGCATTATATAGGCAATGTTGTCCAGAGTCTTGGCCTGAAAAGAAATTACAAACAAAAGATGATAGAGACACTGATATGACAATGGAATGGGGGGTGAGAATGTATGTACATTTTTGTGTCCGTGTGTCCGTGTGTCCGTGTGTGTGTGTGTCTGTGCGTGTGTTACCAGCCTCACCAGTGTGTGCGAGTGTGACGGGCTGCTGCGAAGCTCCGGGACCAGGGAGGTGAGACCGGTCAAAGGTACGAGAGCACACAGCATTGAGTCCAGCAACACGGACAGACTGCCTGACACCGCCATCATCTCCTAGGAGAATGACGAGAAGGCGTGAGAAAGGAGGGGGAGGAGGGGGAGGAGAGAAAGCCAGAGGGAGGTAGAGGTGAGAATGCGAGAGAGAGGGAGAAAAGGAGGAATACGGGAGGGAGGTGACAGATACATTCACCAAACCACCTTCAGAACAACAGCCGATACATAAAAGCCCAGTCACACGCACGCATTTCCCACGCCGTCCCATTTCAGCGGGGAGAATCCAACAGACGCCCCCTGAGCTGCTCATACAACGGCACACGTTTCTGTCCGTCATCGGGTTAAATCCAAAACCCGCGTCCGGCCTACCTTGGTTCCGTGGAGCCGGAGACCGATGTGGGACAGGGACTCCCCCAGCAGCTGAAGGTGGGCGGCAGCACTGACCGGGTCCACCTCGGGTCCTTCCGGAACGGGCGAGTCCACGGCAGGGTCGGTGTGACTGGAACTGGCTGTGGAGCCCTCCGAGCTCGGCACGGTGATATCCTCCCCGGTCTGAGAGACAAACGGCGGGGTGAGGGGGAGAAATGAAAGGAGGGGTTCATTGGGATTTCGATGATGACAGCTGAAGAGAGTTAGCGCTGGATGTAAAGAAACCAAACACCATCCTCTGATCTCCGTCACACACAACAACAGCTGGCTTCACTTAGACACGGCAGACCCATTTGGACTGCTTTCCCTTTTGATTAATCCGATCGCTTCTGAATGGGATCTGGAGACAGAGGAGCCGATGAGAACGTTGAAAAACACCAACTAGTGGAAGAAAGATCAGACCCGGGGTGCGTGTGAAACCGCAGCCCTTTTACAACCCGTCCGCTGGAGTCGGTTTGATTCTTCCCATTCCTCTCTTTTTCTCACGTTCGAGGTGATTGGATGAGGAGGTCGGAAAGGCAAAATGATCAAGGACATTGAATTGAGAGCCGTCCCACCCGTCCCGTCCCCTCACCTCATCACTCCTCTCTGTTGTCCACTCATCCGGCGACTCACAGGTCTGATACCAGGGACTGGAGACGGGTGACTCCATCCCGTACAGGTCCGGTCCCTCACTGCCACTGGCCCATCTGTGGGGACAATCACCTGTAGGCGGGTAGAGAATAGATGCAGCAACTCAGATTGGGGCGAAGTGACAGGGAGATCCCTAATGAAAGTCTATCCCCACGGTCTCCGGTCCACAGCAGGGTAATGCCGGACACCTAATTTCACAGTCAGTCTGGTTATGTTGGTGTGTTCCGAACCTAAACGTCTCCTCTTTTTGTGCGACTTCCTGGCTTTGAGGTTGCCGATGACAAGTTGCTCTTCTTCCTGAACGAGGTCCTCGTCGTCCTCTACTTCCTCTCTCAGGAAATCTTTGTAGGATCTTTTCCTTTCTCTCTGACCGCGGCCAGTCATGAGACCCAGGTCTCCTTCCATAGTCACACCTGGGAAAGTGACAATAACGCAGATGTTAGAGATCCATGCACAATACGGCTGCCATATTATACATGACAAAATACAACAGGCTAAAGTGTACTTAACGGCATTGCATCTATCCAATAGCAGTATTTTAAAAAACGTTCTTGAACAGACTGGGATTAATATTAATTTAAACCATCGAATGCATTCTGCTACTAAATCTATTATACGTACATAATAATTCTGCTTACTTGTCCTGCCTCACAAATGTGAACGCAGAATTGCTGACGGATATGTTGATCAACAGCTCACGATCTCATCGGATGAGAAGCTATTTGTGTTCAGGTAATTAATTCTGAATACTGGTAGAATTGTACTGTCGTTCTTTAAAAGATAAATAACTGAATGACCATATCCAGATTTCACGCACCGGTTGTCGCCATCTTTGAAGAGTTCAAAGTTGGCCGAGAGCACAAGTGGACGCAATTGCGTTATGTAAAATCTGCATTCGTGCTTTCTTTTCCAGATAACCTGATTAAACCAGTATTATTTTGTTAACGTATTTGCAAAACAGTACGATGTGTGTTATGATGTTTTCGTTCGGTTGGTTTGTTGTTGTAACTACATTTGAGTGACAACCGTATTTTGCTCCAAATGCCATACATACCTGTAGTCAACGTTCCGTGGCCGCGGCGAGGCGATTTTAACACCGTAAGTGTCACTGGTTAAATCTGTTAAAACAGCTGCAAATTCCGCTGACTCATCTTTAGGGACTACTGAGGTCTATTCGACCTGGGGTGACCTGGGCATGTTTTCAATACAATGGTTGCCCCTCCTTTCACTTCCACATACGTGCTGAATCACGGTAAGCGTCCTGAACAACATTTTTATCTGTACGGAAGGGTGGAAAAAAATCACGTCCTAAACCTTACGATCAATCAATGTTTTACTTTAACTACTGTTACAAAGTCCCACCACAGCTATGTAGCTAGCTATACCGTAGCCATATTACTAACTTGCGAGATAGAATCGTACTGCATTAATATCTAGCAGTCACACCCTAATGTAAAACCACATACATTAATCTACTGATGCAGACACGTGTAGGTCTACTTTTCAGTGAACTGTCATTGCCAAATTTTTAGAACCAAATCGTTATCGAGAGTGGAATTTGGTCGTCAGACTAGCCACAAACATAGTTACGTCACTTTTGGATTGCAGTTATTTAGGTTACACTGTTAACAATTAAGCCAATCGTTTATTTAGCTAACTACCAAGCCTAGGTAAATAGACACTAACTTTAGTCTAATAGATGGAGGTTAAAGAGATCACCATTAGCACAACAAAGACAGCAACGAAGAAAGTACAGTACCTGGACAGATACTGTCTCAGACTTGGCTAATCAATTCATGAACTGAGAGTGCCATGTCAGCAAATTATTCCTGAAATCAAGTTTATTATCAAATGTCAGCAAGTTCTTTTATCAGAATAATGACTCAAACCCCATTATGTACATTGGGTAATTGTTCATACATCTTCTGTATTGCTGAAATTGTCTAAGGCAACTCAGTGTTTCATGAATATTTTAAGACAATGCATTTTTATTACAATAATAATTAACAGCGCAAATAATTCACCCACAATATGTTTTTCTCACAAAAAGACAACTTAGCATACTTTGTGGTAAACTTTCTTCAGAAAAACCTGTGCTGTACACTCATGCTCTGCCTCAACCCTCCTACACTTCTTTTCCCCACAGACATTTAGTGATCCCTCCTCTCCGCTTCAGATACTTTTTTTATGGAACTCACATAACTGAAAAGACAAATGGCGTCATACAGACAAAGAAACTACCCTACCAAAAAAAAGAGCTCTGTCCCACAAGACAAACCCCCGATCCACCACTCGCTCAGTATATATTGAACTATTTCTAAAGGTAGCGATCCCTCCTCCTGACCTACATTCCGATCTGTATCCCAAAATGTGCTTTCTCATGTTTAGTGCAGTCCATCCTCCATTTTTCCAAGCAGCTCCTAAAGTTGCACTGTCATGGTTAGTCCTAGTCCCTCCCATCTTTCCAGTGTACCATAGTTAGTATTCCTAAAGTTGCCCTGTCATGATAATCACTGGTCCCTCCTACCTCCAGTTTTCCATTGTCAGTAGTAAAAATTGCCTGGTCATGTTTAGTCCTGGACCTCCCCCTTCGGTATACAGTGTCTCGACCTCTCTCTCACTCGTATTCCCTCCTCCCTATTTGTTTCCCAGTGGACATTTTCCAGAGTCATGTTTCGAGCTCGCCCCTCCCTCCAGAAAGGTTCCCATTGCTGCCCTTAGCGGGGCTGTTGTTGAGTCAGGCTTGCTGCTTCCTGTTTTGCTCGGCTAACCCGTGAGAGAGTGAGGGGAGGACCATATAAAAGACAAAGAGAACAGAGCGGAGCCACACAGACTACAGATCGTATACAGTTAGAGAGAACAAGGAGACAATCAGTCACTGAGGGAATACAGGAACAGGAGAAAATACTAACTCAGCCGGTAAGTGAAAAATAGAATTTACAACTTTCCTTCTGACTTGCAGTTTTTGTCTGGGGGTTGCTCTTCCTGTGAAACCATAGTTCATAAACAGATCGTATGTGCTCTTCCCGACTCTGTTGTAGATATGGAGACCCAGAAGATTATCAGCGTGGAGCTGACAGACAGGTGAGACCGTGCTGACTGACGCCGTGTTTTAGAGTACATCCTGCAGTGTGCTAACAGGGTATTTCTGTGCACGTGTTTGGTTTATTGTTTGGTACAGCAGTGCCGCTACTAGCTTCAGAAGGGTCTCACTCTGAACCGTTTGTGCCTTAAGAACATGATGCTGTTTCACGGACCTCAAGTGGTTCCTCATGCATCATTACTGTTCTCCCGCAGTACTTCCTCAGTTGTGCAGGGAGCCTCTAATAGACCTCTCCTGGGTATTTGTTAACATCACTTAAAGTAAACAGTAAGGCCCCTCTGATCGACCTCTGTTGGTCCTGAGTTGATGTGTCTTAAATGAATTAGTCAGTCCTAAAATCACAACCAGCATTTACCCGGCCTGACAAATGATGTCACTGGAGGGCCAAACACTTCTGTTTTTCATCCTATCCTTCTAACCAGGGAATCATTTAGACCCAGTTAAGTACCGTTATTGGACCAGGTAGAGAGACAAAAAAGGGTTTTACCCTCCAGGACTGGTTAACAACCCAGCTCAGATGTTTAACTGCATGGTAATGGTGTAACGGTACGGTTTGAATGCTGAGGTTAACGCGTCTTTCTCTGTCCCGTAGTGATCTGTCTGAGCAGATTAAAGTGGTGACAAAGGATTGTCACGTGAGAGCAGAGAACACAGAACTGATGCTGGCCTACCAGAGGGGAGACATCACCATGGAACAGTATAAGGTAATCAATCAAAAATGTTATTAAAGGGGTCCACCCATTTTAAAATTAAGCCATGTAAAAATTGATTAATTCCTCCTTTAATGAAGATGTATCTTAGTTTAAAAAAATGATATAATGAATTTTTGTTTAAAGGGGAATTCCTCTCAAAATAAATGTTTTTCTAGTCAACCCGCAATTCTCATGTCACAAAATGTTATTTCACTTACAGTTGCATCATAACTAATAAGTCAGGAGGAGGTTAATCTAGCCTCATCAAATGACTTCACTATTAGAGACTTTGACCCAGCTTTGATTCCCATTAGCCAACATGAGCTAGCTGACTCCACGTATCGCTTTGTTGAACCGTACACTCCCCTTTTCTGTGACCAAATACAACGCAGTGGCTAGCTAGCATTAACGAGCATTGCTAGGTTTGTTGGAATAAAATGCAAACATTAGCTAATGGCGACAATTGCCAGACAAAGTACATTTTATTCATAAGCCTCTAATGCAATACAGGCTAAATCATTTTTACATTTTAGCCCACAGTCTTCCCCAGCTGCCAAAGTTGCCAAAGAATCTGATATTGACAATGTCTCTATAAAATAGCCTGCAAGCCAAACTTTCGTGTTGCGTATGTATCTCTTGCCTTTATCAGTGTAAAAGAAGTGTTGCGACTGACCCCATTTCCTCATCTCCTTTCCTCAGCTTCTCCTGTGTTCCTTACATGAGATCTACCAGGCACTAGAGGAGGCCCTGGATAGTAACTCCAACCACTCGTGTGTGGCACCCATCTATTTCCCCCTAGAACTGGCCCGGCTGGAGTCCCTGGAGAAAGACCTGGAGCATTTCTATGGACACAACTGGAGAGAAAAGATCGTAGTGCCCGCTGCCACCAAAAGATATGTTCACAGACTCCGACAGGTGTGTAGTGAACTGGTCTGGAACAGACAAGGGGTTTGATCTGTAGGACAGTAATGTGTGATGCTGAATTTGGATCACTGAAATGGTAGACGAGAAAAAAACGTGAATTCAGTCTAACTTTTAATGTTTCTGTCAAACGTTTGTCATTTGGAGTAAGTAGCATGCACTGACTGATCTCTTACCCCCGTTCCTCTGTCCCCTTTTCTCATTCCCCGTTCTCTCTCTCTCTCAGATCGGCAAAGACAACCCGGAGTACCTGGTGGCCCACGCGTACACCCGTTACCTTGGCGACCTCTCCGGTGGAACAGTCCTGGGCCGCATTACCCAGAAGTCTCTGGGGCTCAAGAGCGGCGAGGGTCTATTGTTTTTCTCTTTTCCCGGCGTGAGCAGCCCCAACCGGTTCAAACAGCTGTACAGAAGTAGAATGAACAGCATTGAGCTGAACCATGAGGACAGGAAGGGAGTGCTGGATGAGGCCGTTAGAGCCTTTGAGCTGAACATCCAGGTAAGGACCAGTGGAGGATTGGGGAACAGGATTGGAGGATGTGGTGAAAGGGGGGCTAGCGAGGGAATAGGGAAATGGAATGGACAGTTTTTGAGGGGTAAATGGGATTGGCTTTTAGGATTGGTGTTTAGCCGTTTAGCTGAAGGAATGCTGGCGGGTTTGAGGGTGCCAGGTTTTAGGTTTTGACTGTTGTCCTAAGCTTCTCAGTCCTCAGGGCTTATTGTGACAGCGACTTATGACGCATGATGTCTTGTCTCTTTCACAGGTATTTGACGATCTTCAGAAGATGCTATCTGAGATGAAGAGCGAGACTAAGAGTGACATGCCGTCTAAGATGGAGAGAGAGAGCACAAGTGAGAAGCTGCACATGACCGGCTGTACAAGACACCTTACCACACACTCCAAACTGGCACAGGGTGAGTTACACACACACACACACACACACACACACACAATCAGAACACTAAAAAAACCAATGACTGAGTTTGGTAGTAACCTTAATAATTTCTCTTTTCCCCAGGAGAGAAGCTGATAGCTAAATCCCTACAGATCCAGCCCAGCTTGATCAACTCGTCGCCATTCTTCAGAATGTTGCTAGGGATCTGTGTAGCCCTGGTAACGGTTGGCATGGGAATCTATGCTTTATAAAGTTCTAAAGAAATGTTCTCAGAGAAAATCTATCCGTCCATAACATAAAATAACCCCAAAAGGTGTTGGTGCTTTTTTAAAACCTTAAGGAAACCATATTTTCGTATGTTGTTTTAGAATAGTGAAAAATAAATACTGTAAATAAGTTAGTAATTATTACTAATTTGACCCAGCACTTGTGTTCCATGTAGCCACATCAAACTATGAGGGTGTGTAGGATATTGCTTTATGTCCAAGTGGCCGACTGACAGTATTGATACAATTGTGCACTAGTAATGATGTGGAAATGATGTGCATTTAAATATTCAGTATTTTTTGTTGATGACTGCAAATGTGACCAAAACGATATACCCTATTTCATTTTATAATCTCAGAATTGAGAAATTACTACTGTAATGTTTCTATGCATGAAAAATTGCAACTCCATATATATATATGTATATATTTGTATATTTTCTAATTAAACAAGACTATACCTGATGTGGGGTGTTTGAAGCAATATCATTTATTCTGTGTACCTTATTTAAAAACCACTGGTCTTTGAACATTGAACCAACAAGTCGGAATTATGGTGCAAATGTTTTTTATTTAAATCCATGCTAAATGAAATTGAACATACTTCATGTACTTTATAATGAAGAATTACAATACACGAAAATGTCAGGCTATTACAGAAGTCCCCATCGTAAATGTTTCAAAATCATGGGAAAAAAAATACAATATTAAGCTGTTTGAATCCTTTTGTAAGTCTTAGAGAGACCGTAAGGCTTCAGAAGCCCCTTCTTTGAGTGCTTGTACAAAAAAGCCTTCTGAAGAAGTAGCAAATCTGCCTCATCTTCTTGGGTTTGTCCTGGGCAACTTCCTGTCCACTGCTGTGTTTCGGTTTTAATGTCTCCTAAAAACTCTGGGACAGAAGGCTTGCTATTGACTTGCTCCTGCTGTATTTCCTCATTGAGCAATATCTTAGCCATGCCAACATCTTCTAACTCAAAGCTGAGAGAGTGGGTCTCTATCATAGTCTGGGTAATAAGGGCCTCCTGGTGATCCACAGAGCTATGAGGTGAACAACATACCGGTAGACAACCTTTGACTTCAGAGAGCTATCACCAGAATTTTCTCCAGGTTCTCTGGCGTTCTTGGACAGCTGAAATTGTTCTATGGACTGCTGAAGAGCAGTCCATTAACCAGCTGCTTCTCCTCCGTGACCTGGACCCACAGGATGGGTGATGACCTTCAGGGAAAGTCCATTCCGAAATGGTTTGCAATTAACTTAAAGCGCCAGGAAGATAATGTGCCGAGTAGCATAGCTGAGGACCACGATCTGCTTCGGAAAGGTCTTGCTGGTGCAGGCAGCTCCCATACCCTTAGTGTCAATTTCCATGAAAGCTTTTTCGGAAGAGGCCGTTGTCCTTTCGCTTTCTGACAACACAGGGAAGCTCTCCATGACCTCCCTGACCTGTGGCGTCTCTGCCTGGGTGAGGCTGGAGAACTTCACCTGGAGCGAGTGCAATGACATGACAGTAGTGGGCTGTTTCTCTGCGTTGCCGCTCAACCAAGGTGACGGTTCGGTGCTGCCAGTCAGGAGAGACAGCCCCTCCACCATGACCTTCACATGGAAAATAGAGACAAGGTATTGTAATGTTGACTCTATATCCTCAGAAAATAACTGTATAACAGCCTGTGATGCATTTCTGGTTGAATATACTCGTAGAGCTGTGTTATTACAGTTCTGGAACTGATCAGAAATGGAACAGAGAAGCCAGTCACACCTTTTCATTGGTCTGGAGAGACAGGCATTACTCCACATTGAGCTCTCCCAGGACATCCTGGAAAAAGTCAATGAGTTGGCAGCGACCTGCGGTCTCCAATGTCTGTGTACAAAGCATTTACTTACACACTAAACAATGTCATTTTTTTTAGGCTATCGTCAACAGAAAAAAGGATATAGTGAATGGCAATAGATATTAGTTATCTCACCAGCTCAATGAAGTAGAGTTTTCTCCCTTCTATCACATCCTGTAATCTACATGATAATTACAGAACGGATATTACAATCACCTTTGAAATGTGTGTCCGTATTTAATCTAGCAATGTGTTAACATGATTTGGAACATTAAGCAATTATTAATCCATATTAAAATAGCCACACAGTTTGACATAGCGTTGGATAGGTTATTGGCCTGTATATTTATGGGGTCTCACTCACTGATTTAGGAAGGCCTTCCTTGTATTAGAGATGATCCATCTCATGTGACTGACAGTGAAGTTTAGGAGCAGTACACCTGGTTCCTGGAGAGTCAGGAACTCTGATGAGCTTTCACTATAAGACAGCTCATCATTAGCTCTACAACTAGTGATTATGAGCTAACAATCTATACAAACTTCAGGGATGGTCACTTTCCCCCCTTTCATTATCACTTATGTAGATAGGTCCACAGGATTTAAAGTACATTTGATTACATTTAACACCTGCTCATCAAGGAATGTCTGCAGCCATTATGCAAATGCACTGGAGATGCATCTTTACTTTAGTTTTAAATTCCTTCTAGAAAGCCAGTAAACGAGATCTATTAGACAAGAATACACACATCAAATAAATAAGTAAACTAATTAAGATGGAGTTGTGAATGCAGACACCACAACGCCAAATATAGAATAAACAATCATTTCTCAGAAACGATCGTTTTCTAAATTCTATTTCAATGTTCTACTTAGTCAGGCCAAAAGAGGGCGCTCTATACCTAACGCTGTTTAGATCGTCATAAGTGATTCAAGACTGCAAAACGTATTTTTAATTACATTTATTCCGTTGTAGTGGGCATTAACAGTAAGACATATGCATGTCACCAGACCCGATTTTTTTTTTTTATGCATTTAAAAAAGTTACATCCTTCGTGTTATGGGTCAGATTTGACCCGGTAGTAATTATGGATTGTTCATGCAGTGAAATAAATTGTTAATGTTGCCAAACCATAATGAATAACAACAATTACAACAAAACAAAAATAATAGTAATACAATCCTATAGTTATAGTATAATAATCTGGTAAAAATATTATTAAAATTATGTTTAATGCCAAGAAATTGTATTGACATGAACTCAATTGTAGAGTGGCCCGCAGCAAATATGATACCACACACACACGCACACACGCACGCACGCACGCACGCGCACACAAAAATGTCATCTCATGCCCCCAGCAGTATATAGGCTAGGAGCTTTCTCACACTCTCCTCGAAGTTTGTCTTTACTGAAGACACCACAGTTGTCATACTGTCCCAAGAGGAACAAAAATGGGATGCTGATGAGCACACTCCACAGGAGTAATCATGGATTACAACAAAAAAAAAGGAGTTAACTTGGACAAGTTCACTGGCACCTACACAAACGAGTGACAGCTAGGTGACCATTGGTTGTCTTTACAACATCTTGGATGTTTTGTCTTACAATGCATTTATAGTGTGGAGTGACATTAATCCTGTCTGGAACGCTGCAAAGCCATCCAAAAACCCTACAAAAGCCCTGCCTCTGCCAACATGGTGATGCAAGTGGTGATTACTTCAAGCCAAGGATGCAACTGTACCTGTGCATCCAAATGTGCCTACTGTGATGTTCATCGTCAGCCTCTCATTGTCTTATCATATATTTGCCTGTTTTGTTCATGATATATACAAATATATCTCATGGATGAATAATAAGTTATTTAGCAGATAAAGGCAGACTTGGATTTACTGTATCTATGTCTTTCTTCTGTGTGGTCTCTTCCACATGCAGTAGACTCAAATACCTGGATGCTCACATGCTGTGTCAGGGCAGTGACATGGCACCAGCAAAATAATTCACCACAACCTCCATGTAGCTTGGTAAATTTGGTCTTCTTTCACCAGTACTTTCTTGGATACATGTTTGGATCTTACCTTCTTAGGTCTGGACAGAGTGAAAAAGAAAATATTGGATTACCTAATGTAACTATGCAGTTATAAACCAACCTAGACCTAGGTGGTCAGTTTAGTAAGAACCAGCTATGGAAATAGTTACAAGTCGGCAGAAGAGTCAAAACTGTTACAAATACAATGTCCTTTCAAAATGGGCCCCGAAAGTAAAATGGTCAAAGTTCTCATCAAAAGGTTCAGCGGCCAGTACTGCTGTGTCTATGTCTCTGAGTGTCTTTCCTTTGTATGCAGTCGCTTCCATTTATTAACCAGAAATTGGTTTTATTTGGCAGATATGATCATGTAAAATCTAATGAGCACCACACTCTGCGATCAGCGCAACGGGTGTATAACTGTCCTCATTGTGAAAGTGATGTGCTTCCAAACGCGTATCCAGGTTTTAGACTCATTTGCCTCGGAGCCACTAGAAAGGCTCTGAGCTGACCTTTTGAAGAGGGAGAAACAGTGAGCACGAGTTGAAACACACAGGCACACAAAAAAAACAACAGGGAAATAAAGCTAAAACCCATAACTGTGTAATGCAGTTGTATCAAGGATAGAACTCCCATTGTACAGACCAAATTTGGCATCCATATTTTATTGTAGTTTTTCCTAAAAGCTCACATTATAAAAGAAATGACACAGATCCAAACGATTTGCAAACCCAGGATAGTAACAGCCAGGTAAGTTCTGACTAATCAGATTCTTATGAATTCACACCTTCCATCTATATCTCCAAGGAAAACCAAACTTACAATGACAAGTATAACTGATTGTACTTCACAGGAGTCGGCTCACATTGACCTAAAAGGGCCCAGTTAACCCTGAAATTAATAGCATTACCATTTTACCCACCAGTTCCACTTAGGAGTATACATATCAAATATCGCCACGGTAAACCTCATCATGTACTCCTCGATTACTTCGATTTTGTGAATAGATTCATGACAGAATCCATTCTTCACTCCTACTCTCTCACTATGTAAGTTGATTGTTTCAAACCACACTGTCGATCATTAACATTTTCCAATTACTTTCAAAGTATCAATCGAAAAATGTTTCTAACTTGGAATTGCTCAGTGTGGAACACCATCACAACACAAAACACGCATGCACGCAAACACACACACACACACACACACACACAAACAAGGCCAGGTGCAACCTTAATACCCAACATCAAAATGGTGAAACCTCGTGTTTTTTCCCCCTCTTGTTAAAGGAGTTAAAAGACCACAAAGAACCCCCCCCCCGGTCTGATTAAGGGCTTGTAGTCACAGAGACCAGGAGTGCTGGTCGAGGATCAGTTCTTCCATGTTCACATAACCTTATTCATTACAACCCAAAACGCAACTGTGATCCTAGATCAGAACCAGCTCATACTCGAAGAGGCTTTGTGAATACACCCCCAGACCTACAGGGCAGCAGAGTCCATGCCAATGTGCACAGAGTCTGGGGAGAGATAACAGTGTTTGGCAACAGCCCCAACTGCACCCTAATCCCTTGCTAGTGCTCTACCATTGATAAGGCTCTGGTGAAAAGTAGTGAACTGCATAGGACACAGGGGGCCATTTTGGCCACAGCACTAGTCTTTGAGAGAGTAACAACTCACAGCAAGTAAACATGGCTGCCAACAACAACAACACGAACAAACAACGATCGGAAAAGATGACAACAGGACACAGTCACGGCCAAGCTTGAGAGGGAAAGGGATCCGTGGGGAAGACAGACATTGGGTAATAACTGCTAAACAGGAAAAGTTCGCTACTTTGACACACACATCGGGGACCAGGTTTACTAACAGCTACAACCCATCCAAACCTTCGCCACTAAAACAACACATACAAAACCCACATCTTCAACCAGGGTATGAGGCCAGTGTGACTGTGTAAAATGTCCTACCAGATATCTTCATTTATGTTGGACATTTGACTGGAAAGAAATCGATTAGAGTTACGAGCCCTGTGCATTATGTGTGAGAGATTCAAGGCCAAACTAATGGAAGGTAAAGCAGTTTTTACGATGGGGGGGCGGGAGGTCACATCCTGTCTGTGGTCTCATCCCACTGCATTTTGGTTTGGAAGAGGATGATAAGGGAAGTATCAGACTAACCAACCCTTAATAACTGGGCTTTAGCCGGATCCCAGACCTCTTCGTGCCGCCTTGCCAGTCGTTGCTGTCCTGCCTGTCATCGGCATTACCTGGAATAACCGGACAAACAGACGGAGGACCAGGCCAGACGAACAACCGCACCGGGCCCCTCCAGATGACCAACCTGAGGTCAACCAAAAGCGACCAGTGTTCAACAAATCTCTCATCATTAACATTTGTTTGGCAATAAAGCTGAAAAGGCTGAAGTGGCGTGAATTACTGATTCATATTCGACTAATCCCGAAAGCATTTTCAGCACCCAGTGCAGAGAAGGAATGGCAGATCAGAGCGCACCTACCAACGTTATGCCAAACCAGCCTGCCTCCCCGCCCTCCAGGTCGGCCTCCCGCAGATCAAGGACAGAACCCCCACCCGGGTCATAAGGGCCACCGTACGCCAGTCCCAAATAGCAACCGATTCCCTAAAGCATGCACTGGTTTTGAAACCGGGCCGACGGGGCTCCGACGAAACACATTAGGGGAAGACTGTGCAGGGGGAAAAGGGGGCGATTAAGCATGTCCTATTAGGCAAGTTCAGGCCAGGGGATCTTCCGGTCCTGATCCGATTTCCGAGGTTCCACCCGGCGAACAGGGGAATGCGCCGGAAGCCGCGCGGCGCTCAGCTGGTCTCATAGGAAGACAGCAGGGCAGCGTCCACAGGCTCCATGCAGGAGGGGCAGGTGAAGGACCTCATCAGCCAGGCATCGATGCAATCCACGTGGTAGATGTGCAGGCAGGGCAGGAACCGGATGGGGTCGCCGTACTCAAAGTCACTCATACAGATCGCACACCTAGAGAGATAGTGTGTGTGTGTGTGTGTGTGGGGGGGGGGCAGGTAAGCAGAACTTGAAAGGTCAAATACCAACCGGCGAGAACAGAACCCAGTGCTGTAGGGCAGAGAGAGACCCACTCACTCTTTGACTTTCTTGTCGGAGGGCTCAGAGCCGGCGTCAAAGTTGCCTCTGGGCAGGTGCTGGATGAGGCCAATCCTCTGAGCGATACGGACCTGCTCCTCCTCGGTCAGCTGACAGACCAAACGCGTCTGACTGGGGGTGGGGTGGTAAACTGGATCCTGGACACTCTCCTTCATCGGGGAAAAAATAAAATGTGATTTTGAGCGTGCCACATCGATAAGGAAGTGGACAGGCCTCAAGGATGTGGAAAAGCATACACCCTTGTCATATATTGTATAAGGTTAGGCTGCATGTCAGGTAAGGACACTTATACATGAGTGTACCCAAATCTGTCAACTCACTGGCTAAGCGAAATAAACAACGGTGAGGGCCATCTTTCGCCTGACATCATAATGAATTCCCAAAATGGATCAGAACAACGACCCCGAACTCACCCGGTAGGCCGGTGGAGGTTCCCCTGGAAGGTTATGACTGGCACCTGGCTCGGACTCGTTGAGAAGAGACAAGTCGTCTGCGCCTTGCGAAGACAGACAGTTCCCCATTGAGCTGGCTGGACCAGCACACACACACACGCAACTAGTTTACGAGAAAGACAGCGGTCTTAGTAAATACTGAACGTATTGAATGTTTTACGAGTCTCTAACTAGCGACGTTGTAATTTAACAGTGAACGTTACTTAACAAGCCAGCTGGGTAGTTAGGTAACATAACGACAAACAGCCCTCTATGCAACGTCAATGCACTCGGAAAAAAACTGTAGCAAATCGCTGTGCAACAAACTTGAAAATGTAAGTGAATCCCTCTTAACGACACTTTTTCCCGCTACATAACTAATTAATATATTCGCTAAGCCAGCAAATTGTGCATGACACCGATTACATATTCAGCTATTCGGTTATTCGATCTGGCTAGCTAACTTTATATTTTTAGATTAGCAAAACATTTTCATGACTCCATCTTTTGGCTTTATTTACAAACTGCCAGGAAGTGACGTAGGTGAATAACGAGGAGTTGCATACGGAAGTGGCCTTCTGGGGGGCGGGGAAAGTGGTTAGTTGGACCATAGTAATACTATAGTAATAATAATGACCAATGATAAACGAGGGAAAATTAACATATACGTAGTCGATTTGGTGTCTTAAGTAGTAGTAGCTACAACATAAAGAAACACTTCACAATTTTGTTATATGATTAAGAACCTACTATTGAAATAAATGTCTGATCAGATTCAGATGTAGCCAGCAAATCTGACCTTGCACTTCATGTAAACACTGAGGTTGGACAGCACTAACTTTCTTATTAGGACAGTATGGATTCAGCACAAGACATGGCTCTTAAAACATATCTCATTCCAGGCACAATCCATGTCATGGCACTTTAAATGGTCTCATTATTCCAGATGTTGAATTAAGTTTGAGTTTGAAATCTATTTTTTATTTTTAAATAGATCCAGTACCATTTTTAACACCGGTTCAGTTACTAAGTCACAGGAGGTGGAAACAGATTGCCCGCCGGATTCGTAAATCTCACGCATCGGGTTGTAATTTCCAACACGGGGACAAGAAAGTCTAGTGGTCAGTCAGCTGAAGCCTAAAGAGCAAGACTGGTCTTGCTCAGCCAATCCATCAGTGAAACATCCCAAATAAGATTTCTGTAGAATAAGTTATGAGTGGACCAATTTGTTCAGTCGCATCGCCAAAGTTGAAATAAATTGTGTTGTTTAAGGAATCCAGGATCCATTAAGTCATTGCAGATGCAGAGTAAGCTTTTCTTAACTGAGACATCCCATAACCCCTACAGGATCACTCATGCTTGGCTTCGCCCATCTCTTCAGGTTCTGTCCATTTGGTTTCACTACCCCCCCATTATGAAATTACAACTTCTGGGCTATCTTGGGTCAGTAAAAATCTTCGGGGGTTAACCACACAAAAAGTTCACTCGTCCCCTCAGGCTAAATCAAGGGGCCTAGGTGGCAGCTTTTGAGAATCGGACAAGCAATTAAGAGGGCAGTAAAACTGTAGAAGCTTTTCTTTTAGAGGATTACCCTTGGGGAAAGTGGTGAGGTCTAGACCTTAAGGGGAAAACTTAGAGCCCACATGTTGTTAAAGGTGACATGCATACAATGCAGCTTTTAATATTATGGTAAAAATGTGCAGTACGGTGACAGACACAATTCCTGGCTTGAGGAACATTTTAAGACAGCAGCAGCAGTGTCCCAATCTGAAGGGCAGCGATGTCCAACATCAACGCAGATGTGTTTATGACAAATGTGAGCTTGGATCTGCTTGATAATTGAAATTTAGTTTGAAGCCTAGCTAGATAGTGAAAAGCCTAGTGAACTGTTTAATCTCACATCGCATGCTCCGTGGCTCACTCTCTTCCAAAAGAGAGGAAGCAGTCCAGAGTCTACAGTCATGAACTTTCTTCACCCAATTTCAAGACAAACAAACAAGCTTGTCATATAATATGAAGATATGAGGTTCTACCAACCACCAGCATTTTATTCAGTCATCACAATAAAGACACAACACAGTCAATATGCTACAGTCAAGAACATCCTTTTATTCAATTAAGGTGCTGCTCTTTTCAAACTGTGTTTTTCTTCTTATGGAAAAGAAACTGTAATTAACACATGCATTTCACCTATAGAGCTCTGGGGGTGTTTCTTATACACAAAGACATGGGGTGCGTTCAAAATGGCGCCCTATTCCCGACAAAGTCCACTACTTTTGAACAGGACCCTATGGGAATAGTGCAATAGGCGAGTGCACTATGTAGGAAATAGGTTTCCATCTCAGGCAGAGCCAAAGACATGGGTGGGGCTCTGCTGAGGGAGGGGTGGGGCTTGGGTGTGGGGTTGGGGGGTCAAAGGGCGTGCTGTCTAGACACGACTAAACTAAATCAAAACAACAAAACAAAAAACAAATCTCATAACAGAAAAAAATCCCACAATTGGATTGGCCCAGTATTAGGCAATATAATACAGGGATGAGATGGGAGTTTTGTTATAGCCTGGTGTTCAAACTGTCGTCACTATGTTTCACTTAGTGAGTGCAGTGTTCAGTCTGGTGTAACCAGGCTAGTTTCCGCGGGCTATCTATGCCCATACATATATTCCTCTCTCCAGTAAGCCCTACGAAAAGGAGCAGACAGAAAGAGAGCTGGTGTTTTATGTATGGTTCAATCTGGATCTGTGTTGGGTGGGTGTAGTGTGTTTTGTCAATGGCTAATACTGCTGCTGGCTTCACCAGATAACTAGTTTAAAGTATTTGATACAGGACTAGCTGTGTGTGTGGCAAACCCCACCTTTCTCATTCTCATGTGGGGCAAGTCCAGTTACAAGGTGCTTGTAGCACATCCAAGACTATCTTTGAGAGAGTCTTAAAGACAACATACACTGACAGATAGGATAAAAATGGAATCCAAATTAAGTAAGAAGAAAATAAAAAAATAAAAATAAATATATCACCAAAAAAAAAAAAAGGAAAGAAAAAAAATCCCTGTCGCAGCCAAGCAGCTCCCCTGCCCAACGTAAAAAACCCTGGACATTATAATCCCCATACGGCCCTCTCAGTCCATGACCCCCTACCGCCGGCCCAGCCCACCCCAGGTAGGTGGCACCCCCAAAAGCCCATCAGTGTAATTTGTTCACTTACATTAGCTGTTTGAATGGAGAAGCTGAAGAGGATGGGTAATGGTATACAATGTGAAGAAGAAGCAATACAGACGAGAATAACGTGAGCTAGCTGCATTCTGCTCAAGACAAAAAGTTTCCGTTTTTTTTTTTTTTTTTTAAACAACCTTCCTTCCATCAACAGGAGGGAGGGAGGGAGGGAGACAGAGAGAAAGAGAAGACACAGACACAGACTACTCCAGTGTCTAAGAGAAAAGTACAGATAGACAGAGGAGACGGGAAGAAGAAACCAAGAGAGAGATGGGGTACGAGAACATGTTTTTTTGCCTTTTCAGTATTTTTTTTAGTCATCATCATTTATCAATAAAAAGTAAAGAACTAATTCACACCAGATTTCCTTTTGTACTATAGATATACGGATTTTTGAAAAGGAAGTGAATATACAGGGAGGTCGATACAATATGGAGCGGGACTCATTTTCAAAGTGGGAGGTGGGATCAAATTGCCCGCTAAGCGTGGATTTAAAGTATAGCTTGCGAATCCCCTCCTAACGGTTCAGATACAGCCATGTTATCGCAGATCTGCGCCGAGGGCCAACTGAACCACTACCTCGAGCCATTTCTGAATGAAAGGGGTGCGATCTGGATTACAAAATGGAGTCTGTGAACAAAAGGCACTTTTGAGGGACAACCTTTAACTGCTGGGAAACTACACTACAGCACAAGCACGAGTCAATAGTCATTTACAGGGCAATGGGGGGAGAGGATGGAAGGAGGTGGGTGGGTGTGTTGAGGCTGACCTTGCATTGTGTTATCGTAACATCGCGGTTCTGAATTGCTGGCTCCTTAATTCCATACAGTTCTAAGTCGCCATTGCTCCTTTTTTTTCCTTCTCTGTCATCGGTGGCTTGCTCAGACTCAGAGGATTATAATCTGGGAGAAACTCTGCCGATAGCTCAAATACAAATGAATCAAAGCTGTATTCAATGTAGATGTGGGAGTGCCTGGAACTGGATAGTTTTAGGCCGTTCCTCATTCACTGGGTTTGTCAAAACGAGTCTAGTACTGCCGTCCTGACGAAAGGTTGAACCAAAATGCCTTTTGTTTCACAACCTACTAGAAAAATAGAGAGGGAACTAGCTTGGGGCCAGATCAGTGCTGTACTGTCTTCCCACCTCCATGTGGGTCAGTGTCACACAGTGATCATTGTAGTTGGATATACAACACAAACTGATCTGGGACCAGACTAGGAAGGAACATTTACCCCCATTCATTATTAGAAACAGGAGAAGGAAGGAGTAGAACTACAGAAAGGAGGAAATATAATGGCAGGTTCTCAAACGGTTTCATTATTTTTGTTCATTCTCAATTATTTTGTAATAGTGTAATGTATCTTATAGTGTGTGAAAAGCACCTGTTTTTTTTTTCATTTCATGTTGATATATATTTTTGACATTTTGTAAGAATTTTTTCTTCCTTCAGCCCCTCCTAACATTTTTATAAACAAATGATTACATTTAAAACATTAAAAAAGAGACATTAAAGGAAAATAAAAACAAACACCCCCAACTTACAAAGACTAGGATTTTTCATGGCTCTCTTAGTTTAGAGTCCGGGAGCACGTCGGACTTGAAACAAATAGATTTTTTTTTCTGTTTTCTTCTTAGCTTTCTTAAAAATCTCTAACAGACAAACACAAGTAATCTACCCAATGCATTGCACGTGGCTCAATCGACACATATTTTTCAATAATAATACTTTCCATCAAAAAACAAACACTTTTTTTCTTCAATTTTTCTATTGTCGATTTTGACGTTTCATCTATTTTGCATCACGGACATCTCGTTGTCGAATGCCTCGCTGTAGATTTGTGGAGGGTGGGCGGGTGTCATTTAATCGTCGTGGTGACAGAGTGCTAGTTGCTCACTTTGTCACAAAAGAAGGGATCAAGAGTTCAGAAAATAACTAGACTGCCAATTCATGTATTTTGAGTAAAGATTATAAAGGAGCATAAATATATATATATGTCAAAGCTTTCTCTCTCTACAAAATGTTGCTGTCTTTTATAAAGATTCCGTCCTGCAGCCAATGGTTTCCGTACAGAAACAAACATCACCATTCTTCATAGCTTTAGCTTATATGTGAAGAAACGTCAACCTGAATTTTAATTAATTGCATGACAGGAGAGTACAGAGGCACTTTGATAGATTGTTAGTTATAGTCTTGATATACGGTTCTAGTATAGAGATACTTTTACTAGAAGCTGAGCGCGCCTGGGCTCTCAGTTAGTGATATCCCTGCAAAGGGAAGAAGCCAACAGCTCTCAACCAATGAGGAGGCCACAGCCAGGCAGTCCAGTTATTTTTTGAGGTTCTGTTTTTTTTGTTGTTGTTAGAATTATTGTGTCATGATAAAAAAAAAATATATATATCAATAACAATTTAATAACATTTACGATAGAAAAACAATGTGTCTTAATTAAAACGAAAAATCTCAAAAATGAATGAAAAACCATTATCAAAGGCAGTTTGGAGAGTAAAATATTTTAAAGGTTTCCCTTTGTCTTTTGAATCAGGGGGACCGTGTTAGTGTGTGTGTATGTGTGTGAGTGTGTTGATATGGTGACACGTGCGTGTGTGTGTGTCTGCATTACTATGCGGGTGTGTTCCTCTGGACCCTACTGTGACGTGACTATGGCAACAGGGTGAAGCGATGCAGATGTTGTCGTAGTAACTGTACAAGTGGTTGTGAGAGATTTGAGAGATTCTGTTATTTCAAAGTTGTTCGTCTGTTATTGAAAGATACATTTCATTCTGCAAAAAAAAATAAGCGGGTTAAAAGATAAGCCAAAAAATCCAAGTGAGACAAAACCAAAACCAATCCAGCAAACAAAACAAATTACTAAAAAAACGCCTATAAACAAATAGAAAGCCAATGAAGCTGACGCCAACACTATGCAGTCATTATGTGAATGATACACAGAACATACAGTATGTAGTTGTCAATGAGTATTTAGGTGTGTGCCACACGTGTTTTCCGGAGACAGAGTGTGTGTAGTACGCGCGTGTTTTCGTGTGTCTGTGTGCACATATGAGAGGATGTAAATCTCTCCCTGCGTGCTTGTGTGTGTGTGTGTGTATGTGTGTATGTGTTTTTGTGTGTGTGCATGTGTGTCCTAAGGGCGTCAGAGTCACAGGTCGTCGTGAACGTCACCATGGCCACAGGCTCGCCCCGCCCCCTACACTGCCCTCCCAGTCCGGATTGGCTCGCCCCGCCCCCTACACTGCCCTCCCAGTCCGGATTGGCTCGCCCCGGCTCTGAACCACGTGCAAAACTCTGTCATCCCTTATTGTTTTTCAATAGTGCATAGGTGAGGGGATGAAATAACACACAAGTTAGTGTTGTACGTCTGTCTGACGTGTGTTCACCCTTGGCTTTATCGCTATTGGCTATTGCTTTTCACAGGGAGGGTAAACAAAGACCAGCCATTTAGTGTTAGTGCAGATGGTGTCACACCATTGGATGGTGTCACCGTGTTTGGCCAATCGGAAGAGGGGAGGGGATTCGGGGCTGGGCAAATCAAGCAGTGAGTCCAGCTGGATGTGGGTGGAGCTATGGATGTTATCAGGGCAATCCTGGACACACGGGCCACATTCAGTATGTTTCTACGTTCCGGAATGTTCATAATGAAACGTCAAGTCGAACACACAGGCCTCTCTAACATGTAGAATTGGGAATCAGGTCTATTCTATTCATGTCATTTCTACCTGCAACATTCCAGAACATTTTGAAACTGACGGTGCCCCTGGGTGACAGGAGAGGGAGGGAAATCAGGGGACAAAAAGCACCCCGAGGATGAGCGCTTGAGGGATACACAATGGGGTTTTCTGGGTGGTGAGAGTGTTAAGCTCAAATTCCAAATTAGGCTGTTCTTGTGTTATGTTGCTTTCTGTTTTTCATTGTTGTTGTGTGTGTGTGTGTGTGTGTGTGGATCTCCCAACCATTGCATGGAGTTTCATTGTTAAAATAAAATATAAAAGCAATAAAACATAACTGGTCAGTTAGTTGTCAGGTTGCCTTTTTTTATGTGACAGAGTCTTCTTCCTTCTCCACGGGCTCGTGTTCATTCCGTCCACTGACCTTCTGTCAGTCTTCTGGACTGGGGGATGTTCATTATGGTTCAAATGTTCCAATCGTTGAAATGGAGAGTCCTCTGAGGGCTTTGTTTGACGTTTTTTGTGATGAATCGTGTTGGTTGGTGAGCAAACATTTAGTGTCAGCAGTTTGTTTGTCGTCAGTGTTGGTTCACGTTGTGTTGTCTTTCCATTTCCAATTTTCTCGTGACAATTTTAGACGTGGAATCTGGGAGGCCTTGTCAGAGAAACCAAGACTGGAAAAAAAGAGAAAATATGCATTATTCCAAAACATAAAAGTACAGTTTTTGGTTCAGTGTGTAAAACGTTAAATGAAATTACTCATTTTAGCTGTGCACATTCACTTCAAGTTGCCTCAGGTTATTTCTCGCCGTGCGCAGTACAAAATAGCCACCAGAGGGATCTGTCATAGTAACTTTCCCGTTGGAGCTGGGACAGGATTATAAGCCAGTACCTAACACATGACCGTTCCAAATTCTATGAACTCTCTTACACGAAAAGTTGCCGAATCGAGAGGACAGATAGTGAACTACTAAGTCCAGTAAGTAAAGAGCCATGCTGTCACTGGAGAATCTCAATGCTGTGCTCGTAACGTAACACCATGACACCAGCTAGGCCCTGTAGCCAGTCCTCATATCAGGTTTCACACTTCGATAAGACTCACAGGAGGAGGCAGCGTTAAAGGGTTGGCAGTTGGGCATTCGGACCTGGGTTCAACGACTGACTGAAATAGTTTAAAACACTTGTATATCGTGCTTGTTCGAGCTCGTTTGGCACAAATCAACCAACGTTGTGGCTCCAAAAGTGACAACCCAATTGAGCTGGCACTTCAGGGAAGCTAAGACAAATGTTAACAAATGTTCGCTAGATTCTATAGACTATTTGAACCCAGGCTGGGTTGGCACTGGCGGCTCTACTGAGGTGCCAGCCAACATTCCGGAGGCGGGGCCAGAGTAGACCCAGGCAAGTGCAGGGAATGGCTGTAGGCTGGAGCTTCTCTCTGTCCTCTTGGATTTCAGCAGGACGTTTTGCTCCCTCTCTTCCCTCTCCCTAGTTCCCCATTTCCTATGATCCTCTGGGGTTCTGAACCCCTCCTACTCTTCCAACTTCCTCTCTCTCTCTCTGTCTGTCTCTCTCTCTCTCTCCTCACTCTCTTCTGGCCCCCTCTCCCCCAGTGTAATCCTTGGCAGGACTGACCACCCCCCTTCTCTCTTACCCCCCTTCATGTCTAAGTTCAACTGCCTATGACATCATGTCTGGTTGCTGCGGGCAACCAGACAGTTGGGACGTGACTTTGCCTGTGGAGCGCAGAGCTTAAACTAACTCCCTGTCTTCCCCTCTCTCTGTCTCCCACTCTCCCTGTCCCCCTCTCTCTCTATCTCTCCCTCTGCATGGCTCGCATCTCGCCACCAGAGAGCTCCTCAGACTAGCTTTTCGCTCTCTCTCTCTCCCATCTTCTCCGTCTTCCTACAGGCGGTGAGACATCACTCTATTTCTGTGGCTGGCAGGGAGGTTTAAGACGCGGACCAAACCAGGGCGCCCCGTCTCCGGAGCTCTACTCATCCGTATGTCGGAGAGCAGCAGAAGGGTCTGCCGTTGTCTGGACTGAAACTCCGCCACTGAGCAGACTGATATTAACACCCCCCACCCCCGCCTCCCTGCAGTCTTATGTTATATGCCTCCCCTGTCAAGCCTCAGCCGGTTGAAGGTGTGTGCGTTTGTGTGGCCAGGTTACACCTGTGGGGGAGGGAGTGTGTGGGGGAGGGAGGGCGTGTGAAAGAGGTAAACGCGAAATGTGTTGGTTTATTTTAGGATAATGTATATTGTATACATTGATGCTTTGGCAATACTTACGCAATGTTTTTCCTGCCAATAAAGCAACTGAATTGAAAATAATTAGATAAACGAGAGAGAGAGAGAGAGAGAGAGAGAGAGAGAGAGACTGAAAGGGAGGAATGCAGATGGGTTCCATGTGTGTGTGTGTGTAGGGATATCTGTGTTGGCTGCAGGCAAGTGCGGTTAGACCCTAATGAGAGAAGTTGTGTCCCAACAAAACACAGACAGCTAGGGAGACGCAAACCACACGGCCAGCGTGCCCTGAGGAAGGCGTGTGATAGGCCGTGTTCCTGAAACAAACACTTGGGGATGGGCAGACGTCTTCAAGCCTCTGTGTGGGACATCGAGTGTCCTTCTGGCCAGACCTCAAGTGTACTGCCAACCCATACTGGGAACTAGCATGTTTTTATTTCCCAAAAAGACTGGTTTTGCCCTGTGTGTGTGTGGGGTGTGTGCGTGTGTGTAGAGGTGGTGTCTACCTGAGTCTGCTGGGGGATGTTCAGAAAGTTGTCCCGTGCTCCGATGCTGACAAACCTGTTGGGAGCTGAGGAGCCTGGCGTGGAGTATGCTACAGAGAGAAAGACACACACACCGTCACATGCACAGACACACACACACCGTCACATGCACAGACACACACACACACACCATCACATGCACAGACACACACACACACCGTGACATGCACAGATACACACACACACATCCGTCACATGCACAGACACACACACACACAGACACACACACCGTCACATGCACGCACACACACACACACCGTCTCACACACACACACACACACACACACACCGTCACATGCACAGACACACCCACACATACACACACTGTCACATGCACACCCACACACACACCGTCACACACACACTCCGCCACATATCCACACAAACAAATAACCATACACACACGCCAACACATGCACAAAGTCACACACACACACACGCACAGGTACACACACACACTGAACTGTATGTGAATGGTTAGGTATTTATCACTGTATTCTGGGAAATGATGTTCAGAAAGAGCTAAAACTAGTTGGACTGTACTGACAATTGATCAGTGACCAGTGAGGTGCCACTGTGTTTAGACTGGGGGAGATGTGAGGGCCATACTGTCAACATGTAAACTGAAGGGAGTAGTTGGCCTCCTCCTGTTACTGCCAGACACACCCTGCAGCCCAGGCTCTGGATCCCCACTGCCTAGTAAGGGCCAACCAATAGGAAATAAGCATAAATTGTGTGCCGGCCAATGCCCTACTCCATTGTTAAGGAGCTGGCACTCGGGCTAGAGAGCAAGGGACCAAATGTAGGGCAGTTGTGCTTACTGGACTCCGATTGTAGGTGCCTCAATGACACTAACATTCTGACCGGGTGGAGGGTGGGGGGTGAAGGGGTGGGGGGTTTATGTGTGTGTGTGTGTTGCAAAGTTGGAGACAAAATTAATAATAGTAGAAAGGAAAAATTACAGTGAAGAGACATTGATTGGAGGTGGGGTGAGGGAGGTGTAGATTTATTTATATAAAAGAATGTTATATAAATAAAGGAGTGATGTAGATAGAGAGTCAATAAAAAGAAAAAGCTGGAAGGACGAGACGACGAAAGAGGAGAGGAAGAAAACGGGAAGTGACCAAAGCTGCTCCGTCCAGTGCCCCGTCGCGGTGTGCCTCCTCGTCCCCACGGCCCGACTCTCTCAACGCACCTCGCCTGCCTGCCTGCCTGCCTAGAGGAACCAAACCAGCCAGTGCCTCCTACTGACCCACGCAGGTACTGCACGCACACACCCCTACTGAGCCTAAACTCCATCTCCTCTCCACCCCCGTTACCGTAACTAAATTGAGGTGTAGGTTTGACTGGTATATATGGTTTATGTTTGGAGGGGTTTTTGGTTTTTAATTGTGATTTTGTTTTATTGTTGTCATTGTTGTGAGATTTCCTGTGGAAGAAGGGAAGCCAGGGAATTGGGGGTAAAGTAGGGCATTGTGGGAAAAGTGGGGCATCGAGATTTTTAAATTTTTTTTTGGAGTCCACGCCAACTGCCCTAGTTTTGTTCCCTTAATAAAGAAAAAGAAGAAAGAACGGGGAAAAGGGAATAAATGAGAGAATATCAAATGAAAGAAAAGAAAGAAATGAGAGAGGGTCCTACAGAATGTGTCAGAGACAGTCTGGGGTGATCAAAGGAAAACAGCCGGCCAGACACTACAGCTACACTACGGGACAGTAGCCAGACCACTGGTCCTCCACTACAAACACTTCCAAAGAAGACGGGGGACGATCCCAATAAATGTCATCCCGTAACGCTAGAAGGGAAGCCCGACACCACAGATGGAGAGAGAGGGAGAAAAGGTGGTTAAAGGGAGAGGGAGAAAGAAAGAGGGGCGGAACGTTTAAGAGATAGAGATTGATAGGGATCTCTGGCTTAGGCGTGGCAGTCTACTGCACGGACTGAATGGAGCCCTGCTCCAGACCGGGTTCGGAGTATGAGAGGGCTGCAGGGACGTCTGGACTGAAGAACAGGTGACTGGCTTCTCTTCTCTAACCAACTCTCCTTGGTGGGGCACCTACAGTTAACCCAGACCTGGTTGGGTTAATTCTGGACTTCCTGTCTCTTCCTCTGTGGGGTTCTGAGGAGCGATGTGGTTGGTGGTGGGGCGAGGGCGGTGGGGGGCGGGGGGGGCGGGGTCACTTACACGGAGATGCGGGCGAGCTGAGTCCGCCGCCGTCAGGGGGCGTGTTGACTGGTTTAGAGTCGGGCATGGGGAGGGGCACAGGGCGCGCCACCGGGGGCGGCGGGGGCAGCAGGAAGGAGCCCGGCATTTTGCTCTGGCCGTGGCCACCTCCGTTAGGCTGCAGAGACGGCAAACACCACACAGGACAGAGTGAGCACTCAGGACACACACACACACACAAGCACACGGAAGCCATAATGAGGAGAAAATAATGGATGTGGAAACTCAAGCAGAAAGACTGTGGCACCTTCTCAACACGGACCAATGGGAGAAGAGTGACACACCAGGCTGAGAATGGGACGTCAACGAGGGGAATATTCCGGATGTTTGTTTGTTTTTTTTGCGAAGGGGAAGGAGTCACTTGACCCCCTGGGAGACCGGCCCATTGGCGTACAGTGCCGGTGTCAAACAGTTCAGGGGCGTGTCCTACGTGTAGGTCCCCATTCGCCCGAGATCCCTCCCTGACCTCTCACCTGTCCGCCGGACTGCCCCGAGCCGTCGGCGCAGACGAACTGGACGAACTCCTTCAGCGGGTCCTGGTGGTGGTAGCGGATGGTGGGGTGGGTGAAGTACGGGCTGGACTGCTGGATGATGGAGGAGGAGGGGAAGTGGAGGGCTGATGCGGAGGCACGGGGACTCCCTGAGGTAACCAGGGTTGGGGAGTGGGGGTGGGGGGGGGGGGGGGCAGAGGAAGGAGAGTTAGTCACCACGGAGACAGCACCGTGCAATACAAATTCACACAATCCGGACGTCACACAAGCGGCACAAACAGGCCGACTGGAGTTACTGCTAAACCTGAAATCACAGGTTTAATTCCGGTTGTAGTGGCCTCACCCCAGGAGCTGGCAGAGGGGTCTAACCACGCAATAAATAACGGCGGGTTAGGGACACGTAGGGCCCCCGGGGGCTTCAGCGCTAGGGAGTATATACGGCTACTTCTCTATCCGAATCAACACACGCATCTGAGGCTGCAGAAACATCTGGTGCCATTCATTCAATAAATCACCGCTGTGTTCCCCTGGTAAGCAAAGTGGGAACACACACACACACACACACACACTGAAGCGTGACAGTAAAATAAAAAACATTCACACGTTCCAGTTCTGTAATGTTGGTGATGTGTAATCAATCATGGTCTATCATTGCTGTGTGGTTCTGCCCAGTAGGCTGAGATCCCACCACAAAAGGCCTTATATACATTAGTAATTGTGTGTGTTTGTGTATCAGTGTGTATGTGTGTACACTGGGGCTTTCTGGCTTGTCAACTTGGTGCTGGAATCATGGTGAGGGAAAGTGCTAGTCTGTCACCCTCTACCTCGCTGGTGTGAGAAGGTGTGTGTGTTTGTGAAAACCGGAACAAACAGTAAACCGTTAACTGGCACCATTAACCCAGGTAATACAACATGTCAGCCTGGCAAACACAACACATCAACAACTAGCCTGGTTAACCCAGGTAATACAACACATCAACATCTAGCCAGGCTAACACAGGTAATACAACACATCAACATCTAGCCAGGCTAACCCAGGTAATACAACACGGCAACATCTAGCCTGGCTTACCTAGGTAATACAACACGTCAACATCTAGCCTGGCTAACCCAGGTAATACAACATGTCAACATCTAGCCAGGCTAACCCAGGTAATACAACACTTCAACATCTAGCCAGGCTAACCCAGGTAATACAACACTTCAACATCTAGCCAGACTAACCCAGGTAATACAACACTTCAACATCTAGCCTGGCTAACCCAGGTAATACAACACGTCAACATCTAGCCAGGCTAACCCAGGAAATACAACACTTCAACATCTAGCCTGGCTAACCCAGGTAATACAACACAGCGACATCTAGCCTGGCTAACCCAGGAAATACAACACTTCAACATCTAGCCTGGCTAACCCAGGTAATACAACACGTCAACATCTAGCCAGGCTAACCCAGGTAATATAACATGGTGACAATTAGCCTGGCTAACCCAGGTAATACAACACGTCAACATCTAGCCATGCTAACCAAGGTGAAACAACATGTCAACATCTAGCCTGGCTAACCCAGGTAATACAACACGTCAACATCTAGCCTGGCTAACCCAGGTAATACAACACGTCAACATCTAGCCTGGCTAACCCAGGTAATACAACACGTCAACATCTAGCCTGGCTAACCCAGGTAATACAACACGTCAACATCTAGCCAGGCTAACCCAGGTAATACAACACGTCAACATCTAGCCTGGCTAACCCAGGTAATACAACACGTCAACATCTAGCCTGGCTAACCCAGGTAATACCACACGTCAACATCTAGCCAGGCTAACCCAGGTAATACAACACTTCAACATCTAGCCAGGCTAACCCAGGTAATACAACACATCAACATCTAGCCAGGCTAACCCAGGTAATACCACACGTCAACATCTAGCCTGGCTAACCCAGGTAATACAACACTTCAACATCTAGCCAGGCTAACCCAGGTAATACAACACTTCAACATCTAGCCTGGCTAACCCAGGTAATACAACACGTCAACATTTAGCCTGGCTAACCCAGGTAATACAACACGGTGACAAAAGTCAATGCAATAGAATAATAGAATGAATGGCACGTTGAAAACTCTGGCAATACCGAATCTGTCTCTAGTATTCTATCTCATGTAAAATTACAAAACAATAGAATTACATCTATCTTAACTACATAAACACCTCACAAGCATTCTGTACTGTGCAATTCTTAAGGTATTGAGAAGGGCGGATGGGGACTGATTCCAAACGACCTTTACATAGAATGGCTGCTTGGCTATGGATCAGGCCAGCCCTCCGAGTGAGAAAGGAGAGAGAAGCGGAGGGGAGGATGAGAGAGGTGGAGAGAGAGAGAGAGAGGAGGGAGAGAATGAGAGATGAGAGGAATGGAGAGAGAGGACATATTTATTCCTTTGAAAAGTGAACCTCTACAGGGATTTCAGTAGCTGGCAGGCCCCTATCTGGTCGGTGATGTTGGGAATTCTCAGACTGGAGACAATTTTATTATCCTCCCAACGCTCTTATAGAAGAGAAGGGCGGGCTGTTCGAAACCACTTGTGTGTTAGTACTGAATCTCCATTTCATATGTGTGTGTGTGTGTGTGTGTGTGTGTGTGTAGGTGTGTGTATTTTCCCTGTTTGAAACAGAACTGGCTCGATTACATGGACGTGGATTGACTGTAGCATGAAGACACATGAATGAAAGCGTGAGGAAGAGAGTGATGGAGAGAGAGTGATGATAGAGAGGGCTAGAGAGAGAGAGCTGAACTGTTGCAGGCCATTTTAATGAGGTTCCGGATACCTCAGGATCTTGTTGCTACTCAGTTCTTAGGGTCCGTATCGCTAATTTACTGTAAGTGACTAGAGCAAGGGGTTTGGAAGAGTGGGGGGGGCTCACCTGGTCTCACTCCTGCCAGTACGGGCAGCGGGTGGTGTGTGAACGCCATGCGGGGGGACCTCGTCTGGGGCGACAGGGCGTTGAAATCAAACTTCCCCGGCTTCTTTAGAGAACCAGGCGAGGACAGTCCTGGCAGAAAAAAAAAACATAAAAAATAATGGGATCAATAAAAAAAAAAATATATATATACAAAAATGGTGGGGAGAGAGTTGGGTTTAATGTACAATGCTTGGGGGAATTCATAATTTGAAAATGTTTATTCTTCGACTGACTGGTTTGGTGCACCCTGATAGGCTGAAGGCAGTGAATGTATTGATTGGTTTGGTGCACCCTGATAGGCTGAAGGCAGTGAATTGTTTGGTGTCCTGCAAGGCGGTTGGCCCATCGGTCAGCCGCCTGCAGCCCGGTAGGTCCAAACGAGCCAATCACAGGACTTGCCCAGAACTCCCTGTAAGCGATGTGTCAAGAGCCTGCTGGGTAATGAGGGCTGAACTTGGCTTTGGAATGGGAAGGGGGGAGGGTCATTGTAGAGTTAAACTGGATTTTATCAAAAGATCAATTTAAGCTGGAAGTGATGCAGCCCCATGTTGAGAGTGGTCCGCCGTGTCCTTCTGAAAGGCCTGCCTGCAGACACACTGGACGGGGCTCCATTCACAAATAGAAACACTCGGTCTGTACATTACAGTATGGGACCTGCAGCTGCTCAGTGAGAAAGACAAGCAGACGGAGCGGGGTACGGCGGCAGGGTGGGGGGGGGAGGAGGGGGGGGTGAGGTGGTGGCGGCTGAAAATCGTGTGAGACATGAAAATATGTGCGGGAAGGAAAGGGTGACTGATGGCGGTGTGGTGGAATCTGTGAAAACGAGGATTGCCGGTGTCCAAAACCAACATGCTAAGAAGTCATTGGATAACCCGGTTCCACGCTAACCCTGTTCTCCCATTTTCAGTCTGTTTCGTGGTAATCACAGAATCCCAATTCTTCAGAACTTGGGGATCGAGTTGTGTCGTGCTGACGGTGAAATCCTTAAAGCATCTCAATTCACACCCTTCAAACCCCAATACAAAGAGCTCCAGCGGAGAGATGGAGAGATGGACAGGCAAGAGATGGAGAGATAAAGATGGAGATGAGGGGTCGGAGATAGAGTGGTGGAAAGACGTCAAGCTATAGACACTGAGAGATTGAGAGATGGACAGTGGAAGGAGGAGATGAGAAATACAGAGATGGAGAGAGGGAGAGTTAGTGAGGGAGAAAGGGAGATGGGGAAATGGAGAGAGGGAGAGAGGGAGATGGGGAAATGGAGAGAGGGAGAGCGAGAGGGGAGGAAGGAGAGAATGCGGCATGGGGGCGTGTAAACTAAACGCCTAAACGGTGTGAAAGAGTTACGTCTGCAGCAGATGGGAGTGAGAAAACTGATCTGTGGGAACCATTTATGTCTTTAGCAGACATATTTCCAGGGTGCTGACATTTTTTTTTTTACTTGGAGCACATGTGCTGTAGGAGCACACAAATACATTTATGAGCACAATGAAAACACATTGGAGCTAATAAAGATAGAAAGCTTAGGAGGCTCCTAAATGAAAACTCCAGATCGCACGGCAAAATATGTTGGTGCATATGCTATTCAAATGGTGGCACTGTAGAGACCTGGCTCTGAGCAGGGGTGAGGGTGGGCTGGGTTGTGGTGTGGGTGGGCAGGGGGGGGGGGGCAGGGGCTGGGGGGTTATTGTTGCTGTCAAACAGATTGGAGCCTTGGACGCTAGTAGGGAATCTGTGTCTGAACCCACAGTTACAGAGCTGACCGAGATGTGTTGGAATAACAGGAAGGAATCATCACAGAAGACCTGGAGATAAGGAGTGAGAGGGGGAGAGGGAGGAAAAATGGGAGAGAGAGAGAGAGACTGGGGGAATGAGATGAGGACGACTTCATCAAAGGCATACTGATAAAAGTGAATAGATCAAAGAAGACCTCAGCAACTTCGGCAAGGGATCAGGCCGTAGTCATGTGTGTGTTCAGGTTCTGTGTGTGTGTGGCCATGCCGTCGTCTCTAGTCATGTGTGTGTTCAGGTTCTGTGTGTGTGGCAACGCCGTCGTCTCTAGTCATGTGTGTGTTCAGGTTCTGTGTGTGTGTGTGGCAACGCCGTCCTCTCTAGTCGTGTGTGTGTTCAGGATCTGGGTGTCTGGCAACACCGTCCTTGCTAGTCATGTGTGTGTTCAGGTTCTGTGTGTGTGGCAACACTGTCCTTGCTAGTCATGTGTGTGTTCAGGTTCTGTGTGTGTGTGGCAACACCGTCGTCTCTAGTCATGTGTGTGTTCAGGTTCTGTGTGTGTGGCAACACCATCCTCTCTAGTCATGTTTGTGTTCAGATTCTGTGTGTGTGTCGCAACGCCGTCGTCTCTAGTCATGTGTGTGTTCAGGTTCTGTGTGTGTCGCAACGCAGTCGTCTCTAGTCAT
The DNA here is from genome assembly GCF_011004845.1 of Esox lucius. Taxonomy (NCBI): domain Eukaryota; kingdom Metazoa; phylum Chordata; class Actinopteri; order Esociformes; family Esocidae; genus Esox; species Esox lucius. Next base: position 11,392,569 of record NC_047577.1, read on the forward strand.
GTGTGTGTTCAGGTTCTGTGTGTGTCGCAACGCCGTCCTCTCTAGTCGTGTGTGTTTTCAGGATCTGTGTGTGTGGCAACACCGTCCTTGCTAGTCATGTTTGTGTTCAGGTTCTGTGTGTATGTGTCAACGTCGTCCTCTCTCGTCCTGGCAGACCACAGCACCGGACTGGCAACCAATCAAGCGCTCCGGGTTGACAGGTCTGCGGCCAGATGTGCCTCCGAAACACACACACACATGTACACACAATCTCCCTCCCTCTCTTTCTCTCTGACTGTCAGATATTCCTACAGTACAGCAAAAAAAAACAGAAGGGTTCCCTATTCTCCGTCCACAATGAATACAGCATTCGTGTCCCCAATGACATCCTCTTCCCTACACAGTACCCTACTATCACAGGTGGGTCCTGGCCACACGGGGACGGCGTGGGCCATTTGGGACTGCCCGTCAAGGGCCCCCCAAGGGTCACCCCCAACTCACAGCAGCAGGGGCCCTGAACACATCTCTGGTGGTTTTAAAGACTTCACAATCATTTGGAACTAATCTGAAATCATAGTGATCTTACCCCCCCCCCCCACACCCCCGCTGCAAACACACACACACACACACACACTCTTCGTCCAGATGTCTCCGGCAGCATAGCTATTCACGAGGCTACACAGAGAGACGCGGGAGCGCCATCTGGGTGAGAAAGTGTGTGTGTGTGTATATGTGTGAGTGAATGCATCTACATACGTGAGTATATCTCTGTGTGTGTCCTGGCATGTGTCTGATCGATTGGCTATGCGGGGATTGTAGGGTTTGGCTGTGGTGGACAGACGGTGGGGCAGGCACACCTGGGTGTGTGTGTGTGTGTTTTCTCATCGGCTTTCATGGTCCCGTTTGCTTGTGTGCGCTCGCTTGTTTTCCTACCCCCCGCCTGAACAGGAACCTCCAGCTGTGGTCGCCCTGTAGCAGGTGGGACAGCCTGGAATGCAACACATTTCATCTCCTGTGAAGGACAACGTATCACCCACTACAATCTCAGGTGCCTCTACCGCTTTCTTCATGCACCCCTCTCTCTACCTCGCTTTACCCCATCTCTCTCCTTTGGCGGGGGATCAATTAATTAACGAGGGGGTCGCCTAAGTTAGACGTCCAAATAGACCAGAACTGCTGCACACTATTCCCCAGCCGGTGTGCTATATGTGGGACCGGGCTTCATTTAGTTGAGACCACATTAGCATGTTATTTTACAGCTCCGCGTTGCCAGGCTCATTAAAAGGTAACCTACGCTGCAAAAGAGACATCCTCTGATGTGGCAATGCGTGTGTGTGTGTGTGTGTGTGTGTGTGCGTTGTGTTGTGTGTGCGTGTGTGTTGTGTGTGTGTGTGTTAATTACATTTACAGCTTAGTTAACTGGAGCGGGCCTGGGCAAACCACAGGTCCTAACACAGAACCTCTCTCCATCTCTCTCTCCCCAGGGCTTCTCCTGCTGCACACGTTTTCAATTAGACAACAGTGAGAAAGGGGAAGGGAGAGAGAGTGTAAGGGAGAGAGAAAGCGGGGAGGGGGGGTGGGGGGGTGACACCTCTGATTCTCATACTGTAAATATCTTAATGTGGGACTTAGAGCGAGGGTCTGTCATAGACGCCTGGCAGGGGGCACACAATGAGAGATGTATGAAACAAGGTGCCGGGCGCGGTGGTTCAGGCCGGGAAACGTGTCTACAGCTGCCAGCTCAAGAACAAACTGGTTGTGTTAACGCTGACCCGATGTTCTGGACCTGCAGCCCACGGTCACAACACGCAGAGGCTGCGGGACCCCAGGGCCTCTGAGGGCGAGCCGTTTCACATACAGTTCATGTCAGTACACTGAATGAATCTGACGGGTTATATGAGCGCTCCTGTTCCAACAGACCTACAGGTTGGAACTGGTGAAGCGGTGTACACGTACACACTGTAACATACCTGGAAAGAGGGGGTATAGTTCAACTGGTATGTTACACAGGTGGATATGAGTCAGTAAAGGAAGGATTTATATGAGTTAAACACAGTAAGGGAAGGATTGATATGAGTTAAACACAGTAAGGGAAGGTTAATATGAGTTAAACACAGTAAAGGATGTTGATATGAGTTAAACACAGTAAAGGATGTTGATATGAGTTAAACACAGTAAAGGATGTTGATATGAGTTAAACACAGTAAAGGAAGGTTAATATGAGTTAAACACAGTAAAGGATGTTGATATGAGTTAAACACAGTAAAGGATGTTGATATGAGTTAAACACAGTAAAGGATGTTGATACGAGTTAAACACAGTAAAGGATGTTGATACGAGTTAAACACAATAAAGGAATTTTGAAATGAGTTAAACACAGTAAAGGAAGGTTAATATGAGTTAAACACAGTAAAGGATGTTGATATGAGTTAAACACAGTAAAGGATGTTGATACGAGTTAAACACAATAAAGGAAGTTTGATTTGAGTTAAACACAGTAAAGGAAGTTTGATATGAGTTATACAGAGTAAAGGATGTTCATATGAGTAAAACACAGTAAAGGAAGTTTGATATGATCTAAACACAGTAAAGGAAGTTTGATATGAGTTAAATACAGTAAAGGAAGTTTGATATGAGTAAAACACAGTAAAGGAAGTTTGATATGAGTTAAACACAGTAAAGGATGTTGATATGAGTAAAACACAGTAAAGGAAGTTTGATATGAGTTAAACACAGTCAAGGAAGGTTAATATGAGTTAAACACAGTAAAGGAAGGATGATATGAGTTAAACACAGTAAAGGATGTTGATATGAGTTAAACACAGTAAAGGAAGGATGATATGAGTTAAACTCAGTCAAGGAAGGTTGATATGAGTTAAACACTGTAAAGGAAGGTTGATATGAGTTAAACACAGTAAAGGAAGTTTGATATGAGTTAAACACAGTAAAGGAAGTTTGATATGAGTTCAACACTGTAAAGGAAGGTTGATATGAGTTATACACAGTAAAGGAAGTTCATATGAGTAAAACACAGTCAAGGAAGGCTGATATGAGTTATACACAATAAAGGAAGGCATATATAAGTTATACACAGTAAAGGCAGATATGAGTATAATGTGTTCTAACCATGGTACGGAAACTGCACTCCATCGTTTTCATGCTTAATCTTCCTCTCCTGCACACTGGCCAAATGGTGCTGCACTGTAGATGAAGAAGGGGAAGGGTTAACAATGAGAAGAGGAGAGAAAGAAAGAAAGAGAGAGAGAGGGAAAATGAGAGAGAGAAAAAAGGGAAAGGATTCAGGTGGGAGAGTGAGTGAAGGTAGAGAGAGGGGGAGAAAGGGAGTGGTAGGATAAGAGCAAGAGAAATAGCGAGGGACAGAGAGAAAGGAAGACAGAGGGAGAGAGCGGGAGGAAGAAGAAGAGGAAAAGAGAGGGACAGATGGACAAGGGCAGCGTTAGAGAGAGAGATGATGGTCGCTTATTTAGAAATGTTAAGACTGAGTTATCAAAGTGGTGTTTGAGTAATTAAAGTAGCAAGTGTAATATTTGCCATCAATAATGGACAACAGAATGGTTAGAAGCTACGTCGTTGCTTACTTATCAGGTGGCGGTCAACATGGTGTGAGCTTGGGGATGGTGAGTGGAGGTCTCCACCTGGTTACAGGTGGGAAGAAGAGATTATGGAGTGAGTTAGTTCTGGTCTCAGATCAGCCTTAGAGAAACACTACACCTGGACGGCCTCCGCCAGTATCAGTGAGCAGCTGGATTATCACCTTTGGTCTCAAATCGGTGTAAATAGAGACGGCAGTTAGGAGGAGTGGGGAGTTATTTTTAGGTTGGGGGGGGGGGTCAGACCTCGATGTCAGTCTGTCCCGTTGTCCTCACTAGCTTGGCAACGAGAAGGAAGCCCTGGCAGGGTGTCCAACGTGGACCGCCAGTGTGGATTTTGGAACAGAGTGAGGAGTGCTAAGGAACGAGGGGTTTTGGCTGTGGGTGGTGTCGGGTGATACGTGCTGATGGACTCTGCTGAGGTGAGTTAGGGAGAACAGCTTAGTGGGACTGGTCCCGGATTGGTGGGTGAAGGAGTGGGCGGAAGCATCCTACCTGCGTCCATGTCATTGGGCCAGCCGCTGGACTGGGAGGAGCCGGCGGCTGGGGAGCGTCCGGGGTAGAAGACGTCGTCCGTGGGGCTCTCCAGCTCGCTGTCGTCTAATGACTTCCTCTTGTTTGAGCTGAGGGGGAGGAGGAGGAAGAGGAGGCGATGAGTCAGTATGAAACAACAACACAAACGGGCTCGAAACTAAGCACAGAAACGTCCGATCTTGTGGGAGGTGAACTTCTAGAATGAAGAAGGCGGAAATGGAAGAGAAGTTGGAAAGTAGAGAGGAAAACAAACCATGAGTGGCAGCTGCTTGTTGGAGTGAGTTGGACCGTGGTCTGGTTTGTACTAAGTAGAGTTGGTAGAGCAGTGAGTGTGTGTGCGGGTGTGTGCGTGTTGATGTGGGTATCAGAATAACTACCTCCGTGGAAGGTTTGCATACAGCTCCACCTCAGACCTACAGCGCCAGAGAAGACAGGAAGAAAAAGAGGAAATAAGAGAGGAAGAAAGAGAAGGATAAAAGAAGAGATGCATCACACATTTAAAAAACCCCAGAAAGACACATAGATGGAAAAGAAAGATGGAACCAACAACCTCTCAGAGGCCTTCAACCCTCTCCTCAGGGACCCAGAGCTGGCACACCTGATTAGACTTGTCAGCTAATCAGTAAGCCCTTGATTAGAGAAACAGATGTGCCTGTTCAGGGCTACAATAAAACCGTGAAACGTTTTGGGGTCCCCTCGAGGAGAGGGTTGAAGACCTAGGCTCCAGACTGTGACACTGAAATTCAACAGAGGGCTGCACATAATTTCTTTGTCGTCCGATGTGTTTGTACGAATCCATTTGAAGGCCAGAAATGGGCACATAAAAAATTTTCATTACTGTTCTTCCTACTTTTGATCTGGTTTTAGACAGGCAGGAGGTCCTAGAGTGTTTTAAAGTCTGTTATACAGGAGTGGGCCTTTGGCAGATCTCTTAATTCTGGACAGAGAATTGTAAGATTATGTCCCTCTGGTACAGCACTCCTGCACCCTAAAGACACTGTTGTTAGGATAAACTATCGTCAAAACCAGCTAAATATATCCGTATCATTTCCATAAAACTCTTTCAATAATCCAGCCGGATCTTGATCCTTTTCCATCCCCGGTGTCTTGTGGTATTAGTTAGCCAACCGCTGTCCTCGGAGAACTCATTCTCGTAAAAATACTGCAAAAGGAGTTGTTCAAACCCTGAATGCTAACTGTCCGAAAGCTGTGGGACATGAGATTGTATACCACTGGTATTCTGACCGATCTAATAACACTGGTAACCAGTTATTAATGGTAATAAAGCACCTTTGCGGTTTGTGGTATTTGTATCACAAAGATAACTTAACTTTAGTGAGACCTACATGTACCTGGTGGAAGGGGGCGTGGCCAGGGATCACTGAGATAATTTCACTTTAGTGAGACCTACATGTACCTGGTGGAAGGGGGCGAGGCCAACGAGCGTCGTCCCAGGGCCACTTGGTTGATGTTGTAGTAGCCGGGACTCTCCAGGTCAGCCAGGGAGAAGCTAGGGCCAGATGCCGTGGCAACAGGAGCTGGGGAGGAAATTGATTGGGGGTGAGAAAATTGAAGTGTTGATGTAGCGCAGGGAGGGAGTGGGGGAGGGATGCACATATTGATGGACTAACAGTGGGAGGGAGAGAGAAGAAAGCAGGAAAAGGTACTCACTCTGGGAGACTCTGACGAGCTCCGCCACGTTCCACACTCCTGAGGTGACGAAGCAGTCCTGGAAACTCAGGTGCCCTTCAGAGGAGAGAGAGGGGGGGGGTATAAGGTCTGTGTGCCTGGGTGTGGCCATGATCATCCTTACCTGTGTGTGTATGTGTGCGTGTGTGTACGTGTGTGTGTGTGGGTTCTCTTACCGTTGGGCGGCGGTTTGATGTCTGTGTCTCCTTGTTGACTGGAGCTGTCTGATTGTCCGGATTCTACATTGGAGAGAGAGAAAGGGAGAAGAGAAAGAGAGAGAGAGAGAGGAGAAAGAAAATGAGCCTGACTGTAGATACAATGTCCTGCATTCACAGGTTGCCCATTTCTGCGAACTGTTGAAACGTCGGTTTTAGGAGTGACTTCCTGATTTGACATACTGATCATTCTGCTCAAAGCACCCTCATTGGTCGCTGTTTAAGATTCGGTCTGGCGTGAGTTACTGTGGTTTGAAAACCATGCTAAGCAGGAGAAGATGACAACCAGAAGGGCTTGGGTCCTCCAGGACCAGAGTTAAATAGTCCTGCTGTACAGTATTAGTGTGCATGTTCCCTTAGAGTACCCCAGTATGTCAGACACAGTTCCTGACACCTACCCTGTCCTTCACCACCTCCCTGTGTGTGTGGGTTTAAGGTGTTCTGTTTATGTAGACTAAATCCTTACCAGTGAGGTCTTAAGTGAGATTAAGGAGAGGAATATGACTGCAACCCCCCCCCCCCACACACACACACACACACACACACACAAACCCGTGGCTGACAATCTAACTGTCCAAGGGCATTGGGGCCAAGGGTGATTGATGTGAGTGAAACTTGCTGCCCCCCAGTGACTGATGGAGAATGAAGTTGGGTGTCACACACAAACACCTGTCACAGTTGGAGATACCGGCCCTGTTGGCAGAAGCCATCGGCTTAGTGCCCCAGGACCGGCAGGTTACAGACGGGGAAATACCAGTGAAGACTCAGATGGAGGCCTGCAGTGGAGACTGACTAAACAGCTCCAGAAAAAAGAAAACGAACAATGCCGTGCATGTGTAACTATTTTGGAAAACGTGATTACGTTCAGTATTAACATATCCCAGTGTTACTGGTCCTTAATGACTCACAGTGTCAAGACATGAGAAGGGCTGTTTACCGACCATCAGGAATCGACCGTTTGAGGAGGTTTATAGTTGAATAGAGAGGCGGTTTGCTAGGGTGTTGTAGTCCAGGATGGCGGGAGGGCATCGACTATCAGTCCAGTGGTTGTAAGTTCGATTCCAGCGAAAGGCAATACATTTTCTGGGGGGAATTAGACAGGAATCTTTCTATATTTGTAAACGTAACCTTAATCCTGCTCCTCAGTACTGTGATACCTAACCTTAACCCCAAGTAAATCTTAGCCCTTAACCGTAAATGTCATTTGCAACGAGGGCCTTTTTCATTTTGAATTGATTATGTTAAGGACCAACATAATAGTGACAAATTAAGGAGCAAAATAATAGTGACTCAATAATACGGACCAGTAGCACTGGGGATTTGTTGACCGCGAACGTAATTGCACTGATTTATGTCCATACTGAAAGTAATCAAGGTTTACAAAATAGTTCCATACCAATGTAGTTCCTGAGAGGTATGGCTGAAAATGAGATGAGCCGAAATCATTCCTGCGACTATAGTTTTGACTAACGGTACTGGACATTACGTTTTTGGAAAGAGAGAAAGCCTTTCACACTCGGCTCCGACATTATTATTACATAAAACTACTGAGGCAACAACTGAGTCACTGGTCTGGGTCAGAGGTCATTGGATATCCATGACCTTTAAACAGTGTGAATCGTTTCAGCTGTAATTTGAACAGATAAAGTATTTGAAATGTTTGAGCAGTATCGATAGTGTGGGTGTTACGTGTGCCGGGCCCTAACTAGGCCGAACTAATGGAGGTGTTGATGGGCCCTATGTAGGTGATAACAGAGCCGGCAAAACCCATGCCAACACACACACACTCATGCACGCAAACACACACATGTATAAACACACACTGAAAAGCATACAGCACAGCCTCGCCACGCTAAGCCACAAGATTAGCCTGTAGAAACAATAACAGACCTGTCTTGCTGCTTATTAATGCTGAGAGGGGAGAGGGAGGGACAGGCAGAGAGATGGAGACAGCGGTAAAGAGAGTGAGAATGGGGGGAGAGGGGCAAAGAAAAAGAAGCAAAAAAGGACTGAGACAGAAGAGAGAAAAGAGACTGAGAAAGGAAACAGGGAAGGAGGAAAAACAGAGGGAGAGAAAGAGAGCTCCTTTGCAGACTAACGCTCTCTTTCTTTTCTCACTCGCTGCTCCTGGCAGCCATCTTATGGCTTGGCATCCATTTTATCGTTGGCGGTAGCGACGCATTCCTGCTAGCTGATGCCACTCACACAAACTGTGCGCATACACACAGAGACACTCAAGTACACACGCACTGACACACACACACACATCCACACCCACACTTTTAGAATAAACATATACGTTGGCCAACCAAAAACTGTTAATGAGGAAAATGCCTTCCACGGAAGTGTCTTCCTGTTGTGATTCCTCTTGAATCTAGAACAAGAAACCATGACTCCCCCAATAAGCCACATACATGTGTGTGTGTGTGTGTGTGTCAGAGCAACAGTCCCATGCAAACAAGTCGTGTTGTGTGTTGTTCGCGTGGGTTTGAATCTGATGCATTATGTTTGGATGCCTGGGCCGACACGGCGCCATGAAGGATCATGGTTAATAACAGATCTGGGATCACTTCAGCCCAATCCCAGCCCTGATGGTCACCATCCAGTGACTGAGCTAACATCTGACCCAGGATCAGCGGTTAGGGCCCCACCTCTACGCAGAGGTTTATTTCCTACTGCTAGCCTAGCTGTGTAGCAGCTGTAGTAACTAAGCTATGACTTCTGTTAATGTGTCTAAAGGGTAAGTGGGGATATTTTTGTTCTTAAGTGTAGTTAATATGTAGTTCTGTCTTTGTAATGTGTCTATTTTTGGACGCATTATGGAATATTAACAAGGCAGCATTCAAACAATGACGTGTCTCCTTCTCTTACCCAAACGTTACCTGATTAGTATTAGCCGGCCCACATCGAAAATTAAGTTGTGGGGACAGTACTGCGTGTGTCCAACGGGAGTATGAGGACACAGAAAGTCAATATCAACTGTCAGACGGACCGGCGGGGAAACATTCATTGCGTTGTGTCGCAGAGATTTAAAAAAAAAACTTCGATAAAAAACGTGAACTTAGGAACATTCCCATTCTCATGCCGGTTACATCAAACACCTCGACAGTCAGTGCCGAGTGTCTTCCCACGGCTCTGGTCGACTGGCGTACGTGTCCACGGCTTTGGCCTGTGGGTCTGAGGTGACTGCGGGAGGACGGGTGGCTGAACGGAACCAGCCGCCGTGGTGTATCTGTGCTCTGTTATCAGGAGCCTGCCAGCTGCAGACAGCCCTGCCTCCCCGAAACATCTAACCTCTTATCTTCCCACTGCAGCCCCCAAAACACCCCCAATCACGCCCCGCCAGCTCCCCTAACCCCGCGGCATAGCGCCCCCCCCCCAAACCCCCAGGACATGTCCTAGCCCTGTGTACATAACAGGCACAGCCCCCCGTAGCTAGCTGTGCAGTCCGGGAGTTATCATTCCCCACAGTCCTGACGCACCCCAGCGGACCATCCGTCCATGCTGTGACGCTCCTCCCCAAACACCCCCTCTGGAATATTCCCTTTTCAGAAATACTCTAATGACCTCCAGAGCTCATTGTTTTCCCCTGTGAAGCCCTACAGCTCCACAACAGGCGGGACACAGTGAGACATCCAGGCAGGACGAAGTGAGATGTCCTGGCAGGACACAGTGAGACGTCCAGGCAGGACACAGTGAGATGTCCAGGCAGGACACAGTGAGACGTCCAGGCAGGACACAGTGAGGCATTAACCCTTTACTGGTTCTGCCCCTCTCCGTGCCTCTCCACTTCTTACTCAATCTCTCCATTCCGGTCCCTCGTTCCTAAACCCCCTGAACAGTGTCTCCATCCACTTTATCTCTCTATCCATCCATTCTCTCTTTCTATCTGTATATCCAACCCTACTCTCTCGCCGTCTCACTTTCTGTCCCTCCTGAGTAGCATAATAAAGCCTAGAATACCAGACTAACCAGTCAGATTGACACATTAATTTAGATATATACACACTCAGAGAAATTTACACATAGCATGACAGAGTAATGCACTCACTATCTCAGATTAATTAACACACTGACTCAGATTAAAATCCCCTGATTCAGATTATCACACGCAATATGATTTACATTAGTTTATACACTCACTCAGATTACCACCCCCTGATTCAGATTATCACACACGATATGACTCACGTTAGTATATACACTCACTCAGATTTACACCCCCTGATTCAGATTATCACACGCAATATGATTTACATTAGTTTATACACTCACTCAGATTACCACCCCCTGATTCAGATTATCACACACGATATGACTCACGTTAGTATATACACTCACTCAGATTTACACCCCCTGATTCAGATTATCACACACAATATGACTTACGTTAATATATACACTCACTCAGATTACCACCCCGATTCAGATTATCACACACAATATGACTCACGTTAGTATATACACTCACTCAGATTACCACCCCCTGATTCAGATTATCACACACAATATGACTCACGTTAGTATATACACTCACTCAGATTACCACCCCCTGATTCAGATTATCACACACAATATGACTCACGTTAGTATATACACTCACTCAGATTACCACCCCCTGATTCAGATTACCACACACAATATGATTTACGTTAGTATATACACTCACTCAGATTTACACCCCCTGATTCAGATTTTCATAAACAACATGACTCACATTAACACACACTCAGATTCACATACACAAACAAACATAGAATAATATACACACACTGATGCTGATTAATATACACCTTCACTTAATACACACACTGATTCATATTAACACACACACACGACACTGATGCGCACATGCGGGTACACACACACACACACACACACACACACACACACACACTGGTAAGACGTACAGATGGCCTTGCAATTGATGGTGCTCACTTGTGGTTTTCACATGTTGTAATTAAGGAACAGCTTTAGGCTAGCTAAGTATGTTTATTGCAATAGAGTGTGTGTGTTGGTGTGTGTCTGTGTGTGTGTGTTGGTGTGTGTTATTCACAAGGACACTTCTCCACCATGCCCTAACAAAATATCTGGCCAGAATGTTTTTGGTTTTTATAGACATTTGTGTGTGTGTGTGTGTGTGTGTGTGTATCAGCCCGCTAGTTCACAGAGATTTCCCACCCCCTCCTCCCTTCGCTTCATAAATGTCAACTCTCCCTCTCCTTCCCCCAAAACACACAAGATAAGACGCCTCCACGTCAACTCTCCCCACCCTCCCGCCTCCTCCCCCCTCCCCAAAACACAGGATAATGCCGTACCCAGGCCTCCCAATTGGGTTTCGCTTAAGAGGTTTATGGGTATGTTGCTAAACATTCTGACCTTTTTTTAATCCTTAATGCGCTTAAAATGTTCCTAACCCTTCTAATCCCCCAGGCTATCCCACACAGATGTTCACCCAGCTCTTTTATTGGACATTATTTGATTATTTGTATTTTCATCGGTTTTATTTAATAAATTCTCTGATTTTATTTGACACTTTTTATGTATTGTATTTATTAATAATTTAGTCTATTTAAAATTTAGTCAGTGTATTTTTTATAATTTACAAACACATTTAATTTGTGTGCAGGCGCTCTGTGTGGAAAGCCCTCCTCTGACAGTGTGACTAAGGACCCAGGAGTAGCAGGTAAATAAGGTAGGACAGGTCACCCTGAATCCATGTTTGATTTAAAACTTCTGACCTGAGAACCAAAAGAAATGATCCGTCCATATGTGTGTGTGTGGGTGTGTGTATGCGCGAGCGTGCGTGTGCGCACACGCATGTGTGTTTCCACACTACCCCAGCCCTGTGCCAGCCAAGCCAGGCAGCAGCCCGTGTATGTGGAGCGCAGCGGCAGCAGTGGCTTCTGGGTAGAGGGAGCAGGTGTGCCTCGCCGCCCTGCCCAGCTTGCTGCCCATCTGTGCGCCCGTCTGTGTGCCGCCTGCGCCCACGCTCTGCCAACACCGCCGCGCGGCACCGAGGGGACCCGGGAGAGGAGAGAGGGATGGGGCTCCGCGGGGCTGGGGCCTTGAGGATAGGCAGGGGAGGAGGGGGGGGGGGGGGGGGGGGGGGGGGGACCTGGAGCCCTGACTAGAGGATAGATTGACAAACAGGGGAGAGAGAGGGAGAGATGGAGGAAGGGAGGGGGGGAGGGTGGGATGGATGAGAGATACAGGGGAGGGAGGAGGTGGAGAGAGGCTCCAGGGATGGGCCTGGAGGATAGATAGACGCAGTCTGAATGGGGGGGGGGGGGGGGGGCTGGCTGCATGCCCATACACAACCCAGTTCCCCCGGTCCTGCCCGCTCCCCATTCATCCCCTGATAACACCACCTCCGCCCCTCCCCCTCTCTCTGTATCAATGCAGCTTACTGGGACACTGTAACACAGTGTGTTTGAGTCACACACGACGTGGCCCGCGGGGCTCACGGCCAGATTACACTGGGAGGCAGCGTTAAGGCTGACCTAGAGCGCAGCAGACGCCCGAACGGGTGTCGATCCGCTCGCCTAACAAAGGCCCCGTTAATCATGAAGTGGTCCCGGAGAACATCGTAGCACTGGCGCGCTCATTCCACAGCGCGCGGGATCCACCCGGCCCGCCGGTCGTTTGGTAACTAACGTGTGGTGGAGAAAGGCTGCCTGACTCAGTGCCTGCGAGTGATGCTGACAGGCTCGTTACAGGACTTTAGTTGCCTGGAGCCCCTGAGAATGAGGACGCTACACACAAACACGTTATTCCCATTCCAATCAGATTTTTCCCAAACCTAACCATAATCAAAAAAACAAACCCCCTAACGCACTTTCGCATATTCACACACACTTACACGTTTGTTTTTCTATGATTGCAGGGAGCTAAGGGTTAAACACAAACCAGTATGCTTGTTCCCTTTTCCCTATAATGTACCTAACCCCTAAGCCACATTTTATAGTGAGGACCTGGCAAGGGGGCATTTCACCCTGGGGGAACAATAGGTGGTGTATATCGTGTTTGAGAGACATCTAGGTCGGTGAGATTCTTCCAGATATAACTGTCCAGAAGGAGCGTGGGAATGACATTCACACGCTAACCAACGCACTCTAGTATGTCAGAACGTGTATTGAAGGGCAAGATCAGAAAAATACATGTTTGCACCACAACGTGTTCGCGGTTGTCCATGTTTGATAAAGCCATTGGATGTCTTTCAGTGATGCTACTTTAAGCAGATAAATATAGATATATATAGATAACTGTATATTAAGGTGTCAATATCTTTCCATAATCTAAAAGACTACAACTCTGGAGGGTTGGCACTTCCTACTCTGGCCCAGCCTCGCCCCTAGTTTGTTCTGTTTCCTTGGTAGACAGCTAGCTAGCTAACAAAACATTAAGCGACACAAAGTCATCTACTCATCTAATCTACGTTCCTGATGAATGCCGGAACCTATGGTTTTCTATCAACAGACGAATAGAGAGGAAGTCGATACTGACGGATTCTACCGCGAAATTCAAATTTGCTTGTTCTAGATGGCGTTGATGAGAGATTGTATCATTGCTAACATTGGGAATTATATTAAGTAGCTGAACAACAGTGAAATACCGCTTTAACCAGTGACGAGCTTTGACGTTGACAGTATTCTCATTTTCAATTCCAACTGTGTGTTTATGTTTGTGTGTTTGTGTGTTTTTTGGGGTTTAGTGTAGGTGTTTTAGTGTTTGTGTGTGTTTTGGGGTTTAGTGTGTGTGTTTTAGTGTTTGTGTGTGTTTAGGGGTTTAGTGTGTGTGTTTTAGTGTTTGTGTGTGTTTAGGGGTTTAGTGTGTGTGTTTTAGTGTTTGTGTGTGTTTTAATGTGTTTCAAAAGCTGTGAGGGAGATTAGTATAACGTCCAAATGGTATTTTGTCACATATCCTTTGCATTCCATGACTGCCTGAAGTCTGTGACACACTGACCCCTTCAAACATTGGAAACGTTCCCTGATGTCGCTCCTTTTAAATGATATTCCAAACCTTATATCTGAAAATGTCTTCCTTTTGATTATGGCTTCGTTGACTTTCGGTGAAACACATCTTTGGTCCTCATGATTGCAGACATCAGCAACAGACCGCAAAGTGCGAACACAAAGCCTATAAGCAGGACTAGGGATTCAGGTCCCTTTTGAACGCACAGATGATTTGACTCACACACCTGACTCACCGTTAAACCAACTCTCCCAATACCTCTAGTGCCAAAAGTCAGGGCGTTGCTGGGGCGTGATCCAGTCTCTCTCTCTCCCATCCCCAGTCAAACTGCAGACAGATCTGCCAGGCCTGACAGTGTGTGAATGTGTGTGTGTGTCTCAGTCGTCCCCCTCCGGTGCTGGCCTACTCTATGCTCTGGGACCCTGTCTGACAGGGTGTGAATGTGGGTGTGTGTCTCAGTCGTCCCCCTCCGGTGCTGGCCTACTCTATGCTCTGGGACCCTGTCTGACAGGGTGTGAATGTGGGTGTGTGTCTCAGTCGTCCCCCTCCGGTGCTGGCCTACTCTATGCTCTGGGACCCTGTCTGACAGGGTGTGAATGTGGGTGTGTGTCTCAGTCGTCCCCCTCCGGTGCTGGCCTACTCTATGCTCTGGGACCCTGTCTGACAGGGTGTGAATGTGGGTGTGTGTCTCAGTCGTCCCCCTCCGGTGCTGGCCTACTCTATGCTCTGGGACCCTGTCTGACAGGGTGTGAATGTGGGTGTGTGTCTCAGTCGTCCCCCTCCGGTGCTGGCCTACTCTATGCTCTGGGACCCTGTCTGACAGGGTGTGAATGTGTGTGTGTGTCTCAGTCGTCCCCCTCCGGTGCTGGCCTACTCTATGCTCTGGGACCCTGTCTGACAGGGTGTGAATGTGGGTGTGTGTCTCAGTCGTCCCCCTCCGGTGCTGGCCTACTCTATGCTCTGGGACCCTGTCTGACAGTGTGTGAATGTGGGTGTGTGTCTCAGTCGTCCCCCTCCGGTGCTGGCCTACTCTATGCTCTGGGACCCTGTCTGACAGTGTGTGAATGTGGGTGTGTGTCTCAGTCGTCCCCCTCCGGTGCTGGCCTACTCTATGCTCTGGGACCCTGTCTGACAGTGTGTGATTGCCCCCCTGTTCTCCAGCAGGGCTGATAGTGAAGCCCAGTAAACGGTGTTGACTTGACACGGCATGTTATTATTACCCTGTCAACGTCAACCCTATTTCTGCCCAGGCTGCAAAGTTAGGGCCAGTGTGTGTGTGTGTGTGTGTGTGTGTGTGTGTGTGTGTGTGTGTGTGTTTATGTTTACATGTGTGTGTCAGTCAACTAAGGAGTGTGGTAACATACCACCATGGTCTGCTCCCTGACCCAAATAAATAGGCTTGTACAAAAGGCGGAAAGGGAAGGGGGGGTGGGGGGTGGGGGGGGGCATTCTCTGTTCTCCATAGTGGCATGAGTATTACTGCGTCTCACCACTAGGTGGCATTTTGTTGGCACAGGAACGGTGGTAAATGCAAATAAAGTGGAAGGCCCAGGGGCCGAGAGCATCGCGACTCGCTCAGACTTAACTCCAGTCTACAAAGACAGAACAGCAGGTAACAGAGAGAGAGAGAGAGAGAGAGCAGACAGAAGAGAAGCAGAGGAATGAGAATTAGAAAAGGAGAGTGAAAGAGATTAATACAGGGCTGGGCTGCCTTCTTAATACGTGTCAGATGTGACAGCTCTTTATGTAATACTAGGACATGTAAAACCATCTGAATTAGCTTCAGGTTACCGAGATTCAAAGGAAACAAAGATCACAGACAGTAGAAAGAGAACCAAGAGAAAGAGAGAATAGAGAGGAAGAAAAAGAGAGAAAAGTAACAGAAAGAGAAACGTGAGAGAAGAGACAGAGAGAGAGAGAGAAAGAAGAGAGAGAGGAGAGAGAGCAGTAGGTTATTTATCCCGGTACATTCCCACTTCCTGCTGGCCCAGATACACACTGGTTCTTTGTGCTGCAGTCTGAGGTCTTTTACACACACTGGACTTCCTGCCTGCTTTTCTGCCTGCTTACTGCTCTGCCTGTCTCTCTGCCTTCCTGCTTCTTTGCCTGCCAGCCTCACTGCCTCTGGTGGTGGTAGTTTTAGTTAGTAGTAGTAGTGTTAATGGTAGTATTTGTAGTGGTAGTAGTAGTGATGATATTAGCAGTGGTAGTAGTAATAGTGGTGATATTAATAGTAGCAGTAGAAGTAGAAGTGGTAGTAGTAGTAGTAGTAATATGTGTGGTGGTAGTTGTAGTAGTAATGGAATTAGTGGTAGAAGTGGCATTAGTAGTAGTATTTGTGGTGGTAGTTCTAGTAGTGATGGTATTAGTGGTAGAAGTGGTATTAGTAGTAGTATTTGTGGTGGTAGTTCTAGTAGTGATGGTATTAGTGGTAGAAGTGGTATTAGTAGTAGTATTTGTGGTGGTAGTTCTAGTAGTGATGGTATTAGTGGTAGAAGTGGTATTAGTAGTAGTATTTGTGGTGGTAGTTCTAGTAGTGATGGTATTAGTGGTAGAAGTGGTTTTAGTAGTAATATTTGTGGTGGTAGTTCTAGTAGTGATGGTAATAGCAGTAGTTAAAGTGGTGGTACTAGTTGTAGTAGTGGTATTAATGGTAGTATCTGTAGTGGCATTGGTAGTAGTGATACTAGTAGTAGTAGTATTAGTAGTGGTATTAGTGGAAGTGGTAGTAGTGGTGGTAATAGTATTAGTGGTAGGGAGACAAGGATACTAACTCCCCCACTAAGACAAGGTTACTAACTCCCCCACTAAGACAAGGATACTAACTCCCCAACTAAGACAAGGATACTAACTCCCCAACTAAGACAAGGATACTAACTCCCCAACTAAGACAAGGATACTAACTCCCCAACTAAGACAAGGATTACGGAGAGAGTTTGTGGGGAAGGATCGAAAAGAAGAGAGGGGCGGGGAGGGGGGAGGGTGTCTGGGGCAACTGGCAATGCCAAGACAAGACCAGCGCAATGCGGGCAAGGCCGGAAGAAAGCCCAAAAGACTGAGAGAAAGACCAGGGTGTTGTCAAGGAGAGTGAGGGAGATGAGAGGGACATCCAGAACCCAGGCTGTGAACATATACAATAAGAGGAACTGCAGGAGAGCCAGCCTGATCAAAGGGTACACACTGTCAGAGAACACCCCAGGAGTACGATCATACAGGCACACACGCAGGAGGGCAGTGCCAACGTCTGTCAACTTTGACCCCTTGGCTCTGGGGTTAACCACAGTCCTAGCCAGCTCAGATTAGGAAGTACAGTGGGGGTGTGGGCACACACCAGCCAATCAGAGGGTTGGAATCGGAGAACACAGGCCAATCAGAGCTATGAGTCAAGTCTGATTCAACTGACAGGTGGATTGACATTCTTCACTGTGTGTGTGTGTCTGTTAGTGTGTTTATTTGCGTTAGTGGATTTTGAGAGTGAATGTTTCTGTGTTGCTAAGCGGGAGAGGCGAGGGGGAAGGGGAGGAGAGGAGAGGGGGAACAAGAGGAGAGGCGAGGGGCAAGGGGAGGAGAGGGGAGGGGAAAGGGGAGGAGAGGCGAGGGGGAAGGGGAGGAGAGGCGAGGGGGAGGAGAGGAGAGGGGAAAGGGGAGGAGAGGTTGGCAGGGGAAGTTTCACCAACAGCCTTATCGAGACTGGATAAACAACACAAACACACACTGCAGACCGGCCCCCACTTAGCACACTGAGCCTTTCAAACACACACACACACACACTTCTTCCACACAGTCAAGTCGCTCTTTGTTCATTGTGCCCGTCTAAACAGACCAGACAGCGAGCTCTCTGGGTAGAGTGGGTGGCAGCATCCCAAAAGGCACACTATTCCCTATGCAGCGCACTCCTTTTTTAACCAGGGTCCATAGGGAACTAGTGCATTATGCAGGATATAGGGTGTCATTTAGTGCACTGGTGGTGAGGTCATGTGGGAGTCGGGCAGAGCCTAGTGCGGCGGGCGGTCAGTCAGACAGAGAGAGGTTGCCAGTGGCAACTAGAAGGTCACCCTCAGGGACGAAAGAGGGGAACACGGGATGATTTTCAGGGAATGACGTAAAAGGAGGACTGAAAGGGGGACACACTCACAGACACCAAACACACATACATCAAAGACACTTTCACACACACTCACGCAAATTACGTTTGTAGCCTTTGAGAGCTGGTGAAGGGAGGACACTTAATAAACAACACAATCAGCCTGATTCAACCCAGTACAGAGGAACCAATTAATCTAATTCACAATCAGCTTGATTCAACCAAGCACAGGTGACCCATTGAATTAAATTCACAATCAGCCTGATTCAACCAAGCACAGGTGACCCAAGGAGTCAGATTCCAATACCCCAAAACCCAGACTGGACCTGGCAATTGCTGGGGAACGGCCATGTGTTTAGGTCTGAGGGTAATACATAAACACGGAGAGGAACAGGGGAGAGACGAAGAGAGACAGTGAGAGACAGTGAGAGACAGTGAGGGATGGAGAGAGACAGTGAGAGACGGAGAGAGACAGAGAGAGACAGAGAGATACGGAGAGAGACAGTGAGAGACAGTGAGGGATGGAGAGAGACAGTGAGAGACGGAGAGAGACAGAGAGAGACAGTGAGATACGGAGAGAGACGGTGAGGGATGGAGAGAGACAGTGAGAGACAGAGAGAGACAGTGAGAGACAGAGAGAGACAGTGAGATACGGAGAGAGACAGTGGGAGACAGAGAGAGACAGTGAGAGACAGTGAGAGACAGTGAGGGATGGAGAGAGACAGTGAGAGACAGAGAGAGACAGTGAGAGACAGTGAGATACGGAGGGAGAGCGTGACGCAACACAATAAAACCCAAATCATGAGAAAACTAAAAAATCATGAGAAAACTAAATCATGAGAAAACAAAAAAACTGCATGGACACTGGAAAGAAGAAACCTAAAAACAGAGCAAATTAGTATGCTAACATGCCTAAAGAGAGTACACACTGCCCAAGTGAAAAACCATAACTGTGTACAGACTTACTTAACATACACTGATATTAAAAGGACACCACAGACATACATGGTCCTCAAGCACTGCCTCAAATTACATGGAAATTGAGCTGCACTTCCAAACCTCCTGCTAACCACATGAACACATCACAGACACATATTTCCCATTGAATTCATTTAAAACTAATAAAATATTGGTTAACTTCCACATGTTAGGCTAAATACAGCAATGTCCAATCACAGCAACAGTATCTGCGACTATGAAAAATGACAATCAACGGAGAACAAACAACATAACAAACATAACCAATATTTATCTCTTTGTTCACTCATTGTTTCATTATTTGCACACCACTGTAGATAGCAACTTATTTTAAATGTAAAATGCCTTCTGTTTGAAACATTTGCATTTTTAATATTTCATTAAAATTAAGATTATTAATAATTACGTATTTTCCTATTTTTCACTTGCTTTGGCAATTAAAACCAAATATATTCTATGCCAATACATTTAATTTAAATGTAATTTGAACTGAATTTAGAAAGAAAATAAGAGACATTATTGGATTTTAGGAGATATTCTACATTAATTACATGGATTCTAAGAGAGCCCCCCTGAGAGTGTTATAGCGCCACCATCTGGCCCTGAGAGTGATATAGCGCCACCATCTGGCCCTGGGAGTGTTATAGCGCCACCATCTGGCCCTGAGAGTGTTATAGCGCCACCATCTGGCCCTGGGAGTGCTATGGCGCCACCATCTGGCCCTGGGAGTGCTATTGCGCCACCATCTGGCCCATCAACGTCATTTTGTAAAGGGCGGATTTCTATGGCGAGGCCCATCATTCACAGAAATGTAGTCAAAAGCAGGTCCTAGGACTGTAAAATCATCTTAACCTAGTTACCAGCAGTCAGATGTTTCCCCTTCAATCCCTCCATTTTTAATGAGTATAAGCAGGGATTCTATCCTTCCTTATCCAATGTGCATCACATGTACACACACACACACACAGCAGGAATAAAAAAAAAAAAAGGAATGCATAACCCTAACCTTAACCTATGAGCCTACGAAAGCATTTTGAGGTCAAGATTCACTCTTAGTCAATTCTGGTCCTGAAAAGGAAAGAGACCAGTACATACCAACACTGTCGTTCACCATCCGTAATAACAATCCACCCAGAGAGGATTAGTGATTACAGCTGTAGAAGGGCTTTTACCCAGAAATGCAACCAAGGCAAAAGTCATTCAGACTCACACACACACACACACTCACACGATCAAGTGGCTAGCCCCTAACCCCAATGGCATGGCAACAACCAACCAGATAAACCAATAAGGAAGTAGACAGGGGTCAGCTTCGGACCACCATCTGGCCCCCACTGCCTTGCTGCCGCCCACTGGCCCGCAGGGACTGACCCTGTGTCCGTGTGTTGGAGACAGATGAGATATGCGTGTACGTATGTCTGTTCTGCACATGTGAATGCTACACTCTGTGTGTGTGTGTGTGTGTGTATGTGTGTCTCCTGCTATGCACTAGTATAATATTGAGAAACAAATGTCTAGACTTGGTGCACAGTTTGCCATGGTAACAATGTAGGTCAGCCAAGTTGTCCTGACGACATACCCACTCCCTTTCTTCTCAAGCAGGTGCCCCCCTCCCACCCCCAGCTGATGCCTGATAAAAGAACACACATCCTAGGCACAGGGTCCAGGCGACACCCAGGCTTCTGCCAAATAACAGAGGCCTAAAGGACAAAGCAGTGGTTCACACTGCTTTGACTATGAACAGGGATTCATAATCAAAGCAAAATGTATGGTTCCGCTGTGGTTCCGCTATCCTTTTCTGAAAGTCCAAATTGCCAAACGTAAATGTGTTAAAATCAGGAAAAGCACACCTGCTGGGCAGTCAGTTATTGCACTTCCAGTTCTTTCATTTCACCCCGGTCATCTGTGCATTACAGCGGGTTATAGGAGAGAGTTAGAGGGTATTACAGCAATGGCTATGATTAGCCATGGACTTACCACTGGGACATGACAACACCCATCTACAGTCTACACCCCCACTCTAAGCTGTAAGTAAGGGACTTCAGACAGACTAACACTCTCCAGCCTCTCTAACCCATTGATCTCTGTCTTTATATCAGCCCTCTAAAAGACCTTAAACGGATCCTGTTGACCTACCCTGCTCTTTCATACACCTCCTTAGCTAAATCCCCCCATGCATATCATGCTAATGTTAATGCCAGCTAATCCACTCACAGACACACACGCAAATACATTCACATGCGTGCACACGAACACACATGCACACAATGCATTTGCAGTAAATGGACACCAACCCTCCCAGCGTAGTGAGATATGTGCTTCAGAAGTTGATCTATATTAACAGTCAAGACTGTTCTGCTTCAGAAGTTGATCTATATTAACAGTCAAGACTGTTCTGCTTCAGAAGTTGATCTATATTAAGTCAAAACCATTCTGCTTCAGAAGTTGATCTAGTTGAACAGTCAAGACCGTTCTGCTTCAGAAGTTGATCAATATGAACAGTCAAGACCGTTCTTCTTCCACTCGAGGTAAGGGCTCTGCCAGGCTTTTTGGCCTTGATTCCTGTAGTGTAAACAGACATACTAATGCAGCCTGTACTGCCTATGGCTTAGATAATGGATGTATTTAATTCTGTCTATCCTATTGACACAGGTGATCCTAAAGAGATGATCTGATGCTGTAATGAGGCTGTAGTCTCAGTTATATAACCTTAAATCAGGCTTACAAGGTCTGGGGGGTGAGGGGTAGGGGTTAGCAATGACTGATCAATAATCCTATTAGAGGCCCAATATTCAATCTGTCATCTTTCCCTTCCAGTCAGAAGTACTGTTGCCTTTTTCGCATTTGTTTGAAATGTTCCAATTACAGATTTTGCCTCTAGACCGGCTGTAGAAAAGTGACATCTATTTGTATTGTTTGTGACCTGGGATGTAGTAAAACATGCCCAGACATGATTCACTCAGTGTAGCTTAATGCACTGGTTAAAGACGGAGTTACTGCAGGGTTTGGTGGGGCTACTCAGACAGAATATGTAAACATTGTATGTGCTGGAGTTGAATGCATAGGACAGCTGAAGCAACGCCAAGCTGTTAAGTAAGCAATACTGTAAGGCTTCCTGTGTGTATGTGTGTGTGTTGAGTGCGCGCGTGTGTGTGTGTTGCGCACGCCACTGTATGTGCTCACATGTGTGTCTGTGTTTAACCCATTTACGTAACAGCCAAGGTCTTTGGGTTCAGCTGAATTTAAAGACAGAGAGAGGGAGGGGGAGTAAAGGAAGGAGGGCGGGAGGGAGGGAGGGGGAGAAGTAAATGAAGTAGGGAGGGAACGCTGCCAGGAGAGAGAGATGAGGTGGGTCCAGAGCTGTATGGAGGAACCAGGGGCACAAAGAAAAAAGGGGGTGTAAAGAACGGATTTAAGGTGGATAAAGAAAAATGTATGCCTTTTTTCATTTCTATCTCTACTCAGTTCTCTCTCTCTCTGTCCATTTTACACTCACTGTCATCAACAGAGACAGAGACCTGACAGCAGCATAACTCTGACAGAGAGCAGAGGACCTGCTGCCAGGCTGTTTAGAGGATACTTAAACATCGTCCTTGAAAAAAGAGCCAGGGAAAGAGAGAGAGACGCACGGGGCGACAAGGGATGACAGGGAAGACGGAGAGGGAGACAACGGAGAGACGGACAGAGACCCCAAGCTGAGAGCAACGCGAGGAGAGAGACAGGGGGAGGGAGAGAAACATAGCTGACTAGGGGGAGAAAGAGAAGCATGGAGGCTGTTTCTGGTGTGACTCCAAGAGGCAGCATCTGTCTGGCTCAGACTCAGAGAAGTCTAGTGTTTCACTCAGCCGCCTCAGGGACTGCTATTCCAGGCTGGGTTTATGAAAAACAGCTTAATGTGGTAAAGGGAGGGATGGAGGGGGAGAGAAGGGGCAACGGGGGGGGGGGGGGGGGGAGCGAGAGATGGAGGGGAAGAGAGGGAGAGAAGGAGGTAGAGAGAGAGAGAGACTGATGAAGGGGGAAGGGAGCGGTGATGGAGAGGGTAGACAAAGAGCACAGGACAATGTACAGGGTGGCAAGGATAGGGAACTACCCTACAAAAGACAGACAGACGAGAGAGATACACCTGTTCCTAATTCCTATTAACCCCCTCTCACTGTAAACACAGAAAACTCAGGAGGGCTAATGAGGACACACACACACACACACACAGAACCTTCGCAGCATCTGGACTAGTCCATCTGTAATGTGGCCTTCACCCCTCAACTCCCCTCACCTGCCATTCAGCTACCTCTGTGTGTGTGTGTGTGTGTGTGGTGTGTGTGTCAGGCCCAGAGGGACCGGAGCGCAGTTGGGAGGCAGGTGCGGCTGCCCGGGAGCGTTCCAGGTACCAGAATCTGTGTGTATGTGTGTTTGCACAAGCCTGTGTGTGTGTGTGTTTGCATATTGTATCAGCGTCTCTACTGCATGTGTCTAAACATGTATGTGCTGTAGAGCACAAAAGACACACACACACACACACACAGATCGAATGAGGGCTTGCAACACTACAGTATATGAACTCAATATGGGGGAGAGGTAGAGTCTCTGATAAGGGGAATGACTTCTTGGAGCCGCGTGGCCTAAACAAGCCCTTCATGGTTACTGGCTTTCACACGCACACACACATACACACACACAGGCATAACACACATTTGTACATACAAAAAACGTCCGCTGCTTCACTTCAAAGATATATTAAACAAAAGGAAAAAAGGAGCAGAGTAAAGCAAAATATTGTGAAGAAGGGAGAAATAGAGGGCGGAGAGGGGGAGGACGAGGGGATAGGGCTGGAGGAGGTTTCATTTTATAGTACTCAGAACCTTGCAGCCCCAGGCTTAATCAAAAGCAGAGACACTTTCCCCTGGAAAAACAATGAGGGAACGCAAAGTTTACATGAGCTAATTGACAGGGGAGGAGAAGAGAGGGAAAGGAGGGTGGGAGGTTGGAAAGGAGACAAATAAACTCTGAGCTGCTGCATTGAGAGTGAGGGGGGGGGGGTAAAGTCAAGGAAAAGTAAGTAAAAATGAGAGAAAAGAGAAGAGGGAAAGAAACAGGAACAAGAAAGGGGTGTAAGATATGACATGTACTTATATAATGTGCTTTTTATTTTACCACTTCATGACTCCCCTCCACCCAATTTTATGAGCTCATGCTGAGATTACTGCCTCAGCTTATCGCAGCGACTCATAATCGGGTTCGGGAGAGTTGAAGAGCGAGACGCGCGTCCTCCGGCGCGTACCTCAAGACGCAGTTCTTCGTGCAATCACACTGCTCTCAACCAAAAGGACTTACGGTACTTAAACTACATTCGGCTTGCAGACACTGACCCACCGCAAGGAGCCTCTAGAGCACACCGCGTATCCGACTCCTCCAACCCAGAAGGTGGCGCTGAGTCTATGTGAACTGCTCTCTGCAGGCCTTGTTGCGGGAACCTCTTCTAATCTTCTTTTGATTCTGTGATTTCATGACTTGATTCCTGACCAGCTCCCCAGCACTGGATTACCCTCCATCCACAGGTACAGCCTAACTCTCTCACCACTTCCGGTACAGCCTAACTCTCTTCTCTCCTCTATCCCACACAAGCCCATAAGCTCCCACTATCCCTGTTTCTATCAGGCTTTTCTCTGGGGATTTTTTTCTTTAGGCCGGATTGCCCTGCAGCAAACGAGTTCCAAAAGTTCCAGAGCTAAAAGCTTGCAGGGTTTAGTAAGGGCAGGGGCTGAGGGAGGGGGACACACTGGGGTCAGGGCAACAGGTGGAGAATCCCCGACCAGTAGAGTCAGGATCCCTGAATTCGACAGGGTTCGAAGAAGGGGACGTTAGATGGACACAGAGGTACACGGTGAAAAGGAGCAGAGAGAAAGGAAGTGAGAGAGAGGGAGAAGGTGAAAGAATAAGAGGGAGAGGTTGAGAGAACACTCACCCAGTACACTCTCCTAACAGTTCCTCCGTGGTGTTGGTCAACAATGTTCTGGAGTGACCTGTATCCAGCCCAGACTGACCTCATACGACCATTGGCCTGTCGCTGTGTGTGTGTGTGTGTGTGTGTGTCTCCAACAGACCAGTACAGTAGAACTTCCTCGCTCTTAACAGTCTGACTGTGACCAAATGTGCCCTGAGGCCCAG
Source organism: Esox lucius (assembly GCF_011004845.1). Taxonomy (NCBI): domain Eukaryota; kingdom Metazoa; phylum Chordata; class Actinopteri; order Esociformes; family Esocidae; genus Esox; species Esox lucius. The sequence goes on from NC_047577.1 coordinate 11,417,798, forward strand.
GCAGAACTGGCTGTCAAATTGATGCTATGCATTGAATGAGCTGTGCTGCATGGAAACAGAGATCTGGAGATGTGTCTTTGAGAGGCAGAGAGAGAGAGAGAAAGAGAGAGAGAGAGAGAGAGAGAGCCATATGGACCATACTAAATAGGGATTAGGCATGTTGTTGATGTAATACTCTATACATCTCCCAAACCTCTAGCTCCTGTTTTTAGACTCTCTTTCTCCAACTTCTTTCTTACGCTCCTCTTCCATCTCTCCCCAGCTTTCTCCCTCCTTTCATTCATATCCCGTCCATTCATTTCTCTGTCTCTCTGTTGAGGTTACTGTATGATTTAGTTAATCTGGCAGCCTTGGTCTGAGAAGCAGTAGATTGGGGATAGTGATGGACTAATGATTGCTCCTTTCCTGCAATTATCCTCCTTTCCCTGATTCCCTCATTCTCTCTCTGTTTATCTCTCTCCTTTAATTACTTTGCTTCGATTCCCTCTCTTGTTGTTTATTACATCTCTTCATGCCTACTGATAATATATAATAACACAGTATATACAATATTTAAGTTAACAATTACTAACACAATGACAACAATAACATGGAAACATTCAACATAATGTAAATGTAATATGTAATCAACCACAATCTCCAGGAAATGGCTGGTCCAGGGAACTACAAGGCATTGGACCACATGGCCAGATGTGACAAGTATCCAGCACTCTGTATATGATGACCTCGTCAATAATGACTATGATGTCGTACACTGAGGGCTTCGTGGATAGGACTCCACCCCCTCTCTGTTTGGACTGTCGCGCGCTTGGAGGGGAAAGAAGACAGATGTCTGGGTGCTGATGTGGCCCACACACACACACACACATGCACACACACACACACACATAGACACACACACACACACACATAGACACACACACACACACACACACACTCATTATCGCAAACAGAATCACCGCTGGAACCAGAAACTGACCGATCTGATTGCATGGTCAGGACTAATCATTTTATAATGATAATCAGTTTTGGCCCTGAATGCAAATTGTCTAAAAGCCATTGCGTGAGACTTCATAACATGGGTAGGACAAAACAAATACTTGTTTGCTGCTCTAATTGTGTTGGAGTTCATTTCAAAATAGCAACAAGGCACCTCAGGGGTTTGTGGTGTATGTCCAAGTGATGTTTCCAGGCACTCGCCGTCCCGTCGTGCATAAGGAAGCCTGTCTCTCTCACCCCCACCTCTTACGTATACACAATACACATACCGTGGTGGAAATGACCACAAATGATGAAGAGAAGGCTGAATACCCAATAGTCCAATTGAAGCTTTAGTGACTAATACATTTCACCAGGCCTACACACTGGAACGGATCCTATGCATAATCGCTAAGTAGTCCGTGTGTTGCGGCAATAGCTGAGGTTGGCTAGTGGTCAGTGAGAGTGATGAACAGGGCTAGAGGGGATGAGCTCATTGGCTGTATTGGGTGTGGAGCTTTGAAGGGATAACGTCTGGCCGGTCTCCTGCTTGGGCCCCGTAATGCCGATCGGGGCCGATTATGAGTATTGACCGGCACTGATGGATAAGTGGACCGGGGCCACACAGGCGACCGAGGGGGTTAATGACTGAGCCAGGAGGGGTGAAGTGTTGATCTGACGGGGCCCAGACACCGCTGCTAAACGCACCTCCGCTGGCTAACAACTCCTCATGTAGCACACTACCATTAACCAGGGCCCAGGGTGACATTTGGAACAAACCTTTAAGGGAGGAGCGGAGAGAAAGAGGGAGAGAAAGAAAGTGACACAGAAATGAAATAACCAGAATGAGAAACGGAGTGAAAAAGACAGATTGAGGGGAGGATACGGAAACAGAAAAACCTCAGAGATAAAGGCAGCTTGAGACAGAGTGAGACAGAGGTTGAGACAGAGTGAGACAGAGGTTGAGACAGAGAGGGCGAAACATCCAGAAAAGGAGAGCGAGGTATCGAGACTCGAAGATACACAGAGAGAGAGAGGGGGTGTGTGCTCCTCTACTATTCACACAGTGCCTGGATCCATCTTGCCTTGAGAAGCTTCTAGCTCGTGATAAGAAGAGAAAGACCCTCTAAAGGAACAACAGGAGAGTGACTCCAGTAGATTAAGTCAAGAGGCTTTGAAGAAAAAACCAGACCGGGAGAGAGAGAGACGGAGATAGAGGGGGAGACGGGGGAGGGGGAGAGCGTTGCTGTTGCTGATGGATAGGATAGAGTCTATATTACAACTACCCCTCTGCACTTAAAGCAGACACACACACACACTCACACACACTTAAAGCAGACACACACACACACTCACACACACTTAAAGCGGCGTAAACTCTTCAACAGCTTACGCTACCTTTGTCACCTCCCACACGCCGGTTATCTCCAAGGACACAAAACCCTCCAGATCCCCTGGCCCATTACCACGCATGGCGGAGACACAGAGCTGTAAGCAGGCATTAAGCCTGACTAGGGAGCGAGAGAAAGAAAGAAAGAAAGAAAAGAGAGGGAGGAGAGGAAGGTGGGATGAGGAGGGAGGGGGGTGGATTTCTATTTTACTATGTGACTTTCATCTCCGCTTTACAACATACTTAAGGGAGGTGGTTTCGTGGAGAGTGATAGGACTGAGCACACACACACTCTGTGAATCCTAGATACTCTACATACTGTATGTCCGAGACAAAACATCCACACACACACTCTGTGAATCCTAGATACTCTACATACTGTATGTCCAAGACAAAACATCCACACACACACACTCTGTGAATCCTAGATACTCTACATACTGTATGTCCGAGACAAAACATCCACACACACTCTCTGTGAATCCTAGATACTCTACATACTGTATGTCCGAGACAAAACATCCACACACACACTCTGTGAATCCTAGATACTCTACATACTGTATGTCCGAGACAAAACATCCACACACACACTCTGTGAATCCTAGATGCTCTACATACTGTATGTCCGAGAAAAAACATCCACACACACACTCTGTGAATCCTAGATACTCTACATACTGTATGTCCAAGACAAAACATCCACACACACTCTGTGAATCCTAGATACTCTACATACTGTATGTCCAAGACAAAACATCCACACACACTCTCTGTGAATCCTAGATACTCTACATACTGTATGTCCAAGACAAAACATCCACACACACTCTCTGTGAATCCTAGATACTCTACATACTGTATGTCCGAGACAAAACATCCACACACACACTCTCTGTGAATCCTAGATACTCTACATACTGTATGTCCGAGACAAAACATCCACACACACTCTCTGTGAATCCTAGATACTCTACATACTGTATGTCCAAGACAAAACATCCACACACACTCTCTGTGAATTCTAGATACTCTACATACTGTATGTCCAAGACAAAACATCCACACACACTTTCTGTGAATTCTAGATACTCTACATACTGTATGTCCAAGACAAAACATCCACACACACTCTCTGTGAATTCTAGATACTCTACATACTGTATGTCCGAGACAAAGCGGTGGGAAATACATGTCTACATTAAGAACACCCTAGCCAAGGGATCCTTTCCACAAAAAAAGAAACACTTCTGAGTTCACAATACTTAATGTAACTTATATCAGGGATTAAATGGTATTGCGTTTCACTGCTGTGCTTGTGTGTGTGGGTGTGTGTGTGTCCATGGTTTCTATTGGACCCTGGCCAGATAGAGTTCCCTATTATCCTAAAGTACTGTGTGTGTGTGTGTGTGTGTGTGTGTGGGGGGGGGTGTGGGACTCTTGGACTGCATGGTCCTCCTGTATCCAGTAGATAGAGATAGAGCTATGATCAGACATTCCTGGAGGTCAGTATTCATCATCACTTAAGGACTGACAGCAGGCTACATCGAAGTTCTCTCAGTGCCTCGGTTCAAGTGTTCCTGTACTCTGTTCAAGGTGCAGACATGTTGAATCCCAGGCTCTCTCTACACCTCCCTCTCCCAGGAAGCCGTGAGCACGAGTCAGAACTGTTTGGATGCCCTGGTGTCGGTGTCAACAGAATGTGTATAAAGTTGTCACGCTTGGAACCAGAAGAAGGATAACAGCTGCAACCAGCCAGAACAAAGACATACTGTGGACTGGTACCTGCCAGCGGAGGAGAGACCCGACCACACCAGACTAACACCAGAACAAATAAAGACACCGCATGCCTCCCTAACAGACGCCGCGGCCCCTTCGTAGTGCACTTCCCGGCACCGCAGCCACGTTCTAGTGGACAGGACGCCGTTCAGGACCCAGCCACAGCCTGGATGGAGAACAGGACAGTAGGCTCAGGACGTCTGGATGTCACTAAAACAAAGGAGCTTAGCCAACAGTGTCTGGCTGTGTCCAGTCTCCACAACACCAGAACACTGCTAGACAATGGAATGGGAGGTTCCAGGACACTGGAACATCTGTGTGACTCCAGAACAGTGGCTAGGCTGGCCCTCCCTCCCCCCTCCTCCCTCCAGCACCATGTCAGTGTCCTCCAGAGGTGTGTGTGTGTGGGGGGGGGGGCATAATTATCCTTCAGCTGTAGCACACGAAGGGAATTACAAGTCCAATGTCTGTACAGCTAGAATGCTGTCGGTCACAGAACCTCCATTCGCACAGAGAAGCATCGCAAACAGGGACAATACAGTCAACGTCCACAGGTCAAAGGGGAGCTAGGAGAGGGAGAGATGGGGAGAGAGGAGGAGAAGGGGGAGGGGGGGGGGGGTAGGTGGGAGAAGAGAGGAGAGAACAGGGGGTGGAGAGAGGAGGGAGTTGGGAGGAGGGGGGGAGAGGTTAGCTTCCTGAAAAGACAGAACAGGAAGGAAGGATATGAAGGGCAGGATGGGGGTGGCTGGGGGGGTGGGAAACACACACACATAGGAGCTGCTTGTTCCAACAGGAGGGTGCGTCCTAACAGGACTGTGTGTTTGGGTCCTGACAGGGAATCTATACACATTTGTTGTTTCCCAGCTAGGGGACAAATTGCTGGCTGGGACTTCCAGAGAAATCCCCATGTATAGACACATTCACACACACAGACACACACAGACACACACTCTCTGCTTCCTCCTGACTGAACTTGTTCCCCTCATGTGAGGTATGGTCTCCTTTGAGCGGAGGTGTCGATGACAGTCATTTGATTTGTCTGACTGTCTGGGAACAAATTCTGTTGAAAATGCTCAGTATTCTGTCATGAAACCAATAATTCTCTGTAAGGGGAGCCCTCTCTCCTTCCTCTCTCTCCTCTCTCCTTCCTCTCTCTCCTCTCTCCTTCCTCTCTCTCCTCTCTCCTTCCTCTCTCTCACCTCTCCTTCCTCTCTTTCTCTCCTCGTTCTGTCTTTCTCCTCTCTCTACCACGTCTTTATCTCATCCTTCTCTCTCCTCTCACAACCATCGCTCTCTCCTGTCTCCCTCTTTCTCCTCTCTCTACCACCTCTCTCGCCCTCCTCTACTCTCCTCTACTTCTCTCCTTTCTCTCTTGTCTTTCCTGATCTCTCGTCTGGTTCAGTCAGAGTTGTAATAGAGACGTCATTGTTTGATCAGGGAGGCAACAGGAACCGTACCCTATTGACCCAACCAACTGTGTGTGTGTTGGTGTGTGTGTGTGTGTATGTCTGCGCACGGGTGTGCGCAAGTACGTGCGTGAATGTCTATCTATTATACATCTAAGCACTGGAGCATGGCGTGTTTGGCCTGCAGAATTCTGTCTAGGTGTAAATATGTTTGTGAGTACCCCATATAACAGTGAAACATTTGATTAAAGTGATGCAGTGCCGTCTGGGGTGAATGCCGGCTCGTCCGCCTCCCGTCAGAGGAGTATGAAGGCGTGACGTCAGGTTCCAAGTGTCCCTCTCCTACTCTCATTGAAACACAAAACAACCCCCATGCACAGAACAGAACCCCTCACCAGCTTCCCCTCGCCGCCTCTCTATGTCCCTATCTCCCTCCCCATCGCTCTTGTTGTTTTCCCTCGAGCTCCAAACACCCCCATGGTTGGTGGTGAAGTTGTCCCACAGTGAGACGGCGTGATGCGCCATTAACCGGGGTGGTGACAGGTGCTCGGGTGGTGCCCTAACGCCTCAGCGCTCAGCTGGGGACCAGGGAGGTGAGAGACAACGTAAAACGCGGTTTGGAGTAGAGCAGGTCATTGACTTGTAGTTCATGGGACCAGGGTTATTGAGTAGTAGTTTAGGAAGCCAGGTTGTTAAGTTGTAATTTAGGGGACCAGGTTATTGAGTCCTAGTTTATGGAACCAAGTTATTGAGTTGAAATTTAGGGGATCAGGTTATTGAGTTGTAGTTTAAGGGCCCAGGTCATTGTCCTGTTATTTAGGGGACCTGGTTATTGAGTTGTGGTTTAGCGGACCTGGTTATAGAGTTGTGGTTTAGCGGACCTGGTTATAGAGTTGTGGTTTAGCGGACCTGGTTATAGAGTTGTGGTTTAGCGGACCTGGTTATAGAGTTGTGGTTTAGCGGACCTGGTTATAGAGTTGTGGTTTAGCGGACCTGGTTATAGAGTTGTGGTTTAGCGGACCTGGTTATAGAGTTGTGGTTTAGCGGACCTGGTTATAGAGTTGCGGTTTAGGGGACCAGGTTAGTGAGTAGTAATTTAGGGGCTCAGGTTATTTAGTTGTGGGTTAGGGGACCAGGTTATTTAGTTGTGGGTTAGGGGACCAGGTTATTTAGTTGTGGGTTAGGGGACCAGGTTATTTAGTTGTGGGTTAGGGGACCAGGTTATTTAGTTGTGGGTTAGGGGACCAGGTTATTTAGTTGTGGGTTAGGGGACCAGGTTATTTAGTTGTGGGTTAGGGGACCAGGTTATTTAGTTGTGGGTTAGGGGACCAGGTTATTTAGTTGTGGGTTAGGGGACCAGGTTATTTAGTTGTGGGTTAGGGGACCAGGTTATTGAGTTGTAGTTTAAGGGCCCAGGTCATTGACCTGTGGTTTAGGAGACCAGGTATTGAGTTGTGGTTTGGGGACCAGGTTATTAAATCGTAGTTTTGGGGACCAGGTTATTAAATCGTAGTTTTGGGGACCAGGTTATAAAGTTGTTGTTTAAGGGACCAGGATATTAAGTTGCAGTTTTGGGGACCAGGTTATTAAATCGTAGTTTTGGGGACCAGGTTATTAAATCGTAGTTTTGGGGACCAGGTTACTAAGTTGTAGCTTTGGGGACCAGGTTATTAAGTTCAGGTTTAGGGACATTTCTGTGGGTTAAGGGAACATATTTTATGTTGTTGACTCTTCATGGTTATTGAGCTGAACCGTACACTTCACTACTCCCCTAATCCAGGGACTCCTAACCTCATCTCTAAATATACTGTATATACAAAAGAAACATCTAAAATAATGCGTACACTAAATTACTCCTCTAACTAATCCTCCCAGCCAAAGAGATGCCCCTTGTCCTTTATCATCTCCAGCTATAGACAACAATCGGATCTCCTGTCCATTAACTTCCTCATTAGCTGATGATTGGCTGTATTAGACTTTAGACGAGCCGCTGATTGGTTGTTTGGTCTATGAGTGCTTTCAGGGCTTGAGTCAGTTTTTGCGTAATAAAAACAGTGAACACATAGTTAATAAACTCTCACCAAAAGACCAGGATTGGGGGAAGATAGATTGGACATGTGTTTACTATTTTGCCATCGTTCTCTGTGGAAGATTTATGGCATGCCCCTATTCTCTATACTTTTAATCAAATGCTTTCTGTGAAGCGACCTGACTGCTTTGCCAGGCTTTGTCTCTGTGTGTTTATATATGTGTGTGTGTGTGAGAGAGAGAAAGAGAGTGCATGTGTGTGTGTGTGTTTGTGTGTATGTGTGTGTGCACAAGTGTGCAAATGTGTGCATGTGTGTGTGTGGACTACAGCTGGGAACGTTTCAGTTTTCCAACCCTGATGTGGGATTTTGGATGAGATTTGCTGGTGTTGAGGAAGGGAGGGATGAGATGAGAAGATGAGAAAAGGGGCAGAATGGGGAGGGATGAGGCAGGGAAGTAGGGACGAGGCTAGGAGGGAGGGACGAAGCAGGGAGGGAGGGATGAGGCAGGGAGGGAGGGACAAGGCTGGGAGGGAGGGATGAGGCAGGGACGGAGGGGTGAGGCAAAGAGGGGGGGGTGAGGCTGGGATTGAGGGATGAGGCAGGGATGGAGGGACGAGGCAAGGATGGAGGGATGAGGCTGGGGGGAAGGGGCATGGCTAGGAGGGAGGGATGAGACAGGAATGGAGGGATGAGGAGATTAGGAGCAGACAGCTGGCTGGCATACCTTCACTGTGTATACTCTTCTACAGCTCTCTCTCTACTCTCCATCAGTCTCTCACTCCCCTCAGTTCCTCCCTCCCCCTTATCTCTCCATCTCAGCCCTCTCTCCTCCTTTCACGAAGTGCAAAAAAAATGTCATCCCTCAGAGAACAGAGGCGGATGTCCAAACCACAGAAACCCTCCCCCGACACTTCAGTCCCGTACTTCTTCATCACTTCTACTTTTTAATTATTTCTGTCAGTCTGGGGTTTCTTCTCATGCATGGTTCTCTCTGTCCCACAGTGAGACTATTTCACAGTCTGTGTGTGTGTGTGTGTGTGTGTGTCTGCTGACTAGGGACGCCATGTATAAGGATGGAATATCACACAGCGGAGAGAAATGCTATAGATGTGCACAGAAAGAGCAGAACACAGACACACACAGGGACAGCGGAATCATAACAGCTTGGGTTCTCCGACTGTGCTTCTTTGACAGATTTAAGTAAATAGCAGAAAACAAGCGATTATTTTTGGCAGGCTGGGCCCTGGTCCGTTCCAAGAACTGGAGAGGTCCAGTGGGAATTGAGAGGTTGATGAAATCACACAAACAGATGTGATTAAAGTCAATATCATATGTGTCTTTATTTATTACTGAGACGATGGAGAGGATCCTTCAACACAAGTTCTCTGTCTCTCTGTCTGTCGCTACATCTGTCTGTCTCTCCATCGGACTGTCTTTCCGTCTCTCTCTCCGTCTCTCTCTCCGCCTGCCTCCCCATCTTTCTCTCCATCTGTCTGTCTCTCTGTCTCTCTCTTTCTGTCTCTCCATCTGTCTCTCTCTCCATCTGTCTGTCTGTCTCTCTCTCAGTCTGTCTGTCTCTCTCCATCTGTCTCTCTCTGTCTCTCCGTCTGTCTGTCTCTCCATCTGCCTCTCTCTCTGTATCTCTCTCCATCTGTCTGTCCGTCTGTCTCTCTCCATCTGTCTCTCTCTGCCTCTCAATTGATCTCCCTCCCTACCTCTCTCTCTCTCCCTGTCTGTCTCTCTCAGTCTCTGTCTTTGTTTATAGGTCTGTTTCTCTGTCTCTGTACGTCTGTTGTTCTCTCATCCTTTCTGTCTGCCTGGTTGTTTCTGTCTCTTTTTGTCTCTGTTTAGGTATCTCTTTTACCCCCATCTGTCTGTCGTTGTCTAAACAGTGGAAGTTTAAAGCGAGAGGATTCTCTGAGGACATCCAGCCTGATGAAGGGTAGACAGAGAGAGCAGGATCCCACCGCCACCCCCGTGACCCAGGCCAGAGTAAGCCGCTTTGGTACTGAACCACAACAACTGTCATCGGTCTATTAGGCTGTGTCCCAAGTGGAGCTCAGTTTCCAAAACGAGTGCGCTATCTTTGACCAGACCCCATTAAAAGCAACGCACTGAATACCGAATGGGGCGCCGCGTTGGACACAAGGCTAATCTGCCCGCCGGCGCCACACTTCACTGCTCTGCTAATGCCTCGCTAACACTAATATAGCCTGACGAGAGTTAGCCACTGACGAGAGTTAGCCACTGATGAGAGTTGGCCACTGACGAGAGTTAGCCACTGACAGAGAGTTAGCCATTGACAGAGAGTTAGCCACGGACGAGAGTTGGCCACTGACAGAGAGTTAGCCACTGATGAGAGTTGGCCACTGACAGAGAGTTAGCCACTGACGAGAGTTGGCCACTGACAGAGAGTTGGCCACTGACAGAGAGCGCGTGTTAGATGAGCGGGAGGACGTTATGGGTCAAGCGGAGATCGGGGTCCCTGTGGGGTGACGACATCATAAAGCAAGAGGCAGCTGAGGGTGGGGGCGGTCATGTCGGCGTGGGCCTCAGAGAGGTGCCGCTAACACAGGTGACGTCGCAATGGCCAGCTGCCCGAGCGCCCGCACTCGCTGTGCAGAGCTTCGCCGACCTCGAGGAGACAACCGCTTTCGGGGACAATTAGTGCCGAGCTGCAGAAGGCGGCGGCGCCACAGAGCCCTCGGGTTCACCCTAACTACGCAGACGGGCGTATTAAGAAGCCTGTCCTGGTGACTGACACACGCGCCGTCTTAATGGAGAGGGAGGCCGGCATCTGGGCCAAACCACAACCTGGAGACGGGGACTAGCGGGCTATAATTATGGTTGGGAAAACGCTGTTTTAAGACACTGTGCATGTGTGTGTGTGTGTGTCAGTACCACATCTCTCTCTCTCTCTGTTGCCTCAGCTGCAGCAGAAATGAAAGTGTTTGGGACTTAAGCTGTGTTCAATTAGACTAACCACATATTTACAAACACTGGAGGAGGAGAGCAGCCCCCCCCCCACGTGACTCATCACACAACATCTGCACTTTTGACTCCAGAGGGCGTCCCAGTGAGCGCGCGCGAGGGCGTGTGTGTTTTGACTCAGCGAGAGGCGGAGGGGGAGGGCTCGGAGAAAGGCCCACAGCGCAGATAAAATCACCTGCCATTGAAATGAGGCGCGTGTCTTTCGGCTCCACAGTCAGACGTTCACCTAGGACAGTATTTAGCTTAATTAGGGCCGGTAGCTGATTACCTGAGTGTGGAGCCCAGAGGAGGGCACAGAAGACATTCGCGCCGTGAGCGGAGACACTTAAAAAGCCAGTAATCAGACACACGCATCAGCACCAGTCACATTCCTGTCATTTAGCAGACACTCAAACGCAGGGCGACATGAATTCAGCGACTACACACAATTTAACATCTTATTGGAATTGCCCCGCCCCAGACCCCCCCCCCCCCCCCCCCCGCCCCCGGGCTGTGAGATCCCCCCGGCAACCTGAGGCCAGTCCGGCGAATCGTCACACGGCGAATCATCTGCACTTCTCACTCCAGAGGGCGCCCTGCTGGGGATGCGTGCCTGTATGTTTTGACAGCCTCCAACCACAGAGGGAATGGGAGGGTGGGGGGAGAAGGGTGGTGCCCAGGCAGGGCGACGCGGGTACAGTTACACGAGCCATTCATGCTGCGTGCAGATAAATATACTCAGAATCACACACACACACACACAACTCACACAAGTCAACTGTGGAAACTGAAAAATAAAGACGTATTGCTCTTTAAAATACTAATCCTAACCCTGACCCTGACCTGAAATTACAAATTAACCCCAAACCTTACACTAATGCTAACCCCTAACCCCAATTGAAACATTGAGCATAAAACCAAAGCCAGAAAAAATTGCCTTTTTTTCCAAAAGGGGAAAGCGAAAATGTCCCCACTAATCGCATTTCCCTGGTTTAATCACAACTTAATCCCATTTATAAAGTAAAACCGGTTCACATACAATGTTGCACACATGAAGCCCTCCCCACGCACACACACACACACACACACACACACATCTAATACACACACACACACACACATCTAATACACACACACACACATCTAATACACACACACACACACACACATCTAATACACACACACACGCACACACACACATCTAATACACACACACACACACACATCTAATACACACACGCACGCACACACACACATCTAATACACACACGCACGCACACATCTAATACACACACTCACACACACATCTAATACACACACGCACGCACACACACGCACGCACACTGCTGAGGCCGTAACATACACATGGCAAACATGAGAGCACATCAAAGCGACCAGACCAACAAACCAAAACAGAGCAAGTTTGTGTCTCCTACGGTGTCAACACTCAGCACAGAGGCTCCAGCTGACCTCAGGAGGACAGGCAGAGACAAGTGTGTGTGTGTGTGTGTGTATTAGATGTGTGTGTGTGTGTGTGTATTCGATTTGTGTGTGTGTGTGTGTGTGTGTATTAGATGTGTGTGTATGTGTGTGTATGTGTGTATTATATGTGTGTGTGTGTGTATTAGATATGTGTGTGTGTGTGTATTAGATGTGTGTGTGTGTATTAGATATGTGTGTGTGTGTATTAGATGTGTGTGTGTGTATTAGATGTGTGTGTGTGTGTGTGTATTAGATGTGTGTGTATTCGATTTGTGTGTATGTGTGTATTAGATGTGTGTGTATATGTGTGTGTGTGTATTAGATATGTGTGTGTGTGTGTGTGTGTATTCGATTTGTGTGTATGTGTGTATTAGATGTGTGTGTATATGTGTGTGTGTGTATTAGATATGTGTGTGTGTGTGTGTATTATATGTGTGTGTGTGTATCAGATGTGTGTGTGTGTGTGTATTAGATGTGTGTGTGTGTATTAGATGTGTGTGTGTATGTGTGTATTAGACATGTGTGTGTATTAGGTGTGTATGTATTAGATGTGTGTGTATGTGTGTATTAGATGTGTGTGTGTATTAGATGTGTGCGTGTATTAGATATCTGAAGTACTCGATCAACTGCGCCACTGCCGCATTAAATGCTAGCTGAACCACTCAGTCTCACCTTTGACCCCTGACCCCCTGCCTGCTCCAGCCACTACAGAGATAAACCAATTCACCGAGAGGTAGGGGGAAGGGGGGGGGCTGGGGCAGAAAGAGGGAGTGAGACACGCGGCATAACAGCATTCTAGCCGGAGCAGGAGTATATTCCGTTATACTGAGGAAAGATAAAAAAATAGATAGGACTTACCCTGTATGTATGCACTTAACATTAAACAGCAGGCTAATACATAACCCCAGTGGAAACCTGAACCCATGAGCGCACACACACACACACACACACACACACACACATGCAAACCCTCTTCACACACACCGGTACCTGTCCAGAAACCTGCTGTTTCACAGCTTGTCTGCCTGAATGCTAAATCGATAGCTGATGTGTCGACTGATTCTCATTTTGTCTTTGGCATTAACATAAAGGACGAACGGAACGTTCTCTTGTTCAGCGTGAGGTGGTTTTCTCCCCCTTAAAGGTGATCCTTCATACATTTCAATGGAACTGTATTTTTAGCTTACGGATATAAGTCCTTGACAAAACATCAAAGGACGTTTTAAGACGAAGTGTGTGGACTATGTATGAGTCACTGTAAACGTGGATGAAAATGTGTGTGTGTGTGTGTGTGTGTGCGTGACTCACAGTTGCAATACAGCCAACCCAACACTATAATGTTGGGGCTGTTGAGTCCTTCTGAGCTATGGAGTCATGATGTTTTTAACTCCCCACACAGTCTAAATACATATAGCCCGCACAGTAATCATGGTTCAGCGTGTGTGTGTGTGGTGTGCGTATACGTGCGCGCGTCTATAGTGCGTAATCGTGGTTGCAGAAAACGTCTCTGCTGTTCAGCTCAACTTCTGAAAAAGGCTTGTGTGTCAATCTGTTGACATGTGTCTTCGCGTGTGTGTTTCACCATTTGTGTCGGCATCCATCTCTCTGAGTCTGTGTGCGCGCGTGCGTGCGTGTGTGTGTGTGCACGTTTTGTGTGTGTGTTTGGGTGTGTGAGTGTGTATAATGCAGCCCTTGACAGCCATAGGGGGCGGCGAGGCTGGGCCGGTGTGTTTGCGTTGGCAACCGTTACACATTCCGCATTCCTCTGTGATATTCAGTCCTGTGACCTAAGAAAACCCTCGCTGCAGATGAGCCCCATCTCCCTGTCTGTCCCTCTCTCCCTGTCTGTCCCTCTCTCCCTGTCTGTCCCTCGCTCCCTGTCTGTCCCTCGCTCCCTGTCTGTCCCTCGCTCCCTGTCTGTCCCTCTCCCTCCCTTTCTGTCTGTCTGTCCATCTATTCTCTTGCATGTTTTCCCCTTTCCTCCTCTCCAGTTTCCCTCACTCCTCTATTGCTCCTTTCCCCATCTTTCTGTCTTCTATAAAAACTCCTTTCTTCGCCAGGCTCCCTGTCTTTTTGAATTGAACTAAAATAATTATAATTCCTCATTGCTTCCTCCTTTGTCCCTCCTCTGCCTTCACTATGCTAAACATGACAACCATGTCAAATGACCAGTCCACCTTCCTTTGTATTTCTGCACTTCCACATCCCTGAGAGATGGAGGCAGGCCTGTTGGAAGCCAGGAGAGCAGATGTGGGGTCACCAACTACTTAAAACAAGAGGGCCGATTACTGAACTTGACTATTAATACAGAATCATTTTTTTAATACATTTATTCATTTATATTTTTTTTCAAGAGACATTTGAATGTAAATAATTGAAGGTTATATGTCCACGTGTCCTGGTTTAAAGTGCTTGCAGAAAAAACTGGGTCGTTGTTGGAAAGGTTTGAATACCACTGTAGTACAAAAATACACCAGTCACTCATCTCTCCCACTTACTTTCTTTCTCTCTTTTCCTTCTCTAGGCCTTGCTGCAGCCTTTCAGAAGACTATCAGAACAGCTCAGTCTCCTAGCACTGCTATCTGCTAAGCCCCGCCCCTCTCTCGCCGTTCCTCTTCTCTAGACCACACCTCTCTCTTACTCAACACAGTTCACCTGAGGTGACCCCACACCCCAGACACAGCCGCTCCTACGTTACCCCCCCCCCCACACACACACAAACACACACACAAACACACACGACGGCTGCTATGCCGCACACTACGACTTCAAACACACTGCCGACACACTCGCTTAGAGGGAGGGAAATAAAAAGGGAGAGAGTGAAAGGAAGAAAGTGAATCTGGAATAACGCGTCTCCCACGGAAACACAAGGCCAACAAGCGTCCTTTCTTTCCCTTCATTGAACACAACAAGGAGACCCAGAACCATAGAGATTCTATCATGTGTATGTTTTAATAGAGTGCTACTGTCCCAAATTGTAGCAGTTCTACACATTCTCTTCTCTTCTGTTCTATATAATTCAACCATAGATTAAAGAAGTAGAATAATACACAAAATGTAAAGTATTTGCCCAGTGAACATCTCAATTTGAAAGGTTCATAGTCTGTTAACTCTGAGCCAAACTGTAGCTGATTTGTCCCGTACTGGAAAACCCCACCTCAAACTGGCAAGTAATTGTAGTTCATATTGTAGTAATTGTAGCTCAACCAATAAAACTCAACTAACGGGTCTTGAAACACACCTACTATATTGGCTATTACTTTCCAGAAAAAGTGTAATCTTTAATCAATCATTCTGTGCCAATCCTGGAACCTGTATTGCTAGCCCATTGTGACCTCACATAGCGATCCTGTTGGACGGGGTCAGCTGAGGACTCGGAGGGTGGGGCTGGTTTGTTATCTAGCTGCCACTTTGCCACTTCCTTCTATCGCAAGTGCCTTTTATTGGTTGATTACTCCAACCACCACAATAAAGCACAATGAGATGCTAAAACCGTAGTAGTGCTAATGACAGTGTGTGTGTGCGTGTGTGGGGGGGGGGTGAATAAACTAGGCTGATATGATGCTGAGGATGTGTGTATTAGTTCTTTTTGTTCGTGTGTGTGTCTTGTCTTACCTGCGAGGTGGAGAATGCATAAGTCATTAAACCGATGACGTTCATTAAACCACTGATGTTCGGTCCATTGAGAAAACAAGGAGAAACAGAGTTCAAAGTGGCGGATTTGACCTGGAGAGATTTGGCAAAAGACATTGTGTGTGTGTACATAGGTGTGGGCAAAGTCATATTATGTGTGTCGACTGACTTTCGTGTGTGTGTGTGTGTGTGGGGGGGGGGGGGGGGGGGGGGGTCATTTATTTACTTATTATTTACTTATTATTTACTTATTTACCAATTGAGAAAATGAAAGTGTGCCCTGTCATAAAAACATTACATTAAAAACGTTGACAGGTCAAGGAATCAGCCTCAAAGTCCCCCAAAACAAAGGGGGACCAGTTCTTCCAATTTAAGACTATTTTGTAAGGTGTTCCAAGCCGAGGATGCAGAGTACTTAAAGCCTTTTTTCAAAAATCAGTTTGGGCATTTTGGACAGTTCACAGGATGAAGTCCTGCGAACGAACAGAGTGCAGACCACATTTCTACCAAATAAAATCCCAGAATGTCGACTGATCTCAGACACTGAGGGAAAGCATACAAATATAAAATATCACCATAGTCCAGTAAAGGCATAAAAGGAGCTGATACAAGCCTTGTTTCTATGTTCAAATGAAAAACATCCCAACTTCATCTTCAGGCTTGTTGCAAGTTTTTGAATATGAATAAAAGAGAGGTCGTCAACAGTTAAAATTTTGAAATATTTATATGAAGTTGCGGCCTTAATCTCATTGCCCTTACAAACTGTAATAAGAGGAAGGTACAGGTCTATATCTTGCTTTGGAGAACACCATTAGTTGGGTTTTGTCCACATCTAGAACAATCTTCAATTGCCACAAGGTGTGTTGAACAGCATTCCAGCAGATTGTAAGTCACGAAAAGCTTTTGTGAGAGTCGAGGCACCACAATAAATGACAGTGTCGTCAGTATAGAATAAATAAATGCTTAGCAACATGTTTCAAATGGCAGCCAGGGCAGCAGAAACATCTCAGTAACCAAACACAATCTCTCCTCAAGCCAAACTCCTAGCAATGTTTTTAATTCACTTAAAGACACAACGCTTTCAAGCATGAATTCAAGTATTGCACTTCTCTAGGGCATAGAAATGATAGGTGGTTTTACATGGTGTTTCTGTGTGTGTGTGTGTGTGTGTGTGTGCATGTGTGTCTGTGTGTGTTTGGGATTAAGAGCTTCACCCCTGGACCTGGAAATTAGATAGGGGGATTACAGGGAGACATCCGCCACCTGGCATCATAAGCCCGGCAATTACAACAACAACCTTTAATCAACAACAACAACAGTCGTCCAACATATGTGTCACACACTCCTACCCAACACCCACCACTGTGTGTGTGTTCATCCTGATGGGCCCAGTACACTGATAGGCTCCTGAGGTCACTGTCTGGGTGTCCCTGCGCAGTGATGGCTTGAAACAGACCATTGTTTGGCCAATGCTGGATTCAAGTGAATGGCTGTAGATTAGAGCATGCACTGGAGGACTTCTAGACTGACCTGGGATGTAGTTTAGAGCATGACCTGGAGGACTTCTAGACTGACCTGGGATGTAGATTAGAGCATGCACTATAGGATTTCTAGACTGACTTGGGATGTAGATTAGAGCATGCACTATAGGACTTCTAGACTGACCTGGAATGTAGATTAGAGCATGCACTGGAGGACTTCTAGACTGACCTGGGATGTAGATTAGAGCATGCATTATAGGACTTCTAGACTGACCTGGGATGTAGATTAGAGCATGCACTATATGACTTCTAGACTGACCTGGGATGTAGATTAGAGCATGCACTATAGGACTTCTAGACAGACATGGGATGTAGATTAGAGCATGCACTGCAGGACTGCTAGAATGATGTCCTGTTCACTCCCCAATTTCCTATAGTACAGGTCAATAAGGAAAAGAATAGGGTGCCATTTGGGACACAAGTAACTCCAGCCGTCCTGAGGCCTTGGCTCTGCATGCAGGACCCCAACATTCTCCAAGCCCCAGCGCAGCCAAGTCAGGCAGGGAGATTGGTTGGTCCACAGGGAGGGTGGATGTGGTCTTAGTTTGTTTGTGGACGACCACATTGAACCAGAGAAACAAATAAAAGTGAGGCAACACAAACATAACAGAACCAGGGCAACTCTGCTCCTTTATCCAAAACACTGTGCAGACGTGGGAGGGAAGACCGACCCTTAGCAACCAAACTAAACAACACAGACAGACAAGCAGACAGACAGCTGGGGTGGACACAAACACACACACACACACACACACAAACATATGGTAGATAACCCTAACTCTACAGCATAGCAATGAAAATAATCATGTTCTTTTTCCTAAAGCCCCATAGAGCTCAGGATCTAAAGGCCCATAGAGCTCTAGTTCTAGACCCCCATAGAATTCTGGCTCCCTAAGTTCCATAGGGCTCTGGTTCCAAAGCACAATGGTGCTCTGGTTCTAAAGCCTCATAGAGCACTGGTTCTAAAGCCCCATAAAGCTGTAGTTATAAACACCAATAGATCTGTTTCTAAAGCCCCACAGAGCGCTGGTTCTAAACATCTATAGAACGCTAATTTTAAACACATATAAAGCTCTGGTTCTAAACCCTGATAGAGTTATAAACACCTATAAAGCTCTGGTTCTAAAGCCCCAGCGAGCTTTGGTTCTAAACTCCCACAGAGCTCTAGTTCTATAACCCCATCCAGCTCTGGTTAGAAGTATGCTCAGTGTAGTTCAGTAGTGTCTAGTGGTCCGTGGGTGTTTTTACGTACACATTTATTTATAATTATTTTTAATACATATTTATGTACAGTACAAGACAGTAAAATGACCAATATGTTGTTTTTTCAGTTAGGAAATCTGTTTCCAATCCCTGAACAAATATTTTAGTTAAATATTATATAGGTTTGGGATTCTTCCAAAATCTTTGAATGGAAAAATTATTTTAAAACTCTGTTCTGGCCACCCAACCAGCAGCTCAAAGACAAAACCATCTCACAGCTCAATGTAATTGGGGAACATGATGCTATCTGGGTCCAACAGTGAAACTGCCATCACTACAACTACTAAACCTGGTTTAAGTGAGTATAGACAGCATACCCCCTCTATTTCCCTATTTTTATTAACGAGCCAGCGGCATCTCCATCCAAAACCACAGATACCAATCTACCACAAATGAGGCACAGATTTATTTAATTCCGCCTCATGTTGCTTCTAAAGACAAAGGGCCACCTTGAATCACCACTGAGAGAGGGCTGGAGGGAGGGAGGGAGGGAGGGATGGAGAGATGGAGGGAGGGAGGTAGAGGGGGAGGGATGGAGGAATGGAGGGAGGTAGAGGGGGAGGGGTGGAGAGATGGAGCGAGGGAGGTAGAGGGGGAAGGATGGAGGAATGGAGCGAGGGAGGTAGACGGGGAGGGATGGAGGAATGGAGGGAGGTAGAGGGGGAGGGGTGGAGGGATGGAGGGAGGTAGAGGGGGAGGGATGGAGCGAGGGAGGTAGAGGGGGAGGGGTGGAGGAGTGGAGGGAGGTAGAGGGGGAGGGATGGAGCGAGGGAGGTAGAGAGGGAGGGGTGAAGGAGTGGAGGGAGGTAGAGGGGGAGGGATGGAGCGAGGGAGGTAGAGGGGGAGGGTGGGTGTAGTGGGATAATGCCATTCTACATCCTTTTCTCATTTCAAATTGCACCGTAAACCGTGTTTTCCTGCCACTTTGTAACTCCTCCTGTAACTTCACTCTGTTGTTCAGACGTTCTCTCGCTGCAGGGATTCTTCACCTCGGCTGGTAGAGCAGAAATAACGGAGGATATCAACTGAGTCAGAAGAGGAAGGAGACGGACTCGCCGTGCCTTAAAATAAACTGATGGGAAAACACACTCATCGTTGTTTCATGAACGACAACGGGGTTGGCTAAGATTACGGCACATATAGAACTAACTAAACAAAACCCTTATTAACCTTTTACTTCAAAACCATGAAATATCCTCCTTGGCTAATAGGTCTTCTTCCTTAAAACTCTCAATATGTGCACTAGGAAGCTTTGGTCAGAAGTCTTTTTTCAGCGTCTACCCCTTTATCTGGTAGCAAGTTGTCCCAGCCGGAGAGTGGATTGTCTGGGGAGCCGTGTCACGTGAGATCCCCTGCCCCAGAACACGCTGGCACACAGGCTGTGTGTGTGTGTGTGTGTGTGTGTGTGTGTGTGTATGTGTGTGTGTATGTGTGTTTGCACCAGGGCCCAACCAGGGTTCAGGTGGCCAATGTGTGTGATTGCAGAAATCTAAGTGATGTCACACTAAAACACACACACACACACACTATCACACGTGCATCACATTGAATGTGACGGTTCAGGAAAACCCAGATGACTGGCTTCATCACAGAGACACTGCTCTAGCGTTGTTTGGTGAATAAACCCCTGTCGGTATGTATTCCACACCCCCGGGGCCTTGACAAATCACATCCTGACGACCGCCCTGGCTGTCCACGAAGCAGCGTTAACAATAGATTCTAGTGGGGAGACGGTCAGATTATACACATACAGTACGAAAGGTATGTTTACTAATCAAAATGTTCGAAGCCTCACAGCACAGTTCAAAACACGTATAGGCTCAAATATTATCGATAGTGAGTGTGTGTGTGTGTTTGCGCGCACTAACTGGGCATAATGCCACTGTCACATCAATATGCGCGCCGGTGAAATGCTTCCCCCGTGCTACATAGCAGACGTCACTGTAGTGCTGCGGAGAAGGCAATTTCCGCGTCCCCACACAACGCCCCCTTGTTCCCTATATAGTACCCTTCCTTCTACAGGAGCACACACTGAGAGTAGGGCACACATTGAGAGTAGGGCGCGGGTCCATTTCAGAGATGTATGGAGGTAGGACAGCAGTTCACAAAGCCCAGCGGCCCCATCAAACCCAAGAGCCGCGCCAGAACAGGGCCAGACCGGGCCGACGACCCCGCCCCGGCAACAGCCCCGTGGCACCGCGAGCATGCCAGCCAGGCACCGCCGCTGCCTTGGATACCGCCCAGGCAAGGTATTCTGGGAACCCGCGGTTGCCATGGAGGCAGCCAAATTGGGGTCCGATAAACGTGAGTAAACAGGCTGCCGGGGAAGTGCGAATGTAGGGCTGGCGAGACAGAGATCCAAGGAGCAGAGACGATGCCTCGGCATCCTATATATATAAGTATATTCAAGAGGTACCATTAAACCGGAGTTATAGAAAGTTAAAAAAGAACTAAACAAAGCTGTACAAAGCTCTGGCATTGTTTCCGTGCAGTAGTCTAATCACTCGCTGCTTTGGAGACACGGACTGATCAGTCATCTTAATTAAAAACGGAGCACCACGGAAGAAGCGCAAAAGGACGCGCTAGCGCCTAGTTCACACCTCCGTCCCAGGGCTCACAGCTCTCCGCCTGCAGCGGGACACACGCGGACTCTCGCTGAACACGGGGCGAGAGGCGCCGCTACACCCCGGTGTCCCTGAGAGCCCAGGGCGCTGCTGGTAGTAATCGCTCACAATCTACAACAGCTAGGATCGAAGGAACGCCTGCGCCTAGAAAAACCTGCTCCAAAATAATACCCACTTCAACTTTAGTTACTTCTCTGCCACCCCCCCCCCCCCCGCCCATCCCCGTCTGCGTAACAACTACACCTTAAACCCTGCCAAAAATACACCCCGCCCCCAGCCACCTCCTACCAGAATTTGCGTTCACCATATCCAACAAACTCACACACGGAAACCACAATCCCTCCTTTTAAACCACACCACTGATAAAAAAGACTCCCATCTGCTGTATCTTCTCCTGACACACACACACACACATTTTTGTCTTTTTGTAGATGCTCCAATTCGCAGGGTGTTTTTGGTGAATTCGTCTTAAGATGGCGAGGTGAGGCCAACACCAGCCCCAGCCCCCCCCCCCCCCCCCCCCCCCCCCCCCCCCCCCCCCCCCCCCCCCCCCCCCCCCCCCCCCCCCCCGCCAGCATAAAACACGTCCCGTTATCTAAAACAAGGCCTCCATAGTGATCCGGGCGTCCTCTCTCTCTCCGCTCAGACAGAAGAGACCCTCTCCTGTTCAACCATGAATGGAGCCTTTGGATGAGCGGAGGGCCTTGTTTACTTCATCCTCCTTTAGGCTACCACCCGCCTGTTGTTTGTTTGCTGAATCGTCATTGAGGGGCACCGTTTAACACATACACACACGGTCTGAGAACCACCCCCCCCCCAACACCACACACACACACACACACACAGACACTCACCATGCACTCCTCCTCACCCCAAGTCCTTACCTATCCTGTTTCATCCTTTTCTCTTCTCTTCCCTCTCCTGTCCTAGATCTGTGTCCAAAGTGATTTGAGGCTTACTCCCTTACCCAGACACTGCATGCCAAATTCGGATTCTCTGCATCCTGCTCTGCCGTGGAGCCCTCAGTCGCTAGCTTCCACCCCCATCTCGTTCGCTCAGAGAAACACCACTCTTCTTTCTTCTCACAAAATAATGATTCGGCCTTCTGTTGCAATTCGAATCGATATGAAAGGCTATGGCAGCAGTCGCTTATTATGAGAATAAAAATCTATGTATTAATGAATGCCCCTCCCCAAAATAAAACCTCTTGATTTAAATACCGGCTTCTACAAAGAATGTAACAAAACAAAAACAACACAAATCACGACGCAAAGCACTTTATTGAAAATGGCAAATAAAACTAATAAAACACAATGTTCTCTGTGGATGTTTCTTTGGACGAAATTGTTTGTTAACAAAATTGTTGTTGTTCACATATAAAAAAAAAAAATGCAGCTGACAAACGGTTTTGTCGGCCCATGGTGCTAATGAGCCCATGAGAGGGCATTCATTTGAACCCCAGAGAAGAACATAAAGAAAAGGGGGACGACATTAAGAAAGAAAAAAAGAAAGAAAGAGAGGATCAGAAGGACTGAGTTTGGCAAGCAGTGTGTGTGAAAATGTGGCATCTTTCACAGAGAGCAGCCAGTCTGCATGGTGCCAAAAACCAACCGCCGCCGCCGACACAACGAGTATGTCCCTCACTTTTCACTAACAGCCATCAGTACAATCTGCCCCTGAATTCGGCCTTCGCTCATTACCTTTCTGTAGTATTCCACCCACAAATATAACTGTTCATTTCTTAATTTTGTGCAGTAAATAAAGAAAATCCTATCTGCAACTGTTTTTCTACTACGCAACAGAAAAAAGTGTTCAGTCCCACTGTGTATCTGAGAGCGTATTTTGGGGCATCAATAGAACAGGGTGTTATAGCTAGCAGAGTGACGCTAAGCTGTGCTAGTGGCTAGCTAAGTGGGAGTGTTGCCGAAAGTGCCAAAGGCGAACCCGTGGAATAGGCCGTGTTACACGGGCTTCAAAGCGGTAAACATGCTCTCGTGCCTGGTCTAGACTAGGTCTGGACTGGGTCTGGATTGGGTCTGGACTGGGTCAGGGCTGGAGCGCTGCTCTCCGCTCAGCAGGTTTCCCTAGAATACCCTTCTCCCTCCGCAGAGGTTAGGAAACCCTCTGTGAGGTATATGCTTTTGTGGACGAGACACATTTCATGCTTGGCTCCAGTACAAAAGCCTGAAAGGAGACCAGGCACTGGGAAGACAGCATTAATAAAGCTGGTTACAATACCAGTCTTTCTCCTTTATTTTGTTCCCTCAATTACCTCTTTATTTTCTCTTATACTGTCTTGTTGTCAACTTCAAGGTTTTCCTCAGGTCTATTACCTTTTTTTTTTTTCTTACTTTCCTTGTTCACTCTTTATTTCTCTGCATTTTAAATTAAAAAAAATTTAACAGAAAAGCGCCTAGTCAGCAGGAGAAAATAATTCAGTGTATATAACCGCATGCTTAGGTATTCTAGGTAGGACTACACCCAATTTAGAAAACATAGTTAATTTGTTTAAATCTAGTAGAATTTATTTTCATTTTTAAACAGTGGCCAGATTGAAAGGTATGATATTAGCAGCAGTTATAACAATGTACAAACCATCTACTGTTTTTAGAAAAATAGATTTATTAAAACAATTATAATATATATAGATAAATTCACTGCATATATGTATGCATTTATATATATATATATATATATAGATGCAGTGAATTGATCAAAGTCAATCTGTAGTTTAAAACATCCTGAAATCTTATATCCAGCTCCCTTTTTAACAGGTAACAGATTTATGTAACCTCAATGTTGGGAAAAAATAAATGTTAATACTAACAAGACGACCAACTGTATAATTCTATGATAAATGTTTTATTAGACTGTGAATAACTCACGGACAAAAGGTAGGCCTAAGTAGCTATTTGGTAATGTAAAAAACATGTGCAGCCATTTCAATTCGACTGAAATAAGATCTGTCTTTTCCTTTGTGAATTTTCTGGAAATGTTTGGGCTAAGAAAGCAGTCCGTCTGTCCACTATTGATTCTAGACGGATTAACAGGGATCGTGAGTTTCAAAACAAATTGTATCCAAGGAATAACGAAGGCTGTTCTGTTTCTTTTTTTTTTTCTCAAAGCAAATGCCCTTCTCAATTTCTCTAAGCACTCTAAATGTCTTTGGACTTGAGAGTCTTGTGAAGGGGGAGAGAGTGAGTGATGGAAGAGTAATTAAAAGGAAAGGAGAGGAGAAGAGAAAAATTGCACAAAAAATGGCTTAATTTGTCTTCCAGCCCCCGATTCCACTGGAATAATCTGTTTACCAGCCTGCCATCTTTAACACTCCAACTCCTCACAAACACACACACATAGACACAAGCACAGACACACAGACACACACACTCTCCAACTCCTCACACAAAGGACGCGGAAGCGGGTATCTAGATAGACAGAGATGCTTTTTTTTCCTCTGATCTGAACAAAGAAACCAAGGCTTATGATGGTTATGTAAAACCCAAAGAGCCGAACCCCTGTTTCTAGGACAAGCCAGGACGGGAACCACAACCCAGCTGCCAGTGCCAACTTTTTTTCAACTTGTCATCCAACGTGACCAAACCACAATGTTAAAGAGACACCAAAACACAATGTTGTCTGGATATCATAAAATAGCGTTAAAGACACCCAAACCTAACGTTAGCTGTACATCATTAAGTAATATTAAAGTTATACAAGACCCAACATTAGTGGGATATCATTTACTAACATTTAAGTGATACCAAAAACAAAATTATGAACTGGGTACATGAATCCTGAATGCTGATTGGCTAAAAGCCAGGGTATGTGAGATTATATTTCACAGGTATGACATCACGTTTTTACTAAGTGGGTTGGTAACTGGTTTATGATCGCAATAAAGCATCTCTGGAGACTGTGGTATATTGCCAATATACTACAGCTAATTGCAATGTTCAATCACTCCACAATGCATTGGGCCTTGAAATATCTCTCAGCTGTGGTATATTGGCTATACACTTAATCCCCCTGTTCCTTACTTTTTAATTGTAAGCAAACATTAAAGAAACACTAGCGCAATATCAAAAACGTTAAAGTGGCACCCAACACTAGCGCAATATCAAAAACGTTAAAGTGGCACCCAACACTAGTGCAATATCAAAAACATTAAAGAGAAACCAAACACTAGCGCAATATCAAAAACAATAAAGAGACACCAAATACTAGAGCAATATCAAAAACAATAAAGAGACACCAAATACTAGAGCAATATCAAAAACAATAATGAGACACCAAACACTAGTGCAATATCAAAAACAATAAAGAGACACCAAATACTAGAGCAATATCGAAAACGTTAAAGAGACACCAAACACTAGCGCAATATCAAAAACGTTAAAGAGACACCAAACACTAGCGCAATATCAAAAACATTAAAGAGACACCCAACACTAGCGCAATATCAAAAACATTAAACTGGCACCCAAAAAATTAAGAGCACAAATCCCAATGTGACATTCCTAATCTTCTTCTCAAATAATTACCTGTTAATGTCTGTGCCACCCTCAGTCGAGTAAGGGTGTGTGTGTGCGCGTATATGTGTAAGTGACCGTGTGATGGCTGCTTTGGTTGGCTAATGTTCTTTCAGTGTCTAGCCTACGAAAACATCGCCTGGCATTGTCTTACAACGTCAGATGTCTTCCTCTTTCCACCCGCGCCCTAACTATCCACGTGCCCTTGTTGGGACTGGTCAGAAGCCAGATTGTTGCGGGACCCCGTCCTCCTGCAGACACACAGGATGTCACAGTGGGTCCCGTCTACGGAGGGTCCCAGGCAGGGCCTCGGTACATCAGCGGGTCCTCACCCACGGAACCCACCGGCAATGAAACTCTTCCCTAATGCCTCCCACTCCTCCCGTTCCCTCTCATCCATCATGCCGCCTTCCCTCACCTCTCTCATTTTTACCACCATTAAAGAACCAATGAATCCGGACAGCTCCAAGCTCACGCCAGTTACAGGGGCAGCGCTGCCATGAGCACTGGCCTCTCCTGATGATGTCATCACAAATGGTGAAACGATCAAAATACAGTTGGATACCTTCGGCACTTCAACGCGTCCGCGATCATTCATCAAGATCAGCTAGAGACATTAGCTGTCAAGAGGAGCAGGGAAAAGCACACATTGAAAAGAAAAGCACATTCATAGACACACACACAAATACATAACCATACACACGAACACACACATATACACACACACACACACACACATCTGTGAAACAACAGTTTATTCTTGATTTAAATGAATCTTGGTTTTTGAGATCCTTCCTGTGGTCAGTTTGGGGAAATGGACAGTGGGAGGGAGGGGTGGAGGAAGAGTCACTGATGAAATGGGCTTTTCTGAGGTTTTTCTCACACTGCCATCCAAGGCATTACTACCAGCATCCTAGACGGCAAAGAGTGATGTCTGGCAGAAGACAACACACACACCCCCAAACACACACACACACGCACACACACACACACAGGGAGAGGTCATGGCAGAGAGAATGGCAACGGCTCTACTTTTTACACCTCTTTCAGAATGACTTCAAATTTCCTGTGGTGCTGCACTCGGGGCTGGAAACATCTTTTTATAATCACACTCATGGTCAGAGGAAGACATATTGCAATTTGGTTCCAAAATGTGAGTAATACTCTAAAGAGGACAGACGCTGGAACTGACACAGGGGCCTTGGTGAACACTGAGTCCTTCTCTGCAAAAGACCCCTTTCAAACACACTCATGATGAGGAACTACTAATGCTCTGGTCAGTCATCCATTAAAGACTGACCTCAATCATCCATCGATTATCCTGCGATGGACTGTGTGTCATGTGCATTTGGGTATTGCTGTGTGGGTGTAAAAGTCTGTGTGTGTGTGTGTGTGTGTGTGTGTGTGAGGGCATGCACGTGTTTCTATGGGGACAGGGTGCAGCTTCGGCAGACCTTTAGCACTTTCGACATGTCCAACATGACAACACCTTGACCCTTATCACCCGCCGAAAAAGCCCACTGTTACGCGTTCTCATTTAGGCGTATAAAATGCACTGCTCAAAGCCGTGGGTTTCCCCCAGACTGACGGCCTGTTTATTTAGTTCTATCGCAGATGCTTGAAACGCAGCAGAAATGTGGCTTCATTGTGGGGCTGGTGAAAAGGGACTGTCAGTTTGTTCTGCTAAACAGTTTGTTTTGTTCTAAACAGAGCAGCAGAAGAGCTGGCTTGGCGGAGCGAGGCTGAGAGGAACCAGAGATAAATGAGAGGTGGACTCAGTGATGGAGCTCCGAGCGGAGCTTCCTTTGCCGCCACGGCTTGGTTCTGCCGTAAAACAAAACACAAGACGTTGAGTTCGTCATCTTCCCACACCAAAGGGGCTGTGGCTCGATCTGGCTGCCAAACCAAAACAGAACAATCAGAAAAACGCAAGGCCTTTTCTCCCCGCCGCCTATTCCCTCTCTCCATATATCTCTCCTCCGACGTAAACAAAGGAAGACGGGGGAAGCTAGCTACCTCTGCGAGCGCGCAAGACAATGAGGGCCACGTTTAAGAAGACAAAACAGAGTGTTTGGATGAGAGAGGAAGAGAGACGTTCAGGCCTAAAGACTGACGAAATGCCAAGCCAACAATAAACAGGCAAACAGGCATGTCTCCTCTTTCAGCGTACAAAGACACAGGAAAAAACACACAAACACACACACACACACACACACACAGTCAACACAGACAGCACACTACCCAATAGTTGTACCAGTAAACACTGGGTGTGGAGGAGACCCTTAACAGGCTACAGGTTGACCCGGGTCTCCCCCTTTCCCAGTGTTCCAGTAGTGTCTCTCACGGTCTCCCTGGGAGACCCGGCCCATCCAGACCCTTTGGAGGCAGATAAAAGCCCTCGCCAACCCTGGATAAGCCAGATAAGATAAGAGCACGCTGTGCGGCTTGCGTTATGAACGGGCACTGAGCTGGGCAGCCCTCAGCCCATTCGATGCAAACACAGCCAGACAGCTAGCGTGGAAATGTCGTGTGTGTGTGTGTATATCTACACTGTATCCATAACTGCATAGCGACACTCAGAAATGGACCAAAACATGGACTGATTAACAGTAGAAATTAAGTGGTAAATTCACCATTAGCATATAGGCTATGAAAAGTAATAATTTCCACAATAACCGATTTTACAAATCACATATAATATATACATGTTTTCGAATTAAATGTATCTTCCTTTGCACAAAAAAACATATATCAATATATCAAATGTACACCATACATTTGCTTATTTAATAAAATTGTTTTTTTTTATTGTAATTAAAACAATCAAGGGAGTCTTTTAAAATATCCCTACATATTATAAATCCATGAAGAAAAAAAAGAAGCTTTTTACACAATTTCGAAAGCTCATTCATGTACACACAAATTACTACTCGCTACCACTTTTCCCCTAATTTCCACCAGCCAGAGAGAGAGGCCCGCAGCAACCTGTGGAGCCAGTCCAAAGTCAGGCCGGGGCTGTGAGACGCAGGCTCTGGCCCAGGCCGAGGAGTGTGACGCCTCGGCAGAGAAGCAGTTTGGCTACGTGTGTGTGTTTTTCTGCCTCGGATGAGACCGTGTTTTGTCCAGGGCGGTGTAGAGTTTTGTGGCACAAAATGTGTGCCCATGTACACTGTTCATTAGGTAGTGAGAGGGTGTGTGTGCGCGCTTGTGCAGTCAATGAACAGGCGGAGTGGCGTGTGAAGTGGAGTATTTGGCTGTGTGTGTGGCCGCCGCGCCGGTGTTTGGCAGTGTGCGGGGAGTGTTTGGCCGTGAGCGTGTGTGTAGGCGCGGGTGCTCTGCGTGCCGGGCTAAGACGATGTTTGGCTGATTGGGAGAGAGCGCGCGCGTGAAGGACGATGGCATGGATACAGCGCTGCTTGGCCGTGTCCGGGGCCGCCTCAGTGGGTCTTTGGCCCGGGCTGGAGGTGTGTTTGTCCGACAGAGACCGATTGGCTGTGTACGTGAGTGTCTGTGCGATGGCGGTGGAACAAGAGTTCGGCTGTGTGTGTGTGTGTGTGTGTGTCTGTCTATGTTGTATGTTTGGCTGCATGTGCATGTGTATACAGGAATAGTGGCGGGGGCTGAGACGGTGTTTGGCAGCCAGGCTCGGAGTGGCGGAGGCTCTCATCCACCAGACGGAGGGGAGAAAGGGAGCCCGCGGCCTGAGAGAAGACACACGCACGCACGCACGCCGCGCTCACACACACTGCTCGCAACGCGATGGGCCCAGGCCAACATGGGAGAATCCGACAGACCTTCTCAAATATACATATAAACACACACACCTTGTGTAAACACACTCTCTTTCTCACGCATACAATGCCTGATGGGTAAACAGAAAATACATGGTAACGCACCCAGAAAATACCATCACACACGTTTGCACATCTGACTCTGTTGTATTTACGTATTTCGCTTTGTGACAAATGTACACATTTTACATATTTACATATCTCATTCTCTCTCACACATTTGGACATCTCACTCTCCAGTGAATGTACATTGAATTGCTCTCTCACACACTAAATTGCACCACACATCATCCTCTAAATGTAAATGCATTCATGTAAATTCAAATTAAATTAGGGTGCAATATTTTTTATATTATATTTAGCTATTTCTTTAAAATCCCGGTATTTAATGTAAAACACAGGTATTTTAATGTAAATTACGGGCATTTAAATATTGACAAAATTCAAAAGAAAATCAGAGCCAGAATTAAGCTGTTGTTTTGTCCTGCTGTTGCTGTGTGAGTGTGTGAGAAACAAAAAGGAGAAAGATAGAGCATGTGAGTGTGTGTAAAAGATGGAAATGAAAAGGGAGATATAAAGTGTGTGTGATTGTGTGTAAAAGAGAGAAATAAAGAAGGAGATACATTGTGTGTGTGTGTGTGTTTGATATCTTTTTTTTTTTTTCTGGCAATCACTACAGCAAATACTGACTACTAAAGATACTGACTGTGTCTGTTGGCTAAGTGTGTGTGCGCGGGTCCACTAACAAACACACATGACTGACCTGGCGTGTGGACGAAGTATGCCAGGTAGAGGTCCAGCTCTTTGACGGAGACGCCGATGTGATGTGGCTGGACACACAGGCCGTGGTTGGAGCACTGGGGCGACTTGACCAGCCGCTCTCCGTCCGTGCTCTCCAGGGGGCTGCCCTTGAACAGGATGACCATGACCAGGTCCAGCCTCCACACCTTGTCGGCCTGGCGGAGACAGTCGATCCTCCTGATCTTGCCCTTCTGGTCGGGGTTGGACAGCACGCAGCAGGGGGCTTTCTTCCCTGTGATGGTCAGGACAAAGTCCTCCCGGAACTCTGGCCGGATGTCCTTGCGGAGCTTGGCGAGGAGCCTCGACGCCCACTTCTGTTTGATCTCGGGCTTTTCGCCGAGCAGCTCGTCTTTCACGGCGCGCTCCTCCTCCTTGGACATCTTCTTCTCGTGCTTCTTGAAGTACTTGCGCTTGCGGGCCTGCAGGTTGAACCAGGTGTAGGCGAAGGCTCGGACGTGGGGCAGCAGGGCCTCGATGAAGGGGTGGAACTCATCCTGGTGGTGGTGGTGGTGGTGGGGGTGGGCGGATGGGGGGAAGCAGGATGAGGAGGGGGAGTAGTGGGGAGGGGAGGAGAAGGAGGGGGAAAGGGGGAGCGGGGGAGAGGAGGGGAAGAGAGATGAGAGGCAGTTAGCACCGGCGCGCAGCATGGACGAGCGGCAGCTCTGTGGGAGCGGAGGGAGAGAATGACTGAGAGAGAGGCGCTGGGAGAGAGGGAGAGAGAGAGAGGGAGAGAGAGAGGGGGAGAGAGAGAGGGAGAGGAATCATAGACGCACGCAGGCGGCACTCTGACCATAGACAAATGGAAAGATATCACACTTTAACAAACACACAGAGAGCTGATGGAAGGATTCACAAAGGGACACAGAGGGATGAAGTCTACCACTTACATCTGATGAGAAGGTTTGAAGAATATTTGGAAATAAAGAAACCATCATTAAGGTGCAAAAACCGGCATGGAATTTTGTAGTATTCTATGAATCAACTGTTTGGATGTCTATGTACAAATTTTAAATGAAATGTGTATTTTAAGCTGGAATTACTTAACTTTGGGAACATCAGTTATCACTTACAATTAACCAAATGCCAAGTTCTGAATGAAACATAACTACCACTTCTTATTGTCCTCAAAGTACAATTAGGCAGATAAATATTTTTTTCTCAACAAACTCTGCAATTGCTTCAATATCCCAATTCAATTATGAACAACAGAAACAGGTTCCACAAAACAGAGGAAAAATATAAAAATACATTAGGTATTTACCATTTTGCTCTCTCATGATAAATTCACCACGCCAGACAGGAAAGTATCACCAGTTCAACAACCGGTTTACAGAATCAACTCCTTCCCGTGACAATGCACGAAATCAGAAAAAACAAACGAGGAAATCGAGGCTTAAAAAAGCCTTTTGAAAACAGCCAAGTGGTGTAAAAGCTGCAAAAATTGCCCACTGAAGAAAAAAAACGCAGTAAGAAGAAAAACAAAGTGAAGAAGGCAGGAGTTAGGCCAAGAGGGGGGAGAGGATGGTGTAATACCAACAGAGAGGCACAGGAGGTACTGTGGCAGAAGAGCTGCAGAAACCAGCTGGTGTTCAGGAACACGCCAGAGAGAAGAGAGAAAGTTAAACCACTTCACCAAACAACAACGGTCATAGGCACTCAATAAATGACAGCAAAATCAACACAGACGGCGAGAGGAGGACGCGAAAAACATAATAAAAATCGCTTCTTTGTTCGCTTTCAGAACCTAAAATTAGAATGTATCACGCAAAATAACCCCCCCTCCCCACCACCCCCCAAAAAAAAAATATAAAATGCTTTGACTGAGCAGAAGTATGGCGGCATTGGTTGAGGTCTGTAAATAAGACTCCCGGATAG
Organism: Esox lucius; assembly: GCF_011004845.1. Taxonomy (NCBI): domain Eukaryota; kingdom Metazoa; phylum Chordata; class Actinopteri; order Esociformes; family Esocidae; genus Esox; species Esox lucius. The sequence continues at coordinate 11,449,893 of NC_047577.1, forward strand.
AGAGACACTGAGAGACGGACGAACAGAGGGAGGGGGGGAGCAGGACGGAGAAGAAGAAGAGAAAAAAAAAAAATCAAGATGACTGGAGTCAATGTTGGAAGAGTGTGTACGAACGCTGGCAGACACAGGCTGCAGTCCTCTTTCTTTTTTCCCCTCTTTCTCTCCAACTCTTCCACTCTCTTTCTCTCCCTTACTCTCCACTTTCCTTCTCTAACCATTGACTCAGTGTGTGCCAGCATGCACAAGGCCCACCTATTTGGCACCGAGCGCTGCCCGGCCTCAGCCAATAGGCTCGCTCTGTGCAGCTGAAAGGGAGGGATCGGAGAGACGGCGAAAGAGGGAGGGAAGGGGGTTGGTTGGGCTGGTGGCTGGTAGTGGAGACAGTGTAGAGGGAGGGGGGGGGGGGTTGTGTGTGGCAAAGGCAGAAGGCTCGTCGTTAGCCAAACAGACGAGTGTGGTCCAATCTAGTGCAAAGGCAAAGTCCAGGGGATATTAATTTTACATGCACCAATCCTGACCGCTGCCCAATACCCCCCCCCCCCCGTGCCCCCGCCTCCTCCGTCACCAGCGTGGTCACTACCAGCTCTGCAAACCAGCACACTCTCTCGGCTGGTGTCCTGAATGGTGCCTTGCTGCCTGTTTAGTGCCCTACTTCAGACCAACGCCCTCGAGTGGTAGTGCACTAAAAAGGAATAGTGTGCTATTTGGGATGAAAGCCCCCCCCCCACCACCAGCTCCCTACCCCCCTGAAAAAAACATTTTCACCCCCGCCCCCCCGTCCCCCCCATCCCCCCGTCCCTCTCACCCTCTCGCTCTCTCACTTGCGTTTCACCACCTTGGCACGGGATGCCATGAGAAAAGGCTGCAGCCCCAAAATCCCACTAGACCCTCAAACCAGGCAGCTGCTCCTGGATTTACCACAGAAACAAAGGGGGGGGGGGGGCAACCCCCCCCCCCCCCAAATCCATCCATCCTTCCACTATCCAAAAAAACACCATTCTGCTCTCCTGTTTCTAATTGCACTCTCGTCCATTCTGACAACAGGGTGTTCAACACGCATTAAAAGTTTCTGCTACAAATTTAGAGAGCGCTCCAAGCCAGAGTTCTAGTCTGTGGACAATGGAAAAAGAACCGGTCCACTTCGGGTCTCTGTACATGTTAATGTAGCTTGTACCAGAGTGCCAGTGCATAGGAAGCAGATTCAGGTTCAAGCTTACAATGGATCCTTTCATTGCGAGTCACAAAACTACACGGCCTGCTGATTTGTGAAAATACGCATCTCACTTTCTCTTTGTCATATAAAAATAACGTCCTACCCATTGCTTAAGCACAATTCCATCCAGTGACACGCAGTTTAAAACACAAGGTTGAACTGCAGGGTTCTGTCTGACCTCTGTGAGCTGGCGGTCGACTGCGCGGCCGTCACCCCTGCTACCACTTCCCTTGCGCCCAGTGGCTGTCTGACCCTGGTGCGGACAACGAAACAGGGAGTCTGCCCACCCCAGGACACTGGCTCAGGAAGTAAAGGACATTTCACCACCGCAAATGAGATATCGGCTGCACAGTTTTTACAAGAGGAAAATGATGCTAAAGGCACAGTGACAACAAAACCCCCATGCCCAGTCATGCCACCGGCAGTAAAAAAAAATCAGTAAATAATGTTTTCAATGAAAGTACACATATACACAGAAACACAAAACCACATCTAAGTGGTTTGCCGGGGAAATATAAGTTAATCCGGGCCAGGAGAAAATGACAGACATTGTGTGGAGAGAAAAAAATGGGCAAAATGGTAGATGAATCGTGTAGGTCCTCTCCTTTGGCATAGAAGCAGAACTATTTGATTCAGAGTTCCAGAATGTTCAGCGCCCGCTGTGTTCTAGGCCCAACGGCCACTCTCTGAACCCCCCTACAAAGACCAACAGTCCTCTGGTTAGAGAGAGGGCCAAAAGATCTACATACCCGCCCTGTCCAGCCTGGTCTCAGCCTCTGCCTGACAGTGGAGCCATGGCCTGGCTAGCCGGCCGGCCTGTTGGCTGAATGACGCTGGGTGCACAGAGAAAAGACCCAATCTGGACCGACTGGGCTGAGAAGCCAGCGGTCGATGCACCTGCTAACAGTCAAATGCATAGCAGGGCACAGGATATGGTGAGAGATAAACCAGAGATAAGTGAATGACCAGAGAAACTGAATAGGGAAGGAGAGGGGCGTGCCTGTGAGATTCGGTTTTAAACTTGATTAGACAGGATCCAGAGATGGTTAAATTGGAACAGCTCTATCCTAGTACACTATTGCCATGTTGACACTCCTACAACCACAGCCCGACTGGAACAAAATGAAACAAAGAAATTATTGTCAAGTAAAATGAAGTCAGATCTCTGTGGTTCTGAATAACATAAGCACAATATTATATTTTTTCCACACTATTTATACACAAATAGATTCACTGATCTACTGGATATACCATGTCTGCGGCCAGCAACCAGACAAGCTCAAATGAGAGAATGCTTTTTTTTTTTTAAACAATCCACGAGATAGTCAGCTCAATCCGATAAATCAGATTTTGTAAAAAGGGAAATGCTTCAATAAAGCCACATAACATGTTATGGCTGAAGCTTTGTCCGATTAATGATATAGGGCATGGCAATAGTTTGTATAGCGCCAGTCCGAAGCAGTTATGCACAAATAACAAATGTAACACTCCCAAAATAAACAACCACTCGCCTGTGTATACAGTAGAAGGCTACCATTTCACTGAATAGAAGCAGAATGTCACTGCAAAGAGGCAGACCGTTTATTATTTGGGCGGGACAGAATTAATGTGGCTATCTACTGTTTATTATGGGGCAATTGATCGAATTTTCCAAAACGTATTTACTTTTTTAAATGGAAGATATACGATTTATTAGAATGGATTTGTTGGCTGTATTCGAGCATGCGATGTTTCTCTCTGCAGGCGCTGTGTGTCGTGTGAGTTTGTGTGTGATTCGCTACACCGCTTGCCTTGGGCCTTGCGCCTTGCGCCTCACGGCCTGCCTTATAGGTGCGGGTATCTCCGTTCGGCACTTGTTTTATAGAGCTCATCTTATCTCCCCGTGCCGCTCTTTCTCAAAAAGGTGACCTTTGTTCGCCAGGCCGCAACCGAGACAACCTGGAGCCCTCCGCTGTCGTAGAGCAAGTGAAGTGAGAGAAAAGTGGGAAATAAGAGTGTTTGGGACTGGAAGCAGCCTATATACTTTCTACACAGAACCAGCAGGAAAATACTTGGAATAGTAGGCGGTGTTTATCAACTGCCAAAAGTGTGGACAAAAGGAAAATAATGTCTACTCCGGGCGTCAGGGTTTGTCAGCTGCACACCCAGTTCTTTGTTGATTTTCTATATTCAATTGTTAATGGTTCATGAACAATCCCGTCATAAAGGCCTACTAGAAACATTATTTTAGACTTATTTTACATGCACATTTCGAATATAGGTCTAGATTTAGAGCATTAAATGGGCCAGTGTTTAGGATATTCGAGTCCACTGTATCCACAGATAGTCGGGTAGAGCGGTAACTAATGAGACATACAACCCAAAATAAAAACCCCAATTTCCATAGTAGCTCTCCCTCCGTGAGTGAATATATTGAATAATCAATTCACTGCATACCTATGATCGGTCATCCATTTCCTGTCACATCTAAAATTACATAGGACTGTGAGAGGAAAGGGTCCTACTTTCTTTTGTAGGCCTGGACAAATTAAGCATAAAATGACGCACAAATTTAGCACTATAGTGCAGTAAGGCACAAACGAGTCCCATTAAATTAAGGCTAAAGCAATGACTACAAAAATCCACGTTTCTTTCAATCTGCATACATTCTTTCTTTTGAAAGCAACACGCCTACCTGCGATGCCTGCCAAAACGAGTCTTCCTTTCTTTCAATAGCCAAAGAAAAAGCAGGTAGACTAGCTTTAAACAGCACTCAATGACATATACTGTATTTGCCTTGCCAAAATTTCCAATGGGCAGTAAATACAAATAAAAACAAGCAGGAAAATAGAGACCACGTTGCTGAGAGGGAAAATAACTTCTTGCTGTCGCAACCAATTAATTGTAATATATTCCAGAAAAGCCTTTCTTCTATAGCCGCTTCATGTGTTTTGTAGAACTGTTTCACACGACGACGGCATTTCTGAACTTCTTTCCTCTTTCCTAACTCACGTCGTCGTCCGTAAGCGCGAGCTTCTTAGTGATAACAGATCCAAGTGGCTTGAATCTCAACACAGAGGCGCGAGGCTCAAACCAAAAGCAGCAAGACGTGCAGCCAAATAGGTCAGCATTTTCTCACTATAATGCAACTTGTACAGTTCTTAAGCAAAGCCAATATAGTGCTCGCGCAGACAGTGCGTGAGGGGGATTTTGATTCTGAATATGCCTCTCTGCAGAACCGGTAAACTAAAAAGGCCAATTAAAGTGATTTGTAACAAGTGTAACAATAAGCTATCTAAAAACAACATTTTATAATAACCCAACTGATAAAGACTGACTAAAAATAATAACCGGACTAATGTAAATAAACTGTCTAATTCCCTACTGGCCTTCTGCTGTGCGAGAGTAGAGACTTCTGTACATAATAAATATAAATAATAACCACACCTAAACATACTCAAAAAAAATATTGTACATCTTGAAACTACAAAAATAAGTTAATATTAGAAAATAATTCTGACACATATTGAGATTTAACAACTGATGCATGCAACCAGGCCTAATACACAACCAGTTCATTTCGTTAATTTGCTGTGATATGTTTTTGCCTGTTAATTCAAAATAAAATGATCAAACTGATCACATTGTATTTCATTTCGGTGCACTTAATTTTACTGCTTTAATCAATACATAGTTATTATTCAGATTATGTGTCAATCTTGGCAAATTAAGTTGAAAACAATTAAATTAAATATAATGGCTATTGGAATTTTTCAATGAAAAGGTATTTTAAAATAGCAATTCACTGGAATTAGTTTTCATGATTGACATTATGATTCTTTTTTTCGGTGCAGCACATTACATTTCTTTAAATGACACAGGCAGTTATGTGGTTAAGCCGTTAAGAATAAAAGTCAACATTATTTTTATTTTCATAATTAATAATAATAATAAAAGAATCATGTTAGCAATCATAAAAATAATAATAATACTTTAGTTTTTTCGATTTAAAAATAAATTTGGGAACAACACCCTGATTTCGTTTTTACTTACACACACACACACACACACACACACACACATACATAAATATATATATATATATTAATATTATTAGTGAATATAATATATATATTTATATATTCAATATATATATATATATATATATATATATATATATATATTGAATAATAATTAACCATTTATCCACATGTTGTTGGCTCACTAGATCATCTTTTCCTATTAGATCAACTTATAGATAGACGGTGTTACAATTATAGATAGGTTGAAGTTGTGAAGAAAGAAAATCGATTTGGTTTTATAGATTACAAATATTCCTATTCCTGCATCATCGTGATTCAAATTCATTAAGATGATGAAGCAAAAACAGGTAAGTGAGGAGTACCGGAGACACGCACTTATTCACGTGCTCTCTTATGGAAGCCAACATTATAAGAGGCAGACGTGTCACGGATGGAATTCGGAGGACAACTATGACATCTGCTCAGTAAAATCACATATTGACAGGTATTGCGATGATGTAAGGGAAAGAGCTAGAGAGATCTGAGCCACGGGGGAATATTTTCCACGTGATATGCTTTTGTGTGTCTGTGCGCGTGTGTGTATTTTCAAACTTACTTTCTAGGGTGTTGTATGTTCAAGTTTCAAGGGCATTCTAGAATAGATGTTGGGATAAGCATGTTTCTAAGTGTTGGTGCCTTTGCATTGAAAATCCTATGAAAACGACTTAACTTCCCCTCCTAAACTTTGCACAAGGCAGGAAATTCTGCATTCATATGCAGCATTCTGCCATTTTAGGCTGCTCTGTGTAAAAAGAAAAAAGAGTGTTCCTATATACCCAGCCAAGTTTCCATGTTTTCTTCCCACGAGGAGAGCAGGAAAAGCAAGGTGCACAGGACAGCACAACCGCAGCTAAAGTCTCCCATACCGTTACAGGTTGGCAATTCGCCCCCTCAAAGGCTGCCTCGGTTTAAAATCAGCCCATTTAGTCAATAATAAAAACACAGACTGGAGTACAGTCTCTCCTTTTCTCCCTCTTACACTCACAAACATATTCTCACCTCTCCACACTTCAACAAAATAGCACATAAGGATCTCTCTCTCTCTCACACGCACACAAACCCCCTTACTCTCCCTCACACTCTTCCTCACACTCCAGCGAAACACTCCGGCAAAATGAAACAAAAGGATCTCTCTCTCAGTCGCTCTCCATACATCCCTTATATAATCCTCTCAACCTGCATTCACTGCCAGCATCCACTAAAGTGCCATTTCGGTGCCATGCAGTAAAATCAGTGCAAATGCAACCACTCTCAGTCTGTCCCGGTCTACAGTTAACATAACTCCATGGGAAGAAAATAAGAAGGGGAAAAAAAATCATTCTTTCTTTCCTTTTTCGTTAGTGAGGCACTTAGATAGATGTTTAAAGTGCGTCTTTCCCTCGTTTGTAATTATCCCTGTTTACACACTGACGTGTTACTATGTGTGAAAGGCTGGAAGCATTTATGCGGCAAGGGTGAGTGTGTGTATGTGTGCGTGTGTGTGTTTCGGAGTGTGCGCGCGTGTGTGTGTGCGCTCTAAACAGATCCAGAAGAAGAGGGCCGTACAGAATCAGGCTGAACACTACAAATCCCAGTATGCACAGCAGGAGTCAATGCAATGTCTGAATGGAGGTTAATTTCCTGCCTGGCGATAAGAAGACTACAATGTCACAATATTGTCAGTTGATACAGTAGTCTAATTACAGGGAGGAGTCGCTTATTAGGTAATCTTCTTTTCTTAGGGTGCGCCGTGACATTATTTGAGGAGCGTATCGGGGTCAGGCCAGGACCCGGGAGTAGAAGGAGCCACAGCGGATCGGATATGTCACTAAGTCCCCCTGTTCATTATTATAGTTCCCATTGGCCCTGCGGGCTCGCGGGTAGGGGGGTTGGGGCGGGTAGGGGGATTGGGGCAGGAGGGGTGCTGGGCGCCGGGTATTTTCTGTCCGCCCCACGGCTGGCCCGCTGCAGTAAAAGTGAATGCAAAGCATTCCCCCGGCGGTCCATAAGGGCGGCCATTCCTGAAAAGGTCAAGTGGGCAGAGCCTGACAGTGGTGACGCTCGGGGGAGTCTGTGTGTGTGTGCGTGCGTGCGTGCGCATGTATAATGCACGCGCTTGAGTTAATATCTATCGGATTCCAATAACAGCTTGACCGCAAACTGGCGAACAAGCCCTAGGTACAGCTGCAGGGACTTGATATAAACCTGGTATGAGTGTTGGTAGACTGAAGCAGGAATGAAGCAGATAATGAAACCAGATAGCAGCCCCCCCCACCCGGGCTCTGCCAACAGCCAGGCAGGACCCTGCCCCCCCCCCCCCCCGAAATAAGAGATGCTCTATTGAGTGACTTCCCTCGCTCGCTCTCTCCCTTTCTTTCTTTCTCTCTCCCTCTCCCCGAAGTTCCCCCTGTGCCAGTCGGTGAGGCGGGGTGCCAACCATTCCCCACAGCTGGGCATGTTGCCCTCACCCTTTATGCAAATGCATCGCCACCGTCCACCCAGCCCAAGTCACACATTCATTCTGGAGCCCAATCCCACCTCCCTTCTCTCTCTCTCTATTGGTCCAATCCCACCTCCCTTCCCTTTCTCTCTATTGGTCCAATCCCACCTCCCTTCTCTCTCTCGCTGTTGGTCCAATCCCACCTCCCTTCCCTTTCTCTCTGTTGGTCCAATCCCACCTCCCTTCTCTCTCTCTCTATTGGTCCAATCCCACCTCCCTTCCCTTTCTCTCTATTGGTCCAATCCCACCTCCCTTCTCTCTCTCTCTGTTGGTCCAATCCCACCTCCCTTCTTTCTCTCTCTGTTGGTCCAATCCCACCTCCCTTCTCTCTCTCTCTGTTGGTCCAATCCCACCTCCCTTCTCTCTCTCTCTATTGATCCAATCCCACCTCCCTTCTCTTTCTCTCTCTGCTGTTGGTCTGCCATCTCTCCCTTTTTATATTTCTCTGTACGCAGTTGAAAATCTAATCTTTCTCTCTCTTTCTCCAGTCTGTCTTTCTCTATTTGTTTTCCTATCAGTCTCCTACCATCCCTCCTCTCTCTTCCCCCCTCCCTCCCCCCCTCCCTCCCACACGAGCCACCCAACCCAGCTTGCCTCCACCAGACTTCGACATGTGCACTCCTTCATTCATTCCACTAGTGCCAAACAGACAAGTGCAGTGTGACTATCTTTCACCCTTCCTAGTTCACCACACTCCCACACACACACTCCCACACACACACTCCCACACGCACACTCCCACGCGCACACTCCCACGTGCACACTCCCACGCGCACACTCCCACGCGCACACACGCGTGCGCACGCACACCTGGCAGGAAAAAGTTCTCCCCTGCCCATATACCTCATTTGACTATAGCTAGTTTCAACAGAGATTGGCTCTAACACTTCCCAATACCTTTGAAGTGACGCTTGTTACTCTTCTCCCTCTGACGGCCCAGTCAAGTAAAGAATCTCCATATTTTGTAAATGACTCATTGACATGTTTTTGGTCAGGGACAATCTTTAACGACTCTATGTACCTAACAAAACCTTGTCATCACTAAATGTCACTGAAGTACATGAGTCCCGAATGAAATCTAGCACGTCAGTAGATGTATTATAATATCCACATGGTGCGTCTTTCATCACCAATTTGTCATTGTTCTGGTAAGAGATTGTCCTCCTCCACCAGGAGAAACCGGTGTCCTCCTCCTCCTACACCAGGAGAAACTGTTCCACCCTCCACGTGACTGGTACACGTGTCTGTCCTAAATGAACTGATGTATCAGAGGTAGTGATTTTCAGTGAGGTCAAGTTGTCCAAAAAAATCCTGCCCATTCCAACAGTCCTGTGAGTCATCATGAGCTGCACTGTTGGCGTCTGGAACCTTCATTGAGTTGGCAGTGTGGAGGTCAAACGTGCTGATTGGCTGGTTAGCAGTGAGACAGTTAAAGGTGCTGATTGGCCGCTTGGCAGAATGACAGTTAAAGGTGCTGATTAGCAGGTTGGAAGTGTGCAGGTTTTAAAGCTACAGTGTTCATGGGTTGCACATTTCTTTACAGTCCCAAATACAGGGCCAGACAATTGAAGAAACATTTACGGTTCTATGCAGAACTTGATTGTTTGTTGATTGATAGCGTTGTTGTTTAATCAACTAGTAATTTAATTACATTTTGCAATAGCTTGGTGGTAGTTTAACCACATTATAATCCTAGTTGGTATTTCAGTAGTTAATTACTAATTTTGACATGTAACTCTGTAATCATATACGATATCCTTTTAGTAAAACAATATATATAACATTGGTGACACAGACAATCATTTCCTTTTATCAGCATGGATGGTTGGACGCCTGCTTGCTCAATCGTAGTTGTTGGCCATGAAATGAGTTCACCTCGAGCACATTTGTGCCTATAAATTAATCTTCAACATGCCAACACATCTTGATCTTTGATTCTCCCTCAGCGGGTGGACTGATTGCGACAAGCGAAGGCCATAATTGCCTTAATCGGTCATTACAGGACACATTTAAAAAAGATATATATAATAAATAAACGTTCTGTTAACAGAGGAATCCAGTGAACTGTTCTGAGCAATTTGTAGTCTACATAAAAGATAAAGATATGATTATTCATCAATAATTAGCTTGAACTACATTTTCCAAGTATAGATCAGCCAACTATATGTTTCTCAAGGGCAGTTTTACTCTAGCTTATCTTAACATCCAGTGTGAAGTAATAGATAGCATGGTAAACTCTATTTTCCAAGTGGCTTCTTAACACTGGTTGGCAGTGGTAGGGTTAAGTGCTGCCCTCTCTCAGCTTGGCTTCCCTTGCAGGGCGGCCCTGCGCCAGAACGGAAGAGTCCGGAGACAGACAATATAGTGAGGGGCAAGAGGACAAAACCTCCAGACAACACACACACACAAGCTCACACAAAAGCAGGACAAATACACAAAAGTAACCACACACAGGTCACATGTACAGATGCACACACACACACACACACACACACTGTGAGCAAATAACTGAAGATCTGACAGTTTTTGTTTCCAGTGAGGAGTGAAGAAAATCGTAATCTTCAGAGGGCTCATCTTTTCTGTCTGGTTCTCCCTCCTCCTAAGAATCAGAAGTTGGGGAGCGTGTGGGGATAGCTCCGTCTAACCTCACCCACACACACGCACGCACGCACACGCACACACACACACACACACACTCCCTCATTCTCTGCTTATAATCTATGGAAGGCCTCAGGACTCTTCTCTACATGTCACGATATGTTATGGAGTGCACTTCTTTTGCTACAGGTCAGAAGAGGCTATGGTCAGAAGAGGCTATGGTCAGAAGAGGTTATGGTCAGAAGAGGCTATGGTCAGAAGAGGCTATGGTCAGAAGAGGCTATGGTCAGAAGAGGTTATGGTCAGAAGAGGCTATGGTCAGAAGAGGCTATGGTCAGAAGAGGTTATGGTCAGAAGAGGCTATGGTCAGAAGAGGCTATGGTCAGAAATATGGTGCCATTTGGGATGCTAGCAGAATCTCTCCACTAAACCGGCATGGGAGAGAAGATATACGAACACACACAGGCTCAGCAATGGTGACAAAAAAATCTAGTTGCTTTACTTGCTGTTGTTTTAAATTCTGCAGAAAACCCTTTGTACACTAACCAAGTTACCTGTTTAATTTGAATAAATCACCTCCAGTATAATGACAGGAACCCCGAGAACAAAGGTCAAGAATATTTCATCGCCACTGAGTGAAACCTCTTAATTTCAACTCAGGCAGGAAATGGAAAACAACTACCAGATTTGACCATTAACGAAAACACGCGCAGAGCTTCAAAAGCCATTTGGAAAGAAATGTCTGGGTCAGTATGTCATGAAAAGTTTATAGTACACTGAGAAGGGTTACTGCTTTCATTACATGTAAAAAAAAAAAAAATCAATACCAAATCAATAAAAATGGGCAGCACCGATGTCAAAGTACTGACTGAACATCATCCAGAAGGTAGTGAACAGGGTCCCTCAGAGATGCCACACGGACAGGCTGGCGGACGGCTGATGGGATTTATCTAGTCAGCCACAACAACAGACGAGAAAGGCTGGAGTGTTCTCCTCTGCTATTCTGAGGGTAGCTGTAGCCCACACACACTCACACACATGCACAACACTCTCACACACGCACTCTCTCTCTCACACACACACACACACGCACACACACACACATGCATGCTGTAGATGCCACGTCAAGATGTTTCGGAACTTCTTGGCTGTCCGTCAGGAGACTCAGCTCAAAAAAGAAGGCTTGCCTATATAAAGCTACAACTTGTGATCTGAGAAAATGTACACAACTTAAATTTCAATTTGTAGATTCTTGACAACTACAAAGTGCATTGTGATATCAACTGTACTTCCATTATCTTAATGCTAAATTAAGACAGAAATCAATAAAGTACTGCTTTGTTATTCCACTGTTGATACAGTTCGATAGTGCTGAGAAGGAATCTCAGATCGTAGCTTTAAAATCTTGTGGTTCAGCAGATATGGCCAAATGACTCGGGCCGGTTCTGTAGCTGCCACTCCATCACAGAGACACCCGCGTGGAGCTGACCCCTGACCTCTGCTGTAATCTTCAATCATTACACCAACCGCAAAAGAAGATCCCTTCAGGATGGAATTGAGTGCAGAATGTATACTAGCTGCCGATGCACACACACACACACACACACACACACACACATGCACACACACACACACACACACACAGACAGCTTTAGGGCTGAAAAGCAAAGCCAAAGTCTCAAGTGTGCGACGCCACTACGCCCCGTGTTGAACACCAGGGCATGTCACCGACCAAGAGAGGTGGGGCCGGGGCGAAAGTGGCCCTGGTCTCATTGCCCTCTAGTGACTCCCTCAGGCGGTTTGGGGCGACTAAAGCAAGGCTGTTATCCCACAGATCAAAGGCCGGTTTAGTGCACAGCGTGGAGAGACGCACAGCGGATTGGATTGTCTCTGAGGACTCATGTCGTGACGTCTCACTCCACCCTGTCCGTCAGGAGTCGGTGCAATAAGAGAAGCTCGCAACCACTAATTACATTGAAATTAGTAAAAAAATATGGTTGGAATGAATACACTAATTAAAATATAAAGACCAGTGAACAGGAGGTACTGTAGGTCAGAATCGGGTTACAAAGACATTCCGTGTTGACGCCGTTCTCCATTTGGAAGGAACAGCACCATACAACACAACTGCTGTACGGCGTAAGTCAGTAGCAACGTTTTTGGATGAGGCTCTCTAATAGGGACAGAGAATGAACTCGAACAGGGTTTTTTTATGTCCGTGGCCCGTACCAAATGGCAGCCTATTCTCTGTAGTCACACTACTTCTGACCAGGACCCATAGGGCTGTGTTTAAACGCGGTGCACTTTGTAGGGAATAGTGTGGGAGAGAGGAGGGGGATGGAATAGGACTGAGATGAGGCACATTTCCAAAAGATCTGATTCCTCAGATAGGGACTTGGCTCAAAGCACCAGCTACCTCTCAGTAGTATAATAAGGAATGCTTCCCAAAAGGCTCTCTACTGCCTACAGTACATAGTGTACTCATTCTGACCAGAGCCCTGACTGAAACAAGTGCACTAATGTAGAGAATAGTCTGCCAGTTGGGATTTGGGACATGGATATGATGCACTGGTGTGTTAGCATTCCATCACATCCCATAAAGAAATTCAATATGTGCATATCAGCCATTTTAGTCTGGGGGAAAGATTGAGTGGAATGGAGCAGGAAGACAAGATGGAGAGCCAGGTACAGTTTTAACACAGAAACCAACTGAGGAGAGACGCTCTGTTGTATTGGACACTCTGTTCTTAGGGGAACCTGAAGGTGAATTGCAGTGAAATGGCGTTTAGATAGGTCAGCCATACAGCTTTCCAGAGAAAGTTAGCAAAGAAGCTTTTAGCGTTCACAAAATCCCTCAGATCAGAGATGCGAGACACAGTGAGACAGAGAGAGACGTGGAGAGGACATGCGTGCACGCACGTTTTTATGTGTTTAAGAGGGAGAACGAGAAAGAGCAAGAAAAAGAGTGAGACGATAAACAGATATTGTATATGCATGTAGGCAGTGGGCAGTCTGTCCTGAGGTAATGGACTCTGGGGCTGAATCAGTGAGCAGCCGGAGGTGACAGAACTCTGGTCCAGGTCAGCATTTTATCACCTGTGTGAAAGGCCTGGCTGAATACACACCGCCACGCTATCAATCGCACGCACACACACAAACCATCTGATAAAGGCTTCTACCCCACCAGGCCATCAGACTGTCAGACTATTGGGCAGCAGTCTGAGCCCTTTTGATCACACACACACACTAAACACACTACCGTTCCCAAACATTCACCTGGCACGAAAGTATACACACACATTCACAACACACACATTCACCACACACGCATTCACCACACACGCATTCACCACACACGTATTCACCACACACGCATTCACCACACACGCATTCACTACACACGTATTCACCACACACGCATTCACCACACACGCATTCACTACACACGTATTCACCACACACGTATTCACCACACACGTATTCGCCACACACGTATTTGCCACACACGTATTCACTACACACGTATTCGCCACACACGTATTCGCCACACACGTATTCGCCACACACGTATTCGCCACACACGTATTCACCACACATGTATTCACCAAACACGCATTCACCACACACGTATTCACCACACACATACAGAGATTCAGTCTACTCTGCTGGCCATGTTCATTGTGGACCCTGGTGCAGAACACTGTTCCTTTATTGATTCAGTGTTTGCCAAGTTTTTGTCTTTTTGCCCGGTGCTACTTGGTTCGTTCACTGCAAAGGTCACAGTGAAACTGCTCGTAGGCTATTTTTTATCACAATCAAGTTCTGATTATGATGGGGTCCCTGATGAATTTGCTATCACAAAAGGGGTCCCCAGCCTCGAAAATGTTTGAGAACCACCAACTTAAACAAACAAACTGGGGAGACTTTTAAATCATGCCTATCTGTGTTTGTTTTCAAAGCGGGACAGCTTTCACTTAGAAATCTCCATTTCAAAATTCCCATTTTTTTTTATTTTTAGAACATGGCAGAGAACACTGTTAATTCCCATTGCTGAGAACATGCACAGGGCTATTCCCGGAGCAATCCATAATTTCTGCATATAAAATAAATACACCAACAGTGCAACCAGGAAAGGCCAAACAGCCAGGAACCAGTAGTATGCATAGAGATGGATGCCTTTTCTCATTCTTGGCCGAGTCCCAAACGACACCCAATTCCCACTGTACCACTTCTGAAAAATCAGGGCCAGTGATGCCTGGCCAATCAGAGCACTACGGGCGGTGCCCCACCTCTCCCCCCCCCACCCCCCCACCCCCTGCCCAGAAAAAACCTTTAGGGTGTATTTTCTCATATTATGGATGATGTTGCAAATTCTCATCAGTGTGTGTAATTCACAATTTACTGTTAAAAAAATCTATTGTTAAAATCTAGCTTTTCAGGTACCTACCACAGAGCCAATCAGGAGCTTCCGTGGAGCAGTTTGGAGGGAGAAGGGAGCCATTTGGAATGCAGGAACCCTGACCGCCCCCCACCCCCCCGAACGCACACACACACACACACACACACACAGCTTTAACTGAACTGGCTCCGTAGTCACCCCTGCCATTAACCTACCACAAGCCATGGGGAACACCACACGAATGCTTAAATCAGCATCATTACACGTGTGTGCTCTAAACACACACATTTTTCACACTGAGCGGAACCCTAGTGTGTGAGCGTGTGTATGTGTGTGTGTTGTGTGTGTGTGTGTGTGCGCGTGTGTAAGTCTTTAAGTCAATAAACACAAACATGTGACCATCTCCGACCCAGCCACAAACCCCACCTAGCTATCAACCTCCCTGGCTGCGGTGGACCAGCTTCGACACGGCTAACCCCCGCCCGGGTGATGAACGATGTGTTTAAACCCAGGGTCTGACCCCGAGCCGAAGCGTGCGTGGGACTGTGTGTCAGAATTCCACCGTGGAACCGTCCAAACTAAAGCAGAAATGGTAGAAGCAGTGAAACAATGAGAGGCACCAGAGACGAGGTTTGCTGCGAGACGCCGTGATCCACATCTGCATGTGTTTTAGTGTGGTTTCACAATCACTTAGGATGGCGTGTCGGTCCGGGCGATGTTTCAGCGTGTGTCCTTCTCGTGACTCCACGCGGATATTACCAGCCATCATTATGCACAATTTAATAACGAGCCCCGTCGTCAGAGCTGACGGGTTCTTACTGTGTTATGTTACAATTTTCGATATTACTCGGCCGCATGGTAGATTAGGGCCTAATGGGCAAGGGCAATCACTCCCAAAACAACAGGGCCCCCGAATCAAACGTCCTCCACTCCCGAGCATGAGAAAGAATAACATGCAAATATGTAACTCTTGTTGACTCGACCCAAGACCCGTGACCGTCAGGCCCGGTGGGGGCGGGGGAACGGGTTCGGTTCCGGCGTCATTAATTCACACAGGAGGACGGGAGATTCCCTGTGACAGACACAACAAGGAATGGACGCCTGCATTGCGAGGCCTGTGCTTGCACGAGACGGCGTCAGTCGCATCAGATTAACAAAGAGGCCCGGGACTGTGTCCCAAATGCCAACCTCTTCCCTGTGTAGCGCACTAGATCAAAGCAGACCCCCATAGGCCCGGGTCAAAATCAGGGCACTGAACGGGGCGATAGGGTGCTCCGTGGAACGGTGATCGGGAGCATTGTACAGGAGGAGAACCTCGACGTGTCACTTGGAACACAACATGAAAAACGGGCGCGTTAACTGGTGCGCGCACACACACTCGCATGGACACACAGTACGTACACACGGCTGTCTGTGTGCAGGGAGAAAACACGTTCATTAGTTAATATTCAGGCCAGCGGCTTTGGAAGAAAAGTGCAGTCATGGAGCCACACAACACTATTCTGATTTCCGTTTTCAAAATAATGAATGTAGATTGACCTCAGGGGGTGTTCTGAACTACATTAACCACAGACTTTATATCTGACTACATTAACCACATATCATATATCTGACTATAATAACTACAGACCATATATCTGACTATAATAACCACAGCCCATGTACCTGACTATATTAACCACAGACCATATACAGCTCTGGAAAAAATTAAGAGACCTATGCATCTTTTTCTTTCCTTTCCAAAAACGTTTTGAGTGAGGAACAGAAGCGTTCAATTTGCAGTGGTCTCTTAATTTTAACAATTCTGTTAACCACAGACCACATACCTGACTATATTAATCACAGACCACATACCTGACTATATTAACCACAGACCATATACCTGACTATATTAACCACAGACCACATACCTGACTATATTAATCACAGACCACATACCTGACTATATTAACCACAGACCATATACCTGACTATATTAACCACAGACCACATACCTGACTATATTAATCACAGACCACATACCTGACTATATTAACCACAGACCATATACCTGACTATATTAACCACAGACCACATACCTGACTATATTAATCACAGACCACATACCTGACTATATTAACCACAGACCATATACCTGACTATATTAACCACAGACCACATACCTGACTATATTAACCACAGACCATATACCTGACTATATTAACCACAGACCATATACCTGTCTATGTTAACCACAGACCATATACTTGACCATATACCTGATTATATTAACCACAGACCATATACCTGTCTATGTTAACCACAGACCATATACCTGACTATAATAACCACTGACCATATACCTGACTATATTCACCACAGACCATATACCTGACACTTTGAGCTTTGTGATCCTTTGGCCATGTTAGAGGGAATTCAAGTCTTTTAATGCAAAGCTGCATACCCCTGAAAATGAACAGACGACGTGGCCCGCGGTGAATCAGTGGTCTATGCTGGTGCCTCAGACACACTGCTGAAGCATACGTTTGAATCAGGCCCACTGCTCTTTCAGACCCAAACTCTCTCCTCTATGTTATCAAACGCCATTGGCCAGTAAGGCGTAAAAATGAATTCAAATTTATAAAACAAATAGGAAGTAGCTAATGTTTCAATCGACTTAGAAACTGCGATTTGTTTCAGCTGTGCTCAGAGTGCTCCAAACCGGACAAAGATATTTCTCTCTGGAGCTCCCAGGTGGTACAGCGGTCTAATTAGCTCTTTCATAGTGCCAAACTGTCCACCACAGTCTAGTTTTGAGCCCTGACTGCGCTGTTGGCAGATGTGTGGCTGGGAGCTCAGTTGACCCACACTGACCAAGGATGGCCCGAGGTGGGGCGGTGGCATCAGCAGGGATTTCCTTCTTGACTTGACCAAGTCCTCACATGGGCTTATCTGACTGACTGACTGATTGTCTGACTGTCTGGCTGGACATGCTGGCTGGAAATAATGTGCCGTGAGGGCAGAGAAAAATGGGGGATATATATCTAACACACACGCACACGCACACACACACACTCATTCCAGTAGTCTCTCTCAATCTCTGTACACACTAACGCATACATGCATACAGGCAGACAGACAGGCAGACTGGCAGACAGAAACACAGTCTCTTTTCCACACAGGCCTCCCTCCCTCCTCCCCCCTCACTTCCAGCTGTGGATCTTGCGCTGGGTTCACCTGAGGTAAAGATATGGTATATTACACAATGGCTTATAGATTTTTCCACCACTGGCCGGCAGCCAAAACCCTCCTCTCGGCAGAGTGGAGCAGAGCACACTTTGTTCTACTGAGTCTGACTGGACTGACTCCATTACCGTGCAACATGTCCTAATAGCCCTGGTCTCTGGGTCATTCTATTACTCTGGAACCGCACAAAGGCGGTGTGTGAGAGAGGCCTTGTCAACAGATAGTTCACATATTTACTCTGCTATAGTATCTTGAAAAGTAGATTGGACGGGCTGACCGGAACAGATTTACTGACAGGCTGACTGACTAGACTGAATGACTGCTTGGACTGACTTACTGACTGACTGGGCACATTTACTGACAGGCTGACTGACTGGAGCGACGGGCTGACAGGACGACTTACTGACAGGCTGACTGACCAGACCGAATGACTGCTTGGACTGACTTACTGACTGGACGACTGACCGACTGGACGACTGATGAGTGTAGAGAAAGAAAGAGGGAGTGTGTGTGCGTGCGTGTGTGTGCGTGCGTGTGTGTGCGTAAGAGAGGGCCGCTGCGCTATATTGGTCTGTGTCTGCCTGACATGCCGAGAGCATTCGATGCTCCTGTCGACACCTCCCCACGCAGGCTCCCCCCACTTGTCCCCGGTGCATGCACACACACACACACGGGTCAAAAATAAACGACCTTCTGTGTGTCGGTGGGGTCGCGTCCCATCAACGCAGCACAGTCCTGGCGCCCGACGGTTACGGTGAACCAGGCCCCCGATCGGTTGGCTCAACTCACTGTGTCACGACTAGCAGAACGGGGGGGTTACACGGCCGCTCCAATGAGCAGGGATCACAAGGCCGATATAAGCTCTTGCATGGTTATCACACAAATCCCATTATTATCGGACGCCACAGCTTTCACGCACATCTTCCATGAAGCAGGATCAGATCATCTGCCTACACCGGATATATCTACAGAGAGGAATCCCACCTCCAGACTTCTGCTGCTCAATAGATAAGCTGCTTGTTGTATAGGAATTTTGCCAGAGAGCATTAGTCGCTCATATCCACTGTTATGTTACTACTGTGAACAAATTTAATGAATCTGTTATTTATATATATGGGTGTCAATCTCTATTCATGTTCATCTTGATTTTATAATTTCATAGAAACCTGTTGTGTTTAATCTTACTCATCTTGAACTATTTAATTCAGCAGGTTGTGTTTGTTCTAAGAAATGTGCTTTATTAATACGTTTTGCTGACGCCGGCTTCAATGGAATCTTTCTACAGTTTAAAATGCAATTATGGCCTTGAATCAAAACATTTGTTTAAACGTTGTATCAAGCAATTGATGAAGATGGAAAAGAAAGGAAACACTAGCAATGGCCAAATTAGCCAAGTCCATCTATCTGTCAGAGAGTCTCTGAAGTGAAAGACGATTTTAGCAGCAGACTGGGTGGTTTAAATCAGCTCCTCATTATGTCAGAATAACCCATCTAATAGTTTCTCGGTTCACTTGAACCAAGAAGAACGTGACATTGAATTGATTGATAAAACCGCTGTATTTTACGAAATATTTGTCTTTATCCTTAACAATATTATTCGTGTCACGCCAGGTTTAGCTGGTAAATTTTCTGGGGAGAATACGTAGCTTTGAAATACAGAAACGCCTTCAAACAACTACTTTCCAACCTGGGGCCTTTCCCTAACTGAACACAGATGGAATACACTAGAAATCAAGGCAGAGGTTTTATAAGTTTAACTGCTTCTTGCTTGGAAATACACAGAGGGAATACACAGAATGTAGAAATGCATCCAATAGAACTGCTTTGTCAGAAATCAATGTCCATACATTTAATTGGCTAGTGGCTCTAATTAGATGTATGGACGCGGTGTATGTGTGAGCGGTCGGCGTATGAATGCATGCAAGTGTAAAATCCTCTTTGGAGAAAAAAAAAAAACCCGCTAAGTAACTAAGAGCTGTAATTTCACGGTTAACTGCTTTGTGCCATTCACTGGGTCAGCCCCCCAATGAACAAGAGAACTGAACCAAAGACAAGAAAAAAGGAAAAACACACAAATGGGTGAGGTAGGGGGAGGAGGGTGAGGGGAATTAAAAAAAAGAAAAAGAAAAAGAACTCATCCGACAACATCTACAGTCAAGGACCCCAACCAAATGCTACTCAGTATTCAAAAGAGGGGAATCAACCGGGCGGAGGAGAGAGAGGAGGATGAGTAGGAGAAAGGAAGACGAGCCTCGTCCCATCCAGGGCATCTGTGAACGAAAGCACTGGCTCATCCCTCACTCCCCTCGGTCCAGACATCTTTCTGTTCCCACTTGGTGTGAATGTGTCCCAAGCGGCCGGTTCCTACCTTCCTCACAGGTCAGACTGGAGGCTGGGTCACATCCTGCCTGCCTCCCAAATCACCCGCTACGCCCTTTGTACTGCACTACTTCAACCATAGCGATGGACGTTTTACTGTATTTAAGATCTGCAGCAAACTACGCCCATGTGGCCAGGACCTACTGCTGATGCATGATGCATTATAACACAACGAATCTAATCATAAATCCCTTACACACACACACACACAAAATGTGCCACACTGAATTGATAATGGTTGACCCCATTCCTCCACGACTACCCCCAAAATGTCACAGTATATGTAGGGCACGTGTGTGTGTTTTGTCAGATTCAGTATGTGTGTGTTTGTGTGTGTGAGCGGTACCACAGCAGTATGTCGCAGGCCGCCACCAAACCGCTGCGGGGGGGGGGGCTTCTCACAACCACTGGCCACAATGCAGCCAAAACCTAATCCACACTGACGGGGGGGGGGGCAGGGGTGGAAACACACACACACACACACACACACACAGAGCGACAGTCGACCACGTATTCTCCCGTGTGGCGCGGCGATTGCAGAGCGGCCCCGGTAAATCCACTTTCCACGGGCGGTCAGGAAGACCGCGCAGATAAACCGGCGAACAGGGGGATGGATTTAAGTCGTCCGCCCTCAAAAGACGTGTGTTTCCCGTGCAGAGAGATACGCTGCAGGACAGGACGGGACAGGGGAACAGGCCATGGGTACATCTGCAGCAGAGTTGTCACTTCCTTTGTTCATCAAGGCCCCAAAGTCTACAGGCAGTACAGGAATGTGACATCCCACCACATCTGAATAAAAAGTACAAGGCACTTAAATCAAGTACCGCAGGACACTGTCCTCCACACACTGCCGATATAAATATATATACATATATTCATATACACATACACACACATGTACACAAATACATCCCATGTCCCGTATTGTGCTTTACATAAGTCTGTGTTTTTCACGATCCCAGCAGCCATGTCCAGTGAGTAGCCCAGGGCCCATCAGGCAGAGCTGCTGGCTAGGGGGAAAGGCGCTGGGCTTCAGCCCGTAGGAGATGAATAAGTAACCAGAACACATTGTTCCCCTGGGTGTCGGTGTGCCAGGCAGAGCCGAGCGGGCATTCTACCCTTCCGCCGCCGGGCCTATGCCTATTCTAATCTCCACCGTCATAGAGATAGGGTCACTTGAACGGGTATGCTCTGTGACAGTGGCTGGGATCCCACTCTGGTCATTTTATTTCTATATCCGTCACCTGCACCAGCTCAGATGCCTAAATTGGTGTGGTGAAAATTGAAGCCACGGGGAGGTGCGGTGTAAACGCAGCTCTAGCCTATGTTACCGGATCAGGGGGCCACATCGGCTTACACCAACACCACCGTCACACCAGTCACCATCCGGTCCAGTGTAACCAAAACCTTCCACTGACGCATGAGTTCCCCTCAGGACAAACTAGGCAAGAATAACTTACCTATATCTGCCTCTCTATCTATAAATGTACCATTAACATGGCAAGTTGTAACTTGAAAGTACCCCCAAATGAATACATTTTTTTGTATGTTCTACTATGGTTTCTCAACTATCCCAAATTGATTTATAACATAATGCAAAAACTCAATTTGTTTGTAATAGGGTTTTTGTAATAAATGAAGGAGTTAAACCTGCCCGCAATGATCCCGACGCGCCACAAGACCTCCCAACGTCTCCCGGCGACGCTTCCTAAACACACCGCACAAGCAGCAGCATGGTAATTCATTATGGACATAGTCACACTCAGCGTATTGTACTACACGCTATAAACCTTATTATTGTTCGATAGATATTTATGAATATAATTTCCCCTTTCAAGTCTAACACAACGAAGCAAATTGCCACTAACCGCAACGTGAGTTTTAATGACTACAAAGACAAACAAGCATATGAAAATACATTTTAAATAAACAAGCTGATCTAGAAAGCAAAGGGTTAAGTAGTTTGTTATCGAGAGTTGCAGTAAACTTCAAAAAGTTGGCACGGCGCGTAATAGGTATGCCGCTGTAACCTCGTGAAACGCAAGCAAACCTGTACTTGTGAGGCGCAGCCAACGCTACATATCTAATATGCAGGGAAACTGGAGTGGAAGACACAAACAATAATTGATATCAAAACACAGATTTTGAATTAAAACGATACCACAGCGACCTTCAAACTATATTAAAATGTTATGCAAATTGATCCCTTCGCTTCCACGTGTTCCGCTCCATCTAAAACAATATGAAACCGCTATCCATACCGCGCGTCCAACACGCGTGCCCAAGGTCCCTCACCTACCCATGTCCAGTCCAACAAAGCTTTTATCCTCATCAATAATTTATCCCTGGTTGTTTAGTTAACATTTGTTACCACTTTGCATGTACCCCTCGCAGATGTTTTAATAATTAACAACATGGTAAAATCAAGAGAATTAAAAGAACATCTCCACACAAAATGTTAGATTGTGGAGGAACGTAAGTCCCTCAGGTGGTGTAGGCCTGATGTGGACAGCAGGTGGTAGGATGTGTATATAAGCAGGCGCACGCACACAAACACAGGCACCAACGCAAATTCATGCACACACACGCACACACACACACACACACACACACACATACACATACACACACCATTGTCAATTGGGCCCGGTTCCAACTCCCCTCTATTCACGGAACTTTTAAGTCAAAAATCATATCATAAGAATTTGCACTACAGCTTTATGTTTTAAAATTCTTATTCGCAATGCCAAATAATCTGCATAATGTCTGGAGGCCAAGGAACTTTGCTTAGGCATTGCTAAAATGCAAAATACTATATGATAATTCTACGCATAAACTAGATAAGATCATCATAATGCTGACAAATCAATTAATGGTTAAAAAAATTAGTCAGTCGCGAGGAGGACAGATCAGCTCACAGAAGGTTAACAAGATCAATATGTATTGCGCATATGGACAGCATGCACGCGCTAGCCGCACTGCCGGGCTCCCGTGGCGGATCTGTAGCCAATTAATTTTAATTAATGGAAAGAAAGAGAAACTTGATGCGCGTGGATCTCAACCCCATATGCACTTGGCTTGGAAATATCCAAACTAAATGTCCAGCTTTTAACAAAAGTGCTCTGAATAAATGTAGGGCCTGGGCAAATGAATACAAAACTCTAAAAGTGTCAAAGAAAATGTTAATTGTGACCCCTAGTTGACCCAAATGATTGGACGTCTTTAAATAAATACTGAATGTTGTTCATGATTTTCTTTGAGAAATGTTTCTTTAAGCCATTGATTTCACATTGATTTTAGCTGTTCACTGTCTCTTCAGAGATGACAGAATGGAACTTTTTTCACGGAGAAAAACAACGGTTTCATGGGCCTACTTCCAAAATTCAAAAGGTGAACTGAAAACAATAACCAACTGTATGGTTAGAGTAGGCTATTCAGTCCAAATAAAAATAACCATGGCAGTCATTCCGAGAATACCCTTGCCGAACTGACAAGAGCACGCCTGGAATCTGTAGGCCTACGGTACTATTCGCATGTAAAAATTGCGTGTTTTTGTAAAATACATAATATGAATTGCATGAATGCTCCTATTCACCTTATGTCACACCTTTAACTTAGGCCCGTACAAGTCCAAACGACTACGAAGAAAATGGGCTACGTCTCCGTGACCTATTGGCCCGATGCAATACATGCAGAACAATTTTCATTTTTGGAAAAATAGGTAGGTAGGTCTAAAAGCCTATAGCAAAATAAAAGACAAAATATTAAAGCAAATGAGAAGCCAAAATTGCAATTCTGATATACTTGTCGTTTGACAGAGTTTGAGTTCAGGGTCTGCATGCGGTAGGACAAAATAAAGAGTGAGAAGAGTGCTGAGAATATTAAGTGAATATTCAAAACCAAACGGATAATACGGTATGTGTGTATACCGTCGTGCGTCAGAGGCCAAACAAGCACAGGCCTGCCTGCCTACCGGTCCGCAGCTGACGGCGTAGTTCGCGTTGTTCCATGCGCACACATACTTTTGTCTCAGACCGCAGCAGTGAAGTCCAGAACAACATGCTTATTCAAAGTGGTATTAGGAATACCACTTATATATATATATTTATATATTATATATATATTTTTTAAATTAAATCAATACTTCATTTTTTCACGTTAGAATGTATATTGGCAAAGGAATGCTCTTGAAGCTGCATAGGCCAACACGCAAGTGATTCAAGGAAAACCGGCCTGTAAATGTCAGTGTGACCTCTGAAGCAGTATCTAAAATCACACGATTGTCATTTGAAATAATTGAAACCAACACAAAAATGTATAGTTTTCATCAAGATAAACAGATGTATAAAACTACTATGACCTGACAGCAACTAAAATATTCCAAATGAATAAATACAAAAGCCAAGTCTTTGGTCCGAGGTCTGTGAGGCCCTTTTTGTAATTCTAACATAATAAATATTGTATATGGTTGGTTATTGCTAAATGTAACCTACTCCGGCACACTACACGACCTTATTTATGGACGGTCAACATATCCGATCACATAAGAAATCAATGGTGCGGAATAGGCTTCGATGTTACAGGCCTACATATCATCTATAATTACAATAGGCCATGGCGGTGTCATTTCTTGCGTTTGCCGTCCACAAAACCCCCCAAAAGAACATCAGAAGCAACACTCCCGTTGGTCTCTAGGCCACTAATTTATATTATACCAAGTTGTTTTTAAAACCATCTTTCAGGTGACCAGATGGCAAAGGCATATTCAACTAAACGTTATATAGAAGCCTTCATCATAGACCTTCTAGTTTGCCCTTTAGGTTATGTGTCAAAGCAATGAAAATGTACGGTCTATTATATCCCGATATTCGAAAACAAGGTGTGTACAAGTAATTGCGATATAACGTTATGTCCACGCTACACATCTGCAAGAAATTGGATGGAAACCGACAATTAAATATTTTTGGAAACCCTCCACCAAAAAGAATGTTACATCACTCCTCTATTCCTAATATTATTCTAAAACTACATTACTTTTTCAGAATATATAAAACCACATTATATACTCCACGGGGATTTTTTCCTCATGTGGCCACCAATGCATAAAGCCGATAACCCGGCTACAGCTGTTGTGTGGGTTGAATAACGAGCTCGGTGACAGTCCCTCACACACCTCCAAAGAACCACAACTATCGCTACGCGTTAGAAGTATAGCTCATTTTACAAATAACAAAAAATATCAACTCTCCAAAATACATCAATTCAATTACGTTTTTAAGTTTCATATTCGCGTGTTATGTTTTTAAATAGCGATAGGACCGGGAAACAAGAGACCGATGTCAGTCGAGCCCAGTTCCCTGTCATGAGTCCTTCTCTCCCCTCCTTTTAATATAAAATAGATTTGGGAGAAGCGCCATTTTCTCTTCTAACCATGTGCAATGAAACGCACACGAAAGGCTGTTGGAGAGATGCCATAAAATAAAGGGGGAGAGAGAGAGAGAAAGAGAGAGGAAGAGAAGCTGCAAACTAACAAAAAAGAACGGATGGCGAAAAGGTCCCTAACCCAAATTATTGACAAGCAGCGCAGTAAATGGAGAACAACAACACTGAAAACCAACAACATCCGGATGTAAGCCACAGTCACTGTAGCAAATAAATATTGTTTTACCTGTGTCAAGCAGTAAGGGGAGTACATGGTTATTTCAGAGTTCAAAAAGTGGAATCTTATTCAAGTTGGATGGAAGTTGGAAGTTCGCTGTGGTGCCGCATTGCAAATCGCTCCGCCGTCCCCTCGCGCTCACTCCATGCCGTACCACTAACCCCGCCTCGAGAGCTGAAAGTGAAAGCACAAACTTTGGGGAAAAGTTTGCGCGCTCTCTCTGAAACACACACTCCCCCAATCACTCGCTCTCTCCCTCTCGTTCACCCTCGCACTCTCTCTCACTTTTCCTCTCAAATATTCCCAACGATCATTATGACAATCTTCGAGCTTGAAAAAAGAAAAAGTCAACATAAACCAACGTCACTTTGACCGCAATTATACAGTGTTTCAACTAACCCTGAGTGTGCCAATTGCCAAGTCCTCATTTGCCATCATGTTTAAAGTTGACACTTTGTATTTCACTTGCTGTTAAAGACAGGTTGATCAAATTACAGGATCCCTCACTCATCATAGTCATGCGCATTACCCATTATTAGTACGCGTGTATGTGTTTGCGTGCGTGTGTGCGTGCGTGTGTGTGTACGTGTCAGTGTGCGTGCGTGCATGCGTGCATACTCCTCTCCCATACACTCAAAATGTACTTTACCCGGAGTGAAATTGACAACATTTAATAAAGCGTAACAAACTCTAACAATAGGCCATAGACCGCTGTCAACACACCACCACAAAATGTGCACAACTTCTAGAACCCCTTAAATTCTGAATAAAATAATCTGCTTTTTATGTAGTGCAAGACTAGCAGCACAAAAAAAAATCTTGACATTCTGCTGCCCTACATTTTAATCTATTTTACTTATCTATTACATTTTTGAATATTTTTGTAAACTTTGCAACTATAAAGCTGGAACTGTTATAGGAAATGTTCCAAATCAATAAATAATAATATATTAAAATCTGTTGATAACATATGTCTTCCCACCCCAGAGTTGGAAGCAGTTTTGGCAGCCATTACAACTGTTAATAATTTTGTGTAAGATCATAACCTGGCATTACTCTTAAGGAAACATCTATCCACTGTTTTGGTCAAAATTACTCAACCTCTGTGAATATAAAGACTGCGCAAGGGGTCCGTATTCTTCCAACTATATTGCATATGAGATGTTTTTAATAGGAAAGGCTACTACAGTAACCACAGCTCTCTGTTATAGCCATTACAGGCTAATACAGGCTGTTTAAAAGTCATGTACCCACAACTGGTTGTCTGTTGTCTGAGAACATAGTTCTGTTTTTAATCAACGGCTGGCTGACTGACTTATCCTCAGACGCCCTGCTTCCTGTTCATCCAGTTCATCTCTGATCAACTTCACCTAGCTAGTAAGCAGAGAATATCACACACACACACACACAGGATGACTCACACACCCTGTCAATTACGCAAAACCGCCAGTTTGCTCTTGAGGTGAGGTAGGAGAATGTATGTCTGTGTGTGTATGATCGTGTGTGTGTATAATTATGTGTGTGTGTGTGATCATGTGTGTGTGCGTGTGCGTGTGGTTTTAGGGGGGTGGAAGTAACTCCACGATTCAAGCGGCAAGCCAATTTTTTGAGGGATTTGAATCCATTGGAGCCATGCAGATTTATGAGACCTCAACTTCATGCAGCACTACGCATTATGTACACAATACAGCCCCTATAGGACAACACACTCACACACACACACAATTGAGAGCATGCACACACATGTACAGACACAAGAACATGCACATACATGCAGACACGCACATACTGTACACACACAAATGCTACACTCATGCTACACAAATTCCCCCCCCCCCCCCCCCCCCCCCGATACACTCTGGTCAATTAATGAAAGCAGGATGCAATGGGACTAGGGACAGACAAAGGTTGAGAGTCAAATAGAGGAAATGTGAGGGAAAATCAGAAACAAGGGGATCCCGTTCCCCCTCTACTCACCACACCCTACGGCACAGGTCCAAAAACTCCTAGTCTTTGTGCTCTACCCCCCCCCACCCCCACCGCCCCCCTCTCTCCTTGGCGGTCTCAATCCCTCTTTCTGGCCACAGTGTGATCAGCGATGTCCATGGGTACGTCCCAAAGGGCACCCTATTCCCTATATAGTTCACTAATTCTGGACAGTGCCCATAGAAGTGCTCTGTGTAGGAGTTAGGCTGCGATTCAGGACGCGACCCATCTCTGTATTCATCACAGGTTCTTGGCTATTAACAGAACCTCTCACCACAACCACAAACAACCCAGGAGTTCTAGAGCTCTCATTTCCTTTTTAAGGAAGAATTCTGATTCCATTCTCCCACACCATACAAACCCTCACAGACACGTAGGCATACGCACGCACGAACACACGCACGCGCGCACACACATACACACACACACACACACACACACACAGAAATTACAAAGTATCAAATGATCCGTTTTAACTGTTAGTAAGTTACCTCAAAACCCCAAACCTCTGGCACTATGGTAATAGCTGTTTTTTCCTGGATAAATCTGTCATTAAAAAGCACATAGGAAAACCATATGTCAGCTAGCTATAGCCCAGTTGGTGTGTACATGTGTCCGATCATGCGTGTCATAGTGTGTGTGTGTGTGTGTGCATGTGAGAGAGAGATCGTGACATAATGTGTGCGTTTGTTAGGGTCTTGCTGTCTCTATTTTTTTTTTAAACAGGAGGACAACGGCAGCCTTGTTTACCATGGCCTGGGCTCGCCTACCGCCTACCGAAAGTGATGCAGCATACCGGTACCCAGTTAGCATGCTCAGTGTGTCACACAGGTGGCTGGAGAGGGAAGCCTTGAAAAGCCACAGCCAAGCGGAGACCGGTGCCCGCGGCGACCTCAGAACGGTGGTCATGTACGGCAACCAGCGCATGAATAAACATCACGCGCCGGCACTGGGAACACACTGTACACGGCAGCACAACTTGAAACGCATTGAGACCGACGGGGAAGTGGTCCCCTGAATAAGTTCTGTACCTGTGGGAATCCATAGGAACGTCGTTGGTTTTGAACGCTAAATGCAGCGTGGACGTTTTAACTCCCACGCTGCAGTGGGATGACCTATTGCGACCCGCACACGGCAAACACACTTCGACCCAGGGGAACTCTGGGAACGGGATGAACACCGCAGAGACAGGTGTCGCAGGGGTGACAGATTGCAGACAGGCACAGAGAGACAGAATGATAGAGAGATACAAAGGAGACAGGAAGAGAAAGAGCATTTATGGGAGAGGGATTATAAAATGCGTACCCTGTAGGAATCAGACACTAGGAAGCACTCTGGCATCCCGGGGGCTCTGGAAGGATCTTCATTCACCAGGTACGTGTCAGTGGCCTGAAACACAGCAATGGACTTATTCACTCACAGTTGATCAGATTTATACACGCATAGCTGCTGTTCACCACATGCATCTTTTCATTCAGATGAACCGGTAAACAATAAACAAAACACAACAACAAAATATATTTTTTTTAAAATGGAATTGTCCAAGGTAGGTTATTGTCTGGTCTCATGGTCAGTTGGTGGGCATGGCCAGAGATGTATTAAAATTTTGGAAACAAATCCCCCAGAAATCCCCTGATCTGTTAAAGGGAAAATTAGGCCGTTATATGATTAGGCCGTTATATTGATATATGACACAAAATAATAATTGTATTTGGCTATTTTGTTTTTGCATAAATCAGACCTTTCTGATTAAATTTGATTATCATCCCATTAAAGATAAAAAAGAATGCTTCTCCCTATCATTAAAATGGAAATTATTGACATGTTTCTTCCAATTCGCACAAGGAAATTATAGTTTGGAGTCCAATAAATCAACCAAAGTTTCCATATGTTCTGTCAACATTTCAAAGTTGTTGATATATGGGTAGTTAAGTTAATTGCAGGTAGAATTTGAAAAATATTTGTTTCCCAATTTTCCCAAATTGTTCATGGCAGGTCACATAAAATCATGTGGACATAATGTTCCTATTCAAGAGACCATGCTCTTTGTTTGCATTGCTCATTCAAAGAATGTACCTGAACTCCTCACAACCCCACCTCATTTGTCACTATCAAAACAAAGTGGAAAAAGTTGTAATGAGCAGAGAACCATGTACCCAAGTGACCCTTTCGATTAACCTTCAGTTGCAGATTACTATCAGACAATACTGTGATAGCAAATTAACAACATAGTGACAACAGGACTTAGGTACTTGCCTTTCTAAACCAAATATAATTTGATTTTTATGTTTTAATTGTTCAGTCTACCTACGTCTATTTTGGCCATCATTTTGTTTTGGTGTAAAGTCACAAAGACGAAAATGTGTCAGTGTAAAATTTGTCAATCACAAAAAAGACTTGGTATAACTTGTTTTAGTATAGGGTTTTGCTATTAAGGGCTTCCATAATAAAACAAAATGGGGCTTCATATAATTTACAAGATAAATTAATTGGCATGATTATGAGCCCAAGACAATCGGTTATATGTACCATAACAACTTACAGACTAATTTATATTAGTGTAAGGAAATTATGTACACTCAAGTACATTACAGTAGGGTACAGTCGAGTAGGGTATAGTACAATACAGTAGAGTAGGGTATAGTACAATACAGTCGAGTAGGGTGTAGTACAATACAGTCGAGTAGGGTATAGTACAATACAGTAGAGTAGGGTATAGTACAATACAGTCGAGTAGGGTATAGTACAATACAGTAGAGTAGGGTATAGTACAATACAGTAGAGTAGGGTATAGTACAATACAGTCGAGTAGGGTGTAGTACAATACAGTCGAGTAGGGTATAGTACAATACAGTAGAGTAGGGTATAGTACAATACAGTCGAGTAGGGTATAGTACAATACAGTAGAGTAGGGTATAGTACAATACAGTAGAGTAGGGTATAGTACAATACAGTAGAGCAGGGAATAGTGCAATAAAGTAGAGTAAGGTACAGTTGAGTACAGCAGAGTACAGTCCAGTAGGGTACTGTTGAGTATAGTACATATGGTACAGTACTGTAGGGTAAAGTACAGTCCAGTAGGGTACAGTAGGGTACAGTACAGTAGGGTACAGTAGGGTACAGTACTGTAGGGTAGAGTACAGTCCAGTAGGGTACAGTAGAGTCAAATAGACTAGGTCAGACCAGTAGACCAGGGTAAAGTATAGTAGAGCAGGGTCAAGTACAGTAGAGCAGGGTAAAGTATAGTAGAGCAGGGTAAAGTACAGTAGAGCAGGGCACAGAAGAGTAAAGGAAGGTACCGTGCATCAGAGTGAGGAACAGTACATTAATCTCCAAAGATTTAAACAATAAACTAGTTATGAATGTGGACCGTTGTTCCCTAAGGAAATTAACAAGGTGCACCGACCGAAAGGGAATTAGCCTCCAATTTAGAGAAGAAGTGCTCTAACTAGTTTGTATTGAGACGGAAAGTCTACTAACTAGTTTGTATTGAGACGGAAAGTCTACTAACTAGTTTGTATTGAGACGGAAAGTCTACTAACTAGTTTGTATTGAGACAGAAAGTCTACTAACTAGTTTGTATTGCGAGGGGAAGTGTACTAACTAGTTTGTATTGCGAGGGGAAGTGTACTAACTAGTTTGTATTGCGAGGGGAAGTGTACTAACTAGTTTGTATTGCGAGGGGAAGTGTAATGGTCTGTATAGATGGGGGGGAATGTTCTAACTTGTCCATATGAAGAGAAGTGTATTAACTACCCTGTATGTAGAAGTGTAAAAGCAAACCTGCATTGACAGAGTTGTACTAACTAGCCTATATTGAGAACGGATGTGTAATAACTAACCAGTATTGAGAGAGGAAGTGTACTAATCACTCTGTATTGAGCGGGGAAAGGGGTTCATTTTTATTCTGTGGGAAGGTAAGGTTCTGGCAAGGAACTGCAAAAATATATCAGCATGTGCCTCCGTGTCCATACTGCCCAGTATTTTTGTGTTCACTGTAGTCAACACCTGAAGGCTCTTCCATTACCAGAACCATTTGAAGAAGCCTATTTTGGTTCTAGCGAGAGAGTTCCAAATGAAAGCTAAGAGGGTTATTATATGGGGACATCCGAGAACCCTCCTGAAACTCTTTTACTCTACGAGCGAATGTGTTGTGTGTATACTCTCCAGTGTGTGTGTGTGTGTGTGTGTGTGCGCACGCGTGCGTGAGTGTGCGTATACGCGTGTGTCTGTTTGATACAGCTTCTTCCCTTTCAGTTCTGCTGTTGTCGATTGGATCAGACTAACCCCCTCTGCTCTTAGCTGACTGGAGCCCAAATCCCATGGCCAGGCAGCCGCACAACTCTGTGAAATCCTATTTCATTTCACAACGTTCACGGCTCGAGCGGGAAAGAAAGAAACGCACACACTGTTGCCAACTAGGCATCCAATCCCCCAACAGCCTCAAACCCCCTCTGTGAGTTTATCCACAGAAAAAGCCTACCTGGTAGATGGTGAGTTAACAACACACGCACGACGGTTTAGTGCGCACACTTATTACACACACACATGCACATGTGCGTGCGTGCTCGCGACAATATAATCACCAACACATATGTATTTTTACATGCTTGAATATGCCCTCTCTGACACCACACATACACACACACACATACGCGTGCACACACACATTCAGACACACACACGCGCACACACACACGCAGACACACACACACACGTGCGTGCCACTTGCCGTGCAGACACACAGACACAAACCTCATAATAAGAGCCAGACTCTGGCAGACCACACAGGCCCGAGTTGTGGTGAAAACAAAGGCTATTCATATCCCTCCACTCCCAATGAACGTTCCTCGCTCCCTCTCTCCTCTTCCCTCTCTCCTCTTCCCTCTCTCCTCTTCTCTCTCTCTGACTTTCATCCCTCTCTCTCCTTTCCCCATTCTCTCCTATCCTCTTTCTGTCTCTCTCTCTCTCCTCTTTCTCATGCTCTCACTCTTTTCTCTCCCTATATTCCTTTTTGCTCCCTCGCTCTCTCCCTTCTCTTCTGCTCTGCCTCCTTCCCTCTCTCTCTCCCTCTCTCTCTCTCTCTGTCCTTTTGTTTTTTTATTGGGGATAATCTGTGCTCACAACATTCTTTTTATTCCTTGTGTATTGTGTTATTTCTAATCATCTTTATTAGCACATAAACATGTATTTTTACGGCAAGGCCCACATTTCTTAAACTCGGGCACCCTGCCCTCATTGTTGAGAGAGGGGGAGAGCGACAGAGTGGGGGGGGGGAGCGAGAGAGTGAAAGAGAGAGAGGGAGGGAGAGAGATGTTCTGAATCCGTGTTGAGAACACAGAGCTAGGGAGTGAGGGAGATGAGGAAAGGGAGGAGGGAGAGGCAGCTCACCGATAACACAATGCATGATGGGAAAGGGACGCTGCCAGGACACGTGTGTTAGATAGCAGGTCTTACTGGCCAGGGTTCCGTTGGACCGTAGCCATGGCACCTGTGTGGGTCGATTACGCGCGCGCGTGTGTGTGTGTATCTGGAGTCGAAGCCCACTCCTAACGCTGTATAGAAGCTTTAGCCGGCCCACAATGCATCCCCAGGTGCCCGGGGCCTCTGTGATTGGGCGTCCCGGGGCAGAGACAGTGTCAGACATAGGGAGATGTTTTGATTGGCTGAGCTGAACCCCAAATCCGACGGGTTGAGGACGGGTACATGGGCTGGTCCAACTGGCTGCAGTCTTGATTACGGGTGTGTGTGTGTGTGTGGGTGCTACCAGGACTGGGGAAAGATGGTGTTTCAGCAGTTGGAAAAGGCCAGTAAAGGCCAGTTCCGGTATGACGACAGGTTGAGGGACGTCTGGACGATCACAATGGGGGAACCTTTCCGATCGTCCCATTGGAGAACACGCGGAAACGTCGTCATCGTCCTCAGCCAATAGGATGAAGGTGGAGCAATACCGTGCTCTCCACCTGCCAATGGGGTGACAGTGCAGAGCTCCGCAACTCCCTGGCCCTCAGCCACTCCCCCCTCTGGTCGCCTTCAACATGTATCCCCTCTACTCCCGGTCTCCTCAATGCTCATCCCCGAGCCGCGTATGAATTATATATTGTACTATATATACAGAACATATGTCCGGTCCATATGCCCAGCCCGGAGCGCAAATATCTCAGAAGCACAGGCTAATTAACATTTTAGAGGGAAGACGCCAAGGCGTTGGAAACGGGCGGCGAGTCCCAAACGGCCCCTTATTCCCTTAATCCTCGGCTCGGCCCACGGTCGTCCGGCGTAGCGCGCAAGGAGGAGGACGGGGTGTTGTTTGGGACACAGCCGGACCCTCTGACCTAATTGGGAGTGCATCACCAACACAAACCCAATGCAAACGTGTTAATTGAGACACATTTCCGGGGAAGAGGGAGGGGGGGGGCTTTTTTTATTTTTTTTATTGCCGTCTGATATCAAAGAAGTGAGATGGATATAGGACGGGCGCTTTATGGGGCTGTGAGAAGATGGGTTTGGTTTAACTTGCCATCCGGCGTCTCTAACCGACAAAGGGATGTATTGTGGACCATATGGCTGAATTCTGTGGAGGTGAGATCTCTGAAAAACCTGCGCTGTAACACACTAATAGCCACATGCGCACTAACAAACACACATGCACACCCACACACACACACACACCCCCTCAATGGGCCTCACATATGAAAGGCGCTGATGGTGGGATTGATACTCAGATGGCTCCGTTTTACAGCGAACGAATGGCACTGTATCAATAATCCCACACACAGCCACACAAACACCGATGTGCACACACACACACAACACACACACACACGCACAACACACACACACACACACACACACACAAGCCACCTGTAAATACTTTATTTGAATCCACAAATCACATTAAATTGGAAAGGATTCAAAATTAAAGGTGTTGAATACCAAGACTCTTATGGGTACAGGAAGAACCTTCATGCTCGTGACCTCTGACCTCTCTCGCTCATTTGGACACCGCTGTTCCTTGTTATGGCCCTTGCCTGTGCTCCTGACCACCGTTCCTATTAAAGTTCCTCCTTCCTCACTGTATCTTGTCTGTCGTTGTTTTGGATTCCGTTCCTTTTTGTAACATCGTTCTTTTCATGTATTGTTTTAGTTCTGTTGCTTCTTAGTTCATTTAATTAAAAGCAATCCATTCTCCCTGCCTCCTACCTACGACGTAATAGCTTCGCCCGCAATCTGGAGGTCACCCACTTTCAGTCCGTCAGCATGGCTGAGACTCCCAAATACCAGAACTGCAAGTCTTCCCAAGGCTGTCCAGGCGTGACACAGGGGGCTGGTACATTAGGACCCTGACAGCAAAGTTCTGCTCCACGTAACGGTCAAATGGGCTGCACAGATCCACGATGACCACTTCCCCTACACCTCCTGTCTGTTATTCGGACTACAGAGAGATAATCTGTACTATCCAAAGCCTTGTTGGTTTTCTGCCTCTAACAAGCCGCGATAATTATCAGCACTCTTGCACTGATTTTATTTAGCATTATCAATCCGCAGAAAAACAACGCAGAGACAAAAGTGCGCGCGCACACACACACACACACACACACACA
This sequence comes from Esox lucius, assembly GCF_011004845.1. Taxonomy (NCBI): domain Eukaryota; kingdom Metazoa; phylum Chordata; class Actinopteri; order Esociformes; family Esocidae; genus Esox; species Esox lucius. The sequence continues at coordinate 11,485,496 of NC_047577.1, forward strand.
AACGCACACAGATAAAACAGGCCAACCTGCATGAGATGGCAAGCACATCAAAGTCCGGGCCGAAACCAGTCTGTTCCAATGTGTGTGCACGATTGTGTGTGTGTGTGTGTATGGTTGTTTGTGTGTGTGTGTGTGTGTGTGTGTGTGTGTGCGCGTGTGTGTGCATGTGTGTATGTGAAAGGCAGAAATGTCCTCTGTGTGTGTCCCTGCCAAAGCCACCTCGGGGAGAAATTGTTGGAAAAATGTGAATTTTCACACCGCCATCTCAGGGGGGCGAAGAAGGAGAAAGGGAAGGGGAAAAGAGAAAAGGAGGGGGGTGCGTACTGTTGGGGAAGAGTGTGTGTGTGTACGTGTGGAAGGGGGTTCTGGAATGGATACGGGCCCTGTGCTAATTATTTCAGTACACTTTTAGGGGGTTTAACATTAGTTTCCTGGGTTCAGATGTTGCAGCCAAGATGGAGCGCTGCTGTATATTGTTTTCTGCTTAGTTAATTGCACACCGCGTTTACGCACAATAGTCAACTGTAGTTCTGGCTAAATGCAGAACACACATGGGTGTGTTGAAAAACAAAAACAAAGGAGAAATATTTGATTAGTCTGTGTGTGTGTGTATGTTTCAATGACAAGTATCTACCAGCCATATGAGAACAGCAGTAATGAAAATAAATAGTGTGGTGTACAGTAGGTATAGAGACAGCACTGGCCCTATGTAGGCCAGAAACCCCCTTAGACATACTGCATACAATCCCTGGCATGACATGTGTGTGTGTACAGAGTTAAAGGCAGACAAGTTCATACAGAACCAGATGGTAGCAGTAGGACAGAATGTTACTGTATACGGCCACGCCCCAGAGGTGCACTGTAAACCCGGTACTGTGACACATACTCATCCGGCTAGACAGGCTACGGTGTACTGCGAGTCACGGCCAATAGTCACTGTATCATCCTGCTAGTCAGGCCCAATAATCACTGTATCATCCTGCTAGTCAGGCCCAATAATCACTGTCCCATCCTGCTAGTCAGGCCCAATAATCACTGTCCCATCCTGCTAGTCAGGCCCAATAATCACCGTCCCATCCTGCTAGTCAGGCCCAATAGTCACTGTACCATCCTGCTAATCAGGCCCAATAATCACCATCCCATCCTGCTAGTCAGGCCCAATAATCACTGTCCCATCCTGCTAGTCAGGCCCAATAATCACTGTCCCATCCTGCTAGTCAGGCCCAATAATCACTGTCCCATCCTGCTAGTCAGGCCCAATAATCACTGTCCCATCCTGCTAGTCAGGCCCAATAATCACTGTCCCATCCTGCTAGTCAGGCCCAATAATCACTGTCCCATCCTGCTAGTCAGGCACAATAATCACTGTCCCATCCTGCTAGTCAGGACCAATAGTCACCGTCCCATCATGCTAGTGAGGCCTAATAGTCATTGTGCCCATCCTGCAACTCAGGTCCAATAGTCACAGTACCACTGTAATAGTCCGGCCCAATAATCACTGCAACCATCCTGCAACTCAGGTCCAATAGTCACAGTACCATCCTAAAAGTCAGGTCCAATAGTCACTGAACCCTGCTCATCCGATCTAATAGTTACTGTAGCATTATGCCAGTCAGGTCTAAAAGTCACTTAATCACACAATAAATAAAAAATGCAAGAATTGGCAAATTGAGTGACTTTTAGTGCCAAAGAATCATCAATTGCACTTTCTGTATTTTACCATTCAAAGTTTGACCAACAGGTTGCGACCCTGACAGCCAGAAACATTAATGGAAAGAGGATCCTCGGGCCTCTAACGTTTTTCCTTGTTTTAATTACTATTTGAAATAGGTATTTTATTCAGGGGCTGGAACAGATACCTGCATAACCCACCAAATGATTTTTATCCATCACAAGAGTAAGAAAGGGAGGTTCTTACAGTCTAGAACTGTACACAGCACATTCAGGAAGTGTTTCCCAACACCAGGGTTGATGATCCCATTGTGGGTAGTCAGATCTGAGACTGGAGTTGACAGAGAAAACTGAAAAATGTTGAACTCCGTACAGAACTGGGGTAACGCTTGCTGTAATGCAAAGAGCGGTTTATGTTTTATTCCAACAAATGTGGATCAGTTTGTGTTATGACATAATTCCTAGTAGATAAAGCTCCCAGGACCTGTCTTTTTTGTTTCATTAGGAACTTTCTAGAAGAGTGGACAGAACTATGGGGTAATATTAGACTTGGAGGAAAATATCTATGGAAATGTTATTTTCTAAACAGAATATCACACCCAAATCGTTGCCTCTTGACCATTATTTTCTTCTTCAAACCATACCGTCTGTCATAAAGCCATGCCAGACAGATTCAAATATTACATTTCAGTCTCAAAAGAAGTAATACTGTCTTAGCTACAATTGAGAAAGTAAACACTGGCAAGTTAATACATCTCTTTATTTTAACATGCTCGGTTCGCAATGTTTTTTAAATATCAAAATGGGTTTCACATTTGCAGAGTTTGACTGACAGCTAAGATACGGCACCACATGGCGTAATTGCCATACAAACGTCTCGCATGGCTTTATGACAGACACGCGACCACATGGGCATAATTAAAGTCAAGCCGTGGCATAATTCCCTTACTGCAGTTTCTGCGAGGGTTGTCGTTATAGTTGAAGATTAGGCAGCTACACATCTAACAGCACAGGAGAATGCTCCAATTAATGTGTGTAGCATAATGCCACGGAAACTCTGTCTCTACTTGTCGATGTTCAGCCTGAGACACAGACCGCGATGACTCAAAACATTAAGCCACACCGTGGTACTTAACAATGAGGTTTCTCCTGGCTACAATCACCTCATTGTGTCCCACAATCCCGGGGTGTAGTTCTGCGGTGATGAGCTCTAATGCACAGCCGTTTACCACAACGCATTAGATTACAAACACAAAGTGTTTCAATGGGCCATGTAATGTTAACATCCAGACGCGATCATTGAAATAGTATGTCAATATTATAAGTCTATGAGTGAGATTGTTTCAGATGTGATTGATAGTCACCTCTCCACTTTCCCAATTAGGCCTACAAAAATCCACTAGACAGAGGAGGCAGGTCGATGTCTATGAAATAACACTAATTATAATAAGACTGGAAATATATTTATACAAACGAAGGTATTGCTATAACATGCATAAACACATCACCTCCCCCCCATTTTTTATATATATTTTTTATATATATACCTGGTTGTTTATCAAAGTTAGCTGGTTAACTCACTGATCCACACACCATTTAATAGGGATCTACTTAGTCTCTTCGTAATAGTTATGCAGCCCGGGCCATGTACACTGCTCTTAGTCAACACGACTCTTCCTCTGGTGTCTTAATGTTTGTGTAAGGCCGGGTGACGTGGGATTCATGTGTGCAGGTGCGAGGCCGCCTCGGGCCCACAGTACGCAATTGTGTATTCTGAGTAATGATTGGTGCCATATAGGGCCAATTCACACACACACACACACACACACACACAGACCACACATCATACACACATACCGTAGGCTACACCCCACGACCACACTCGGCCATCCTCTAGATCAGATGAAAGTGTTCATTCATTCTCGGCAGCCCAACGAAGGACTTTCAATAAATTATTACGAGTGATCCTTTGAAAGATAATGAAGATTTTTCATTGTCGATTCCTATTTAACAACGTGTGTAATGCTCCTTATCGTTAGCCTCATATATCTGCCTAATAACTGTCATCATTAGTTAGGTTGAAGTAAGATGCACATGCTTGTGGCAATCAAGAGAGATGTGGTTTCGATTGGACGTGCCCGGGACGCCAGTGAAGCACATCCATACTCAGGGCAAATACATCTATGCCCTTTTACCCCTCCCTTTTGCGCGAGACCCCGAAGTGTCATCGACTACGCAACTCAAGTAGCCTACCCATTGACAAAAATGCGACCGCCAGGCTACATAAAAATACAATTCAGCAAGAAGAAGAAATATGGTGGAAGAGGCGCAACCCAGACACTGGAGCTTCTAAAGGGTTGACATGACGGCAACACGAGTATCACCCGCAAAGTCCCACATTCTGACCAATCCAATGATTTTCTAGAACGATATAACCTACTGTCATCGCATGGGTTATTTTATTTGATTAAACCAGGGCAAAAATACACCCACATTCTCGCCACGTTGTAGTCACATGGCCTTTATATTCAAATTACGCTTTTGTTCTATTATATTTTATATACATAAATTACCCTTTTTACGTGGTTAATAAATCATATACATTTCACGGGAAATGTATAATAGCCAAGACTATCCCAATAAAATTTATTAATAACAAATAATAGGAAAATCTCGATAAAACAATATAATGTAAAATGCTGTAATATGTCCAATTACAGTAGTTACAATAGATGCAGCCTTGCCTGCAGCATTTATTTGCGTTTGACAGCTTAGGGATAAGCAATGTCACCCAACTCCCTAAATCAACATGGTAACGAACCAGAACACACAAACACACGCACGTACGCACACAGCCTAAAATACACCACAATAACGAACAAATAAACACGTGTAGAATAACGTAATATCTATAATAGCATAATCAACAAAAACGCTGACTGAAAGAGAGGTGTATTTTAACTGACGTAAATCAAATGAGACCCCTTCTATAGGAAATATTCCTATAACATAATGAAAAGCGAATATTGCTCAAATGTAATCTGATATGCTAAAAGTCAATAAGGCTACCATGGCTTTGAAAGGCTTTCTCAAGTGATATTATTAATTTACATAGCACGTACCATTATAGCGCATGGAAAGTTGCCAACTCTCTCAAAGACCCATTTTACTTTAAAAGTTCTGCTTCCAAAAAAAGTGAGAGAGGGAGACGGAGCAAGGAGGGCGAGAGAGCGACACTCGGTTTCTTCTTCGGTGTTACCGGAAGCAAAAAAAGTCCTATAAACAAGTCGGCCTGTGTCCCAGAAAACAGTCTTTGAAAAAGTGAGTCTTCTCTGCTGACAGAGAAGGGGAAATTAACACCAGCTAGCAGCACTTTGCTGCTTCTAGTCGTTATTCTAAGTTCTTCGTCTCACTACTTAGCGTAAACTGCATCCATTTCCAACGCTAGTCTTCGCCCCAAGAAGTTCGGGAGACGTTTGAGTCCAAGTCCTGCTACCTTCAACACCGAGTGGTGAAAGAAAGTTATCCAACGAATCAGTAGAGTGAGAGAGACGCCGGTTGGCCGAACAGCAACAAAAGTCTCACAAAATATGCTAAATACTTTGTGGACGGAGATTAGATTGAACGTAAGTTTTTATTTATGTATTTTATCCCGCTTTAAAATAACAGCTCTGCTCCCGTTTCCAAAATGTGTATCCAAACTAACACCAACACCATTCTCTCTTCCTTCACCGTCTCTCTTCTCGTTCTGCTTTCTCCTTGTCCCCCCTCTCTCTCTCTCTTGATCCGCAAGCGGGGAGTCCCAAGTCCCTCGCCGCCTCCTCCTCAAAGCGTACGAGATTAAAGAGACGTCTTCAAAATCATTGTTGCATTGCCGAGATAGCAGAATGCCTGCACAGCAGCAACAGCAGCAACATGGACAAGCCGCATGCACATTATAAGCGCTCACAAAGACCTGTAAAAAAAAAAAATCCTCAATAAAATGCAGACTGCTGAGATAGCCTACGCGTCAATGTCAATAATGCTGACGGTCTATTCCCGATATCAGCGACACAAAATTGTAATAATGCCTCTTCAGTATGAAATTACATTTATGACAGTTGTTTAATTGCGTTAGAGCGTCCGTTGTGGTCCAGTGGAAGCTGCGAGCGGGTTGAATTATTAATAACGCGAACAGTTCGCAGTCTGTCGCGCGGAGCAAGTGGCCAGGATAGCAGCTGGGGGTTTAGGAGCATTAGGCGGGTTCTGGCTAAATCACGGGCGGCGGGGATTACGGGCTGCCGGTAGCCTACTGGCTCGCGCTACCGGTCGCAAAGGAACGGAGAGAGAGTGATGGACAAGATTGAGTAATAGAGGTGTCAGGTGTATGCTATGGGGGAATATCCTGGTCAGGAGAGGTCAGTCAGTTACACTTGGAACTTTAACCAATGTTTCATGGGTACAGCTGGTAGATGTAAATCTGGTAGTGACTAACTTAATCGTAATTTTTTTTGAAGTATCCTTAGTCGTTATGTAGTCATATGGGCCTGCTGAAGTTTATAATGAGAGCGCAGTGCCACAAACTTGGTAAGGCAGGCAAGGCAGTGCTTGGGGGCCAATCAATATCCTCATTAAAACTCCACACCGTCCATAAGGTAAATTATACGTAGCGAATAGATTGTACATTTGCAATGAAAATTCAAGATGGGTAAACTTTAGGACACCCGGGACAACTGATGGGATATTTAAACGATTTAGGCCTTCTGAATGAATCAACGTAGGCTATCTCAGGCACTTGGGTTCAGGTCCATAATGGTTTAACGTAGCCTGCTCTGCTCTGAATGTCCTGTTTTCATGCAGTTTTCTTGAATTTGATTAAGGACATTCGTTTGCCCATCACCGCAGTTGCACGTTTCGTATTGCAAGTTAAAAGACACCCCTGCACGCACCCACACGCACACATACAGAAACACACAACATTGGCCTATACAAGCGTAAAAAAACGTAAACCAATTGGCAATAGATGAATAACCATTATAAATTGTTTTTTTTTCGTTTTGGAGGGTTTATAGTTATTACCGAACAACAAACTTGAGATATGTTTAATATTTTATTGTCTAGCCTGGTCTATCAGACATTTCACATGCAGGTTAAAAAACGACCATTTATGTACCATTTCTGTATATGTAAATATTTTTGTGTTGTCCGTGAGTAGTTAGTTATAAGATTATTACCCTAAAATTACATTCCTGTGGCACATCACATCAGGAGTAACATAACGGCATTATGAATTATTGAATCTTGACCTCCCCAACGTCTTTGGCCTAATCTATTATTCATTCATAATTGACTTATAATTTAAGTTAAGAATTAAATCTGATTTAGATTATGCCTTTTCTATTTAACGGAGGTGGTTAAAAGGTGCGGGGAGCTGCAGGATTTAGTGGTATGTTATATAGGCCAAAGACACTTTTTTCTCGTAAGTCTTTAAAACGAGTCTTGAAATATTGCAATTCTGTATGGATCTTCAGCATCATTGTTTTCCCATGACTGTGTTGATTTAAACATTTCCGAGGGACTCAAAAGTAGAAAGAATATGTTTCCAATCGTTGATATTTAATGTAGGGGAGTTTTTAAATATACATTAAGCGTTCTTAACAAAATGTATTACAATGCTAAACAAATAGGCTTATACATTTTTTACCACTTGATAGCTTGTAGATCACTGTAAGATGCTGCTTATTTTATTAACTATGAACCACACCCATTATGTCTGACCTTAGTTGAATGTTATTTGGATTATACATTTATTGCTGTGTTGCAAATACGTTACAGGAATAACTAAAACAAACTTTCGTTAGAAGTATGTGTATTTAATTACTAGGCCTCGGCCGAATCATTTAATCGTACTACATCCTTCTCATCGCCTATAAAGAAGTAATTCGATTTTTTAAAAGTATTTCAGTAATTTCTCAATACATATTTTTTTGTTCAAGTAAGATTTTGGATATCTTTTATCCACCTGGCACAGGTTGTTTATTCATTATATCAGTCTTTTTGAATATTTAGTAGATACACAAATCAAGTTAGAATCATCTTATAGCCTATACTCAAAAGTTTAAAGTATAATTCTTCACGGTCAAAATATACATTTAAAACTACGATGTTCAATGCTACACCCTATATTTTGCACGGTTAAGATATAGATAAGATAGATAAGATATAGATACTACAGGAAACACAAGAGTATCGTTACATATTTCAGAAGAAAACATGGAAATAAAAAAACGAATACTTACTATTTTTCAAAAAACATCTCTGGTATAAGGATAGAGTGACCGAACTCACTTCAAAAGCTATCGAAATTATTCGTGTGATATCATGGTTAATTAATATTCTCCTTCTTTTAACACGACAACGTTGACCCTATTCTATATTCTTTGTTAAAACACAATTGTAAGTAAGATAAAACCTCCAAAAAGAAGTATTGTACTAGCAAAAATCTATGCAATAAATTCATAACATTTTAAATCTGAAAGCTAAGCACTGTTAAATAATAAAATAATATTGTGCAAAAATATACCTATTAAGCCTAACGAATGATATACCCTTTTATGTCCAACGATGCACCATGAGGGACACATTGGACCTTAAGTTTGGTATTTTTCTACAGTAGTTGCGAACATGTCTGCACTGTAGTGTTGAAGAAATTAAAATATAAATAGTTTAGCAATGTACAGTTCACGAGGGCAATGCGTCGCTCTTCTGTCACCTGAAAAGAAATAAACGACTAAAACTCACATAACTAAAGAAAAACACACATTTTATTGACACACGTTGTGAAAATGTGTCTCAAGCAAAAAACATGGCAACAGACAAATTAATAATTGATAGCCTTTATATGGACTACTTTATAGTATGGCCTGTTTTGCCACGCTCCGGAATCTTGATTGTCCTGCATTAACTACTCAATATGCCAAAGTGCCGGGTATTAAAGTGCTGTATTTTTCATCATTTTATAATAATAAACAAATAATATATATCTGTTCACATTCAACAATCTATTTTATTTGCTGTCTCCTCTTTCCCTCCAACTTTTACCACGCATACACGCAAAACACACACAGACACTGGCATGCATGCCTAACCTACGTTCGTTTGTATATTCCCATGCATAAAGTATATCCTTGAAACTTGATAACAGTTAATATTTGTTTAGAACAATATGGCAAAAAAACAATCATGTATTATGATGTTGAGAGAAACATTTGAAAGATATGAATCGGTATTGGCTTAATTTAACGAACGCCAAAAAGAGAATATAAAAGGAGTACACTGTCTTGAATTCAATAAATTCAGTTCGTTTTCACTTGGGTAAAAACCACATGGTACAAAACCATTCTATTAAAGATCGAAATAATGATATCTTCCAGTAAGGTCATAAAAACAAACTGCTAAACTTCAGCTGTGGTACTCGCGCAACTCGGCGTAATTGTCTTCAGCGCAAGCATAGCCGCTTGCCTCAGCGCATTAATTAGAGGAAGCTTTGGGCTTATGAACCGTATAGAAGGGTTAGCGGTGCACGGCGGTTACTGCAGCCCCCCATAACGACCTCTCTCGCGACCGCAATGGCACTGATACCAAGCTGTTTTAAGACCAGCCATTATGTGGGCAAAACGTTCTTAAAAACCTCACTGAGCTCGAGAGGCAGCAGCGGCAGACTGGAAAGAGGAAAGTTCAGCCGGGGACGTCTTCAACTTATTCTTGCTCTTTTTCAGTTAGAAAATTTAGTTATTGAAAAATCAGTTATGGCACAGAATATTTGGGGTGTCCAATTAGTGCCAGTTTGGCACTTTTCAATTTTGAGATATAACTCCATGTTCATTTATAGTAGTTCACCTCTTTGCTCTTCGGGTATTATAGTTTTTAGGAGAGCAGTAGAAAAATATCTACCCTTATCCAGGTATCCACAATGGGAATTAGGCCTTTAACTCAGCCCTCTGTCCATATAGATTATTTTACTTTAACTAAAATCCAGAAGTCAATGCCATATGAGTGTAGTTGTGCCCTAACCACAGGCCTGATGTATCCTATACATTACCATACATGGCAAGCCTATCCAGTTATTCACTACAACAAATACATCAAGTCAAAGACATATTTTTCGGGCCTAAATACACATTCAGTCAGAGCTCATAGCATCAGCATGGTCAGCCTAACCCGAAAACACCCCCAACCTGAACAAGTTTAAAATAAGATGATCTGCCCCGTAGGGACCTTATTCCAGAAGAGAACGGCAACCCCAACCCAGCGTGCCACCTAAGGAGCAGGGTGGCATTCGGGGGGAGCTGACAGGGCCATGGAACACACAAGGGCCTTTTTGTCCGCGGGCAGAGAGGTTTATCCTAGCATTGCAGTGAGACTGACTGAGTGTTGTCTAGCATTACAAATCTCCCTCTCTGGCTGGGCGGAGCTTTTCTGGCCCCCGGCTCTTCTCATTCTCCCTGTCTGACTCCCCTTAACGGTCGGACAGTGGGAGCAGACGAAAAAGAGAGAGATGGGGGAAGGAGTGAAAGAGAGGACTTGAAGGCAGAAAGAGTTTTAAAGAGTCTTAGGAAGGGGGGGGGGTAAAGAGAAAAGAGTGAACAAAGTGAAACCGAGGCTCTACTAACCAATGGAGGGTTAGCGGGGGGATGCTAGCTGCCCCTGGTTAGTTCATTTCGACAGGCGCGGAGCGTAGGAGGCAGAGGCTCATCCCAATGTGAACGACTTTCATTACCTGAGGCAACACACAATCAGTATCTAAATGGCCAAAGAGTGAGTTGAGCTCCCGGTCTGATCGGTAGAGGTATCTAAGTGAACCCCACCCCGCTAATAACTGGCCCGTCCAGAGCAGAGCCGCGCGGTGGCTTCTTCCTATCGCCTCCTGGCACTGTGAGGTCTGCGGAGCTGATAAGACACTGGGAGACACGGGGTGGCACGTAGGCAAACCCTCGCATGCACACACACGCACGTACGCATGCACACACACACACGTACGGGCAGCTTTGTATTCCTATCCTAGTGGGGACCAGGAAACCATATGTCTGTGTTCCCTAACCTTAACCATAAGCATAAACCTAATCTCTAAAACGGGAAAGTGACTTAGCCCTCGTGGGGATCCAGCAAAATGTTCAAATTATTTAGCATGTTTCACTATCCTCCACCCCTAATAGGTTTTGTGAGAAACACACACACAAACACACGCACACACACACACAAACACACAAACACACGGCAGAATAGACGTTAACATCGTGGTTGAGCAGACCCAGGCTGTCACACAGACACTCGCCCCCCGTGGATACACTCGTGCGTGCACATACACGTACACGCACTCACAAATGCCTGCACACACACACACTATTTACAGTCAATAAAATAATGAATGCTCTAAAATACAACTGTCGCTCATGTACACACAGCTTCCCCTAACAGGGAGCCGCATAGCCATGGACTGTGGTCACAGAGCACTGGTGTGTGTGTGTGTGTGTGTGTGTGTACTTTAGGAGGCTCTCCAAGTAAATATTCCCTTCCTTCATCTCCCTCTGTGTCATAAAAGGTTTGCCAACGGGACACGGCGCACCAAAACCAGTAATTACACCTCTAAGTCAACATGTAGGGTCAGAGGAGGATGACACACACACACACACACACACACACACACACAAACACACACACAAACACACGCACACCAACCGGTGTAAGTTAATTCGTGAGAAAACAAGCAAACAGGCTTAGCAGTGGGCTGGTCGGAGTTAGCCCTAGCTACTTTTAGCCAACACAGTTGTCATTTGTAAAGCGGAGCGGTCGATAGAGGGTCTACAGTGTGTGTGTGTGTGTGTGTGTGTGTGTTTGGGGGTGCTCAGCTCCCCCAGGAGAAAAAGAGCGGACGCCTAATCTGTTTTTCTGGCTCTCCTTTAAAGGGAGAGCAAGACACACTAGAGGCTCTCTGATCTGTTGCCCCATCCGTCTCTCTGTCTGTCTCTCTGTGTCTTCTCCATCCGTCTCTCTGTCTGTCTCTCTGTGTCTTCACCATCCGTCTCTCTGTCTGTCTCTCTGTGTTTTCTCCATCCGTCTCTCTGTCTGTCTCTCTGTGTCTTCTCCATCCGTCTCTCTGTCTGTCTCTGTGTCTTTTCCATCCATCTCTCTGTCTGTGTCTCTATGTCTTCTCCATCCATCTCTCTCTGTCTCTGTGTCTTCTCCACCCATCCCTCCATCCATCTCTCTGTCTCTCTGTCTTCTCCATCCATCTCTCTGTCTGTCTCTGTGTCTTTTCCATCCATCTCTCTGTCTGTGTCTCTATGTCTTCTCCATCCATCTCTCTCTGTCTCTGTGTCTTCTCCACCCATCCCTCCATCCATCTCTCTGTCTCTCTGTCTTCTCCATCCATCCCTCTGTGTCTCTGTGTCTTCTCCACCCATCTCTCTGTCTGTGTCTCCTCCATCTCATGGTCCCTCACGTTCTCTCTCTGTCCCTGTCTTTCCCTGTCTGTCTGCTTCTCTTTCTATCAGTCTGTCTCTTTCTTTCTGTCTGCTTCTCTTTCTCTGTCTCTACCTCTCTGTCCATTTCTCTGTTTTTCTCTGACAGTCTCTTTCTCTCTCTCTCTGTCTATCTGACTGTCTCTTGTCTTTGTCTGTTTATCAATTCAGTTCACTTTATTGGCATGATGCACGTGTACATATTGACAAAGTACAATCACAATGTTTGAACAAAATGTTAACAATAATAATATATATATTTTTCCTTCTTTCTCTGTCTGTTTGTCTATCTATTCTTTCTTTGTTGTTCGCTGTCTTTCTCTGTATTTCTCAGTCTGTCTCTCTCTGTATTTCTGTGTCTGTCTCTCTGTATTTCTGTGTCTGTCTCTCTGTATTTCTGTGTCTGTCTCTCTCTATTTTTCTGTCTGTCTCTGTATTTCTGTGTCTGTCTCTCTGTATTTCTGTGTCTATCTCTCTGTATTTCTGTGTCTGTCTCTGTATTTCTGTGTCTGTCTCTGTATTTTTCTGTCTGTCTCTCTGTATTTCTGTGTCTGTATCTCTCTATTTTTCTGTCTGTCTCGGTATTTCTGTGTCTGTCTCTCTGTATTTCTGTGTCTATCTCTCTGTATTTCTGTGTCTGTCTCTGTATTTCTGTGTCTGTCTCTGTATTTTTCTGTCTGTCTCTCTGTATTTCTGTGTCTGTATCTCTGTATTTCTGTGTCTGTCTCAGGTATCTTCTCCATCCTCTCTTTTCTTTCTCCCCTTTTACTAAAAGTAAAAGGGGAGCACCCTTTAACTTTTACCCCTTTTTTCCATCTCTGTGTCTGCACCCCCCATGTTTTCATCTCAACGGCTGTTTGGTCGTGTGTGTGTGTGTATACGCCTTCGGCATTTGCGCCTATATTCTTTGAATTCTTACAGCCCGTCTCCACTCCAGAAATAATTGTATTCTAACAACCATCATCACATCATTACGTTTTTTCAGTTTTCAATCTGTTTTCAATCTGTTCTATCTGTCAGCCAGGGGATGTTGACTATATAGCTCTCTGATGGGTTTCATTGTGGGAAGAATGGAGCAGCAATAGACTCTAATGTAGTGCTTACCTTGTTTTTTTGGTAATTAATAGCCAAGGCCCCCCTCCACTACCAATGTGTAGCAATTAGCAACCACATGGTATTTACAAATGTTGAATCACGAACTGAAAATATCAATAGAATTTTGATGCCACTTATTTAGCTCTTGGATGACTCGTTTCATGTGAAAGCTGAAATGATATCGCCCCAAAATGGAGTCCATCCGTCACTCGTTGGCCACCATTTTGTTGCCTCCAGTCTGTTTTCGGCGCTTCTTGTGTATAGCGTTTTGGATTGGACATGTTGTGGATGGAACCACCATGTCTGTCTCCCCCCATAGAGTCCAGCTTATTGGTTACCATTTGTATATTTTGAACTTGACCAATGAGAACCAGAATTTGACTGACGTTGCACCTCTCTGTGTTTTCAGGGGCTTCTTGTCTGTGACCGGCGAGACATGTGCCAGCCATCACCTCTACTGACTCTGCTGGGAGGGAGGGAGAGAGACGGGGGCAGAGGGGTGCGAGAAAGGGAGGGAAAGAGAGAGGTGAGAGAGGGGGTAGGAGAGAAAAAGAATGTGAAACAGACAGAAAGACTGAACATGTGAGAAAAAGGCTCAAAGAGAGAAAGAAAGATGGGGGGAGAAAAAGTGAGGGATAAAGAATGAAAAACAGGAGTCTGCCTAGATTTTGGGTCTTGCCTGAGAAGAACTCGGCTGCGATCACACCATGAATATTCATAACCTATGCCCCTCCCATCCAAACTCATACCACCCCTCTTCCCACCCTCTCACCCACCTCCCTCTCTCCCCCCTCAGCCCATTCCTCGTCTCCCTCCAATGGGTGGCAACACTTGGTAGTGCCACATGGTGAGACAGCTGTTGCAGGCCAACATGGGCATCTGTGGCCACTACCGAGAGGAGAGGGAGAGGGGAGAGAAGAGAGAAGAGGGAGAGAGGAGGAGGGAGGACAGGGATCTCTGTTGAGCTGGGCAGGACTGGGAGAGAGACCGGCAATCGCTGGTTTGGGACTGAGAGAGAACAGGTCATCAGTGGGCCAGGACTGAGAGAGAGAGACAGGTCATCAGCGGGCCAGTACTGAGAGAGAGAGACAGGCAATCACTGGGCCAGGACAGGGAGAGAAAAAGACAGGCCATCACTAGGCCAGGACTGGGAGAGACCGGCCATCGCTGGGCCAGGATTGGGAGAGGCAGGTCCTCAGTGGGCCAAGACTGAGAGAGAGACAGGCCATCACTGGGCCAGGACTGGAAGAGAGACAGACCATCACTGGGCCAGGACTGGGAGAGGGAGAGACAGGTCATCACTGGGCCAGGACTGAGAGAGAGAGCGAGAGAGACAGGTCATCACTGGGCCAGGACTTGGAGACAGACAGGCCACCACTGGGCTAGGACTGGGAGAGAGAAACAGGTTATCACTGGGCCAGGACCGGGAGAGAGAGACAGGTCATCACTGGGCCAGGACCGGGAGAGAGAGACAGGTCATCACTGGGCCAGGACTGTGAGAGAGAGACAGGTCATCACTGGGCCAGGACCGGGAGAGAGAGACAGGTCATCACTGGGCCTGGACTGAGAGACAGAGAGAGACTGGTCATCAATGGGCCAGGACTGAGAGACAGAGAGAGAGAGAGAGAGAGCGAGAGAGACAGGTCCTCACTGGGCCAGGACCGGGATAGAGAGACAGGTTATCACTGGGTCAGTACTGAGAGATAGAGAGAGACCGGCCATAACTGGGCCAGGATTGGGAGAGACAGGTCCTCAGTGGGCCAAGACTGAGAGAGAGACAGGCCATCACTGGGCCAGGACTGGGAGAGAGAGAGAGAGAGAGACAGGTCCTCACTGGGCCAGGACCAGGAGAGAGAGACAGGTCCTCACTGGGCCAGGACTGAGAGATAGAGAGAGACAGGTCATCAATGGGCCAGGACTGAGAGATAGAGAGAGACAGGTCATCAATGGGCCAGAACTGAGAGATAGACAGAGACAGGGCATCAATGGGCCTGCAAACCATCCTTAAGTAACCTGGAGAGACGGGCATTATCACCCAATGCCACCTTGATGGTGAAATAAAAGAGATAGAGAGAGCAAGAGAGAAACAGTGAGAGACACACAGCAAGAGAGAAAAAGAGACACATAGAGAATCAAGGGAGAAAGAGAGGGACAGAGGGTAAGAGAGACCGTAGTATACAGAGAAGGGCCACGAGCAGCCAATGCCAGCTTATTGGTGAGAAGTAGAGATAGAAATAAAGAGAGAGCACATAACAAGAATCCCATGCCAGCTTGTTATGGGTGAAAAGTAGCACCTGTCCTTTAAGCAGAGAGCAGAGTGACGCCAGCATTAGCATGATAAAACCATCCCCACTCCCCCTACCCAGAGAAGTGTCAAGAGTTCTCTCAAAACACATACTAACAACCCATCTATCTATCCAACCTCTCTCTCTCCTTCTCTCTCATCTCCCCATACACCCTCTCTATGTACCCCCCCCCCCCCCCCCGATATCTACAGAGGGCATGGGACCATTCCCAGGGTGATTATCCCATGCCAGGTGCCCTCTCCTACCCCCTCTCCCTCAATCCCCCTCACCCTCACTTCCTCAGCCCCCCCCCCCCCCCCCCCCCCCCCCCCAGCACACACACCCTTGCCATTTCCCTCTCTCCCCAAGCGCCAGCAGTGCCCCCCCCAGTGGTGTTGCCAATGTGGGCAGCCTCTGCCTTGGCGGTGCCCGGGCCTTCTGGTGCCCCAGATAGGCAGTGTGTGTGTGTGTGTGTGTGTGTGTGTGTGTGTGTGTGCGCGCATTGGGCCAGGCCTTTAAACTGTGTCAATGCTCCAGATGCTGAGAGAGACTGGGATTAGAACAGGCGGCCGTCATCCATGTGGAAAGACACACACAACACACACACACACACACACACACATGGAAACACAAATGTGCCCATACACACTGACTTCCCATGTGATATTACACATACATAACATTCAAGACACTCCTCAATGAAAGTGTTGCTACCGTTTGTGTTAATACCTGCTGTACCATATCCCTGTACTCTGCTGTTCTCTGTAAAAATAACACAGCAGTTATCCAACTTGAAGGCATGAAGACATTACAAGGGAAATGACAGGCCCACGCTATACTGATGCCAGAACAGAGCCTTTCAGATAGACACAGACTGACAGACACATGGACAGACAGAGGACAGACACAGGACACACTGACAGACACAGGTATAGATAGATGACAGACAGACACAGGGACAGATAGATGACAGACAGACACAGGGACAGACAGACTCAGGAACAGACAGACAGACACAGGAACAGACAGACAGACACAGGGACAGACAGACACGGACCGACAGACTGACAGACACAGGGACAGACAGAGGTCCAGACAGACAAACAGACACAGGGACACACAGACAGAGGGACCGACAGACTGACAGACACAGACAGACATGAACCAACAGACTGACAGACACAGGGACAGACAGACTGACAGACACAGACAGACATGAACCAACAGACTGACAGACACAGGGACAGACAGACTGACAGACACAGGGCCAGACAGACAAACAGACACAGACCGACAGACTGACAGACACCCACACCCTTGTATCAACACACTGGCCTTTCAGCAGAGTGCTACTACCCTGCAGGCATGGAGAGCCCGGCAACGCACACACTGTACACACACACACACACACACACACACACGCACACACACGCACACACACACGTATCCATACACCAGCCTTTCAACAGGATGCCAACGGCCTCAGGGCTATGCAGATTGACATACAGTAGACTCACACCCCACTGGTCCATGGGGGCATGGTGACATCATCACTCTGCCTGGTCACCAGGGTAACGTCCAGTTTCACCATCTACAGTTCACTGAGAGATGGTTGAGTCAAGTTGTGCTGGTAAAGGCTGTCCCTTATAAAGTGTTAGCCCCCCAACACAAACACACACATTAGTTAGTAGGGCTAGTTGGTTAGTAGTGTCCCTTGGTTGGCATGTTAGCCCTGGCAAGATCCCTTCTATGAGCCTTGGTTGGCGCTGCATTGGCACTGCATTGGCACTGCGTTGGCACTGCGTTGGCACTGAGCCCTAATGTAGGGAATTAAAAAGCACTAGACTTTGTCCTTTGTGCCACAGCGCGACTGCTTTAATCTCCCCACGCCTCAACGGGCACCCATAGCGCTCACACACACTCACACACACTCACACTCACACACACACAAAGCTCCAGGAGTGGGCACAGTGCCCACATGACCCTGGGCAATATGGAAATGGCCACCAAAAGCCCAAAGTAAGTGCCCAGACTGCCTCCACAATGAGAACCCACCAACCCCCCACCGTAGCACATAGACACACACTCAATACACCACACACACACACACAGACACACACTCAATACACCACACACGCTCACACATACACATCCCGCACACACACACACACACACACACATAGACACACACTCAATACACCACACACGCTCACACACACACATACCCGCACAAAAACACACACACATAGACACACACCGAACACACCACACACGCTCACACACATACATAGACACACACTCAATACACCACACACGCTCACACACACACATCCCGCACACACATACCCGCACACACACACACACACACGCACACACACACATAGACACACACTCAATACACCACACACGCTCACACACACACATCCCGCATACACATTCCCACACACACACACACACACACACACACACACAGACACACACTCAACACACCACACACACTCACACACACATCCCGCACACACATACCCACACACACACACACACACACATAGACACACACTCAATACACCACACACACTCACACACACACACATCCCGCACACACATACCCGCACACACACACACACACACACACACACACACACAGACACACACTCAATACACCAAACACTCACAAACACCCGTACACACAAACCCATAGACACACATACCACACTACACAGTTCACACCATGCAGATGCTCAGACATGATTAAATGTGTGCAGAGACAGACAGACAGACATGTACAGACAGACATGTACAGACAGACATGTACAGACAGACAGACAGACATGTACAGACAGACATGTACAGACAGACAGACAGACAGACGTACAGACAGACATGTACAGACAGACAGACACAAACACACACACACACACACACACAAACGCCTGCATTCTTTTCATTGTCAAACACAGCCAGCAGAAACACTCACAGACACACATATACACACTCACTCACACACAAACACACAGAGACACACACACACAGTCACACAGTCACACAGATACAAACTCACACACAGACACACACACACACACACACACACACTGTCACACAGACACAGAGACACACACACACACACACTGACACACATGCACACATGCACACATGCACACACACACACACACACTGGCCAGACGTTTCAGACATTTCTTTTTGAAGTTAAGGTGTAACAGCGGCATTGTTGTCAAGGCCAACTTATGACGTCATCCCCCACCTCTAATGGAACTAGCAGAGCCTGACTTTGTCGCTGTTGGTGTGTGTGTGTGTGTTTGTTTGGTTGTGCAGATACACTAGCGCCATGCGCTAACCCTAAGGAGAAGAAATTGATTGATTTTAATTACAAAAGTTGTGCAGGGGTGCACACACACACACACACACACACACAATAATGGCTCAGAGTACTGGCACCCTTTCAATTCATTAAAATACTCATATTGGTATATACTTAGAAATAAGTTGAAATTGACCACTAGACTCACTATTTGTTGGCACAGCCTTTGGTCAAGATAACTTTCCCTGGATTAGCTTCCTTCACCTCTGTAATGGCAGGGTTGGCCCAGTCTCCCTGTTCAAACTGATCCAGTTCTCCCAGATTTGAATCCTCCCAGCTCCTGCTTTCAGATCTCTCCACGGGTTGTCAATAGGATTTACATCTGGACTCACTGCCACTTCAGAAAAGTCTAGCGTTTTGTCTCGAGCCATTCCTGGACGCCGAGATATTCTCCTGATTTAATGATGCCATGCACTCGTTCAAGGCACCCGATGCCAGAGGCAGCACACCCTTAAACACCACTGAAACTCCTCCTAGTTTGACTATG
The DNA here is from genome assembly GCF_011004845.1 of Esox lucius. Classification (NCBI taxonomy): domain Eukaryota; kingdom Metazoa; phylum Chordata; class Actinopteri; order Esociformes; family Esocidae; genus Esox; species Esox lucius. The sequence goes on from NC_047577.1 coordinate 11,504,912, forward strand.
GGGAAGTTCTTCTTTCAGGCTTCATTTTGTTTTCTGTAAACATAGAGATGGTGTGGTTTACCAAAAAGCTCTAATTTGGTCCCATCTGTCCACAGGAGATTTTCTCAGAAGGATTGCAGCGTGTTCAGGTGTGTTTTGACAAATTGCATTCAGGCTTTCTCATGTCTCTGAGTAGTTGGTTTCCTACCACACAACTAGCGCTCGTTTAGTTTGCGATGTATGGTGTTAATTGAAACAGTCGTACTGTGTGTGTCTGAAAATCAGCTTGAATGTGTTTGGTAGTTGATTGAGGTGCTACTGCGTCTATACCATTCAAACCAAATCCTTCACCGCAATCTTCCATCAAGTCGTCTCCTGTGGCCACATCCAGGGAGGGTTGGCAGCAGTGGCATGAGTCTTGACATTATGTATGGAAGAAACGCGAACACCAAGTTCTCTGGGGAGAGACATGTAGCCTGGAGATTGTCCGTGCTTGGGTGTCTCATCTCCTGAGACAATTCTCTGGTTTTCTTTCTTATCTCTGGGCTCATTCCTTAACATGTTAAATGCAATGTCACAAAACACAGCTCAAAGGAATTAAGGGAACATGTAATCATCACTATATAGGACCAAGTGAATTGAACTACATGGATATCAATCTGTCCAGTTAGGAAGCGTAAGTGATTGTGAATCAATGTCCTGTTTTGGTGCAATTGAAAGTGACAAAAGGTGCACTGGAAAGGCACCAGCAAGAAAACCCCCAAAAAGGGAATGGTTTTGCAGGTGCTGGCAGCAGAAAATTGCTCTCTCCTTATCCTTCCTGACTGATTCTTCCCTGGGTTCTTCCTGGTGCAGGACAATGCCTGGCCTCATGTGGTCAGAGTGTGAAGACAGTTCCTGGATGACGAAGGCATTGATGCCATTGACTGGCCGTTATGTATCAGTGATTCTGACATTGCCATATAGCGCCATAGACTGTCCAGGAGCTCACTGATGCCCTGATACAGGTTTGGGAGGAGATCCCCCAGGACACAATCTGCCGTCTCATCAGGAGCATGCCCAGACATTGTTGGGAGTGCATGCAAATATGTGGGGACCACACACACTACTGAGTCACATTATGAGTTGCCATGACGAAATTCAATCAAGTTGGAACAGCCTGTGATTTCAATCGCTTGGTGATTTTGGTTTCCATTAACTGTTATGTCATTTTGTTCTCAACAAATTACATAATGTACATTTTGATCTTTAATATATTTGGTTCATTGAGAGCCGATGTGTGATTTAAGTGTTCCCTTAATATCTTTGAGCAGTGTAGTATTTATCTGGTTGACTGAGTGATTTTCATCTTACAGGCACCTGCAAATAACCTCTGGCATGTTCAATTCCAAAGAAAAGGAGAATCAGCTGCATGCAAATTTACTTCTAACTACTTCTATAAAGTACCAATACTATTCTCTAGGTCATTTTAGGATTTATTTGTGGAATAAACTAAGATTTAGTAAATTATTTTGATTTTGGTTTTGTTCAACAGCAAACCAAAGAAATACATTTGTGGATACCAAAAGATGTTTGAATTTCAACAGTTGTCTAGAAATAAACATTGCATTATTTGAATAAAGTGCAAGGATGCCAATACTTTTGGCCACAACCATACATTCATGCAAAGTTTAATTAAAACACTGGTACACAAATGAAGAGCATGTTTAGAAAGCTGAAGTGGGGAACCTGCTAATATTGGCTAAAGCTAACTTACTGCATATTTGGTTGCGCAGTTAAATGCTTTAATCGATACAGTTAGAAAAAATAGAAGAGAGTTTTTGCTGAAAGAGGAGTGGGCCGGACTCAAAGCCATGCTCCTGAGGTACATGCGCATTGGTGGCTACGGCTTAGATCTCTGGACCACCCCAAGCTGCAGCGTAAGCTAACTTAACAAGCTTGATACTAGCATGGCATGATAGTTACAGGTGAGGGTGTGAAGAATAGCATTATGCTAAAGCTCTGCCGCCAATCACAGAAGCTGACTGGCAGTGGCAGTAGCTGTTAGCAAGCTAACTTGCTGCCCCTCCCCACGGCTCTAGATCGGTTCTGTGTCCTTTCCTTAAAACAAAGAGCCACTTTGGCCCATAAACAAGATACACGCCCACTTCTCCTCCTCCTCCTCTCTGTCTTGCATATTCTCCACCACTCTCTCCCATTCACTCTTTCCCATTCTATTTTCTCACCCCCTCTTTCTCTTTCCATCTTCCATCTCTCCTTTCTCCTTTTTCCTCTCTCCCTTCCCCCTCTTTCTTCGCTCCCCTCCTCTCTTTCGTTCTCTCCATTTCTCCCCTCCCCCCCACTGGTTTTACTTAATAAGCTTCAAAGGGTTTCTGGGCAACGTGGGTTCTTAAAAAAAGTAACCATGGCATTTATTTGGCACACAACGTCTTCCCTCTTGCTGAGGATATGGGGGTTGCCATGACATCGGTGGGCACCTTATAAAGCACACTATTGTTGTTGTATTTGTCCGTGTGTTGTGTATGTGTGTGTGTGTGTGTGTGTGTGTGTGTCTGCCGGACGTCTTGTGCCAGCTTGGTCTAAACGCTCCCTCCTCATAAGAAACACACAGAATGTTGCCCATGCCAGGGAACATAAATAACAATTATACCAGCCAACTCATGCTTACCAGACTAGTCACACACACAGCAACACATACTAACAAACCAGAAGGTTGGACATCCAGGGCTGGGTTGGCCGACACAGACTGAGCCTAGCTCTGGACTAAAAAAATCAAGCTCAGTGAACACAGAACCGCGATCATGCAATAAGATAACACATTGGGCATTGGGGCGATATACGCTCCGGTTAACGGTGTCTGAAATAGTATTTTATTCTCCCGGTGCCAGCTCTTCCTTTAGCAACAATGACCGGCTCTAGCACCCCCCGCCCCACTCCACACTACCCACTCTTTCTAGGCTTGCTCAATCTATTCCCAGAATGACATACTCAGACACCACCAAAGGTTCACACACACACACACACACACACACACACACCCTTGTGAACACACATGCAAACATCTCCATCCAGCACACACACAGACACACACACACACACACACACACACACACAGCATGGATTACCGAGGGTCATCATGGGTATATGGAGCCTGGATATATGAGTAGAATGAGTGAGAAACGATGCGTTCTCGTCTCATAATTGCATGTTCTGGGACTCTGGCAGCCTCTAGTGGTAATGTTATGCCATTACATATATAATAAATCTCAGGCACTTGAATTGATTAACTCAGTGTGTTTGGAAGAAAACTGATATTATTTGACACACTAAATCTGTGTTGAACACAAACACTGAAGCTGCCGGTGGTTTAAATACACAGCACAATAAAAATGTCAACTTTTCTAAGTCCGTTTACGCTTGACTAAGGAACCTTTAATAGCAAGCACCAGAGAGCGAGACTCTAAAACAAAACATCTAAAGTGGACTTATTATGTTAGCAATGGCAATGGCAGAATTCCCAGGATAGAATTAGGATCCCTGAGCTCTCATAGCACTTCCGAAACCCATTCCTGACACAGCCAACATCACTTCTAGTGGTGATCACAGTGGAAGATAGCCCTCCTATGCCAACCCAATCGAACACACACACACACACACAAACACACACACAGGCAGGTTTGAATTAATTAACGCACTACAGCTATGAGTCAGGCAGTGCTAATACTCTGACTACTAATAGGAATATTTTGGTAGTTTAATGCCCCTAAACGTCCTCTGGGCTTGATTAACTCCAACAAGCATTGAGAGAGTGTCACGTCCTGGCTATGCCCCTAGCCATCTCTGCACAGGGCTGGGGCCATAGTCAGGACGGGACAGAGTGTTGTGCCTTTAGCCACCTCTAATCCTTTTGGTCTCCCCAATTGGAGGCAGGTGTAGATCGTTGCCTCCAATTGGGGACCCTATTTATGTTCTATGAATGGCCACAACCGCTGTGGTTCATTTTGGTTTTGTCTCGTACTGAATGCAGTACGTCACTGGTTGCTGTTATTGTTTTGTTTCTTGTTTTGATTAGAACCATGGATTATTTCCACCATTTTGACTCTGCGCTTGTGTCCTACCACAACCGTGACAGAGAGGTGTGGACTCCCTCTTAAACCAGCTAGCAGAGGACAAGTTCTCCTTCCCTACCTTATCTTTGTCTCTAACTCTAAACCTATGCAGAATGTGGTTAGTTGTTCTTGTGGGCATTCTCACATTCCCCCACACCACAGAGCCATAAGAAAACAATGGGCCCAATGTCCTTAATGTTTCTCTAATCTAACGGAGCACAGTGGGAATATTAAGCAGATTGCCTGTGTCAAACTACTGTCTGAGCAGCACGACAGCCATTACCAGCACTTGAAGCACTTTGAGAGAGGGAGTATGTGTGTGTGTTTGAACGACCTAACTCAGAACGCACATTTATCCAAGACACTCAAAATGTACGATAATTAAAAAAGATGCACAAAGATAAACCAAAGTTGAAATGTCATTAGGTTGCTGCTTTCCCACTGTTCTGTGATCGCGACAGGATTTGAGGCTTGGATAATAACAATTACTGGAATGCAAATACGTCTGTGGATTTGAAAAGAATTGCTGGACTATGCGACGTGTCAGTTTACAACCGATGTCTTTAATACAACACCAACCCCGAGATACTACTTCACGCGTCACTGCTCTGAACGCCGCCGACGCGCGCGCAGGCGTGCGACAGCGCATTAGAAGTGCGGTCGTCACGGGTTCAGTCTCCTGCGGACCATGCTGACTGACAGGTGTGGCTTCTTCACTCACTAGGCCCTCTCCCAGCCTGTAGCACCAGAGCCAGCCGCACAAAGTCCCCATTGTTTGTTCTAACAACCCCCCCACCGCCACCCACCCCCCCCCCACCACCACCACCCACCCCCCCGCCAGCCACCGAAAGCATCCCGAGCATCCCTCTTTAACCGGGGGAGATTATGCAAATGAGCTCTCACACCACCACAGTGACAGGAGCCCACTTATAAGAGACATGCATTCAGAGGAGTCTATAGACGCCAGTTCATATAGACTGCCCATGGAATGGTGTTTGGATACCGGGTGGAGGCCAGAGGGCCTGTGCAGAATGAGAATCCCAGGTGCTTCAATCTCTCCGGAGCATAAAGTTGGCGACACACACTGAGCCAAAACTGGCTGAAATCGGCTTTTAAATGTGATTTGTCGACGTATTGTACCGTCAAATCTAGTTGTGAAACACCTTTGGATTTGTGTAAAGTAACAGGTGCTTTTCTCATCTTATTTCAACCCGAAGTGCAAATTATGACTGTATAAATTAGCGTAAAGCTTAAAATCAATCCCACTGGAATGAAACTAGCAAAGGTCTTTTAATATGTTATCCACACGTTTTAACATGGATTCAATGCGAGAAATACGTTTGATCATCAGCTTTAGGATAATTGTTTTGAGAGCGAAATATAGAAAATAAATAGTAGATTTGTACAGCTCTAGTTTTACTGTTAACAATTATTAATCAGAGTGTATAGAAAGACAAAAATGATGAGTGCAAATACCACGACCCCCTCTAGGATGATTTGATTATAATTTATTTTTAAATGGTTAATTCATTTATTATTATATAACATTAATTATTATGCTCAATACTGACCCATTGTATTGATGTTGGTACCATTATATATGGTAGAGTATGGTAGAAGGACTAACATGTGGATTGCTATTCTGGTTATCAATTAACTAGATGTACTGAGGCATAACATTTATGCACAGAAATGTCAGTATGATTTGCCATTGGAATGGGTTAATATGATGTAATTGCAGTAAGTGGCTCCTATCAGTCTCTCTCCTTGTTAATGTAATAATTAACAGCTGTGGTTTTCTTCATTGTTTGTTTATATACCTCTGGACCTTGCCTGTGTTTTCAAAACCAACTCTGATGAAAGCTTAGTTAAAGTGTTAGCCTTTTTTTCTTGTGTGCCAGAATTGTGTAATGTGAGCGATCTGTCCATGTTACTCCATGTATGGGAATTTCTACCTGTTTCTATCTTTTTAGCAACTACATTCATCTGTAATTGTTTTGGCACAGTCCTAGCTATGAAATATTTTGGTTGATGAACACTTCTCATCCCTACAAACTCAATATTTTGGTTTTAATACAGTATGCACTAAAACACCTATTCATTTCTTAAATTACATGTTGGATGTCTTCAACTAAACCAAAAATAAAACTTACAAACTATGATTAAGGAAGCAAATTAAACAATCCAACATTGAATGCCATCTCCTTTAAATGTAGAAGTGTCTCCTTTAAATCCAGAAACACAACACCTTTCTAAAACGGTAAATGCCAAACAGTTAGGCGAACTAATGTAACAGCTTTCAATGTACATTTTGAGGTGGCTATAACTATTCACGTTTTCTGATGTAATCATGGAAAGTGTGTGTGTTTTAACATTTCATTTAAAAGTTGCAGGTCTGTGGAGATCTTCACAATAACTATAACAACGCGCTTAACGACACTCATCACTTGCACTACGGCCTTTTAATATATTCTCTGCTGAAATTCAGGTCTAATTTTTTTGTGTATGAATACAAACCATCAGCAAGTCGTATATTCCCATTTGATCTTTGTTGCGCTTTTGGATGGTGGAGCGTTTCGGGACAAGACATTTAGGAGAGAGGTAAAACAAAAATGTTTTCACTGAGATTTCAGGTTGTGCTTCTAAATGGTTGGAAGCACCCTGGGAAATCCATAACCTCTGTCCGTCTTTTAGAGTGGATCAACAAAGACTGACAGAAAGATAATATGTACTGAACAAACATACAAAAGCAACAGGTAACAATTTCAATGTGTTTACTGAGTTACTGACCCGAACAGTTTGAACCTGGATAGATCAGTGAAGAGCAAACTTCTCCACCCCGCCTGGGGCTATCTAAGGTGAGGATTTGCCCGCTGAAGTCAGTTACAATGTTGAACTGCGGTCAGGTCAAGCCTCCAGTGTGGGCGACAAGCGTGTGTATGAGCTTCCCTGAGAAGGTTTCAGGCAGTCTGTGCAGGGATTGTTTGGTTGTGCAAACCCCACAATTTCATCAGCTGTACAGGTGGCTGTCTCACAGGTAAAGGAGCCAGAAGTGGAAGTCCTGGGCTGGCGTGGTTAAACCTGGTCTGCGGTCATGAGGCAGGTTGTGAGTATCGCTTAATACTTAACGTTGGCCGCGGCTTGTGGTAGACAGATGATCGTTCTCTGGTGACATCTCTGGTGGACACTGCCGTAGTCAGCATGCCTGTTGCCCACTCTCTCAAAACCTGAGACATCTTTGGCATTGTGTTAGGTGACGCAACTGCAAATTTTAGAGTGGCCTTTTATTGTCCCCGGGACAAGATATAGATGTGTAATGATCATGTTTTTTATTAGCTTCTTAATATGCCACAACTGTCAGGTGGATTTTTTATTTAGGCAAAGCACAAAAATGCTTGATACCTTGGATTTATGCATTTTGTGTAATTTTTTTTTTAAGAAACAAGCTTTTTTCCCATTGCAAGTGTGGGTTTTGGGGGTTATTAATTGAATATGATCGCCTTCACCTCATCACACTCTAGTGAATCCTTGTGGTGGCTTGGGCATTTGTGGTTTCATATCCTTGGGAGCCTTCATAGTTGCTAATTGAAATTGGAAAGAAAAAGCATTGACACTGTGGACTGACTTACTAGCATGACAAGAACTGGAGAAAAGTTACTAACTAGTTCTACCACTTGACCGCATCTATAGCTTGATGTCAATATGACTTCTGCCAGTTCTCCATTCATCTGGCTAAAATCTCCAACCTCAACCCTTGACAGATTTGTAAGAGAGACATGAGAAAGCCAGCCAGTCAATGTAGCTAGCTAACTAGCTAACACTCACTAATACAAGCATGTATTCATTTCTCAGTTTTATTAAATAAATAAAAAACTGGGAATTACAGCCGTTAGAAGCAGATAGTTTTAAGTGTGGATAAGCATCAACTAAGCTTAAGCCACACACATTATGTTAGGTAATGAATATATTAAGGTACAAATTGATTTAAATGGATGAAGATTAGGTAAGTTAATTAATACATTAAGATACAAACAGGTTTAGTGTTATTAAGATTATACAAGCATAAAAGAATATGCAAAGAATACATGTTGCCATGGAACAATGACTTCCTTTCTATGATCTGGTAGCTATTCAAAATGTGTGTTAACAAGATCTGGATCTCTATTGGATGGTGTGGAGAAACAAACGTATATAATTAACAATAAATATACATTGTGAGTATTTTTCATTTTTTTAGTTTTCTTATATTTGATGTGGTGGTGTCATTGGTGAACCAACCAATAAGCAGGCCTTGCTTTGTTAGTTTTTCACTATGACAGTCTGTAGAAATCAGGTAAGAAATTAGTTTACTGCAAGCATGGGTCACATGGAGTTATCTCCAGCGAATTGAAAACGAACCAACAGTATTTTAAAGGAATGCAGAGATGAGAGAGAGAGAGGGAGTGAGAGAGAGATATATGAGAGAGAGAGAGAGAGATGAGAGAGAGATGATTGAATAAGTAGGTTCTGGGATAGGTACTGGGGTCACATAAAGACTGAGGTTACAACAGGGTTAACCCTTTCCCTACACGAACCCCCCAAGCAGATAACAGATTTAGGAGAGTGATGTGTGCCAATAACGCCATCTGGTTTATCCCAGATCCTCATTTCCCCCACCTTGCACTAGGCCCCCACCCCACCTTACCCATCTCTTTGTTATAATGTACATATTTGTCCATAGCTAACTGCCGCCATTCCCATGGAATAAACCCTGTACGAAAGTTGATACAAGGGAGCACTTTGTTTTCTCTTTCTCTTTTCTGTAGATGTGCCTATGAAAACATACTGTCCAACTATCAACTGTTTGTAAAACTACAATGTAATTCTAACAGTCAACTATCTTTAGCCTTAGACAAGTCTCCATCTCCACCACAGAACAACCTTCTTTTGTCTTTAGTTGGATTAGGTAGCTTCTTTTTTTTGTTCCCAGAAAATATCCTGGAACGTGTGCCAACATTTTTAAGAGCTGTGAAAAAAAAAAAACGGGGCTACCCCCCCCCCCCCCTTTTCTTTTTCAAGTCTTATTCCACCACCTCGCAGGTGTTTCGTTTTAAGGCGTGCTGCACAATGCCAAGCTCTCCTCGCCTTGGCTCGTCTTGAATGCAGAGGACCCGCGGGGAAAAACTTGGGTTGGAGGAGAGAAATCTTATTGATTAGCAACGAACGATGCTTCCCTTTCTCTTCTCTCTCTCTCTCTCTCTCGTTCTCTCTGCTCCACTTTAAAAGTGTTGATGGGGGGAAGAGAGAAAAAAACCTTTGTACGCCAGGCCAAAATAGAGAAAAAAGAAGGGAGAGAAAAAAAGAAACCTTTAACTAAAAACTTACACCTTCTGGTCTTTAGAGAAAAGTGAGGGTGCTTGAAGTGGTACAGAACAAAGGCGTTGCTTTAAGTGAGACTTGGCTTTTCAAATTAATAAGTGTGACAGAGTGTGTGTGAGTGTATTGACGTGCATGCACCTGTATGTGTGGCCCTGTGTGTGTGTGTTTGTTAATGTGTCTATATATACAGTGTGTGTGTATGAGTGTGTGTGTGTGTGTGTGTGGTTATTAATGTGTCTATATATACAGTGTGTGTGTGTGTGCTTGTTAATGTAATTATATATACAGTGTGTGTGTGTGTGCTTTTTAATGTGATTATATATACAGTGTGTGTGCCTGCGCATTTTAACGTGTCTTTATATACAGTGTTAGTGAGTGCTTTTTAAAGTGTCTTTATATACAGTACAGTGTGTGCCTGTTTGTTAATATGTCAATATTTACAGTGTGTGTGTGTGTGTGTGTGCTTTTTGACGTGTCTTTATATACAGTGTCTGGGTGTGTGTCACCATACGTGGCAGCAGAATCTCTGTAACTTTATTGGTGGTCAGGTCTTCAGGCCCAAGCATCGTTCTTACATCAACGCCTCTCACATTTCAACCAAACATGCCTTCAGGCCCAACACCGGTTGTGAAGGCCTGCCATTAGAACATGTTTCCAGGCACATTTCCATATTGACTACATTTATACATGAAAAAAGCTATCTGTACAAATTAATATCCAACATGAAAGAAATATCTAATTTTCACATTTCAGTCACTTACACTGAATTACTTAAAATTAATCTATTCATAATTTCATCTTCAACTAATCCTAACAAGTTGTACATTTTCCATCAACAAAGTTGAGCTAAGTCAATGCTAGCAGAGGAAGAAAATCTTGTTCTGAAAACTTTAGCATTCTGGGCAGGCTCCAGGATGAAATGACTGGAGGGGGGGGGGGCATTTTTTATCAATGGGGGGCATATCTAATTCATATCTAATTCATGTGCGTGTTTAAGGGGAAACAAAACTGAGGGGGGCACAGATTCCATCTGGGGGGGGCAATGGCCCCCTTTGCCCCCCCGTGGATCCGGGCCTGATTCTGGGTAAGCTGTAGACACATACCCACAGGCACACACACACACACACACACACACCTGAGCCATATTGTAGAACAGCCAGTTTGTTCATCTGTAAGAACAGTAAACAGTGCTCTGTGTTGCCACCATGTGGTTGCTCGAAGTAACTACTAATACACTGCATTGGAAGTAAAAAGAGCAATTTAGGACACAGATAAGGATATTGGTTCAGGTTGAGAAGAAAACATTTAATTCCAACAAAATTACAGTAAAGAAGCTCGAAGTAATGCATTGATGCACAGTAAAATGCCACATATAGACATGCTCTCACTAACACATACATATAGACATGCTCTCTCTAACACACACACACATATAGACATGCTCTCTCTAACACACACACATATAGACATGCTCTCTCTAACACACACACATATAGACATGCTCTCTCTAACACACACACATATAGACATGCTCTCACTAACACACACATATATAGACGTGCTCTCTCTAACACACACACACACATGCTCTCTCTAACACACACATATAGACATGCTCTATCTAACACACACACACATAGACATGCTCTCTCTAACACACACATAGACATGCTCTCTCTCTCAAACACACACACACGCGCTCTCTCTCTAACACACACACACATAACCATGCTCTATCTAACACACACACACATAGACATGGTCTCTCTAACGCACACATATAGACATGCTCTCTCTAACACACACATAGACATGGTCTCTCTAACGCACACACATAGACATGGTCTCTCTAACACACACACATAACCATGCTCTATCTAACACACACATAGACATGGTCTCTCTAACGCACACATATAGACATGCTCTCTCTAACACACACACACACACAGGCTCTCTCTCAAACACACACACAGAAATATATCTCTCTCTGTAACACACACAGACATTAGATATACATTCTAAAATCTACACTAATACATTTTACAGAAAGAACCAGAGGAGACAAGACAGAAAGAGAGAGAGAGAGGAAAAAGTGAAAGGGATGGACAGAAGGAGAAAAGAAACAGGTGGACAGCCAGTTAGGATCAGTCACACACCTGCTGGATAGAGAGAAGGAGAGAGGATGAGAGGAGGGGGAGAGAGGATGAGAGGAGGGGGAGATGTGTGAGTGGAAAGGGGGGATGAAAAGGAGGAGTGGGGAAAGAGAGGCCATCTGTTTATTTTCATAGGGATGAAGAAATGGAAACTGGAGAGACATAGAGGCAGATTACTAGGGGAGGAGAAATAGGAGAGACAATAGAAGAGATAAGAGGAGAGACAGTAGGGGAGAAGAGGAGAGATAGGAAGACAGACAGGAGAGGAAAGGAGAGATAGGAGAGGGAGGACAGATAGGAGGGAGAAGAAGGAGCGGGGAGAAATAGGAGCGATGAGGAGAGAATGGAGGACAGACAGTGGGTGAGATAGGAGAGACATGAGGAGAGATATGAGGAAAGACAGTATAACAGAGGAGAGATGGAGGGTGTGAATAGAGGAGAGGAAAAGAGGAGAAAACATGGGGTCTACCTCTAACAGCAGTGTGGATGCAGTCGCCCAGAGGCATCAGGAGGAGACATGACTCTGCATGCAACTGGGGTCCTGCTGGGTCAACGATTTGCACGGCCATGTTGTTTTGGCTCTGATTTGGTTTCTCTCATACCCATTCTCTTGCCATACAACCACTACCTCTCTATCTCTCTCTCATACACACACACACACACACACACAAATGGTGTGGTTGGGTCTATACTGGGATGCCAGGCCCTCTCTAATGGAAACGCCAAACTGGTTACTCTGACGCTTGGTGACAAGGGCACCTTGGACTGCAGATGTTCCTCTCCATGACAGATGGTGCTGGCACTGCCAAGGGACAGTGGGCCCGCGCCCACGCCAGCTCCATGCCACCTGCACCCCCTTACACTCCCTCATTCTGTGGCACACACTGACACAGTGGCGGGCGGACAAAGACACACACAGTTTGAATCAGTTGCATGAAACAAGCCTGGTAATAACAACTCGGATTGAAAAAACGATTACCTGGCGGGAAACACCGTTTTTCCCCGGTGGTAACCGGCACACTTTTTTTTCACTGTCACCAAAATTGAAACACTCGAATCACGTAGAAAAATCGTCCGTCGCAGTGTTTTGCTTTACATGTGGAAAAAGCAGGATTCCAACAGGAAGTTCCATCTGTCACAGAGGCGGTGTAATGATATGATTTATCTTCATCGAGGCGCTGACAGGTTTCTGGAGGGGATCGGTCTGGGCCTGGCGGAGAAGTCGGTCCATCAGGATCTTAACTACCACTCCCTCTCTCTCCATCTCTGACCGTCACCAGACTACGCCCCTATCTGCTCAACCACGACATTACATTTCAATCAATGGGGCATTTTACGGCGTCATAAAACCAAGAACGGGTGCCATCGTGTAAAAGCCCTCTTCGAAAGAGCCTGCGTCTGGAGTCAGATTACCACACCTAGAGTTTCCGCCGCGGCCTCGCTGTCTCTTCCAGCTGCTGGCTGCTCAGTCTGGGTAGAGTTTGAACCAGGGACATGGGAGGAGGTTGGAAAGAGGGGAAAGGCAAATGCTGGAGAATGTAACTCCGGTCAGGGAGGCCGGGAAAATACTCTCAACTCATCCAAGCTTCCCTCACTGATTTATAATTGTGAAGTTTCTGGGGGTCTGCATGGGCCCCAAGACCAACAAACAAATGGACAAATCCAACTTACACACACACACACCCACACACATATTTCAACACAGAAATATACCAACACACACAGCTGTCTGCCTGAATCAGGCTTGTTTGAATGAAAACTGGAAACCGAAAAGGGGTTCATGTTTTGATAAATAACACTGGCTTCGTCAGCCAAACTGATGTTCTCGCCTTAATGTGGTTTGGTTGTTCCACCAATCAGAGGAAGAGAGGAATGCGTGTGGATTGCATAACCACATGCCAAATAAGAGTGAAGGGTTTGGAATGAACGTCGCAATGAAACTAGAGGTACAGTATGTCCATTTCACACCATTCACCAGACACTCTTCTCCAACGTAAGTACCGAGAGCATACATTTCAGTACATTTTTGTCCAAGTATTTCAACCCACAGTTTTGATGTGGCGAGAGCCATGGACTAGCAGCTACGTTAAAATTGGAAAGTTGTTGCTGGTTGCAGGCCGTGTGATGCTTGTTTGGATCCTTAGTTTTAATTAAAATAAAGAGAGTTTGTCTTTTGGGTGAACAACCCTCAGTAAAATGCATGTCGGTATGTGTCAGATATTCAAAGACTTGTGATAAGCCCCCGTCTTCACAAATACCTTGTCACCTGAAGAGCTTTCAAACACAAAATGAGGAATAAAATTGTGCAAATGGGGACCTTAAAATAAAACAGACCTAAAATTGTTACTCCCACAAATTAGGCATCTAATGCAAACAGAAATGTTTGCAGAGGATAGAAAGCTCAGGATGCAGATTAGAGAGCTCAGGTTGTGGATTAGTTCTTTGTTAAGGCTTCCCTTCGCAGGGAAAAATACATTCTAAGGTTTCTCATTTGAGAGATACGCTGCGTTAAATGCAAATAAAAACAGATTGCGACGATGTGCAAATCATTTAAACCCTATATTTAATAGAAATAATACAAAGACAAAATATTAAATGTTGAAACTGGCAAATGCTATTGTTTCTTGAAAAATAAATGTACACTTTGAATTGGATGCCAGCAACACATTTCAAAAAAGCTGTGACAGAGGCAACAAAAGACTGGAAAAGTTGTGTATTGCAAAAAAAAAAAACTGTGCTATAGTCTAATGAATAAAAATGTTAAATTATTTTTGGGAATCATAAATGCAGCGTCTTCCGGACAAATGAGGAGAGGGACCATCGGGCCTCTTATCAGCACACAGTTCAAAGCCAGCATCCGTCATGGTATGGGGGTGCATTAGTGCACATGGCATATGTGACTTGCACATCTGTGAAGGAATCATTAATGCTGAACAATATATTCAGGTTTTGGAGCAACATTTGCTGCCATCCAGACAACGTCTTTTTCAGGGAAGGCCTTACTTATTACAGTAAGACAATGTCAAACCACATTCTACAAGTTTTACAACATCATGGCTCCATAGTAAATTAGTCCTGGTGCAGTCCAGACCTGTCACCCACTGAAAACATTTGGCGCATTATGAAATGAAAAATAAAACAAAGGAGACCATGAACGTTTGAGCAGCTGCAATCCTATATCAAGCAACAATGGGAAAACATTTCACTTTCAAAACTACAGTTATGAGTCTCTTCAGTTCCCAAACGCTTACAAAATATTGTTAGAAGAAGTGACGCAACACAGTGGTAAACATGCCCCTGTCCCAACTTTTTTGAAACGTGTTGCTGGCATCAAATTCAAAACAGGCATGTGTGCTTCCAAAAACAATAAAAATATATTTGCATTTTACACAGCGTCACTTTTTTAGAAATAGGGTTGTACATAGTGATGGAGTGTCAGGTGACTCGTTATCCACAATGTTCTGCCGGCAGGTCTGCCATTTGTGACTAGATGAGTACAGCAGAAGTGAATAATTGCAGCAGGTTAGAAGAACAAATGTGGAAGGATAGAATGACAAACACAGCAGGTTCCGAGACTTGGGTTACGATTAGAAACAAGGTAAGCTTAAGCTAAAATAAAATAAAAATGATCTGACCACATCCAAACATGTCTTCAGAACCACCTTTTCGGATCCATTAAAGGAATTCCACATAGAAGAGATTGTTTTTAGTTCCCACTGGCTTTGTCAAATGGCATACAGCCCATTACCCAGCGGTTTGGCAAACGTCTCTGTACTAGCAATATTGACATTATTAAAAAAATATATACACTGCTTTTCCTAATTTCATAATATCCAATTTGTGATTAAAGCCATGCCTCATTTGCAGCAACTCCCAGCAGACTCCAGACAGTTGATGTCGAGATACGTGTCTTCTGAAGCACATCTGATGCCACTGGGGTTGTCATTACTCTGCTCACTCAAGGAAGGCTAAGCCAGAATCATTACGCACTGTAAGGAACGCACAAATGCAGCCTTCTACCTCAATTTAGCACACAGGCACCCGTAACCGTGCTACAAGGAGTCGTCCGAGTGCGACATCATTTGATCACCCCCCCCCACCCCAAACCCGGACGGTGCTGGCTAATTGCAGCGCCCTCCGCGAGACCAGTGGGCTAATCCGGGAGCAGAATTCGAACCCCAGTCCCACAACAATAGGGGTTACTGTGGCAGTGACTCCCCAGCAGCACTGTTCAGGGGCCCGTTAACTCGACCTTCTAACCTGGAGAAGTGTGTCACTCGCTGCCTCACTCACCCCCCCCACCACCAGCCCACCACCCTCCCCCACACGCCGCACGGACTCAAAACAACAGGAACCTTTTATCCTTGTCTACCAACACAGGCCCCCTTCCATCCTGAAACCCAGCGTGACTTGTCACGACTACGAGAGCCTACCCAGCTCCGTCGGCTGAGAAACCCAGAGCAAAACAAAACAATTATCTCATCCCACCTCGTTAGAACCTGGCAATCTTCCCACTCATTCTCTCTCTCTCTCTCTCCATCGCTCTCTCCTACCACTCCACTCATTTTACTTTAAGACCACAAGTTGAGTGGAGAGTCTCTGAAGTGCTTCTGAAGTGGACCGTTTAAGAGCTTTCAGATGTCATGTTTTTTTTAAAGCCAGCCGGAGGCGGGTAGCGGCAGAGGTGGTATCGAGGAGCAGAGGATGGCGGGAGCTGTGCCAGCTCCTATGCCGTGAGGAGGAACGTAAGGTGGGTGTGTATGAATTGAATGTGTGTGTGTGTGTGTCTGTGTGTGACAGGGACCCGACGGATGGATTATTGTGCGGAGCGGGAGCCATGGCGACGTGCGGTGATGAGGGGGGGGGGGGGGTACGACCCAGGGGGAGGAACAAGAGGAGACGCGGGGAGGTGGTCCAGCGGCCGGCGTTCTCTCCCCCCCTGCCAGGTCTTAATTATGTTAATTGGAATCATTAAGGGAGCGACTGGAGACGTCACCTGCAGCTCCCGCAGCCGCGCCACCTGCTACCGTGACGTCGACATCACTGTCCAGACACGCGGGGGACGAGGACAGCTCCCTGCCTAATGACGTCAACGCAGACACTGGGTTCAGGTCCGCTCTGAACCACGCAGTCATCAGTCCGGGAAGACGGCTGCCGTGCCAAATGGCCCCCTATTCCCTATGCAGTGCACTATTTCAGGTTTGAGCACTATGAGTCCTGGTCAAAAGCAGTGCGCCGCGCGCCGTAGGCTGCCGGTCAGGACTCACCCGTGTTATAGAATGTTATCAGTCAGAGTCAGACGCACCGTGCTTTGGCCCACGCTATCTACGACTGAACACACTCGGTCTTCTACGACAATCGGGAGGAATTCTTCTAGCTCGGCGTGCCTCTACGAGCGGACTGAGAATCCACATGAAGGACAGACACAGGAGGCCTCGTTCCACCCTACGTTGTGAGTGAGACCGGACTGGCAGAGTGGCTGGGACCGGTACATCGCCGAGTCCTTCTCATTACTGTGCCCGTCCTCATCTCAAGGCTACACCAATCTCTGTGACCCACTGCAAGCTGGCCCTGCCCCCAGGCATGGCGTCCCTGCACACCCACTTCTGTGGGTGGCACCAGGGTATGTATGTAGCTGGCTACCACGTTATCAGGAACAAGAAAAGAAACCAGGCAAGCCTAGTTCGGTTGGCCCGCAATTAGAAAGGATGAATGCTGTTGTCCTCACTGGATTCAAACCGGGGTCTGTGAGGCAGACTGTGTCTTTAACCACTACACCATTAAGCCACACATGTGCATGTGCCGTTATACCTCTGCATTCTTAAACAAATTAGTCAAAACTCCACAGTTCTCTAAACTAGTTCCCTACATTAGATAATGTCCAAGCCAAAAACAGGTATAGAAGGGTTACAAACACGTTCAACGCGTTAAATTAGAAAGGGATTACTGAAGATGGCTAACTATATAGTAAAGAAAACAACGACAATAACATCAGGCCAAGTTTGAATATTTAGCTAGACACCATTAAGCATTGTGATAAACTGACTAACGTTTCTTATTAAGTTAACTTCCACCACAAATAGCATCTATGAACTGCTTTAGCCACTAGCCGTTTTAACAGCTTATTAGCCAATAACAGGCCTACTAGTATCTACTTACTACTTGGAATAGTCATAAGAATTGAGCAATTGCTAGTGAGATTGACAATGAACTTTACACTGCCAAAGCTATTTCATTTCATGGCACAACAATGTTAGTTTTTCTTTCAGTCATGAATTAAATTGATACAATATCTATCAATATAGGTGACAATAACTTACTTTTGTCAAGTGAAAAGACAAGAGAATCATGGAAACCCCTATACTCTTAAACTGCACAAGGGGTTATGGTCTATATTATCCCAAAAAGCATGCATGGAAGCGTACTTTGAAAATCCACCTGAAATGGTCTCAATATATCAGTAAACAGTTTTAATTTAGGCTTACTGTAGCTACTGAAGCTTGTAGCCAGCAACGTTTTAGTTTATCCTGGACAAATCCTAATGACTGTAAATGGTGTGTTCTAAGCCTGGCAGGGTGTTAGTGTAGTGTTCTAGGCCTGGCAAGGAGTTAGTGTGGTGTTCTAGGCCTGGCAGGGTGCTAGTGTAGTGTTCTAGGCCTGGCAGGGTGTAAATGTTGTGTTCTAAGCCTGGCAGGGTGTTAGTGTAGTTTTCTAGGCCTGGCAAGGAGTTAGTGTGGTGTTCTAGGCCTGGCAGGGTGTTAGTGTGGTGTTCTAGGCCTGGCAGGGTGTTAGGGTAGTGTTCTAGGCCTGGCAGGGTTTTAGTGTGGTGTGTTAGACCCTCTAGGGTGTAAGTGTGGTGTTCTAGGCCTGGCAGGGTGTTAGTGTGGTGTTCTAGACCTGGTGGGGTTTTAGTGTGGTGTTCTAGGCCTGGCAGAGTGTTAGTGTAGTGTTCTAGGCCTGGCAGGGTGTTAGTGTGGTGTTCTAGGCCTGGCAGGGTGTAAGTGTGGTGTTCTAGGACTGGCATGGTGTTAGTGTGGTGTTCGGCCTGACCGGGTGTTACCTAAACATACCTAAACATGCTGTCTTATTATTTTTTAATAGACTTTTGACTTTAACAAGTTGCTAACATGTAAAACAGGAGATACAATGAGACTGAGAAAAGTTGGTGGTTTGTCTATGAATGTTGAATGAGGAAGTAAGGTCACAATCACAATAAAAGTGTCACCAACATCTGAAAAGCAACAGATATGAAAATATGAAAACATTGATATAAATTAACTACTACCACAAAATGTCAATGCTGAAGTGGCTTTGGGACAAGTCAGTGAATGTCCTTGAGTGGCCCATCCAAAGCCTGGATGGACCTGAAGATTGCTGATCACCAACACTCCCCATCCAACTTAACAGAGCTTGAGAGGACCTGCAAGGAAGAATGGTAGAAACCCAAATCCCGGTGTGAAAAGCTGATAGAGGCATTCCCAAGAAGACTCCAAGCTGATAGAGGCATACCCAAAAAGGCTCCAAGCTGATAGAGGCATACCCCAAGAAGACTCCAAGCTGATAGAGGCATACCCCAAGAAGACTCCAAGCTGATAGAGGCATACCTAAGAAGACTACAAGCTGATAGAGGCATACCCAAAAAGACTACAAGCTGATAGAGGCATACCCAAGAAGACTCCAAGCTGATAGAGGCATACCTAAGAAGACTACAAGCTGATAGAAGCATACCCAAGAAGACTACAAGCTGATAGAGGAAACCCCAAGAAGACTACAAGCTGATAGAGGCATACCCAAAAAGACTACAAGCTGATAGAGGAATACCCAAGAAGACTACAAGCTGATAGAGGAATACCCAAGAAGACTACAAGCTGATAGAGGAATACCCAAGAAGACTACAAGCTGATAGAGGAATACCCAAGAAGACTACAAGCTGATAGAGGAATACCCAAGAAGACTACAAGCTGTGATCACTGTAGAAGCAAAGTACTGAATAAAGGATCTGAATACTTATGTATATTTCCGTTTTCATTTTCAATGAATTGGTACACATTTCTAAAACCTTCAGTTTGGTCATATATGGGGTATTGTGTATAGATTGAAGTCTATAACACAACGTGGAGAAAGTAAAAAGGTCTGGATACTTCCTGAAGGTGCTGTATATTAGGGTATATGGGGTATATGATTTTGATTGGCTTACAGAGGTGACATAATTACACACCAATATTTAGTAAGGTACAACCTTACAGTTACTCAATGCAGATTACTTAAAATGCCAACTGAATGGGCTTCTAACCCTGACATGGTGAGGACAAGCCCACTCTAACTGCACTCGACTGAAATGCGATCACTTGGCCACGATTCTCCATATAAACATCAGACTCCTGAAGGAAGCTGGAACTATGCGAGTCCCATTGTTTGTATCTAAGCTCCAACTAGGCCACTTAGCAACCCGCCATGACGCTGATTGGATCCCCGATGCGTGGATCTTGGCAGCCTCATGCCTCGTCGCCCCAACAACGAAAAAAAAAACAAAAAAAACAAATAAGGCCCCCCCTGTCATCACCCTGCCCCCGTTCCTCCCTTGTCATGGGAACCAGGGCATCCTAAATTGAAGCGAGAGTGCTCAGCACAAGTCCCACAATCCAAGAGGGCTGACATCTGTCTCGCTAAGTAGGTGCACTCTGGTGCTCCTTGTTTGTTTGTTCCAATCGCCCCTGACCCCCCTCCAGCAGCATGTGCCCCTTCTCTCTCACTCTCTTCAGATAAGAAAGAAAGAATGGAAGATTCCCATGGAATGTACAGGACAAGGGGGGTGAAGAGACATACGTAGGATGAAAAACACAAATGAATAGGAAGACCCATGAAGAGACAAGCCTATGAAGAGACATATATGAAGAGACAAGCCTATAAAGAGACATTCATGAAGAGACAAGCCTATGAAGAGACATTCATGAAGAGACAAGCCTATGAAGAGACATTTATGAAGAGACACCCAT
Source organism: Esox lucius (assembly GCF_011004845.1). NCBI lineage: Eukaryota > Metazoa > Chordata > Actinopteri > Esociformes > Esocidae > Esox > Esox lucius. The sequence continues at coordinate 11,525,510 of NC_047577.1, forward strand.
GAAAAGACACCTGTGAAGAGACAGACTTATTAAGACACATTTGAAGATAATCAGCTATAGAGACCTAGGAAGAAACAGGCCATAAAGCCCCTTTGCACAATAGCATTCTCACTATATCACCACTTATTCGGCACTACCACCACTATTAAGCAAAAAATGCAACAGTCATCCAGTGTTCTTGGAATATCCGATTTGAAGTTAAAATCGTGTCCAATGGCATCACCCAGATTTGCTGTAGAGATGTAGGCATCAGCCTGATCGTATTTAACCTCCTAATCTCCTTTCTTGACAGAATCGAGAAAAGACAACTGCCCCAGACTTTCACTTCCTATACAACCACACCTGCTAATTCCATTCAATACGTTAAGCCCCGGGCAAATATTATCCCCGTCAAACTCTTTCTCCGAAATATAGCCGTCAACACTCAACTATGCGCAGAATGCAAATTCAAATGCAAATGCAGCCTAAAACCACCGCCTCATCAATGCATGAATCTTCCCCCCGTGGTACCGTGGCTTTTAACACTGAATGCAAATCGCTCTAAGTAAGCGAGCGGCGTTATTGACCGCATGCCAAGACTAGGCAAAAACAACGTAAAGAAGAGCCTCCTTTATGCCCCCCTGGGAATGTATAGATGTGTGGGATGAGATCATTTTACCAGGCACACAAACACATACATAATTGCATACATATGCGCGCGCGCATGACCAGGTGCCAGGAAACCCATGAACAATACGTGTTTTAGGCCCCTAATTGAAAACACTCAAGTGCACCCGTGTTTATTTTTTTATGGGATCTGACAAGTTCTGTGGTCATTTTACCTCATGATCAAAACCCCTTGATTCTTTAAGAAATGTAAATCGCCAAAAAGTTCAGCACAACTAAAACTTGCGTCGGAAACCATATATAAGGATTTAAAGATTAATTTGTACAAAATATTGGCATTTTATAGGGGTTATCATCATTTCGGCTTGCCAAACGAGTGATGGGGCCGCCGTTTGGCTGAGGAACACGGATTGCAGATTGTGGCTTTGAGGATGCTGAAGAGAATTCCCACCGTGGTGGGAGAGCCAGGGCAGAGGGAGCAGGACGCGACGTCGGATACATAATGTAGTGTTCCACGCTCAAACAATGACGTCTGTCTTTTAAACAATTTTCTGTTAACAACTGTTATTATGGCAGGCAAAGGCCTAAAAAAAATCTATTTTTAGGTTTATTAATCAACAGAAATGTTGAAACACATATTTGCCTTCAAACTTAACTTTTAACTTAACAGAGTAAGCTACATTACATAAGGTATAGTGTATAACAGTTATATAGGTATAACAGTTATTAGGGCAAACATAAGTCTATGAAATCACTTAATGTTCACTCAAAGCAAATGTTGGTATAATTGCCTTCATCTAACTTCATACAGTATATTTTTTTGTACTACGTGGTTTTAACGACAGCGATTCCAGCAGCCCAGACCCAAGAAATAAACTTTTAGGGCTACTCACTCAATATGAACAGGAGAGCCTCGTATGGGCGTTGACAAGTGAGGTGAAGTCAGGAGTCATTTCGGTTGAAGCAGTGTGCGGATCTGTTGAAGCAGTGTGCGGTACTGCTGCAAGATGTTCATCAGTGAGGCTGCATCTGCGCTTGGACTTGTTGAATTGTAGCATCGGGTGACAGTTTTTGTATTTCGCTGCATGTTTGATCTGGAAGTGCCTCTGCAAATTGTACTCTTTAAAAACTGTGACGTTAGCTTGACATATTAAGCAATTGCTTTACCAGCGACATCTGCAAATAAATATTTTCGTGTCAATAGTTTTTTAAATACACTGCTTACGTTATCAACTTTTCTTAGGTTCATTTCCAGAGATCGTTAGTCATCAATTGCGTATAGTACCTACAAATGACAACTTCCGCGCGTGGATTGTGGTGCTGGTCCCTACGTATCATAGCAACGCAAATACCTAGTTTCAACTTAAAGGTATTTTGAACAGACAGTATGATACTGCTGTACCTATTACTGGGAGTGACACTGGACTTTTAATTTGAAAATAAATAAATATGGAACAGTAAATAAAGTAACGTAATCTGCGGACCTTGTCAGGTATTTTTTATTTTGAATTATTAAAAGTGTTGGATGTAACGCGGGCCGTAACTTTCCCAGGTCTGTTCTAGAGTATAATAGGGTGTAATTTGGGACTTAGGTTCGCTGCTTTCAGATGTAAACGGAGTGTGCTGAATAATACTCTACAACCAAACCGTTCAATAAAACATGGAATATGATATACCTACGACTGAAATAATTTGAGGTGAAAGGCTTATGGGAAAACGAAATGTTCGACCCATGTTCAACTGCATCTGGCAAATGCCAATTTAGACAAAACACAGAAGGATATGACAGGGATGGACGTTTTTATTTGACGGAAATTATATTTAAGTTCAGATAAACTTAAACAAGTTTTTTCAACATGAAACCATCCAGTGTGGACGGCTCCTGCTATCTTAAACAGAAGTATGCGTGACTAAAAATGTTAGTCACCTGTCTTTAATCATTGAAGGCTTTTACCTCCAAATCGTTCTTTTTCTGAATCGAAAATTCAGTCTCAGGGTCATATACATATAATGAATGTCCATTACAATACAACAATAAATTATAACAGAAAAAACTATTAATCGTTTCAGGTAAAAAAAATTATAATAATAATTTGACCAGCAGCAGTCTTTTTACAGGAGTGTCGAGGGCACAACCTCAACATTCGCCTCCTGGCGGCCGGTCTCACACTTGCACTCTTCCACCACCATCACGCGCTTCACCCGCACCTCCATTCCACAGCGGAGAGGCACGGTCACCGTGTGGGCCTTGGAGGGAGAGCAGCGGGAACACGGCGCGACCGGGTGCCCTTCTGTACCGCTCTGGCTGGCGGACTCCCAACCAGATGGGATGAACAGAGAGCTGCACTGACCGAAGCACAGCTTGTTGTGAACTGTCACAGTGTCACAGCCCTCGGATGTTATTCGCTGGAAACGCACGACGGAGATGGCAAATTAATTTGACTTGCAGTCAACAATCACAATGTAGTGTTTTGACTGTCCAAATATACCTCTCCCTTTACCTCTTATTCAAACAACTGATTTGGTCAAAATGAAGCCCAGGTTTACTCTATACCCAACACTGTCCCCGTCTTTGAACGGTTTAACTCACCTGTGTAAAAGGCACGGCGGTGCAGGTCTGCTGGTTGGCTGAGTCCTTCAAGCTTAGCGGAAGCGACATGGACAGGGTCTTTCTCTGGTCGCTTTTTTCCATGGCCCTCTGCCACATCTCAAAGCCTTGCCTCTTCTTCATATCTGTCCCACTTTGGCCCTGACCGTCGTGGCGCAGCTGAGACAGCGGATGAGGAGGCACCGCCACTCCTTTGACAGGGACCGCAGGAGAACCAGGGCGTCCCATAGCCAAGAAGCTAGGGAAAGGCATCCTGGGACCGGGTGCTCCTCGGGGGGAAAGCCCACCTCGTCTAAAAAGACCCGACTGGCCCAGGTTATGGGGGTTGAGCTTGACTACATTGACAGCCCCACGGATGGGCTCGTGTTCGCCCACTGGACCGCTACCGGAAGATTCAATTTCCCGGCTTGCGTCCTTTCTGCGAACACCCCGGATGCCGTTGTAGGGGAATGGAAATGCAAGGGCGAAGACCGCAAATGTGGAAAAAAACACCAAGTTTAAGAGAACAGACATGTTTCGTTCGAAACAGAAATAGAAAAAGACAGAAATAGAAAAAAAAAATCTTCGATATTTGGTTCTAGGGTTCCCGAGAAATCCAACTATTCGCCAGCAAATAAATCAATAATCAGTCGGTATTTTAGTGGTTCAAGGTTCCGAATGGAAACCTTGCTGTCAGTCAGTGCTGTAAGAGTTGGTGGCATCCTTTTATAAGGACCAAACGAGCCATCACACCACAGTACCTGTCATAATTCCCATACTAACGGCCTGCATATCACACCCGGGCAGTGCTACCACACTTAAAAGGTTCAGCACAGGTGATTGTTTGGAAGGTGGTGACATTTCACCTACAGCTCTGACCTGAGGGTGTGAGTTAGAGACTCCCAATGTCAACTACCCGAAAGGGTGCTTTCATTCAGTCGGGTGGTAAAGTCATAATGGTTTAATGCCACATGAGCAAACAATCCCGGTTCCAAGAGAGTGCCCATCATAATGCCATTAAAGGCCTGTGCTCTCTCACCCGCGGCCGGATCAGTCAACGTATGTCTGGCATGCTGGGTAATCCCATGGACAGGCTAGGTGTTTATTGACGCGTTTGATTTCTCATCACCACCCTGTATGCCACTTTCCCACGGGGCAGGTTGTATCTGGTAGAAACTTGGCCACGGTAACTGTAGAGCGAGTCAAGACACAAAACCACTCCTAGGTCCTGTTTGGCAACGATGGCTGAGCAAGGGGCTCATGACTGTGGCTTTGCCTCCAACCATTCAAAAACCTATGTATGCTGTGAAGTCACTTTGGAGGAAACGGTTGTTAAATGGCATATATTATTTACTTATATTATAAACCGAGTGGTTTGGGTCCTGGATCCTGATTGGCTGAATTTATATACCATGGTATGTCACGCAATGGACAGTCATCTTTTGCACCTGGAAATGACAATATGCAGTATAAACAAGCAAAAAGGTCGCCCTCATGTCATATCAACCAACACGCTAACAGTTTTAATTACATTGGTAACCTGTTTTTGTTGGAAATAAGGCCCCTCTGAGGTTTGTATAAGTGGCCTTATTGCCTGGTTAGAACTTAGTGTTACCCAGTGATTCTAGACTCGTGACTGTGGCTTGACACTGTCCTACTGTCTTTGAGGCATCAGACTTCCACAAGAGGGAGTCGTTTTCCTGTTCACTAGTGTACACTTAGAGAAATAAGAGATAGAGGGAGACAGAAAGAGACAGAGGGAAAAACAGAGACCGAGAGAAAGACATCCAAACTTATCCATGCGCATGCAACATCTGTTCTATTTTATTGTGTGTTGGGTTCCATTCATTATTTCATTGCTGTTTTTGTGTTTTATATGGTGGTCCGTACTTTGTTTTGGTTTGTGTGTTATTTTATCTGTATTTTTGTGTGGTCATTTGTGTTACTCAGCAATTCCCCCAAAAAAACACAAAGGAAACTGCCCCCATTATAGGCCCATAAACATGCCATGAACACTATGATAAGCTCATAACATAACAATAAGCACATTCTACAGACACAGGCTTCATTTGCAAGTAATATTTATTGACCCAGGCTTGCTGTAGACAGACTAGCCTGCCTGCTCCGTTCTGACTGACTGCCGGTCTATCAGTAAATGCTGCCCAATCGGACATACAACACCACTGACACGATCATGGACGCTAACTGTAGAGACACACACACACACACACACACACATTCATGTAGCGATGGTGTTGTTTCCATCACAATACTCTACCTTGGCACAAGCCTTACATCTAGCAGATTAGGGGAGTCATTAGTTTTGTGCCACGAGACTAGCTATAATGACGAGCATCTGAAGGGAGAGCGTTTAGTTTAGTTTCACCGTTTCTGCTTTACTGGATATGGCCTTGAGTCACATGGTGATGAGCACAGTGGAAAGCACCCTTGGCTGTTAGCGGACGGTTTCTCTTCCTGTCAGTTACATTACCCCGTTATAGGTTTCGTCAACTCTCATTTTGGCAAACTGTTATCATATATCTTGGAGCAGCTGTTTTCATATACTTTTGGCCAACTCTCAAATGACACTTACCTCTGAGACCAAAATGCCAGAAATGATGGATCCGAAGACGACGCTCTGGTCACGGATCATGGTGATTAGTTTGGTAATACAGCTCTGGTGACAGGTAGATAAAGAGGACATTACAATCTAATGCTCCACAACACGTGGCCACTACTACTTCAACAAGAGATAATATTACCAGAGGTAATGTATTGTAATGTAGAGATGGTGACACCCTAGCAATGAGGATGGTTGTCTTTAAATGTGGAGAGCTAAAATGTAAAGCTCTGCCTATTACTGTTTTATTGGTTTATACATAACCTTTTTTAATACTTTCTTTGAAAATGTAATTAGAGGTTTTATTGACAACTGCTTTTGTCCAAGCAGAGATTAAAATGCTATTTTATTTTTTTGACAATGCAAAACTGTTTAAAATTTAAAAGGTACAAATCCAATATCATATATATTTTTATATATATAAGTTGTTGGTCTACAATTATCAGTTCTTACACTTGTAAGATCCTAATCATTAAGAAACTTACATTTGATCAAACAAACCTCAGACATGAAATAACCCAACAGAATTTCTATAGCCGAAATCAAAATGTCTCATTAACCTCCATACAATTACGCGTGTGTGATGAAAAATATTTTAAAAATCGCCACCTGCTGGAAAAAGTATGGAATTATATCCACTTACAAATGTGCTTTTTTCAAACTATTGAGCAAAACTGAACCAGGTCAAATTGAACTGTAAATGGCATAGTCCACCAGCATTTTTGTAATAGTGGCAAATAGGACAAAAATAGGCAGGAAATACCCAATCAAGCAAAGTCATGTTTGGGCCAACAAGGTAGGGTGACCAGGGTAACAGTCGTCCCAGGTGTAGTGGCTGTGTAACCAGGGCAGCTTGGCACAGTCCCATTACACATGTGTTCTGGTGCTCACGAAGAAAACACGGCAACGCCGTTTGGACGAGATTGACCTCATGACGATCGACTTCATGACGGAAATTACAAAGACGTGCACTTTCATTTTGAAACTAGAAGGCGCGTTTTTGTCTAGAAGAGACGTTCTTGGGTGCAGGGACCACAGGACAGTGTGGGAGAGTCCGGCCTACCGCAGGGTGTATAATGCTCCGGGAGGTGTCCAGGCCGTCGCAGGCCGCGCTCTCCTGGTCAACGCAGCACGTCTTCGGGTACAGCAGGCCAGTGAGGGCGCTGAACACGGAGTCGCTGAAGTCCAGCGTGGAGTTGTCGAAGCCACAGCACTTGTACTGCACACAGGAGACAGAGAGAGAGAGAGGGGTGTTGACGCTGTCGGGGCCTCCTGCCCCCAGGAAAATGTGTCTTTCATTCGTACCAGTTGACAACTTTGAAAGGCCTAAATATTTCAATGGCAGCTCTCGGGCGCGCGTGTACAGTAAAGCATGAAGCACAGAAGTGTTCTGGGTCGTAACGGAACGGTTCACTGGTTCGTGGCCTGTGGCAGATCCCACCGCCATTGAACCCGGTTTCCTCACAGCTCACTCACATGGACCATGATGGTATTCCAGGCCGTTGATATGGGGTCGATAGCCGTCGGTCCCAAATAGGACATCCGCAAAGATTCCTTACTGGCACCACGAATCGCACCTTCCACCTGAAACAAAAGGAAGTTGCGCGTTCACCTGGTCCGTCGGTTCCTGTTCATTAGGCCCGACACAATTGTGTAACCTATTTGCTGCAGCTCAGACGGTAAAGCGGTCACTGGATCCGCTGTGCTTCGTGAACTGTCTTTGTTGCATCACGGACAATGAAGGCGAGTGGATTATCAGTGCTTACCTCGTCCCGGTACGCCAGCATGAAGATGACCCCAGCCACCTCAGCCATAAACATCGTGGACATGATACAGAAATACTGTCAGAGAGACGAGAGGCTTAGAATCAACACTGATATTAACCCCAACATAAAGGGCTGCTGAACAGCACGGAAACATCTCAACTCATCAAACTCAGTGTTTTGAGGCCAGGGGGTGCGATAAAACGCTAATTATGAGGCTTGGAAACGTAGACAATTGAAGCCTAGCGTAGACTGCAGCCTCTCAGGTCCCCACTGTCTTACCAGCATGATGAAGCGGCGATTCTCCTTCCACGCCCCGACCCAGCCGATAATCCCGACCAGACCCAGCACTGTCCCCATGCCCATGCACACATAGCTGACCGTCACCAGCCGGCCGCCCAAGGAGCCCATCACCTGGATAAAAGCGGCCGCCCCGTACCTGATGCACACGCCCAGACCAAAGAGAACCAATCCACTCGTCTGAAGGGGGAAAGAGATGGGATCATCGGAAAAACACGCAGAAGAGTTCAGTTTTACCTGAATTGAGGGGTATTCAACTTCTGTCAGTGTTTCATTTTGGTGTGTGTGTGTGTGTGGGGGGGGGGGGGGGCAATTTCATGGCAAAGGAATTAAACTTTGGCATGTTATTTATTACATTTTGTCTTTAAAATAGGTTACACAAACACAAAAAAAACAACAACATTGAACTGAAAATGTATGTTAACTCAAATATTACAACAACAGATAAAGTGGAAGAACTACAGATGCTAATCATGGTAATGGAACTGTTAACGTGTCCTTCATGATTTTCATGCACTTTTTCTCAAACTCTGCTGTGAATTAAGATTCAAAGACGTCTGCAGCAACAATAGGGTGACATGTTTTTTTTAGATGTGTAGTCTCTACATATATTAATGTAAAGATTATCTCTCAGTAACAGAATCACACATCCCTGAATTATATGACACAAAAAAGCATTAGTATCCACTCCCATGCTCTACTCTACTGTACTCTATTGTGTCCTACACACTTCAATGAATTGTTATTAACTGTGCTCTACCGTAGAGTAGGGCAGGCCCTGTTTTCTACAAACTATTTTGCTTACTACTGAACTCTACCGTCCGAACTTATATGAATAGACAGCCATAAAATCAAGTTGACAGACCAAGTTAAATGCTTTTCAGGGTCTGTGGACTGTAAACAATGACGACTAGAATGTGTTCCATCACACGTTTGGACAGCAACTTTGAATTGCGTTTCAGCGCTGTACTTACTAATATGACGCCACTGAGGACCATCATCAGGTATCTCAAAAAGGCATACATGTGATGTAGTCTAGACATGGTTGACCGAGCTGTAATGTCATGAACTGGTCATTTCAATCCGGTTCAATCTATGGAAATCAAGAGTAAATTTTCCACAGACAAGTATGGTCATTTTCAATACAAAATTAATGACTCATGGTCACCTAGCACGGACATCACGTGACCTTTATGAGTAAAAAAAACAATATATGTCATCATGGTAATTAGCTAAACGTGTATCTAGCTAACGCTGACTATCTGATTCAACTACAGGATATGAATTGGCAAAATAATAATTTATTCCATTATATTTACCTTTCGTTGTAGGGTGCTGCACTCGTGTAATACTTTCTAACATATGTTTTCATTGAGACACGCACTTCCATATCATTGCGCTTATGTTTCCAAGGGCAACGTAGTTATAACGTCATTAGAGGTGGGTCACAAAATTATTTGCTGATTTTATTTTGAGGATACAATGACGATATGAGAGATTCCAGCTTGTATTTAGGCGAATAATTGAGAAACCAACAAATAATAACCTTATGAATAGATAAAATTGTACGTGGTAAAGGGAATGATGAATTTCCACGACTTTCTATTTAACAAAACAGATACATCAATTAAACACATTTGAAGTAACAACAGCAAAAATGTGTGAGTTGTAGCAACAATACCTCACATTTCTTAAAACAGTTACATAATTAATAAACATAATAAATAAGAGTCCAGAATACAGTATGTGCACAGACACTGTATTGTTGATATACTATCAAGGTTAAATCTAAGGAAATCAGTATAACATGACCAGAGCAAACAATTAAGGTTCCTTCCATGGTTTTCTGGTAGCTATTTTCAAAAATCTGTGCATTGTTTTTTCAAGCCCAACATGATGATTGTGTCCCAAAGGAAATCACCCTAAACCGAAGGTGGTGTAAGGATTTTGAACAAGGCGCGTATGGACCCAGCCAGTGATTGAAGGAAGTGGTGCGTTGATAATAATACAGCCTTCGTCATATTCGGTAATGAGTGTCAGGAGTTCCTCAGCGCTACTTGTCACCGATCTGTTGATAGAGCACCATTGACACCACCATGGCAGCAATCTGAAACACAGGTCACAAGCGTTAACCCAAGAAGACGGTCCAAAAGGCACCATGTTCCTTTAATAATGCACTACTTTTGACTATCAAGTAAGCAATAAGGAACAAGATTGTGTGGTATATGGCCAATATACTGGCTAAAGGTGTTCTTAGAATGGCTGAACGGGGCACCAAGCCGTGCTGCATTTACAATACATCACAAACCCCCCGCGATGCATTCTTGCTTTTATAAACCGGTTACCAATCCGATAAGAGTATTGAAAAGTAAAATGCCATACCCTTGAAATATCAGACCTATGACATTTTACTACAAAGCATTCTTTTATCCATCATGTATATATGTCAAATCAATAGAATCTGTCACAGGACGTCTCCAATCAAGGACTAGAGACATTTCAAGACTGATTAAAATTACACAAGATGTATCGGAGCGAACAGTGTACTTGCAAAAGGTCGGTTCCTTAACCGTGGATACTAATGCTTCCTTAAATTACAAATTTCAGGGTTTTTATTTTCAGCAACATTTATAAAAATAAGTTAGTCATTCTGTCATCGTGGGGTATGGTGTGTCTTTGTGACAAAAACAAATAAATTAAAACTGATGTCTATAAAAATAATAAAGTGAATGGGTCTGAATACTTTCCAAAGGCAATCTATGTATATACACAAAATGGGAATTATAATGTGATATTGCAGTGACCACCTGTTTCCACTCTCACTGTGTACTCTTGTATTCCCATTTAAATAGTTTCAGTATATTTGAGGTAAATCAACAGGTGTACAATACTCCACCTCCAAAGCAGCTATGCCTATGCCCACAGCTCCAATAATGACAACATTGTCCTCAACCAGCTTCAGCAACATATCAAAGCAGCCGAACACGTTCTGAAAGAAAACCGCAACATTAAAGCTGACCTAATCACCAATAAAAAAAATAAAAATACACAAATGTTTAACATAAAATGTTGGCATGCACCAACTATAGGATATCTAATCTTACCGATTCCTCTGCATTTGTGGTGTCGCAGGGGCCATTTGGAATGCAACACGTTGGTGGGTATGACTTGGTTTTGCTGTGATAGGGGGAGCCATCGAAGTCTGTAAAATTGTGGTATCCACAGCATTTGAACTAAGAGGGAAGCACGGATAGCCATCAGTATATGCAAATATTTGGACACACCTCATTGGTCCATAAAACATAATAGGTATCTTTTGAGTATTATAAAGCAAGCTAACAACAGGCAATTCCATGTATCAAAAGATGACAATGTAATAGGCGTCAAGCAGAACTAATAAATGAATAAAGTATACCTCCTTCATAGTACCATTCCAAAGGTCCGTCAGGGTCTTATCTTGCCCATAGCCTTTTTTGATGCTCACAACCACCTTGTCGCCAAGGTCCTCAAGAATTTCCTTTGCCTAAAACAAACAAAACATATTCAGAACCAGAACTTGCTTCTGCAATTGAACAACAAAAAACTGTATTTTTTAAAACAAATATTAAAGAAAATACAGATGTTTTAAACGTCATTTGCATTGATGTAACCTACCAGTGGTTGAAAGACAAATATCACGATACACCCAGCCACCTCTGCGATGAATATGATCAGGATGATAATAAAGAACTGGGACAAAACAGTGACAGAGAACCATCCAGTTTTTAAGGGTTTGATAAACAAAAAAGCAGACAATTCTGTCAAAGAATGAAAAGAAAAAGGGAACATCTCACATTTGCTATGGCACGACTTTTACGTAACAGCAGTATTATACCAATGTCTATGGAAAAAAAAACATTTAAACAGCTAAGAACCTTCTAAAAAGGTCTAAAATAAACCAAACCATATTCAGAGGTCAAAGGTGACTCACCAGCATCAGCATGCACCTGGACTCCTTCATGGCTCCACAGCACCCCAGGAAGCCCATGATCAGCAGGACTGCTCCGACCCCAATAAGCAGGTAGGCCACGTTGGCCAGCTGGGAGAGTTCGGCCGGGGCATCCTCTATGTTTTCGATCAGGCCGAACAAAGACTCACTGTCCACCTTCACCCACACCCCCACAGCGAGGATGGCCACGCCCGCCAACTGAGGGAGGTGGGAGAGAGGAAGGGGGAGGCGTCGGTTTTAGTGTTGGCAGGGGGTTGATGAGGGGCACCGTTACAGAGCCTTGCAGTGAATCGTAGAAAAGGGTGAGTATTTGGGGGGAAATGTTGTCCGTATTCTAAAACACTTGGACCGGACATGATTATAAAATGTCGTAACCTAGGCAACGTTACTTTTTTGACCCCAAATAATTTGCACCCAGCTAAAAAAAATTACATTCCAGGATGTGACCTATTCGGGAAGTAGAAATGTGGGGGCCTCTGCATGACCCAATGACGTTATTTAGTAATGTTATAAATCTTGCCTGAGCATACACGATTACATCCCCTATTGGTACTGTAAGTAATGTTATGAGGATGACCTAAAATTATGTTTTCATAAAGTACAAGATACGTAACTGAGACGTTTTGTAACATTCCCCAAAGGTCTACAAAGGTACTGAATATCACAGTCTGGTCGGGATGTTATACAGCTCCGGAAAAAATGAAGACCACTGCACCTTAAAATTAAGAGAACACTGCAAACTGAACGCTTCTGTTCCTCACTCAAAACTTTCCTTTTCAACGTTTATGGAAAGAAAGAAACCGGTGCAGTGGCCTCCCCATTTTTTCCGGAGCAGTAGGTACATTCATGACGTTCCCCCTAAGGACTTACGAAAGTACTGAATATCACAGCCTGGTCGGGATGTTAAGTTGACTGAAGCATTTACAAACGTTACTGGTACTTCTGATGCAAAACAACATGTGACCCTCTCAATGGAAAGCCAACTGAAATGACCAATTTGGGTAATAAGAATACATCAGTTATAGGAGTATACATTAAATCAAAACTGTATAAAAGGTTCTGTCTTCTGAACATTATTAGCTAGGGACATGGCTAGTTATGAATCGACCACAGACTCTTCGTATTGTAGCTAGCTATTGTTACTAACCCAGTAACATAACCAATTCAGCCCACAGTACACCGTATTTTGGGGTCACATCCTATATTTGGGTCAGATTGCTTTCTTGTTGGAAGCGAACCGCACCAGCGTCCTGGGACCACCTCTTTCAAGCAAACCAGGGTACGGTTATGTGGTCTGCACCCGGGTGCAACTGGTGTGTTCTCAGCTCCCCAAATTAATCAAAATAAAATGGGGAAATGTTCCAGGGTTGGTTTGACTTGAAGTGCTGCATGGTGGCTGTGTGGACATTGATCACTCCGGAACAGGAACAACGACACAAACTTAGGCCGAGAGGTCCTTCTGTCAGTCCCATTGGTTCGGTTTACTTTTTTAAATGAAACGTATACAACTGGAATATGGATATGGATGATGGTGTGTAGTTTAATGTCATATGATTAAATGTTTAGACTTACAAATATGGCTCCATTAAAGATGAACATCATTATCTTGAGAAACCCGGAGCAACACATCTTTGCTTTCGATTGTTTCTATTTCCTGAAAGAAACAAGTTAGCAACATTTTACACTCAGTGTAGGAGTCATCCCTCTCTCCACCACCATGTTAACGGTAGGAGTCATCCCTCGCTCTACCACCATGTTAACGGTATGAGTCATCCCTCTCTCTACCACCATCTAAACAGTAGCAGTAATTTCAACCTCAGACAATGGGCAGTTGTGAGGCAATGTTTGTTAACCCTTTTGAAATTCCTGCTTACCTGCAGGGATATCCCCTAATATTGTCTCATCGTCATCGAAGTAACTATAAATTAACACAGTGTGGTTTAACAAATAACAAGCAGAACGTGTGCTTTTCCATGTCTTCATTGAACACATCGGCCAAACAAACAGCGCACACGCACTAATTCCACAGCCGTAACCAAAACTTGTGGGGGTTTTATGTGACAGGACACCTCTAGTCCACACCTGAATGTCATGTCATCAATTGGAACACCTGACTCTAATCACCCATTTTGGAATAAGCCATCATCCAAGAGGGTCGCATGTTTTTATCCAGCCTGTCGTGGGCCGAACATGCCCCAGTGCCTGCTGCACCGGCACCCCAAAGGGAGACAGCCGGCAGGTTCTGGAAACTTCCAGGAGCAGCCAGCTTGGGCCACGTCGCCCACGATGCTGGAAGGAGGACGACAGGCAGGAGAAGGTGGGTGGAGAGGCCGCCGACACTACGACCGCCCACACCCAAAACCTCCACCTATAGGCCGCCCTGGAGAGAGAGCGTTTTGTCTTTTCACCCCCCCCCACCTCCTCCAAAGCCCTGAACCCACGGCATTCGTCCGTTCCCTGTGTATCTCCCACTGACACTGTACTGTTTGTGTAGGACCAGTGTGTTCAACAAGGACAATTAAAACATGTTGTGTGTTTGTAAAATGCAAATACTATTCCAAAAGAGACTGGGGGGAAAAGTAGAGATATTACCTGAACTCCATATTGTACTTCTATAACGTTAATAAAGTCTAATAGGCACTATACAAATCAATGAATATGATGAAAATAGACTGGAACACACACCTTTGGTCTAGTCATCCACACGCATTTATGTTTCCTTACTAGAGTTGTTAGTGTCTTCTGTGTAACTGTTAGAGTCAATTAGTCTAATCCCAAGCTTTCTTGTCACTGTTATTCAGTAGCAGAGATTGAGTCAGCGCTATCCAGACTCAAATCCAGTGGATTAAGTGTCCAAGCCTAGTTTTTATGGCCAGTGTCCTAGCATAGCATTTAATAGCCTCAGAAAGACTCCTTTAGACAGAGAGATACACTTATATTTAATGGGATTGAGGTCTACACAGTAGTGTTTTATGCCCTCTGTTCCAGAAGCTTGCTGGCTTTGCGGAAACAGGAGACCAAGGCATCAAGCCTAGTTTTTATGGCCAAATTGACCAGGTTCTTCCTTATTGCAGTTTGTGCTTTTTTTTTTTTTATAGCAGTCGTTGTTTTGCTTTTACAACTGTACACAGGCACGTGAACATCCCCATGAGGAAACACAACACACTTTAGGTAAGACATGGCCCGGGCCCAACATCCACTCATTAACAATGGCATCTGAGGCCAGGATTCGAAGATCCCTCTAATGAAACATAACCAGTGTTAGAGAAAGGACTAACACTAAAACAAATATTAAAGGGATAAAGAAGTTGCCATTTTAGCTCCACAGAAATACAATAATCACTCATCCACTTGGTAAAATTATCTGCTTAAATGCACGGACTTCAGACACCAGTGTCAGATGTTAATCGTAAATTCCCTTTCCTTCTTCCAGATTAAGACACTTCAATAATTAGAATGTATCAGTTAAATCAAACAAATCATCTGGTTCTCCGCCATCAGAGCTTTGGTGGTAAATTAGAATCAAACGCGACCTGTGTCAGTCAGAATATGAATGTAAATGGAGTATAATTTTGTTTACAGATGTTTTTGTCCGGGGGGGTGGGGGGTTATAGCACAACATGTATAAATATGACTATACCAATACATTTTGTAGTGAATATGGATTCATTTAAATTGATAAAGTGAGACGCACTTACCTGGGCTGAGGTGATGACTGTTGAGATCTAAGAGGAGTGTTAATTCGATCCAGCCTCTACCTGACTCTTTATCTTCAACCACAGACATATAGGTCTCACACACACACACACACACACACACACACGAGTCAGTGACCGATGTCTCACTGACTAGTGCAGAGCTTCCTCCTGGAGGGCAAAGTCCAGCAGCATTGTTTTTGACAGAGTGAAAATGCACACTTAAATTTAAAGTGCATGGAAATATGCAACACAAATATACTAGACATTTAGCACTTCTAGAAATGGCTGTTTTAAAACCAGAAGAAAACATTTCATTCAATATTACACTTCCCGGCAGAGATTCAACAGTACAAAGTTAAAGAACTTGGTTGTGTTCACCATTTATGGGAAGTTCCTAATTAAGACTTAAATTACCAGGTAAAAGAAGCTTGTAACTAACCAGTGACCTAAATCAGTGGTTCCCAACCAGGGGTATTAGGCCCCCTGGGGGTACTTGGCCTCTCCACAGGGGGTACTTGAAAACACTCATGACACCATAGACTTACTAGTGAAATTAACATGAGGGGGTACTTCAGGGGTACTCCAAGCAGTGCAAAATCTTTTTGGGGGTACAGTAACTGAAAAAGGTGGGGAGACACTGACCTAAATTGATCAAATTGTTCACTCTTTCTTTTTAAATGTACTGCGCCCTGGTTAATCATCTCCCTTTAATTAAGACCTAAAGTACTAGATAAAAACGTCCCTAACATGGTGAACACAGCGGAGTACTTTTACCTTGTATTTTTTACACCTTTGCTTCCCTCAGTCATACATTTACAGACTAGGAAAAGTCCCTAGATATTGACATCAAGTCAGTCACTGTGCCAAGGCTTAACTTTAAGTGCTGTAAAAACATCAGCAACCCAGAACTCTAAACCCTACTTTGGGCCGGGGCCTTTCGGGAAATAGAACTGATCCAACAACTCCATTCTAATCCCTTTTATGATCAGGACAAAAAAACCTTAGCGAGATGAGATTTTTTTAACTCCAATAGCATGAGCAGTGTATACAATTGGTGGCATTTATAACAAACAACTGACCACTATTAAGAAACACAATCACAAGGAAGTTCACAAGAAATGTCTTTTATAGACTTTGGCTCTCCTTGGCGTTCGTAACATTCATATAGTGTAAAGCAGGGGGCTGTTTGAACCATAGCAACACTGAACCTTTGAAGGAGGATCTCATAAAGTTACTCAGCAGTTCAGGTCCAATTATTAATTCATTTATAGAAAAGGGAAATGCATAACTTGATTCCAATTTAGAAAGACGTTCTGTCTTCCAGGGGGTCGAGCAGAAATCAATCATATGAATCAAAGGATAAAAAAATAAAATCACCTTTGACTTTTGACAATGTAAAACAAAGACTGATACCGAAAATATATTTTTATTGACTAATTTAGAATTGAATACATCTCAATCAGTTAAGAGTCAATTAATTAAGATGAGTCAAGTCCATTTCAATTTTCAGTCGCTTCAGGAATTAAACCGAAATATTGATATTTCCTCATTGCTTCTAGAAACGGAATTGGAATTTCTGATTAGCTCCTGAAGTGAAATAGAATTAATCCCAAACTTGGTATCCAGCTGAATTGAGAAACTTTGCAAGGCTGCTTTTCAGTCATTATTGTTGACCTAAAATATTTGGTTTACAGTGTACAGTTTAGAGACAAACGTTTCTAACAGAATCCTCAGAAGCTAACCCTGTAGACAGATCAGTTAGTGTAGGGGTCCTGAACACATTCCTGAACAATGTCATTGATGCCAGACAGAGATGGGCAGTGGAGGAGCTTTCATTTCCTGCTGCAGTGAAGCTGAACATCCACATGGGGGCAGTGTGGTACAAGGAATTATAGCTGACGTAACCCATGAAGTACCTGGCCTACAGTTCTAAAGTTTCGGGTAAGGGTTAGCTTCTGAGGAGGCTCCATGGAACATTTCCCCCAAGTACAGATCTACAATCAGTTTCCCCTTCCCCAAACTTAAACCTGGTGAAATAAGGAAAACTGACCCTAGATCAGTATTTAGAAGCAACGTGACCCTTTAAAGGGATATTGCAGTTTTGTTTTGCATGTTATACCAAACTGTCCACACTGTTTTAGTTTTGTAGAGTCACAGTTTTTTTTGGGGGGGGGCCATATAGTTCCATTCCTGAGCTTCTTTGGACGGCTTTGTTGTGGTTTATGAGCCAAAGTAGTGGTACGAAATGGCCTCAGTAATCTACACGCTTGTCAATAGCAAAACACCTGGCTAATTCCACTACTGGGTGCATAAACGTGTGCAGCTCAGACCAGTCCAACGGTTTAAAACGAGGGCAGGAAGTACCCGTTGTTTTAGAGCAGACCCATGTGGAGTGGTTCACCGTACACCAAACTAATGGGGGAAATCACGAAAGTTAACAAAGACCGTTCCAAACCGTTTGTTTGAAAACCACCTAAGCAACCAAAAGCTCAGGAATGGACAGTTTTACGCTGTGACGCTACAACACTAAAAGTAAAGGGATAATAACATGCAAAAACATCTTACATGCAAGAAAATAAAGAAAAACAGAATATCCAGAATTTACATGAATACATTCCAATGGCACATTCCAAGAAAGAGGCCTGATCGGAAATCAGTTGTTAGAGATAAAGGAACTGCAAATGACTTGGGAAATCATTTGGAAACCAGCAGGATATCAGCTATTATATTACATTAGACAGAGTACATTCAAAATGCTAGATGTTTGGCAATTCAATGTGTAGGAGTGTGTGGGAGTATTTGTGTATTCTACTTTTTCAGCATGTTTTGTGTGTCTGTTTGCTTGTCTGTATGTGTGTGTACCATTTTATGTATGTTTAAGGCGTTATCAGCAGGAACAGCCGCCCTGGTTTTCGGGGGGCGTGTCCTTTAGGCTAGGGCCTTTGTGATTGGCCATTGGGGTTTCACCATTCATGCTCTCGTTCATCTTCTCACAGATGACATCCACAAGTCGCTCAAACACCTGCTTCACATTGACGTTGTCTTTGGCACTGGCTTCGAAGAACTGGAACCCTGGAGAGAGCGTGATGAGAGGGCAGGGATGAGGACATCACCCAAAAAACAATCGACTGTGTGTGAATATCAGGGCTCGGCAATAGGCAACCCATGGGCTGAATCCGACCTGAAAGGGTTATTTTTTTTGGCTTCATCAGAGTTCCACCAACAGCACCTTCTGTAATTATTGGGAAAGTAAAGCATCTCTTAGTTGACAATTAGAATGAGGTTATAGATTCGCAGCTTTGATTTCAGGGTTTCATGGGCAACAACGTTTTTAGGACAGATTACCGTGATATCTAAATGAAGCACATATTTAGTATTTGGTCACATATACTTCCCGTGCAACACCTGGCCGAAGTCTGCAACTCACTGACCCCACCTGACGAAACGCCATTCAATAAGTATGGAGGCAACTGATTGTTCTTCAGCAGACAAGATAATTACTTACACTTTAGAATTAATTCTGCTACTTTCCTCTTGCCATCAATCAGCATGGTACTCTCACCTGTCCACTAGATCTTTGTCTAGAACTCTGCACACTTGTTTAGGTATCCTGTTTGTCAGACTAGGTGGTGGTTTGTACCTTGCTGTGAAGCCTGTAGTTCTGCTGGTTATGTCTTCTATAGTAGAGGCTGACACATCCAAGCTTACCTCCTGGAGAGGAATCTGTTGGACTTTTATTATTATTATTATTATTATTATTATTATTATTATTATTATTATTATTATTATTATTATTATTATTATTATTATTATTATTATTATTATTATTATTATTATTATTGCTTTCTTGAATTTCACCAAACAGCTTGTTGACAGACACTAACAGAAGACCCCAAAGGCAAACAAAACCTAGAATAGAGACTAGAACACTAACAGCTTTATGAGTGCATAAATCATTATTTTGGAACACACCTGACTAACCAGAAACCTCCAACAAGCGTTTTTGTCCTAACATTCCAACAACACTTTGGGTGGCCTGAAGTAAGGAGACTATGGACTAAAAGTGTTGTCACTTCTAAATAATGAAAGCAATATGGACACAAAAACCCTTAAATAACAGCAGAGTATCTATTGTAACCTCATAGTAATAGTCTAATTTCGAAACCAAACTTTTGTAAAGTAAAGAGAAAAATGTAAATGTCAATTTCCCAAAAATAAAGGAGTGCACTGTGGTTTCAGTTTACACCGCGGTGGGAACAGGACAAAGAGATATAGAAACGTATTGCCACCATTACTGTAACGTCTGCTGAATCATGTCTCTATTAGCCTTGCCCTGGTTTAGATGTTTACATTGTGGGCGTGTGACCATGTGTACATTTTCCTTTTGAGGTGGAGAGAGAGAGAGAGAGAGAGAGAGAGAGAGACACACACAAAGAGGTGCAGAGACAGACGTGGTGTATTTTCTCGCACCCAGCTCGTCAGCTAGCCTCTGTCCATCCTCCGTGGGCACCAGCCTGTCATCCTCCAGGTCAAGCTTGTTCCCCACCAGGATCACCTGAGCGTTGTCCCAGGAATACGTCTTGATCTGGGTGGCCCTGACAACCACAACCAACGCGTCACGGGTTTACTCCGGTAACACGCTCACCTGTTGCTGACTGACTAACAGCGACGGAGGCATGACTAACTGCTCAACACACAGAAATCCATAGAGGAATCCACACAGAAAGAACGGTGAATGAATGAAACATTCAGACAACTAGCCATCGGTGCATTAAATCTACTTCACGGCAACGGTCAGGCCTACCAGTCCTGCACGGCATAGAAGGAGTCCTGGTTGGTGATGTCAAACATCAGGATGAAGCCCATGGCTCCTCTGTAGTATGCTGTGGTGATGGTCCTGTAGCGCTCCTGGCCCGCTGTGTCCTGTCGTCATGGAGACACCCACACACACGAACACACACACACACACACACACACACAGTTGTTTTAGTGAAGGTTCAGTGGTGTGAAATCACTCTTCCTTAGGTAAATACGCATACAACAGCCGGCCAGGGTTTGCTACGGTAACAGGTGTAGCAACCGGTGACTAATCTGGAGACAGAACCGGACGCCGACACGGGTGCCGCGGGCTTCACCGTAGAAATAGAATTCCCAAAGGAATCAACCGTCTCATTGAGTTTCGGCAAACAGCCCAGCCACGTCTGGCACCACCACATTGTCTGCTGTACGTGGCTGTGGAGGAGTGTGAGGGGTTAATGGGGTTAAATCCGCGGCAGGGTGGAAGGTAATCATTAACGCCCAGCCGGCAGCAAACAGGGAAGAACCTGCCAAAATGGCCGTCGTGTTCCCACGCCCTCTATGTACACCAGGACACAGTGGCACTGATGCAGGACAGCGTAAACCCAGAGGGACTAGAATAGCACTCACTACTTTGGGCCAAGCGCTGGACACTTCAAAGGGGACAAGGCGCCTATTAGGACACGGGGCTAGTCTCCCTGTGAGGAGAGGACCTGACTGACATTAACAGACACGTCTTGGGTAGTCGGACAGCACCGTGAGAAAGTGTAAAGGACGAGGCAGCGGCGCTGCTGAGCCGAACAGCACAGCGATGACGAGGGACATGAAGTGTGGCTGACGCGGAGACCGCGACAGATAATCCCAAAACACAGGTGGCGTCCAAAATGGACCTTGTCCCAAGTAAAGCATTAGGGATGAGGGAACAGGGATGAGGGGAAACAGTGGTGTTTCCCTGATTAAAACACAGTGTGACGGGCACCATGTTACCACTATGAGCCCTTCTTTTACAGCAATAATGTGATTCCTTCTATCATAGTGTTAACAGTGACCACTGCTTTATAGTGTTAACACTCTTACATTGATAAATATGAGCCCTTTTAGAGCAGCAAACTTCCTCCTCACTCAGTAAACCCTCTTCCCAGCAGCCTGGTCATTAGGGCCAAACATTCTGAGAATTCACGTTGTTATCGGCAACCCTTCCCCTACTTCCTCCACTTTGTGGTAAATCAAAAACGTGAACACACCAGACCAAGATGGGAACGCACACACCCTGATGACCTTCGACCCCAATCTCACCCAGATCTGTAGCGTGAACCTGTTCTCGTTGCACGAGACCACGCATCAACCTGAGGACCACGGGAATGTGTTTCACCCGTGCACTTCACCATGTCGACGCTGAAGTCTCCCACACACGCAGACGCAATACCCTTTGACCCCGCTCACCCAGATCTGTAGCTTGACCCTCTTCTCGTTCCGGTAAACCGTCTTGACCTTGAAGTCGATGCCCACCGTGGAGACGAAGGCTGAGGTGAAGGAGTCATCAGCATAGCGGAACAGGAAGCTCGTCTTCCCCACGCTGCTGTTGCCGATGATCAGAAGCTTGAACATGTAGTCAAAGTTCTGGTCAGCGGCATCCTTCTGGGCCTGGGTCTGCTGCTGGAGGGCACCGGGGTCGCTTGCTAGCGCCATCTAGAGGACCGGAGGGGAGGAAACACATGAAGCAGAGCAACTTCACAGAGATGGACACATTTCACCTTTGTAAATCCCACTGAGGCAAAAAGCAAGCAAATGGACATCGCCAGTAATGGCCATATTCATTTTTTGTTTGGCCTAAAAAGGTATTTACATTTCTTCAAAATGAAAGGGAGAGTAAAATATTCCAAATTGCATACTTCTTCACACCTTCCTGGAAGCACCTTTGAAGCTATGAATCATTTGGCATAATATTTCAACTTTGCACAACTATTAGGGCAGCATATGTATAGCCTTTATTTTTCTCAAGTTCCTTAAATTGTGTTGGGATTTATTGGTCTGTAATATTCTTACCGTGTAACAATTGTTTTCCAGCAGATTTCAGCGTGGACAGACACTATATGATTTAGGATTTCTTTTTTCTGTAAATTTATGTCAAAGAAATACCAACATGGTTTTCAAAGATGCGCTGAGTTTAGGTTTTTCATTCCTCCCTTGTACTTGATTAATTGGGTAAACTGGTTCGTTAGGAGGTCCCTCACCTGTCTTAACTTTACACCAATTGAATGTAATAGCCAAACAACTGTAAGAGTAGAAGGTTGTGTAGTGCTTTATAAAAAGAAGACTATGAGGGGCATGCAAGACGTAGAACCTGCACATCGAAGACGTAGAACCCCTACGTTAAGACGTAGAACCCCTACGTTAAGACGTAGAACCCCTACGTTAAGACGTAGAACCTGTACGTGATGATCAGAGTGGATTCATGACAATGCTGTGGAAGTCAGCAAGCGTCCTCCTCCCTTGATAACTCTCTCCGCTATGCTTCAGTTCTGCACCATAAAAAAAAGCCAGAACGTTCTCTCTCTCTCCTCCCTCCATCCCCCTCTCTCCTCCCTCCATCCCCCTCTCTCCTCCCTCCATCCCCCTCCCTTCATCCCTCCATCCCCCTCCCTCTCCTCCCTCCATCCCCCTCCCTTCATCCCTCCATCCCCCTCCCTCTCCTCCCTCCATCCCCCTCCCTTCATCCCTCCATCCCCCTCCCTCTCCTCCCTCCATCCCCCTCCCTCTCCTCCCTCCATCCCCCTCCCTCTCCTCCCTCCATCCATCCCTCCCCTCCCTCCATCCATCCCTCTCCTCCCTCCATCCCTCCCTCCTCTGGCCCCTGGCCCACAGCCTATCATGGATGCTGAGCTGAGCAGTGCTCTTTGCCTGATTAAGACTGTTTCCTTGGCGACCAGCTCAGCACAAACCATCCATCGCCATAGAAAATGGACTGACCGAAACTCAGCAGAACAGAGACCCAGAAAACACACGCACAATGAATACTGTAATACAACAATGAAACTACCAGTGTGCTACTGCTGCCAAAACAGCACTAATCTAAATTCGCTGTGCGTTCATCATGTCTGCATCCATATTTGTTCTCGTCACGGGTACAATTCGCCCAATTTCATCATATTATGCCCCTTTTTTAATCAATCATCACATTCACTTTAGGCCCTTTTATCGATGATGAAACGCCACAGTTACAGTCACAGAAACAGAATTCCACTCGTTACAGGCTTAATGGGTCCACCAGTGTCTACTGTAAAGGACGGTCAACCCGATGAAGAGGGGGCTGTGCTCAAAGTGGCTTCAGAGGCCCGGAGGAAAACCTGAGCACGGCTCAACGTTCCAAACACTCACAGCTGAAGCGGTCTTCTGCAGTGATTCCATGTTGACAGGGCACTTGATGCTTGGTGGAGGTTACTTCCCTCCACAACAAAATGCTCTGACACTTGCCTTATTTCGACATGACCCAACCAATTTAGGAGATTTTTTTTTGCAACCCAAACAGACAGGGGTGAAGCACAAAATGTTGGGCCCTGTACATATGCGGTCTCTGAGGGCCCCTCCCCTCTTTATTCAAGAAAAACATTTTCGAGGGCCCCTCTACACGTTAGGGCCCTAAGTACTAAGCACCCCTTTTCCTCCTGTCTGACGCCACTGCAAACAGCACCCTATTTCTCTTCCCCTAATGTGGTGAACTATTTCTGAACATTGCCCCTTACAGTGTGACATTTGAGATCTCATTGTCTAGTCTGGCGTATATGGACTATGCCTAATACATTATGAATCGACATACGTTGTCAGCTCAACAGAAACGGTTTGAATTCTCATCAGTTCTGACATTGCCCAACAGCCTTAAAATGAGCTCTCTTTGGATTTAATGTACTTTCTACAGCTCTTTACAAACGCGATCAGTGGGACACTACTTTAAATGTAGTCATTACGCGAATAAAGGAGAAAAGAAACTGGCCGTAGGCATCAGCTGACGCAACAGCTGTCAGTAGGCTAAACCAGCGCTGCAGTCTAGCGGATTAATTAACCTTTTGTATCCTTTTGTTAAAAAGAAAACAATGACTGAACTGTGATAACTCCGAGTTCATTATGTAACGATCCCGATAATCTGCGTTCAGAATATAATTTGTGCGCTTCCATATGGCAGAGGCATGTTTACCTGTCAAACAAGTAAAGAACAAATAGCGACCTACCACAAAAACACAACATATGAAATGCTCTTGAAAATACTTTATCTGTCTTTACCTTAAATACAGTGTGCGAATCCTCCCTTTTATGTCCGCCCTTCTGCCGATCCTACACGGTGTGTCTCCTTTTCTCTTTATGCGCTACTCCAGGGTCTCATGCTCGCTCCTCCTGGCTTTGGCGAAATCAAATGCGGCAGAAGTTTGCCAGTATGACTCAAGCTGTGTTAAGGACCAGATCGACTCACAAAAGCCGATGAGTCCACGTTCATACAACTCTCAAAAGCGGCTTAAGTAGAAAACTCGCTACCCGTTGCGGGTTTGAATTAGCAGAACTTCTGACATTCGCTGTTTTCCTGCGGCGCACGCGTTGTGAATTGCAACATTAGTGCTTCCCCCCCATCTATCATGGCTTTCTCTCTCTCGTTCAACAAAGTTTAAATTGCTTTAGCTTATGAGGTTAAAATGGTACAGTGGCCATGTATACATAGCTGTGAATATATGTACAAGTTTAATACGTTTAGATTATCTGGCAATATGGTAATATAATTTCAGTTGTTCGCATGTGGATATACAGAATCAACAAACATTTTAGTGATGTTATAAGTATTAGGACAAATTACAGGTTTTTGGTTGTTAAGGTTCACTATATATTTTTTTAAAATAATACAATTATGAGGTTATTTGGTATGAGGGCAAACCATCGAGAAAATGCTAGTGTTTTTTTGTAAGCAGTGCCCACAATTGTCGAAACCAAACCACTATGAACAAATGTGAGTTAATGTCGTCCTAATTGAGTGTACGAGTCTGGTGGATGCAGAGCGGTTTGTTCAGGTTATTTTCCAGATCATATTGCCTCCAACAGAAAATAATAGCAGGGTTTCATAACGCAGTAGATTTTAT
The DNA here is from genome assembly GCF_011004845.1 of Esox lucius. Taxonomy (NCBI): domain Eukaryota; kingdom Metazoa; phylum Chordata; class Actinopteri; order Esociformes; family Esocidae; genus Esox; species Esox lucius. The sequence goes on from NC_047577.1 coordinate 11,550,989, forward strand.
CGTAAACACGAATATAACGTTTTTAAACTCTTCTGAAATAATACGGAGAGTCCTGTATTCAACGAGAACGATTGAGGAAGCTACAGAGATCATACCCAAGACATTCAACCTCATTAATTAACAAGGTGACAAGGAACGTTATCCCTCGCCATTTGTGCCCTGGTACTGTCCAGATTACTACCAAAATGTTTGGTAAAGCTTCTGTCAACCATAGCCAATAGTTCTTTCAGAGGGATGAAGAAACCTTTGATATTTCTTTTAACATTTCAAAACAGACACTTTTAGCATGGTTAATATGATGTCTCAAGTTGCATTCAAACCAATTTTCTTTCAACCATTTTATTCATTTTGTATGTCTTTAAATAGTAGTTCGTATATATGTCCTCTTGTTGTACAGCTACTCTTCGTACTGGTTCTTGAAAAAGAATGTTCTGGCATTGTTTGAGTCTCGACAGTGTTTGCAACATGTACTTGTTGTTTCAACACAAATCATTGACTGATTCATTTGCCAGACCAGACCTGTGCATATAAAAAAAAAAGCAGAAACCTTTTCAGTATTTTTTACAAATGTGTAAATGTCAATAAGTCCATCATGGCTGACCTCATAGGTCCCTGAGGTAGAAACTGAATCCAAAATGAACCCCTCACCTTCACTTCGGCTCTCCTTGAAGTGCGTGCCTCAGCAGTTTTTTCAAAGATCTCTCAAAGATGAGTGAGTGAAAATTATCGACGGATGCAGGGGCCTGTTATATCATCCAGTGGCCCTTTCCAGCAAAGACGGAGCATGAAAGGCAACACGTTATTTCTGAGTTTAAGCAAATTCTTTTTTTTTTTCACTTAACCCCAATTTTCTCCCCTAACTGTATTGTGAATTTCACCATGCCTAGTTGGAACCACTACACAGCAGGGGAGTCAATGGTCGAGATGTTTCCTCCTGGCACGTCACACCAAGTAGTTCTGATACTTATCACAGTGCTCATTCAACCAGGACTCTTTCGCTAGTACACACACGCTGGAGAACACATTCCTCGGCCAACATCCACAACGTAACTTTCACGAGCGCCTGACCTAAGGAGTCCCCACAACAGAATACACCTTGCAATGTTTTCATTTTAAATTCTGTGATAGTACCACCGCCAATCAGTTTCATTTTGTAAACATTAGACACATTGCAGTATTCACCCAAGTTGAAGCAAAAAACCTGATTGTGGTGTCGGAGCATGCACGCACCCACAGCCAGAGACCAATTTCACTGTGGGGGACATTAAAATGGGAGGTTAGCATCCTGAGGGAAGTGTGATATATGTGTCTTTAACACTCATCCTCGTCAATATTCACAAACCATTCAGGAATATCCGTTATCACGTTAGAGTCCATATTCATCTGGGTGTGTTCAGAAACACAGGGTTTTGACAGATAATAGAAATCATTTTTCTGTATGGGAACGGGATGTGCTGAGCCTAATCCAGCTGGGAAATGTTTACCCTCTAAAAGTCCTGCCCTATTGGTCTCTATAACAATGGGCTTCCAATTTGTTTTTAAAGTATTTAATGGCCTAGAAGCAGCACCAAGCCATGAAGTGGTCAATGTTTTCATTAAAACTATGCACATTAAGACCAACTCCTACAAGCATGTCCACAAAATAAGGTTTTACATTTTCAATGAAGTACTGGCTGACAACACTCAGTAAAAAAGCTGCAGTTTAAAACAGACTGTAAAAGGTTTTATTAGCATTTTTTTGGTCTGCGTGTCAACTCGATCAGGCAAGTACAAACAAGCTTTAACTAGGCAAAAGTCTCATGAGAATTTTCTTTAGCAATGTCTCTCACTCCATGGGGGTTGACACTGTCTTTTAGAATAGAAACACTGGATATACAAATATATTTTTAAAATACATATCAAATGATCACTTTTTTCTCTTAGAATTTCTATTTAAATCCCACTCAAAAAGCACTGATATAAATCTTAAGTATGAGTATGTCCCTAAGGCTATTCTCTATGTAGTCCACCACTTCTGTGCAGAGCCCTGTGTGACTTCAGGTTGGCTCTGGTCAAATGTATGGAATTTGATGTAATTTGGCACACAGCTCCCGGGGCACTGAGACGCAGGACGTACAGCCAGATTGCAGTAGAATGGATGAAAGTGTTTTTTACTGGAGCTGTGTGCTCGGCGAGAAGCGTTACAGATCTCGGAATACATGCAATGCACTACCTGTGATAACCATCTGTGCCTCTGAGGGTCCGCTTGCACCATTTTGATCTTTGCCACTAGTCAACATTTGTCTTTTGACCAATCAAATTGGCTCCGATATAAATCTGACATGAAGAGAGATGTGATGTGATTGGTCAAAAGACCAAAAGATCAGTGAGGGAATTGTCAGAATCTGGCTGCCCATTTGAACAATCTAACATTTTCTTTATTCCTAATGAGAAGGCATAAAAGATGGACCTGAGTTCACATTAAGTATTCCTATTTATTCTACTGGTATTTATATTATCAAAACATTGGATTTCTTTTTTTTTTTTACAAAAATAAAAAGGTATTGTTATAAAATAAGCAACGTCAATAACTCCAAAACACAAGTGAAAAATATCAAAGTGATTCTACATCCCCATTTAAGCATAAAGTGGAATTGATCTCGCAAAAAACAACATCTACTGAAGTACAGAACTACATGAATACAAACACTTAAGCCACATTCCTCTGAAACACAATGATAGCTGGTTTCCAAACTGTAAATAAAGGTATTAAGATACAGCCTCTTGCAACAAGACTAAACCAGACAACCTCAGTGGTAACGCTGCTAAATATACAAACACCGCTGTATCCTAAATATACATCACATACTTGACCAGCACAACCTAACCCTCATGACAAACATACAGATTTTCTTAACAGTACAAAACCATCAGGCTTCTCAAAAAAAGAAACAATACAAAAATACAAAATATAGAAAAAAAAAAAGACTAATCATCTGTCGGTGAACCAGAAACAACCACTACTATTCTTTTGCTACCGCGCAGACGCATCCCACGTAGCCGTTTCACACAGCTAAGCTAGCGGGTTTCTCAGCAACGGGCGACGGAGGCCTCCTGAGCGGGGCGTTAACGGCCCATAGCCTCTGAAACTCTGCGATGAAGGGCCGGACCAGGTCCGGCTCATCCGTGACCAGGACGTTCTCTTTGTTGCTCTGGATGGCGGTCAGGGTCCAATTCAGGGAGCCTGTGATCAGGCGCCGGCCGTCCACGACGGCAAATTTGTGGTGCATGTGGACCGCCCCGGAGTCACACCTCACACAGATACCTGCGGGACGGAAGGGAACGCCACACCGGTGAGGTCCAACAGTCACGTACTGCGTTTGAAAACCTGCGGACGTTTAAAGCCACCCGGACACGTACGCATGGCTGTCAGACGGCGTCAGGCGTCCGAGCTGCAGGGGAAGATGGAAACCACTCAGGGCTATCGGGGATTTTAAAACAGAGTTCAATTGTGATGCGGGGGGGGGGGGGGGCAAAAACCGTGGACAAAACTGCACGAGTTACCAAGAACACAGTTAATGTTGTTTTTTTATTGGGATATTTAATGATACTTTTTGAATGACAGGGCAGTAGTTAGCGGATCTAGACAGGAGCTGAGACAGTTACACCAGACACTGGCACTAAACACTGTGAATGTCTCTGTTGCGACTTGAAAATCGTTTTAAAAATTGATGCCAAGAATTGAAAATAGCTGTATAGCCATTTCCCCCCCATCAACTTGATAGACCCTGAAGAAGTCTGGAATGGGAAAGATATTGCCCAGTGCAGCACTGTAGTTTACAGAACCATGGCCTAGTTGATGTAATACCAGCAAAAGGTATTTCTACCATATACCGACCCTGGGTGTGAATATGTATCTAATCAAAGAACATTAGGGTTTTATTTTTCACTGGAAAGAGAGGAAATGTTTCTTCCACTAATTGCTGTCGTTGAGAAAACATCCAATGTATTCTGGTTTTATTACTACAACTTCAATGCTATTTCATGTTGCAAACACCATTGCTCACCCTATGCCTGTCTGGTTCATACCTATTGTGTCCAGACAGACCCTGACAATTCCAAGCCCTGTTTAAGTACAACCCGGGCATGTCTCAATCTGTCCTTTTTCTGCCCTTTTTCAAGAAACACATTCCTCAGCCTCCTTTCCTTTTTATTTTTAAACCAACACAAATTAGTTCACTGTGCTGTCTCGTTTCCAATTCACTTGAGATAGTGTAGGTTTGAATCTAATTATGGGAGAGTGAAAAAGAAAGAAAAGGAGAAGTCAGACTCATTAATAACATGCCTAGGGTGAAGGGCTTCTGACTTAGCATGCCCAATGGGTCCAGACCCAGCAGCAACATCCATTAGAAATCAATCATCTCTCTGTAGGGTCCTTAACGGCACCCTGTTCCCTGGGTAGAGCACTGTAGGGACCCTGGACAAGGCAGAGGACTAGGGATCCATTTGAGACACCCCCCTCTCATCTGTATCAATTCATCTCCAAGGGACCCGGCAGGGCCTTTTAAATGTTCTTATTGTACCTGCTCTGTTGACTGAGAACACGTTCTTTTCTTTTAACAACCCCGGGTGAAATTACTGTCAACTCCCTTCGTTCGTGGACAGAACAACATGTTTTTACCAGCTGGAGGATTCGATTCAACGACCCTTTGGGAACTGGTCAGACACCCTAGGCTAGCCGACTCACGCTTACCACCAGTAGCATCTGACCAGTCCTTCATGTGTGCCTCGTGACCTCGTCCATGGAACACGTTTAGAGTCGCTGGCTGTCAGAGTCACCATAACCCTGGAATTGCCCGAAATCCAAATTGTACATTTGTTGAGAACTAGGGGCCTCAGAGTGTTTCCCGGGCCTCATGGCTTACCCACGAAAAACTCTGGGCCTCAGACATAACCTGCTACCTGCTCTACGGACGGCCCCGATCTGAGACCCGGTGATGAGGGTGTAGTCCATGTCCGTGAGGATGCGAACGGCGACGCCGCGGGCGTGGAGCGCCAGGACGGCCCGGCTCAGGCTGGCGTTGGTGAAGGCGAACACACACAAGTCCAGGGAGGAGGAGGCGGACATAATGTGGCCCAGGAGACGGGAGAAGGAGGTCTCCACTCCGTGGGGTAAAGGACAGGGGCAGGGGCTGAGGGACAGACAGGAAACAGGAAGACAGAAAGAGGTGGGACTGGAGGTGAGCAGGGCTCTAACTTGTTCTCGCACACGAAATGTTTCGCTGCGCTCCCGGGGATTTCAGCTTTAGCGGTTAAAATATTCTTACAATGTGGGCCATCCGAAATGTAATCGCTGTATGACAATCTGCCTCGTCACATTATTTTTTTTATTTTTTTTTTTAAACAGTGATTTGAATCATGGCAGTCAAACCTGAGAGAAAAGAAAGCCCACTGTCTGGGGAAACACTGCGTTCCTTACAATGGCGAGTCAGGATGGAAGACATGCTCCGTGCACGCCACCTCAGTGGGGAAGAAAAACACTTCTTTGAGGGGCCCCCGGTTCCTGAGGCCATGAGGCCAGATGCGGCGTAAGAGCCAGCCCAGCCACTCCACGCTGAGGGTGAGGGCCACGGCTCCGAGTCCAAGGATCTTCACCGTTTGAACCACAGACATCTGTGGGCAGAGAGAGCATTAAGAGTCACGACACATTCTAATGGAAGTGCTACTCTACGTGCAGGGCTGCAGAATTGGGGGGGGGCTGAATATCCTGCCCCCCCCTCCACCCATATACAATACAAACCAACACCAATATGTGACACTTGATTGATGTCTATCGGGAGTATAGCATGAACTGTGGAAACTGGATTTTTTTTAAAACAGTCACCAGCTTCCTTTTTATCCTCTGCCTTCCAGCTCTTGATGTTAGGATTATGCAGGTGAAGTGATGACAGCTTTGATTGTTGAGACAGGGTATGCAAAACAGACATAACGATGTTAGCTGGGCATGCAGTTTTCACTAGCTTTACAGCGACATACAGTACAGGAAACTTATGTATCAAAAAACTGGTTATTTTATACAGGTGTGGTTTCTGACTTAATTTAAGCAATTAGCAAGAGTAACGGACTAAATGCATTCATTTTATGGAGCAATGTAAAGCTTCCATAAAACAAATTTAAAAAAAACGCATCAATAAATCACCAATGCTTATGGCTTTTACTCTCAAATGTCGCGTACTTCTGCAGCCGAGGCTACTAGCTCAGTCATCAAGAGTAGCTTGTTTTAAGCAGCCATATTTGGACAATAATTAACTCGTACATATAACCACTTCTGCCATCTCCTACACAAAACACACGGCTACCTGGACGTTATTCAGCGGCGAGTGCTTACCCTTAAAACCCACATATGTTTGAATGACGACCACACAAACTAGCTAGTTTGTCCAGCTAACGTTACTACTCGGCTTCCGTCAGCGGGGTGTTTGCAGGGGTTTATTACAGTTATGAATATTTTCAGCGGCAGACTACTTTGTCAAATAAAATAAAAGAAGAATTACCTGACTACTGACAAGTGTCGCCCCCTTGTGTTTCACCTTCAGAGGCGTATGTGGCCTAAAACTCGCGGGAGATTGCATGGTGTCCGCCAATCAGGTCAACTTCCGGTTCTCGTTACTTACTTCCTTTTTACTGAAAAGCCGAAGCGTGTGGTTTCTAACAGAAGGTAAACAAATACAGCATTTCAATTAGGAATTTGTGTAACCTAATCGTGTACTTTAAAATATTACTGTACGCGTATGAAAATACACGTATTTGTAATAGCCTAGCTTGAACCTAACGTTATTTAGCTACTTGCACGTAGTGTAGGATCTCATACTAGCCAGCCGCGTTATATTGTTAGCTAGCTAACTAGCTACCTTAGTTTTAGTTTCAAAACGTTGATTTAAATGAAGAATGTGGTCTATTCAGTTACACCGTTAAATGATTATATTTTGGTGAACTTTGCTCTACAGAGTTTAGCCGAAAGGTTACACGTGAAGACGTAGCTATGGGTCGCCGAAAGTCCAAGAGAAAGCCCCCTCCAAAGAAAAAGCTTACTGGGAATTTGGACACTCAGTTCACCTGTCCATTCTGCAATCACGAGAAGTCATGCGATGTCAAAATGTAAGTTTTGTTACACTATGGCTATCACTCAAATGCCCTTCATTTGAAATAGTGTTACTATAAACTGTTATTTAAATTACAACGATTTTTCAGCGTACAGACGTGTTGCTTGAAACTATGCGTTACGGCGGAATCCCATGAATATCAATGGACGGCTGCTAGTCATCTGCCGGACTAGGTGGCGTTGCTCAGTGTTTTTGATTTGTCCAACTTGTGCTCTTCTTTGCCTTATTGTATCAGAAACGGAATTAGATAAACCACAGAATAAAATGTTTTTATTGATGCGATAGCAACAACAGGTTATACACGAGATGGAAAAGCCACTTCCATACTTTATTGACATCCATCTCAAAACTGGGAGAGTAAGTTGCAAGGGAGCATGCTGGGAATTTAACCGTGGTCTCCAGTTGGAAGTTACACAGATATGTACATATTTTACCACTGGAACGCTGCTCGGTACAAAAGTTATGTGCAACTTGTAGGAATGTAGGTATTGCAAAGAAAAGGTAATGACTGTACCTTTTTATGAAGCGTGTATCCTACCATGTGACCAGTAGGTTGTTCTGCTAGACGAGTGGGGAACTGTTGGCTACAGAGACAGAAAGGTTTACTAAAGGGTTAAATGAGCCGACCGGTGCGACTGGTGATTACTCACCGCACTGAAACCTGTGTGCCAAGTATGTGTAGCGATGTGGTGTTTAACCTTTTGACTTTGTGTTGTACAGGGAAAGGGCAAGGAACACTGGGATAATATCATGCACAGTTTGCCTGGAGGAATTCCAAACCCCCATCACCTGTATCCTTTGAATGCGTCTGTTGAGCTGAAAACACCTTGGCTGTTGTTACTGAAATAAAGGTTGCCACGTATCCAATGATGCAGCGACCGCTGACCTTCCCAAACCATCCACTTTTGTCACTGATGTGAATTTTCCATTTTAGTTTTAAAGCGTGTGTATTTACAAGGTCTACAAATACACACTTAAACGATGAGGACCAAGAGGGTGTGGTATTTGGCGACTAGTAGCTGTTCCTATGCCTGACACAATGCCGGGTGGCTGTGTAAAGTAAATATGTACATGCGCTCATTAAACACTGGCCATTTAGCAGAAAACTCTTGGATACCTTCAATAGGTTAGGAATGAAAATAGTCCTGTTCTTCATTCGGTCATTGCCCCAGTATAAGGTCTCATACCCAGACTTACAGCCAATCAGTATTCAGGTTTGAACCACCTAGATTATGCTTTTTAATAAAACATCTTTACATCTTATTTTGGGTTGGTAGAAAGTAGATTCATTATTGTACCTCAGTTAGCCATTGGGTACATACAAATACAATTTCTGGGGACCATTTTTTTGCTCGCCTGGGCCACATATCACCAGTGGCTGCAAAAGTCCCGGAACGCATCAAGTATAGACAAATTGTCTGCTGAATGGCTAAGCATCCCCAGTTTAAACACTGTTCTATCCAATTTTCACCATTTATTGTTTCTAACGTCACCCGGTTAAGTCTGTCGGTTACATGTCCTTACCTCGCTTTCTTAGATCTGTCAGAGCCTGTGGACGTCTACAGCGATTGGATAGACGCTTGTGAAGCGGCCAATCAGTAGCCCAGGTTCCCCGGGGCTGAAGACGCATTGAAACAGGAAGCTGATTGGAGTTGGCACTTGTCTGTTTCTCACAACTCACTGGCCGGTCTTCAGCCCAACACAACAGTCCCGCCCCAGGCCGACCACATTGCAGACGGTGCCCTGCATTCATCGACAGTTGCTTTTCATCGACTGCACAGCCGGGCTTCCCGCTGCTCCGTCATATCACGTGACCCGCTGATGTGTTACACCTGTCTCGTTTCTGTGAGGAGTGTCAGGTGCCTGGAATGTTGTAAGCCTGGAATGCGACCTTTGACCTGTACCTCACTACATGTCTCCCACACTAGCGGCCAGGTTGTGGACCGAGGGTGGACCTCCCTGTCTGGCGTGGTCACAGCGGGGGTCGTCGTTCAGTCTGCATTTCCCCCTCCTCGCCGATTGTTTTCTTTTCCACAGAACTATCAACTGTCATGGCTACCTGTGGCTCCTAGACGTCACCAGTAGAATTATATAGTAGGTCACTAGTCTGGCTTCAGATCTGTTTGTGCTCTCCCATTTCATTGCTCGCTGGCAAGCTAAACCGTTGTTTGCTGTCACAGTGAGAGTGAGAAGGGGTTGTCGTTGGGACATCGACAGACAGGAACTTGGGCTATATAGGAACTGCTCTTGGTGGGTTTCTTCGATTTGACCACATTTGGTTTTCACTCTCCCTTGGGTACCTTGTGTCCTAGCCTGACTGCCTGTCCATTTCTGCCAGCTTCCTATGTAAAAGTGGGGGAAAAAACAGCACAAATAGATCTGGATCTAGAAAGTCGTGGCAGTGTTAAAGCAATTCCCAGGACTATCCAACAGTATTGTTACTTTCCATACAAACCAGTAGGTACTTCCAGAAAGCAGGATATGCTGTTAAACATATCTCTGGATTTTCAAATTCTTTTAGAAAGCTACATTTGAACATGGGATGTTGTTGGTTTTCAAGTCAATTATAGTGTCAGTTTAAAGTTAGAATTTTGGAACCGTTAGCTGGCTAATTCATTAATACTGCTTCCTGGAACTGCCCAGTCCCACAAGTCGTTTTGTCAAGTGGTGTATGAAATATTTTCTAAGATTATCACAGGTCTTATTTCTAGGGTTCTCCCTTAAGACATGTTGCTCCATTCCTTTGTTAGAGAAACTGGACAAAAAGGAAAGATTGGGTGGTATAAACACCAGGTTAATAGGTCCAGTATTACTATAGATTTCTTTGTCTTTCTAATAAGATAATTGCAAATGTTTTATTGTTGGTTTGCCCATTCTTTGTGATATTGTAATAATCTTTTGTTCTTTGATTTGAAAAATAAAGTGTTTTATTTTGACACCAATGATCAATGTCTGTGTCAGTGGTCTGATTGTGAGTTATCCATTGGAACTTGAGTAAGCTATAGGATATATATATCCCCTTTATAAAAAAGCATTTATATAAATATGAATGCTTTTTTTTATTTTTTATTTCCTAATAAGGGGCTGACTGAACACCAAATTGTACAGACTGCGACCAACTTTGTCTAAAGGCTGTTGTTTGAAATGCACACAGGTGGTCCTTTTAGCAAACTGTATACTGGTCACCTGCTGGGATCCAAACCTGGAGCGTGTGTGTCTGTGGGCTCAGCTGGGGTTGGTGACAATGTTGAGTGGATGTCCCTCAGCTCGTCACAATCTCCCCTGCTCCGCCCCCTTCTCACGCAGGCACACGCAGTCAAGTGTCACTACATTCTCTATTGTCAAGGCTGACAATCACCCACATTACTACATGCCATGGTAACGGTTTCCAAGGTAACAAATAGATTTTGGTTGGTAGGCACTCGGAGCTGTTTCACAATAGGCTCATTTTTGGAACTTTCAACTGCAATTGAACACAATGGATAGGAAATTTGCCTACAGAAGTCTGATTGTGGGCTTTGTTGGTGAGGAAGTCTTTCATTCAGAAAGATTAAACAGAGGCAGTGTAGATTGATAATGATCATGTTTAGTTTTTTTTCTGCTGGTGAGTAATCTGGCCGCAGTGTTTTTGGTTAGTTGGAATGTGTCGACGTTTCACCTAGCTCTTTTAAAATGTGTGCACTTACTGTTAGTTGCTCTGAATAAGAGCGTCTGCTAAATGACCGAAATCTAAAATGGCAGATGAATGACTGCAGATTAGCTCCGCTTTGGACCTCTCAGGTATAAAGGGTAAAGCTAAAGAGCCAGGTGGCTTGACAAAGACTTCCCAGGTGTTCATAAGTAATTAGGTTAATGTACCAAGCTTTTTATTCAACCCTTCTATTGTCCTCAGTACATCTGTCTCAGTGTCTACAACCTTTGGTCTGTTGACAGATATATTCTCCATCTGATTCCTTGGTAAAATCTCTCATCCTTAAACATTACTAGAGAAAGATTCGAAAGCTTGCGCGGGACTTCCTCAAGCAGTATCATGAAACAAACACATGCATGAAAAAGCCAGAAATATCTAGCTTTGTGTTCCTACATTTTTCATCCTGTTGAGCCATTATGCTGTTTTCTTTTCCGTGTCTCTCCATCTCTTCCTCGCCGTGTCTCTCCATCTCTCCCTCTTCCTCCCAGCGTCTCTCCATCTCTCCCTCTTCCTCCTCGGGTCTCTCCATCTCTCCCTCTTCCACCTGTCCAGTTGCCAGTAGGACGGTCCGCCTGACTCAAACATACTCTCACTGGCCAATTAGACACGGCGGATATCACTCAGCAGCTGGGCGTAGAGGGGGAGCAAACGGAAAGTTGTGAAGATGGGATGAGCTAGGATCGATCCAGCACCACGGACAGCCCCGTGTTGAGCACTCATTAAAAACCATGGGTTTCCTCCCTCAACCTCCGTGTCTCTCGGCCCTTTGGAATTGAAGGAAACTGTTGTGTTTGCAGGTCAGCCTAGCCGTCAGTCACACGATACGGCATCGGAGGAGGAAGAACGGAGGAGCGCCAGGTCAAATGCCCTGTCCATCAAAACTCGGCATCCTCCTGCCATCGTCACTGACCTCAAGTATCCTGACACTATATCCCCATATGGACCCTTGCTCCATTAGCTCTCAATATTGATTATGATCTGAAATCATTTCTCTGATTTGTGTATTCATTTTGGTTTGCTATTGATTATTGATACAACTTAGTGCCATTGTGGCCTTTTGTGTATTCCTGTTTGTATATATCTATTCTTTATTTTGTTTCCTTATTCAATTTTGACACACTACTCCTTTACTGTCCAATTAGATATTCTCTCTCTGATTGACATATTACAAGCACCTGTGTGTGTCCCACAATACCCTATAAAAGCATGTGATTTGCAGTGTTTTTCATTGTACCCTGATGAAGACAGCATCTGTCGAAACACTGGTCTTATTAAAAAAAAATGTATATGCATTTGAGTTTAGAGCGTGCGGCTTTTTCATTCATTTTATTTCCATTCCGTACCCTTTAGCCAGCACCTCGTCAATTAAGGTGTGCGTTTCTTCTACCTTTATGCTATATCCCTAATTACCTGATGCTATATCCCCCATTACCTGATGCTATATCCCCCATTACCTGATGCTATATCCCTAATTACCTGATGCTATATCCCCCATTACCTGATGCTATATCCCCCATTACCTGACGCTATATCCCCCATTACCTGACGCTATATCCCCCATTACCTGACGCTATATCCCCCATTACCTGACGCTATATCCCCCATTACCTGACGCTATATCCCCCATTACCTGACGCTATATCCCCCATTACCTGACGCTATATCCCCCATTACCTGACGCTATATCCCCCATTACTGGATGCTATATACCTCATTACCTGATGCTATATACCTCATTACCTGGCTTTTAGCCGTGTCTCTGTCTTCCTCAGGCTGTCCGGCTATCTGCTTCTGTCTCTCAGTCTGTCTCACTGACTTTCTCTGTCTTTCTGCCGGTCTCTGTGCCTTTCTCTGTCTGCCTCGGTCTGTCTGGCTGTCTTTTTCTGTCTCTGTCTTACTGTCTTTCTCAATCTGTCTCACTGTCTTTCTCTGTCTCTCTTCAATCTCTTTCATAGCTGCTATAAATGAAAATGTGTTTACAGTCAACGTACCTGGTAAAACAGTAGTTAATCAAAAAAATTGTTACTTGTAACCTGATCAACTAGAGCAAAAATAAAAACTTCCTTCCAGGACTTGGCAAATGAAAACATTTAGTGAAATAATAAGTATAGGCGAATTACCCAGTAATCACTATTCTGCACAGACATCTTTTGGCCACAGTCTCACAGCAAACGTGACGGGACTGACTATGAGGGCCTCTTTGTAAATACATCCAGTTAGTCTGTTCTACTAAGTGGAAATTAACATGGAATGGTGGGACATAATTCATTCAGCCATATCCTATGCAGTTTCTCCACTTTAGCGGAAAAGACCTAAATTCACCCTAATAGAAAATAACATAATTCCAATAATAGAACGCCAAAATGTTTAAAAAAACAAATCAAAATCACACGAATTCAGTGTTCTGTGATTTTTGCTTTGAAGACCCAATAACAAGCGCCGATCAACTCACCTGACCATTAATCATACCCACGGTTGTCCCCAGTCGAATCTTACGACCAGGTCCATATTAGCTCACGTCACCACAGTTGTTAGTGAAATGCCCCCCAAACCGCCCTCTTTCCCGAATTCCTTTCTCTTTCCGGCTTTGGGTTTTAGGTCGCTGTTCACTTTCTCCTAAAGCTTTATAAGGGCGATGCTCGGAATCATCTTGCACTGTAACCTCTCACCTTGGCACCAACCATCTCCATCCCTAAAGCAGAGAAGGCCCAGTGGACTGTTTTGCTATGCTATTGTGAGGAAAATCTGCAAGACCATGATAAGTGCTTCTCACCGCCGGCAATTAGGATGTAGACTGAACAACTGTTGGTCTTAACAGCTGCATATAACAGGAACCATTGTACCATGTTGCTAGGAGAAATGTGATTGCAAATGAACCATGACCCTGAAGTGTATCCGACCTGTGCGCTATTTCTCTCCAATGTCTCCCTTTCTCTAGTCCTACTAAAGATAGTATGAGGTAGTATTAGGAGCAGTAATAATATGACTATTAATAGTAGTAGAACTAGTAGTAGTAGTAGGACTAGTAGTAGTAGTATCAGGACCAGTATTAGTAGGACCAGTAGTAGTAGGACTGGTAGTAGTAGGACCAGTAATAGTAGGACTAGTAGAAGTAGTATCAGGACCAGTAGTAGTAGGACTAGTAGTAGTAGTATCAGGACCATTTGTAGTAGGACTACTAGTAGTAGGACAAATAGTAGGAGTAGTGTCAGGACCAGGTGTAGTAGTATCAGGACCAGTTGTAGTAGGGTTAGTAGTAGTAGTAGTAGTATCAGGACCAGTTGTAGTGGGAGTAGTAGTAGTAGTATCAGGACCAGTTGTAGTAGTATTAGTAGTAGTAGTAACAGGACCAGTTGTAGTAGGACTAGTAGTAGGAGTAGTATCAGGGGGAGTTTCTTCTTTTGTCTAGGGCAGACCCACCTGTTTCTCTATGGCAGCAGTATATGTACACAGCACTAGGTGGAACCATTGCAGCGTAATGGAATGGGTGGCAGCAACAAGTTGTCTTCTAACCGGAACATTCACTATCAGTATTGAAAAACCCAGAGATCTTTTCAGCCTTGGTATGACAATAGGCTTTTATTCTTTCTGACAAATCTTTACAAAACAGAGGAATGAGAGGATTCATCCTGGCATGAAAAACGGTTATTTCTTAAACGATTAATTCACGAATGGCCTTTGTTTCTTTCTTTGAGATATTTTCTGTACATTATAAAATGTGGGCAGGAAAATGAGCTATTCATCTACTTCCTGTGTACCTTCTTTTATGAGCGGCATTGTCAAGATCTCATTGTAAGGTGTCCTCTGAAGGATTGAAGCAGGACAGATTTTAACTGCTCAGTTATGGTAGGAAGGAATATTGTAAATGACAACCAGTGACACCAAAAAGTGTTTTTCAACAAATAAATAGTTACAATGTTTTGCACTGACCCGTCCTTGAGGTCAAGTCACTGATTGTACAACGTGTGTGTGTGTGTGTGTGTGTGTGTGTAACGCAGCTCAAGCTTTATGCTACAATCAAGCTAAAGGGTGATGCTACTCTTGCTCTTATACCGGACAGTTTCAGGTAGTTTGAAGCTGTTGTTGGCATGATTGAAGTAACAAACTCCAATACAGAGCGAAAACTATAACGTTTACAAAGACATTCACACTTGTTTCAGTGTTTTAACTGGACTGGAGGAAGAAAGGGGAACGGATGTTGGGCGGATGGATGTATGGAAAGATGAATGGATGGATTCAGGATATACGGATGGATAATGGATGAACCAAAAAAGGACAGAGCAATGGACCCAGATGAGAAATGGAACAGCACGGTGGAACAGAAGAAGGGTTTGAAGAAGAAGAGGAGCCAGAGGTTAGGAAGTCGACCGTGACCAGGACGGGGACGACAGGAAAAGGTGATCACAGTGTCTGCACACGCACGTAATACCAACCAAACTGCCATGCTAAATCAACGAGTGGACCACAAATAAGTTGGGGGCACGAATGTAAAAATCCATACTAAGCAAAGAACACCTGAACGAGTCGAAGTCCATTTGAAGAGTGATGAACCGCCCTGTAGGAGAATGTCCAGACTGCTGGGCAGCGGATGATGTGGGTATTCAGAGCGTTTATGTCTTGTCTCATTACAACACCAGTACTAGTGTATTATAGTAATGTGTTGGTGGTCAGTTGAACGGCAGGCCTCATCACATGTAGGAAAACAACACCACAGAACTACAGTGTAAAGCTACACAATCCCTCTGAAACAGCACAGGAAAGACTAGTATTTATCTAACGTAAATATTCCCCCGAAATACACAACATATATAATCATATATAAGCATGTAATCTCTATTAGCTGATCTTCCCCATTACCATCATTTACAAAAGATCATCGTCTAATATCATTTAAAAATCCCCTTCAAATCTTTTTAAATGTTCTTATTCCTTTGTCTTAGGGATATTTTCCTGAGTTTCACAAACTGCTCCATTGATGCCGACAGCCACTAAAGGCTGCTGATCTGTCTCCTGTGTTTGTGTTTCATCCCCTTTATCTTGGTCTTTGAATCACATTAGAGTTCTCTGTTTTGTACATGAAACTAGAACAGAGAAAGGAGATGACCCGAAAGAGGAAATGAAGAAAAGAAACCGCTGAAATGTAGCGAGGATAAAGGTACAGCGTTGTTTCCACAGCTCTTAGTCGTGTTGGCTCTGGTGAGGTTGTATACGTACGCCCCTCGGCCTTCTGGGTAGAACTCAGAGAGAAGGCCGAGACAGACGGCGGGGTGGGATGCCATCTCCGATCAAATCTGTTTAGTACGAAGAGAGCGACTCAGCCAATCACCACGGGTGTCTTCGGGGTCGTCTCCATGGGGATGGAGACGTTAGAGGCTTGAGGTGGAATTTGCCATTTAACCACTGATGTCATTGTCCTAGGTCAGAGAGCTTGTGATTCTGCCTATACGCATCCCCAGGACGTAATGACGTCAGCTGACTTGAAATAATTGAACAGGTCTATGATCAGATTTCCATTACTACCATCCATTACACATAAACCCTCCCCCACGGGGAGAACAGATATTGTACATACAGACCCTGGATCAGTGTTTAGGGTCATGTTCATTACTGCAAACTGTGTCAAAATGTTTTGTAGCAAGCCAAGTTCAGGTAGCCCCTCCCTGTCTGAGTTGGGTTTCTCTCATTTGGTTCCTAATGAATACAGCTGGGTGATTCTGGGTTCTATAGGTTCTCACTTCCAGGTGGGTTCTAGACCTGGGTGGAGAATGAGCGTCGAAGAGGGGGCCGTCCCTTTGGATGGGCGGGACAGGGGGCGTGCTGTCCGGGGCTGTAGGGCAGGTCTAGACTTCTCTGGAGATGGATCGCCGCGAGGGGGGTAGCACATCGGGAGGGGCGGGGCATGGTTGTGGTTGATGGTCATGTGATCTCAGAGTACGGTAGTCCTGGAGTCTGAAGGGCAGCAGGAGAGAAGAATAGAGAGAGTCAGAGAGGAGAAGAGTACAGGGTGGAGTAACAATAACACCACAGAGTCAGTGAGGAGAGGAGCACAGGGTGGAGTTACAATAACACCACAGAGTCAGTGAGGAGAGGAGTACAGGGTGGAGTTACAATAACACCACAGAGTCAGTGAGGAGAGGAGCACAGGGTGGAGTAACAATAACACCACAGAGTCAGTGAGGAGAGGAGCACAGGGTGGAGTTACAATAACACCACAGAGTCAGTGAGGAGAGGAGTACAGGGTGGAGTAACAATAACACCACAGAGTCAGTGAGGAGAGGAGTACAGGGTGGAGTAACAATAACACCACAGAGTCAGTGAGGAGAGGAGTACAGGGTGGAGTTACAATAACACCACAGAGTCAGTGAGGAGAGGAGTACAGGGTGGAGTTACAATAACACCACAGAGTCAGTGAGGAGAAGAGTACAGGGTGGAGTAACAATAACACCACAGAGTCAGTGAGGAGAGGAGCACAGGGTGGAGTTACAATAACACCACAGAGTCAGTGAGGAGAGGAGCACAGGGTGGAGTTACAATAACACCACAGAGTCAGTGAGGAGAGGAGTACAGGGTGGAGTAACAATAACACCACAGAGTCAGTGAGGAGAGGAGTACAGGGTGGAGTTACAATAACACCACAGAGTCAGTGAGGAGAGGAGTACAGGGTGGAGTTACAATAACACCACAGAGTCAATGAGGAGAGGAGTACAGGGTGGAGTTATAATAACACCACAGAGTCAGTGAGGAGAGGAGTACAGGGTGGAGTTATAATAACACCACAGAGTCAATGAGGAGAGGAGTACAGGGTGGAGTTATAATAACACCACAGAGTCAGTGAGGAGAGGAGTACAGGGTGGAGTAACAATAACACCACAGAGTCAGTGAGGAGAGGAGTACAGGGTGGAGTAACAATAACACCACAGAGTCAGGGGGAAGAATCCTAAAGAACTCAGGGATATGAACCCAGTGGTTGAGGAACCCAAAGAGCTCATGCAACAGCGTGAACCGCTCGCTACTGTATCTAACTCTGGATTTGATGGTGGCTCACTAACCCGTCTTGCCCCCCCCTCAGCCCTTACCTGAGGGCCACTTAACTTTTCAAGTGGACTCTCCACACGCGGCAGGGTGGACAGGGGCATGCCCAGGGAGGGCTCAGGACGCTGGGGGGGCACAGGGAGGAGGGGTGACGCTGTCTGTCGGAAGTTGTTGATCACGCATGTTACCTGAGAGAAAAGACCAAGAGTCCAACGTTATCCCTCTCCAGAGAAGTATTGTAACTTTCCATGTATCCTAATGAAAATAAGTAGTTAAAAACGGATGTAAATTCACGCCCCTTCACCAACAACCACACTCATCTTCCCTATTCAGACCACAGAGCTCTCAGCCACCTGGGATAACTCAAACAATAAAACCTGATTCATAAAAAGAGATAAAGGGACATCATGCCGGGCATCAGGGACTGTGGAGGAACAGACCTCGTTATGAACTGTGTACTTTATTTTTATGTGTTTTATCATTGTATTTTTATACAGACCATCGGCCTATATAGTTGTATGAAGATTTCCATGGGCTGATGAGATACTATCCTAATGAAATACTACCCTGCCTGTTGGGCCCTGTCTCCCCCAAATAGGTCCACAGTGTCTGGACCACGTTGTCTCAGCCCCAAGGTCTTACGCTGCTATATTATTGTGCTGGGGGAGTAGGGTCAGTTCTCCTTCTCTCCATAAATCCTTGTAGATATAAGAAATGCATTTTCAAAATGTTCTCTGTCTCCTGCCATTTTAAACAAGGTCCTAGCCCACACCTGAGGAGTACCAGGCTTGAAAGACCCGTTGCTGTCCCTGTCCAAAGTCCTCCTGGTTGTGTTGCAGATCAAGATGATACCTGACAATTTCAGCTGCCACTGTGCTGACTCCCCCGTGTTGTCCTTTTCCTTGTCCATCTGGTCATGCTTCTGACCTGGATTAGGTTTTATAGACTCTGGACTCAGCCCACATGCATTTATTGATTATTACAATTTGTACTCTTAATATGTTCACCTGGCACAGCCAGAAGAGGACTGGTCACCCCTCTGAGCCTGGGTCCTCTCTAGGTTTCTTTCTAAATTTCAGCCTTCTTAGGGAGTTTTCCTAGCCACTGAAATTCAACGCAACTGTTGTTTGCTCCTTGGAGTTTTAGACTGGGTGTTTTGTAAAAGCACTTTGTGACAACAGCTGATGTAAAACGGGCTTTATAAATATATTTGATTGATTGATTTATACCCCCCCTCGCCCTCACCAAGAAGCCAGCTATGGCCCCTCCGGTCAGATATCCAGCCAGTACGTCGGCCCAGTGGTTCCGGTACTCCGTGACCCTCACCACCCCCACCAGGACCGCCAGGGACAACAGGGTGAGGGACAGGGTGGGTTTGGTCAGCCGCGTGCCCTTGGTCCGGAACACCAGCGTCACGTACATCTGAAACAAATAGCAAGGAATGACACTGCTATTGGCACTGTGGGGATGGCACTGTGGGGATGACACTGTGGGGATGGCACTGAGGGGATGACACTGTGGGGATGGCACGGTGGGGATGACACTGTGGGGATGGCACTGGGGGGATGACACTGGGGGATGACACTGTGGGGATGGCACTGTGGGGATGACACTGGGGGGGATGACACTGGGGGGGATGACACTGGGGGGGATGACACTGGGGGGGGCTGACACTGGGGGATGACACTGGGGGGGCTGACACTGGGGGGATGACACTGGGGGGATGACACTGGGGGGATGACACTGGGGGAATGAGGCTTTACAGGTAAACAGGCAAAGATACAGGATGACTAAGGGACACAGGGAAATACACACATGCACACACACACACACACACACACACACACACAGACACACATACTGTAACCACACTTTCAGAGATCTACTGATAACCCCCTGACGTCCTCACCACTGTGTAGACGGCCGAGTACACACTGAGCGCGGCGTCCTTGGATGGGAAGGATTTACGGGCAGACGCCACCAGATAGGGGTTCCCGGTGCAGGCTCGACGCTCGGTGATGTACTGCATGGAGGATCGGCAACCCAGGGCGGTGTAGTTGGGCCGGCACGCCGACAGGAAGTGGGGGGTCTGGTTTCCCGTCACCACCTGGCCGGCGTTGGCGAAGATGGTGGTGGCGAAGAGGCCGAAGGAGTAGACGCCTGGGAGCGGGGGGCGGTGGGGGGAGGTTGGAGTGAGGAAATGAGGGAGATACTTTGAAATATGGAGGGAGGGGGAGAGATGTGGCCACTCACCCAGGAACCGTACGATCCGACGGAGGAGGGGGTTGAAGTAACAGCAGTCAGCAGTCACGATGGTCTTCTCCTGAGCTCCGTCGGCTTTCACAAAGAACGTGGTCACCTCCCCTATCAGAATCTACAGAGAGACAGAGAGACAGACAGTCAGAGAGACAGACAGTTAGAGACAGTCAGAGAGACGGGCATCTCGCCGTCCCACACCACAGCTGCATACTTAGAAGGCCACATCCTTCCCACGACGCGGCACAGCGAACGACGCGCCTCGGTAATCCGCAACACGTGATTGCACGGGGTGGCAGAAAAAAAAAAAGAAGCTAAATGGACGTTTTCCACTCTGAGCGGTTACCTTCCCAGCATGCATTACATTTTCAAGGTCGTTAAATAATCCATGTGTAGTGATGGAACCAGCAGGGCATGGCTGTGGTGTTGCTGCTATGTTTATTCTAAAGGCAGCTCCACATCCTACACTTGGTTCTGCTGTTCAGTTCCCTTTGCTACGTCATCAATTTTGTAACAGTGGTTTCACCCCGCAATGAGACTTTCACACGTGACACAGTTGTAAAGATTAGAAACGCGTGATACTTCTGGTCAACCATCTTTCTATCCACGACCCAGTGAGATTGAGTGGTCAGTGCTGCCGTATCTGTGTCGCGTGTAACTGCTGCAGCGCAGGTTTGAATCCGGTTCGCCTCGTCCCTCAGAGAACGCACTCTCCTCTATCTTTCACTACGTGCCTGTACAATAAAGCATAAAACGGCCCGAAAGAATACACTTTAAAAGGTGATGAAATCAACCCAGTGGGGAAAATACGTTAGATGTGCTTGATGGATAGGCCTTTTCTTTAGTTACAGAGTTGGAGGGTCTTTATCTGGTGATGTGACGACTGACTCGTGGCAGCTGTTTGGCTGACATAAAACAAGCACGCGGTCATCATGTGGCGGGCACCGAGGTAGTTTGCCAGGACTGTGCATCCACTGTGCGTAGGCCCAGACCAGAGCCAGAGCATGTACTATCTAATGCTACAGTTCACCTCACAAGGGTTTGTGGAGAATAAATCACTGGCAAGGTGACCTTTACCCGCTATCTTAAGGAAAACCTAGCTGTCAGTGGTTTGTGGTAACATAAAAACCTATAAACAGCCAGAACAGAATATCACAAACACATCAGAGACATTCCAGGTAGATTTGGCAACAACCAGACCCCTGGAATTGAAACCAGCCATGCATGTACGGTAGCGTAGGCTGACCTTCCCTTTACCACCTAAGTATAGCAACGCTAATGGTAGTTGTTCGAGACCCAAATCACACCTTCTTCCCGACACCAATGTTGACCAAGGCCCATGGGGTTCATATCAAAGGTAGTATCAAATGTAGTGACGTGTGCGATTGGGGCTCTGGCAACGAATCAACCCTGTCAAAGGCTAAGGCAAACGCTGTCTCCTCTCATTTGCCATCACTCTCCTCCGACCCGCGGGCCCTAGCGAGGGCACAGATGTTAGCGCACGGTGCTAATAACATCAGATCGGGGTGGCAGACAGTGAGAGCACTGGGCCGATAACTGAAAGGACGACGGCTGGAAACTCTGCATCAACAACGTGAAATAAATATGTTTGTACCCTTGAGATGTTAGTTTGGGTAGAGGGCTTGGATATTGGTGTGGAATGAGTAAGGCTTCGTTTAGGATTATAACTGGGATGTAGGGGTTAAGATTAGGGTTATAACAGGGATGTAGGGGTTAAGGTTTGGTTTATACCAGGGATGTAGGGGTTAAGGTTAGGGTTATAACAGGGATGTAGGGGTTAAGGTTAGGGTTATAACAGGGATGTAGGGGTTAAGGTTAGGGTTATAACAGGGATGTAGGGGTTAAGGTTAGGGTTATAACAGGGATGTAGGGGTTAAGGTTTGGTTTATACCAGGGATGTAGGGGTTAAGGTTAGGGTTATAACAGGGATGTAGGGGTTAAGGTTAGGGTTATAACAGGGATGTAGGGGTTAAGGTTAGGGTTATAACAGGGATGTAGGGGTTAAGGTTAGGGTTATAACAGGGATATAGGCGTTAAGGTTAGGGTTATAACAGGGATGTAGGCGTTAAGGTTAGGGTTATAAAAGGGATGTAGGTGTTACGGTTTGGGTTATAACAGGGATATAGGCGTTAAGGTTAGGGTTATAACAGGGATGTAGGGGTTAAGGTTTGGTTTATACCAGGGATGTAGGCGTTAAGATTAGGGTTATAACAGGGAGGAGAACAATACTGTGCTGTCAAATGTCAATTCAACTGAACGGAGGCCTGTTAGATGAGTCGATGCGAGCAACTGACCCAAAAACACCTAATTAACAACCAACCTGGCAACCCGTCTTGTAATGGACTGTAATGGACTTCGCACAAGCCTCATTACCTCATCAATACGAAAGGAGTCAAAGCTGTTTTTAGTTGTAGTCTCAGAAACAGTCCATTATAAATCTGCATTAACGGTGGAACGATGTTCCATTTGGATTTTATATTGTGCACCGCGCAGAAGCACGTTCCAAAATGCCGGCTTCCTATAAGACAAAAAAAAAAAACGGAAAATAGAACAGCCAGCGCGAGTGGGAAGTGGTGGAGGCGGCGGAGTGGCTTTGATTAGAGACTACTGCTACTGCCATTCAACTGCAGTGGCTTCCACAAGGAAATACATTCTACATGTAGCCCCCTTAGTTACACGGCACAACGCGCGTAAAGTGCCGGAACATTCCTTACATTCTGTTTAGTTCTGAGCCTGTGCTCCTATGCTGACAGTGATGATGCAGCCCAGACGTGAGACATGTTAAGAGACTATCAGCAGACCACATTACAGTGTTAGACTGAGTCTATGGCTTTTCACCCATGACTGTTCTGCCACTAACGCATTCTAAATGTAGGGAACCGATTAATAATTTAATTAAAAGCCAAGAGGCTTTTTAAACAGTCAGCTATAGCGAATACTCTAACATGACCCTGCACATTATTAACACACACACCTAAACACACGCACTGGAGTGTGTGCTTTATTTCTGCAATAGGATGCTGTTTGATGCGTCCGTTGATTCGCGTGAACCGTGTTAGACAGCCCGGTGACAATTAGTTCACATATCTGCCACTCATAGAGGAGCGGAATAACCTTCAGACACCCGTGCTTACGAAGACACTGCCGGAATCCAAGCTCAGATCGGATAACAGGTGGAGAGAGGACTGATGTAGAGATATGAAACTAGTTAGAAGTGTTCAAATGATGAATAGATGGACCTGCGGAGAGAGCGAGGCAGAGAGAGAGAGAAGAGGGGGAAGCAGGAAATACAAAAATCTGGTGAAGAAGAAAGAAAAAGCCGGAGAAAGATAAACAGGATGACACCCTGACTGACACTGGCTGTCTTATGAGCCTTCAAAGAAGAGCAAGCGGAAGCTTTCCTTTGAAATGTTTATTTGTGTGTGTAAATGTGTGTGCGTGATGTTTTTTTGTGTGTGTTTGTGTGTGTGTGTGTGTGTGTGTGGGTGTGCATATACACAGACTGTCAGGAGGTTAAACTAAGTAAAAAATCCCTCAAAGTGGTTTTTTTGGGGGGATGTCGGTACTGTTCATCTGCTTGACAACTTGAACTTCACTACATTCCTGAAGTATATGATGTACCCTTCACTCTGTAAGTTTGGCCTGACACCCAAAAGTGATCTCTGAATGTTTCGCAGGTCAGGAAAGGTTCAAATCACCCCTATCAGCTCTGATTATGCTATCTGGTGTAAGTTATTAGAAATTATTGACAGCTTGGCTTCAGATAGCTAAGTAAAAAGTACATTTTAAAGCAAAAACCTTTACACTTATATTTACTATTTCACTTGTTTTCCTATTTCTGTGTGCCACTGTGTGATTGTAGGTGAGGATCTGTGTGTGTGTGTGTGTTCAACAAGGTATCACAAATGCACTATTTCACAGCGGTGGGGTGGGGGGTAACATCTGTGAACGTGTTCGAGTTTGTGTGTGTGTGTGTGTGTGCGTGCGTGTGTGTGCTCGGGCGTGTGACTACTAGCAGCTCTGTCAAATCAAACGGTTGAAAAGTGGAGCAGAAGGGCCCTCACATGTTAAACAGTGGAGAGCATTCAGTAATGCAACCCTCTCTCAGCCTCCACACTTGTTTACAACAGAAGAGGTGGATTCTGGGGCCGAGGGGAGAGGTGTTAAGAGATATTTTAGACGAAAATGACGGAAAATGGTGTGTGTGTGTGTGAAATTGAAAGAGATGCTTGCCTGAGCATCTAGAACACATCAAACACTGCATCCTTTAACAATCGTTCCCATAATACCATGCTAGAGTTCCCAACTAATGGACACACAGCTGACTTCTACTCTTGTTATCAGTATAGTGTCTGTGGGGTTGTTGGTATTGTCAGTATAGTGTCTGTGGGGATGTTAGTATTGTCAGTATAGTGTCTGTGGGGATATTAGTATTGTCAGTATAGTGTCTGTGGTGATGTTAGTATTGTGTCTGTGAGGTCATTGGTATTGTTAGTATAGTGTCTATGGGGTCATTAGTATTGTTAGTATAGTGTCTGTGGGATCATTAGTATTGTTAGTATAGTGTCTGTAGGGATGTTAGTATTGTTAGTATAGTGTCTGTGGGGGTGTTAGTATTGTTAGTACAGTGTCTGTGGGGTTGTTGGTATTGTCAGTATAGTGTCTGTGGGGATGTTAGTATTGTCAGTATAGTGTCTGTGGGGATATTAGTATTGTCAGTATAGTGTCTGTGGGGATGTTAGTATTGTGTCTGTGAGGTCATTGGTATTGTTAGTATAGTGTCTATGGGATCATTAGTATTGTTAGTATAGTGTCTGTAGGGATGTTAGTATTGTTAGTATAGTGTCTGTGGGGGTGTTAGTATTGTTAGTACAGTGTCTGTGGGGATGCTAGTATTGTTAGTATAGTGTCTGTGGGGTCATTAGTATTGTTAGTATAGTGTCTGTGGGGTCATTAGTATTGTTAGTATTGTGTCTGTGAGGCCGTCGGTATTGTTAGTATTGTGTCTGTGGGGTTATTAGTATTGTTAGTATATTATGTGTGGGGTTGATAGTATTGTTGTTTTATGTTAATTTCTTACTACTCTCTTCATCCTTCTGCAGTACATTGTTCATCATATGGATTGTCATTGCCCACACAGTACAGTTACTACTTTATTCATCCGGTATAAACATCACACCACGTCGTTGACACCAACAAGCTTCATAGCCCCACTGCCGTGTCACAGAGTCTGTCAGAGCAGTGCTGGTGTTACCATGACATTTAGATTTCTACCCACACTCCCTCCATCTCTGCCTCTCCTCTCCCCTCCTGCCTGTAGTCTCTCTTTCATTCCTGCATCTGCAGACTTCCCGGTCCCTTTGTGGAGAAACTAGGTTACAGTACAGATTCTATTCCTCCACATCTTTTTCACTTTTAGTGCCAGTTCATACCATCTCTCTCTGTCTCCCTCCATCTCACAGATCAACTAAAATGCAATCGATGTTTAGTACCCCCTAAAGTCTAGAACACTAGACTGTGAGGTGACAGGTGTGAGGTGACAGGTGTGAGGTGGCAGGTGATTTGTATGGTGTGAGATGACAGGAGTGTGGTGGCAGGTGTGAGGTGACAGGTGTGAGGTGACAGGTGTGAGATGACAAGTGATTTGTATGGTGTGAGGTGACAGGTGTGAGGTGACAGGTGTGGAGTGACAGGTGTGTGGTGACAGGTGTGAGGTGACAGGTGTGAGGTGACAGGTGATTTGTATGGTGTGAGATGACAGGTGTGAGGTGACAGGTTATTTGTATGGTGTGAGAAGACAGGTGTGTGGTGACAGGTGTGGAGTGACAGGTGATTTGTATGGTATGAGATGACAGGTGTATGGTGTGAGATGACAGATTTGTGGAGTGAGGTGACAGGTATGTGGGGTGTGGTGTGAGGTGACAGGTGTGTGGTGTGGTTTATCATGAGTTTGGTGTGAGGTGACAGGTGTGTGGGGTGGTGTATCATGAGTTTGGTGTGAGGTGACAGGTATGTGGGGTGTGGTGTGAGGTGACAGGTGTGGTTTATCATGGCTTTGGTGTGAGGCGACAGATGTGTGGTGTGGTGTATCATGAGTTTGGTGTGAGGTGACAGGTGTGTGGTGTATCATGACTTTGGTGTGAGGTGACAGGTGTGTGGGTTGGTGTATCATGAGTTTGGTGTGAGGTGACAGGTATGTTGGGTGTGGTGTGAGGTGACAGGTGTGGTTTATCATGGTTTTGGTGTGAGGCGACAGATGTGTGGTGTGGTGTGAAATGACAGGGGTGTGAGGTGGCTACCAATCCCTGCAGAGCACCTGGACAGCAACACATTTAGACGCAACCAAATCACAAGAAAACAAACAGCTGTTTGATACCGTAAAGAAGGAACTAAAAACAAAGCAACAATGGCAGAAGACTTGACCACTGTGACTTACCCATAATGAAGGTTAATCTTAACTACAAACAATGTGGATGTCCTTGCTATTGAAAAAGGCAGATCTGCACTTCCTGATCTCCAACCAATGGTGTGACAACATTAGAGACACGTATTTCCCACAGATTATACAGACACACAACATTTATTTATATATATGCGGGAAATCAATCCATATGTAGTTTTAGTTATTATAAAAATGAAACAAATGATACATTAAGTCAAGACTTATTTATTTGTTACGAGTGAGATGATATTGGCATTTTGAGAGATGGGCGGGGCCAGGTGTGGACGGTGGGTGAGTAAGTGAGGCAGGGCGGGGCCAGGTGTGGACGGTGGGTGAGTAAGTGAGGCAGGGCGGGGCCAGGTGTGGACGGTGGGTGAGTAAGTGAGGCAGGGCGGGGCCAGGTGTGGACGGTGGGTGAGTAAGTGAGGCAGGGCGGGGCCAGGTGTGGACGGTGGGTGAATAATCGCATCAGCTGACATTCATACAATCCGTAGAAATGTTCTGACTGCTGTTCTAATATGAAAAGATCAAAGCCGTCGGGGACACATTATAGAAAGAAGAGGAAAGATGAGGAAGAAAGCAGAAAAAAGTATAGTGGTATGTTTTTATGGACATTTTATGGACAGTTCAGATCCTAATTTGGGCTGGTTTTAGAATTTGGCAGAGAAATTGGCAGCAGTGAACTGGTTAGTTGCAGAGCGTTTGAACCCCTGGGGACCCACGTAATCACCAAGTCAAGTGCACAGGGATTCTTTTCGCAAGTTGCATCTAATCTCGTTGCAAATCATTGATCTGAACTGGCAGTGAGATGTATCTTTGTTGTTCTGAACATTTGAACTTTAGAATGTATGATTTTGCAATTAAATACGACGGATGCTCTCAAGAGATCCTATGACGATATCATTGATAGTTTTGCATCAAGGAAATCGAGGCGTGTCCAGTTTTAAGACAGAAACTGCCCTTCATCTTCACAGAATACCATTTTGGGTGTCTTTTTTGTTTACCCAGTTTAGGCACCTGTGGTTAAATATTTGATTGCACATTACAAAATATTGTTTTTATTTAGTCTTTATTTATATTTTTTTCCAACAGCACACTATGTGGATTCTCCTTTATTGTTTACATTTTTTGTACACCTGCTATCGCACTTGTATTTATTTTGTGTTTATAAAAGTCAAATTAAAAAGTGTTATTTCTCCTGAAGTTGGCTTATTTCTTTTGGGGGGCAACATTTAGAGAGCTCGCCTAGGGTGCCAGATTACCCAAAAATGCCTCTGTTTGTGTATGATGTTGACTTAAAATGTAGTTCCCCTCAGCTTTTGTTTGTTTTAATTTATATTTTACGAGTCATTTATTTACTTGCTTTGTTAAGGTAGGAAACGTTCCTTGAAACTGTCAGCACCCCATGGCTCAGTATCTACCCTGCTCAGTGCATCCATGAGAGAGCAAACAAACTCAATGATTATTTAAACAGAGACACTAACTGCAATTTAAAAACCCACAAGTGTGGGAAATTCACCTTTTATTGCCACTTTCACCCGTATGTCACCTTGTGTGTCTGTAACAAGGCCAAACATTCAAGGCTATCAGAGGTGTAAAAAGTACAAAGTAAATGTTCTCAACTGGGTTCAGCTGTGTTCACCACTTCAGGGAAGTATCTAATTATGATATAAGTAACCAGGTAAGGGGAGTTCAAAACTAACCTGTGATAAATTAAATAAAAAGGAAGAGTGTAAATTAGCAATTAAAGTCACTGATTAGTTATGAACTCTGTTTAGCTGGTCATTCAGCTCTTCCTTAGGAACTTCCCAAAACTGGTAAACACAGCCAAGTACTTATACTTTATATTTTCACACCTCTGAAGGCTATGTAAACTTTTGATCAGGGCTATTTGGGTGATAAAAAGTAGCCAAACAACTATGTGATAATAAATGGCTTCAAATGATCACTATCCTTAAATAAAAGACATTATTTTGCCAATTTTTTTCCCCACAATTTCTGCCAGAGTATGCAAAAACTGTACATTCTATACTTCTTTCTTTCTTTCTTTGCAAATAGCAAGTGTGAAAGTGCTTTTTACATTTTTGAGTGTGTTTTTATGAATGTGTGGCAGAGAGACAGAGAGTAATGAGACAGTGAGTAGTGAGACAGAGAGTAGTGAGACAGTAAGACAGAGAGACAGAGAGCAGTGAGATAGAGAGACAGTGAGACAGAGAGCAGTGAGACAGAGAGTAGTGAGACAGTGAGACAGTTAGACAAAGTAGTTAGACAGAGAGACAGAGAGTAGTGAGACAGTGAGACAGAGAGTAATGAGACAGAGAGTAGTGAGACAGTGAGACAGTTAGACAGAGAGTAGTGAGACAGTGAGACAGTTAGACAGAGAGTAGTGAGACAGTGAGACTGTGAGACAGAGGGCAGTGAGACAGAGAGACAGTGAGACAGAGAGTAGTGAGACAGAGAGACAGTCTGGGTGGGATGCCCAAACATCCTTTCTGGTTTTGGCCAAAATTGCACCCTATTCCCTCCATTTTCTCACCTGATCCATAAGCACACTGGTCAAAATTAGGGCACTTCCTAGATAATAGGCTCCCATTGGGGAAATTGTCTCGGAATGGTTATCAACCGTAGCTCAGAGCTTTGTCTGCCTGCCTGTCAAGATCCATCCTATAATTCACCAGGCAAAGGGGGGCTTTCTATGGCCCTGACTGACAACCGCACAAACAACCAGCCAATTCCTCGCTCTCTACCTCTTTATCTCCCTCACTCTGTCACTACCTCCCTTTTTCCTCTCCCCCTCTTTATGTCCCCTCGCCTCCTCTGTCTCTCCTCTCGCTGCCTCTCAATCATTTCTTTCTTCTACTTTCTACCTTTCTCTCGCAGCGGGGAGCAGTAGGTACAAAAAAGTGTGTCTATTTTTTTTTAATAACATATATTAACTAAGTACTCTGGCACAAACACGACCAGTCATGAGGATTTATCGGGTTCACTCGATCACTTCATAGGGTGCCTCTGATGGCTACCCCGTCACATTTGTCTGCTCTTAAAATAATTCCAGCATCTCAACAGCGCACGGTGCAGGGTTAATGTGATGAATACAAAGAGACAACCGCTAGAAAACAATGTCCAATGACATTGGGTTGTCCTGAAATTAAAAAATATATGCCAATCAATCAACCAATCAAATGTATTTATAAAGCCCTTTTTACAACAGCAGTGGTCACAAAGTGCTTTTACAGAAACATATATGTGCCTGTTACAATGTGTTTCATTCTGGCCAATCAGTCATTTTCAGGTATCTTTTTCTTGGATTGTTTTGTAGTAATTTCTGTGAGAAACCACCACTTTGTTTTCCAAGTTTACTTTCACCCCGGATCCAGCTGATCCTTTTCTCTTATATTATAATGGCCTCCATACTCTGTGTTTCAACCTCTTTCTGCTCTCTGGTCTTTCTTTCCCTCTCCGAGCCCTTTCTCTCTTTCTCCCCGTCCATCTCTCTCTCTATCACTATCCCTTCATCGATTCTGCTCTCTACTCCAACTGTTTTCCCTCTCCAAAATGTTCCAAAGGGCTCAGGGTTTAAAACCAAAGAACAGTTATTCAGGGCATATCTTTGGACCCCTCCCCTCCAAGGAATGCTCTCTTTAATTAATCTGGTGTCCTTGTGACTCTTGGAGGTTCTGAGCCCTTGGACGCTGACTCAGGACTACCTGTCAACTAGATGTCCCAGTTCAATTCCCAAAAACTACTAATCACTAGACCAGCCTGATTACTAACCACCAGACCAGCCCGACTACTAACCACCAGACCAGTCAGACTACTAACCACCAGGCCAGTCAGAATACTAACCACCAGACCAGTCTGACTACTAACCACCAGACCAGTCTGACTACTAACCACCAGACCAGTCAGAATACTAACCACCAGACCAGTCTGACTACTAACCACCAGACCAGTCTGACTTCTAACCACCAGACCAGTCTGACTACTAACCACCAGACCAGTCAGAATACTAACCACCAGACCAGTCTGACTACTAACCACCAGACCAGTCTGACTACTAACCACCAGACCAGTCAGAATACTAACCACCAGACCAGTCTGACTACTAACCACCAGACCAGTCTGACTACTAACCACCAGACCAGTCTGACTACTAACCACCAGACCAGTCAGAATACTAACCACCAGACCAGTCTGACTACTAACCACCAGACCAGTCAGACTACTAACCACCAGACCAGTCAGAATACTAACCACCAGACCAGTCTGACTACTAACCACCAGACCAGTCAGAATACTAACCACCAGACCAGTCTGACTACTAACCACCAGACCAGTCTGACTACTAACCACCAGACCAGCCAGACTACTAACCACCAGACCAGTCAGAATACTAACCACCAGACCAGTCTGACTACTAACCACCAGACCAGTCTGACTACTAACCACCAGACCAGTCTGACTACTAACCACCAGATCAGTCAGACTACTAACCACCTGACCAGTCTGACTACTAACCACCAGACCAGTCTGACTACTAACCACCAGACCAGTCTGACTACTAACCACCAGACCAGGCTGACTACTAACCACTAGACCAGACATGTATAATCATTGACAACAAGCTCCTTCAAAAGAAACACTGACCGCATTCACTCAAAATGTCAACAGCGAATTAAGGACACATACACATATCAATCCTCCAAGCATTTCACAAATGCATGATAAAATCCATGTGTCTTTCATAACATGAATCAGTGGGAAGGTCATTGGAGGAAGCCAGAAACCCTTCAGTGACATTTACAAAAATACTGAGGAAGAACAAAGAATCAACACAACACACATTGGTTACTGGATGAAATTGAAATCTAGAAGTGCAGCTACTAGTTCTCTTTATATATACTAATCTTCTTAACTGTTTGTTAAACTGTCTATGTTTATACTACTAAATGTGTATGTTAAATGTTCACCTGTGACTAGACAGAATCCCAACATGAAGTCCCCTCCCAGGACATAAAAAGTTATTTGAATTAATTGGAATGTAAATTCTACACGACTAATTGCAAATTCTGTCGAACTGGTAATCACTTGCAATGTAACCCTCTCATTGTCATTTTAAAGGTGCCTTGTCATTAGAATATGCACACACGCACACACACACCCGCACACAGACACACGCTCACACATATGCACACAGACACACACCCACACACACACGCACACAGAAACACAGACACGCACACACACACACACAGACACACACACACGCACACAGACACACACACGCTCACACACTCCATTGTAATTAGCCTTCGTGGCTAACAGTCCGGATATGTTATAAGTAGTACTCTCTCCGACTGCAGCGTTGCCATGTAAATGGTTACAGTAATTACTACTAGAGACTGGGTGGCGTGTGTGTGTGTGTGTGTGTGTGTGTGCGTGGGCTGTGTGATATGTGTGAGTGTGTGTGTAGGTTGGGTGGTTACGAGGTGAAGTGCCAAGCTTTTCATCAGTATTCCAAAACAGTGCACTACTCAGCCCTTCGTAGTACCAGCTCTCCACCTCCAGGCATTCCCAATGGCTCTCATCTGCACAGCCTACACACACACACACACACACACAGGTGGTGAGATGTATCCGCACAGTAAGTAACTTGCTCCCTCAGCCACACACACACACACACACACACACATGCTCATATTCACACACATAAGTACTGGCCCACTTACATGTATGCAATCACACACACACAGGTGGTGAGATGTATCCACACAGTCAGTAACACACTCTCTTATATTCACACACAAGTACTGTCACACAAAGCCCTGCACACTCACATGTACGCAATCACACAGCACGCGCACACACACACACACACACACACACACACCACGTTGTACGGACTTGGCTCTCTAGCACCCCCACTCACCCACCCACTCACCCCCCCCCCCCCCCCCCCACTCACCCACCCACTCACCCACCCACTCACCTACAGTAGCCACCCAATCACACACAATCTAACTTCCCAAGGCGACGATCAACATGATCTTTTTCTTTCTTCAAACACATCCCCTGGAATTATCCCAGGGCCTGAGTGCCGTGTGAAGACCGGACCCCGTAATCAACCACGCTTAATGTCACAGGAGCATCCCCAGAGGCAGCAGTCTGCGAGCCGAGAGCCACAGCCCTGGAGATCCAGACATACAACAACCTGACAGGACTGGAGGGGAAGATGCATGGGGTCGGCTGGGTCAGTGTGTCCCTGTCTGGGACGCGGACAGGAGCCCTCCTTCGCTCGCGTCACGGAATGTTCATGCACCGCTCTGACATCCCGGGGAAAGTGTGTCAGTCTCCGTGTGTGGGAAGCAAATCCTCCGCTATTAGTCACACGCATGCTACCGGCTCACGGAAAACACACAACGAGGCAGCGGAACACTGCACCCCCAGACACGACTACATTGTATTACACGGCAAACGGAGTTTCACGATCACGACAACACATATGGACAACACGCGTGGGTCAAACTTTGATTTAACCACCACGCTCGTATGTGTTTGTGTGCGTCGCTGATTTTGTGTGTGTGTGTGTGTGTGTGTGTGTTTGTGAGCGGTCTTACCGTGACGGTTGGGATAGCGGTGACCAGGGAGTACACTAGCACCGGAGGAGCCTTGCTGTCGTCCTCGGGTCCCGGGTACGGTTTGGAGAAGCTCTTGTCGAAACAGAAGAAGCCCTGGATGTGGACGGGGAACGTGTCTGTGTACTCAAAGTAGTACGCCAGGAGAACCGTCCCGGCCATGATCACCAGCTGAAAGTAGAACATGGTTCTGGCGTCAGACGGGTCGAAGGGAACCGAGTAAAAGTGCAGCGGACTGCGTCTCCGTGGATGGGAAAGCGAAGGACAGGAAGAAGGAGAAGATGATTCCTTTCGGAGCGTGGCGACAGAGGGTTCTGGAGTGTGGAATGAAGAGAGAGAGAGAGTCTGAATCCGAAGGAGGAGGGTTTAAGAAAAACAAACAGAAAAGGAAGAAGATGCTGCTGTATTGTACTGAGAAAAATAAAGAGATGAAATGACAATGGAAGAGTAAGAGAGACAAGACAGAGGCGGGAGGAAGGGGGGAGAGAGAGAGAGAGGCAGGGAGAAAGGGGGGAGAGAAGAGAGAGAGGGAGAGAGAGAGACAGGAGGGGAGAAAGCAGAGAGAGGGAGAGGGGAGAGATAGAGGAGGTAAAGAGAGAGGCGAGAGAGAGGCGGGGAGAAAGGAGAGAGAGAGAGGAGAGAGAGAGGAGAGAGAGAGGAGAGAGAGAGGCAGGCAGGCAGAAAAAGGAAAGGGAGATGAGAACGAGGAGAGAGGAGCGAGAGGCGGGAGAAAGAGTTTAGAGAGGGGCGAGGAGAGAGAGGTGAGAGAGGGGTTGGGGAGGGCTCAAGTCCAAGTATGGGAAAGAGAGGGAAGGAGGGAGGGAGGCTGCTGTCCGCATGAGTGGCTGTGCGTCTGTGTGTGTGTGTGTCTGTGTGTGTGCGTCTGTTTGTGTCTGCTGTTTAGTAGAGTGAGAAGTGATTCACTATAACACATGAAGATCACAGTATGTGAACATCCTGAAACCGAACATTTTTGATTGCAGCTTACAACAAACGTGTGTGTGTGTGTGTGTGTGTTTGAGAAAGACAGCACACACGCAAATATAAAGGAACCATACGCACGGAATGCCTGTGCTTCTGAACTGTGTGCAGCCAGCTTGAACTACGTGTGCTTTGACATCACGCCGATGGGACTGTCCAATTGGTGCCTTCTGTGCAGCTTAAACGGCCGGTTTACTTCTAAGCGGAGGAAGCCAAACTGTCAGCGGCGGTACGCTGGCTTCGTGACGGCAGAGTACAGTGTGTTGACGTGTGTCACTAGCTTCTCCTTCTCCCCACAGGAGGGTCCCTGGACAGAGGGTGCCCAGCTGCACATCCAGAGCTTTCCAGAGTTCCAACCATCGTGTCAAGGGCAACGTCACTGAGGGCCACACGCACCGCACGCACACACACACACACACACGGGCACACACACACATGGGCGCACACACACACACACACACGACACACACACACACACACGGACACACAAACGCACTGGCAAAGCGTCTAACAGCAGTCAACTCGGTGGTTTATTTTTAGATGCGCACACATCAAACAGCTATTTCCCTCTTTCTCATCTTCCAGCTCCTCCTGTACATGTCTTGCCGGTGTACATAGATATCTCTGAGGCACGCCGTGTCTCCTCCAACCTCCCCTCTGTCTCCACCTCCATCTGTGGAGAGCCTGAGGGACAGAGGGAGTGAAGTCTGGGAGAGGCGTCCATGTTTAAACGAATATATAAGGGCTGATGGTTCCCAGTCCCTCAGCAGGTTTACATTCTATTTTCGGGGGTCGGGGGGTTGGGGGGGGGGGGGGGGGGGGCTAATGTGTTAAGAAAATGCTAATTTAAATATCGGAGCCCAAAGCTCTGATTGCGTAGCCAAAGCGATCCTCGAGCAATGTGATTCCAAATATGCAGGAGACCGGAGTCTTTAAAGTGGAGCTGGAGCAGCGGCAGGCAGACAGGCACCGTCCCGGCTGACCTCTAATGCCAGATGGACTTTCCGAACCTAAGGCCGGGAGCAACTCAGGGTCAAAATATGCTAAAACGATTCTGTCAGGATTCCCACCCAACCACCCCCCCGAGATCGCTTCCACCATTCTCCCTCAGTGAAACAGCTCTCACCTCAATATGACCTTCCCCTTGTGGACTTAAACCAAGCGTCCTGTGTTATTACTATCACGGAAGTACAACTAAATCCTGTTAGTAAGGATTTAGTTGCGTCCCATTGAATAACATGGGGAGGGCGGGGTTTATGACCTATACTGGGACCACTCACCAGGGGGCGATCGAGACGTTTTGGCTTCACTTTTCAGGCCTTGTGCGGCACGCTTGGTAAGAACAGACGACAGCATTAAGATGATATTCAGCGGCGCCCCCTCTTTGATTTTGTGTAAAAACCTTTATCTGTATGTAATGCCGGGCACAACACCAGCGGACAGAGAGACAGACAGGGACACTTCACCTCTTGACCCTCTTATCCGTTATGATGTGCGTCACTTACCTGGAGAACACATGGCACCAGGATGCACTATGGGAAGAAGGCAAGCCGGCAGAGGCAGTGTGATGCTTTGGGCAATGTTCCGCTGGGAAACCTTGGGTCCTGCCAGTCATGTGGATGTTACTTTGACACGTACCACCTACCTAAGCATTGTTGCAGACCATGTGCATCCTTTCATGGCAAAGGTTCAGGAAAATGGTTCAGGAATGGTTTGAGGAACACAACAACGAGTTCAAGGTGTTGATTTGGCCTCCAAAATCCCCAGATCTCAATCCAATTGAGCATCTGTGGGATGTGCTGGACAAACAGGTCTGACCCATGCCGCACCTTCCAGGACTAAAGGGATCTGCTGCTAATGTCTTGGTGCCAGATACCACAGCACACCTTCAGAGGTCTAGTGGAGTCCATGCCTTGCTGGGTCAGGGCTGTTTTGGCAGCAAAAGAGCGACCTACACAATATTAGGCAGGTCGTCATAATGTTATGGCTGATCAGTGCATATAACTGGCATGAGATGTTGGTTTGCATATAGACAAGATGGTGGGGAGTCACTAGAGAAAACACTGACCCACTGACCACTTTAACATTACATCCCATTAAAGGGTCACATAAAATGTTTTATTTTATTTACAGTATTTAAATGTATGCAGTATCAGAAATGGTGTAGTGAAATGACGTTCTGTATCATGGTTTATTTAAAAAAACGAATCAATTATTGTAAGAATACATTGGTTTATGGTTGGGAAATTATAGTAAGAAAAAAAAACCTGACATACTGTTATTGTAAGACTTGTTGGTTTGAAGTGTTTTTGAGACATCCATATTTTTGACACACAAAGACACGTACAAATCTGTGAATGTCCCCTTTTTTCACTGATTTGTTCTGTATTTATGTTAACATACTCCAATTTGGCCTCAAATACGTTCTTTGATTTTCTCAAAATCAGACACGCATCACATTCCCAATAATAACAGACAGCTTCATTTTCTCAAAGCTTCAAACACACATCCCCTAATGCCAACAGTGCCGTTCACGCTGTACGTACTGGCACCGTTTCACGGGAACAATTACCTCGCCAGTCTTGAAAACCAGATCTATTCCAAGCAACGGTAATTGTGCTTATACAAGCTGACTCCGAGCTAGAGGAGACTCGGATGCTGTAAATAACAGCTGATCTTGTGGCCGTGATCACGGTATCCAAGAACGCCACAGAGTGGAACAAACAAAAAAACACATCTCCAACTCACCAATAACGCCCTGTGCTTTTGGCGGCTGATTATAAAGGCTACCATTTTGGACTTGCTCCGGGGTCTGAACACGTCTCCCTAAACATTGCGGTTGTACCCATATACCTGAACAAACGACGGGAAGCGTTTTGATGGCGATAACGGGGCCGCCAATTTGAGTCAGTCCCGCACGTAACCGTGTCATGAGCAAAATAGTGGACTATGCAGGGAAGAATGTGCCGATTGGGATGGAAAACGTAAAAAAGGTTTGAAAGGTTTAGATCCGTTTGCTTAACGTAGCTGTGAGGCCCGGCAGGGAGACATCAGGCTGTGTCATAACTGACACACACCTAGCTGTGTGCCGGCACCGCCAGAAGGCAGAAGAGTCGCCCATCAAGCAACAACTTGAGTGTGTGAACGACTGTTTGTGTGTGTGTGTGTTTGTGTGTGTGTGTCTGCGTGCGTGCGTGTATTAAGATGACATCGTTGGCCTGAGGTTCAGAGAGAAAAACCAGTTAGACAACGTTTGTGTGCAGCAATTATAAAATCAAAAAGCAGCACTGACAGAGAAGTAGAAAGAGAAGTAGAGAGATCAGAGGATAATAAATACAGAGAGAAGTAGAGAGAGATAAACAGAGTAGAGATAAATAAATAGAGAGAGTAGAGAGAGAGAGGGGGGGGGAGGGAGCGAACCAGAAGTAGAGGGGGGGTGAGATGATATGTTTAGATGTGTATAGATGATGTGTTTAGATGTGTATAGATGATGTGTTTAGATGTGTATAGATGGTGTGTTTAGATGTGTATAGATGATGTGTTTAGATGTGTATAGATGATGTGTTTAGATGTGTATAGATGATGTGTTTAGATGTGTATAGATGGTGTGTTTAGATGTGTATAGATGATGTGTTTAGATGTGTATAGATGATGTGTTTAGATGTGTATAGATGATGTGTTTAGATGTGTATAGATGATGTGTTTAGATGTGTATAGATGATGCGTTTAGATGTGTATAGATGATGCGTTTAGATGTGTATAGATGATGCGTTTAGATGTGTATAGATGATGTGTTTAGATGTGTATAGATGATGTGTTTAGATGTGTATAGATGATGTGTTTAGATGTGTATAGATGATGCGTTTAGATGTGTATAGATGATGCGTTTAGATGTGTATACATGATGTGTTTAGATGTGTATAGATGATGTGTTGAGATGTGTATATAATAAGATTACTTTTCAAACTATTACATTCATCCTGGCTTTAGAAAAATTGATCTGAAGGATTTGAGAATCCCTATAAAGAGTCTCCTCTGATGCTAGATATTATTGTTTTTTTTTTAAAGAAACCTTTCACACAGTTTTCAGATTACTCCAGGGGAAGGATCAAAGATCCCACAGAGCCCTGCTCTTTCCTTCTCTTCTCCTTTCCCCTCTTCTCTTCTCCCCCTTTCCTCCTCTCTCCTCTCTGTCGCTCTTCTCTTATTATATGACCTGGTTCAGGCTAGCTCTTGGTTCACACAGTCATTAAGCTAGGGAGAATATTTGACAAAATTGCCTATAAACTTTCCACAGTTGAGCTTTAAGTGTGTGGGTGCGTGTGTGTTTGTGTGTATGTATGCCTTAACCTCCCACCACAGATGAGCATTCAGAGTGACTCTTACACGTTGAAGATCCAGACCTAGATCTGCTAAACCTCCCTGATTTGGTGATCCAGTCCTAGATCCACTAAACCTCCCTGAATTGAGGATCCAGTCCTGGATCTGCT
Source organism: Esox lucius (assembly GCF_011004845.1). Lineage (NCBI taxonomy): Eukaryota > Metazoa > Chordata > Actinopteri > Esociformes > Esocidae > Esox > Esox lucius. The sequence continues at coordinate 11,589,679 of NC_047577.1, forward strand.
AAACCTCCCTGATCTGAAGATCCAGTCCTAGATCCACTAAACCTTCCTGAATTGAAGACCCAGTCCACATTTTAAGCACAAACTCAAAACAAAAAAAAAGCAAGTAAAGTAAGAATGCTTCAACTACGACAGAGATTCATGGCACCAAGCACACCAAAATTACAATGGTCTGAATGAGGAATAAAACGTTAAATATCCATTAGTGGCCCAGTCAGAGAGCCACATTTGTGAAAAAAGGTGATTTCAGCGGGTGAAGACATATCCAAATAAATACTATTTTTTGTTAATGCATAAAAACAGTGTAGATGGTGTGTAGATGGTAGATGCTGTGGAGTATGTGAGTGTGTGGTGGGTCTGTAGGTCTTAAAGCAGTTATGCATGATGTACTACAAATCTGAACGCAATGTTAGAGCTTCTTATTAGATCAGAGGGACCAGATTGCCACCTGGTGGTGCAAATGTGAATTACAACCAACTCCACAGGGGGACCTGCATCGAGAGAGATGAGCTTGACCGAAATAAATGAGTGGATAGCCAAGAAGGAAAAGCAAAAGGGAGTCTTGAGAGGCATGAGAGAGACAACCAGAGTGGTGAAGGAAATGAAACATTTAATGAGTGTTAGGGACATGTAGGCACACTGCAGAAGACCCCCTAGGGAAATGAATTGGTTCGAGAGATGTGAAGGGCGGAGACGGAGCGAGAGGGTGAGAGAGAGAGAGAGAGAGAGAGAGAGAGGTTGACAGAAAGTCTGAGAGAGGGGAGGAGAGGGTGGGCAGAAAGCGCAAAAGCAGTAGATAAGGAGAAGGAGAAAGAACGAGAGAAACATGGGGATTGTGAAGGATCAAAGCGTGCATACATCTTCTGGCGCCCACACACTCCTCTCCTTCCATCAGTCTGTTGGGTTCTTTGTTTTTCTTCACTAGCCACTGTGTCTCCCTCTCCTAATCCTTGTTTTCTTACATTAGGGTTGTCCACTTCAGATTCTCTTATCTTACAGATCTCTCTCACGCTTTTCTCTGTCTCTTTCTCTCCTCTCTTTACCCCCCCCCCCCTCCCCCGTTCCCGACAGAGTCTATATTTTCACATCACCTCGTTGATCGCCCGTAGGGGAAGCTCAACAACATTGTATAAAAACAATAAACACAGCAGAAATGCAGCAGAATGCAGCCAGTCTGTGAATGGATCCGCACACTGACAGGGAGATGGGGAATTGCACCCCTGGAAGACACTGGGCGCATAAAGTCTGCGCTGGCACAATGTGCATGTGAACTCCCACGTCCGATTCAACACAAAGCTTGCCTTGCACCCACTCCGCAGTACATCCAGAAGGTGAACCCAGGCGTTCTGTTGGGGTGAGAACACGTCTGAATGTGTTTGGTTGATAACGTATAGTAACTCCACTTCATTTTTTTTTTTTTACTCCCACTCTCAGTGTCTCTCCATCACTCTCTCTCTTTCTCTATAGCTATATCCTTGTTTCCTTTCGAGCTCTGTCTCCGACATCTACACTCTCTCCCCCTAATTTCTCTCCCCCCACCTCCTCCATTTCTCTCTCTGTCTCTCCCCCCACCTCCTCCATTTCTCTCTCGGTCTCTCCCCCCACCTCTTCCATTTCTCTCTCGGCCTCTCCCTCCCTCCTTCATATTAGGAAACAGGTGGGAGCTATCAAATGCTTAGGGCTTCATGATTTAGATCAACACTACAGGTGCTATTCTTAGACACACAGAGAGAGAGAGAGAGAAATAATGAGGAAGAGAGATGAAGAGTAAGAGGGCAGGAGCGAGGGAGAGAGATAAAGAGAATGAGAGCAAAAGAGCGGAGAGAGGAGAAGTAATATTCTATTGAGAATGTGTTACTGGTGGGCTAGCATATCTGTCTTAACAGAGAACAATGGAGCAGAATTAGGTCGGTGTTTGTGTGTGCCTCATTCTGAAATCAGAAATGATGTGTCCTCTCTCAACAGTACTGAAATCCTCCCGCCATTTATTTTGACTGCAGATGTTTCTGTAATTCAAAGCAGCAACTGAATAAGATGTATTCAGCCGTGTTCCAAAAGAGCACTAACTTGACCATAGTGTGAAGATGTTAGAGAAGCACCAGGAGTGGAGATGTTAGAGAAGCACCAGGAGTGGAGATGTTAGAGAAGCACCAGGAGTGGAGATGTTAGAGAAGCACCAGGAGTGGAGATGTTAGAGAATTACTGTAAAACATATACTACAAGATAAGTACTGTTGGAGAAGCATTGCTAAAAAAATGGTGTTACATTTTTTGTTATAGAAGCATATTGATCATAAATACATTATTAAATTGATGAATCGATAAATCATATAGAACTCAAATAGTTCTTCTCAAAAACCAAACTCTTGACAGTTTCCTCAGGAATGATTCATACATAACTAATCAGAGTTAAATTAAAATAAGCTAAATCATTTGACATTTACTGAAATTGCAATTGAACTAAGCTTACAAGGCGCATATTTATTGGTGATATTCTTCTAGAAGTGGGTAAACCTAATTCGTAGATTTTAGCAGGGCAAATATAGATGTACCAGGGCAAAGATTTTCTATTTAATTCTGCAGTGGGCTGATCACCAAAAACATGTAATTTCGATTTTTCAAATGGCACTTCCTTCCGTCCCCTTCTTCTTCTACAGAAGCCCGGTGCAAAATCAGTACAAAACGACTTGTTATCAGATCAAAACGACTTATTAAGCGTCTTGGTCTTTGAAGTGAAGGAGCCAGTTAGCCTTGAGAATGAGCAGACACTTTCTGCCCTTTCACAGCATGTCTTTCTGCCCTTTCACAGCATGTCTACCATGTTTCACACCAGTGAAGGATTAGACAGACAGAGAGAGAGTGATAAAGAAGGAAAGTGAGGGGAGAGACAAAGAGTGACACGGGGGGGGGGGGTGTATAATGCCTTGAGTGGGAGGAGAAGAGGCAGAAGAGATGGAGATGGAGCACCCAGTGAACAGGATGGGAATGGTAAAATCGTGTGTAATCCCTCGTTTATTAATGGGACCGATAAGAAAGGTTCTCACGTTCTAGGAGCGAGACGGAGCGATATGAAAAACAATGCCCAGAGTGACAGAGAGAGGGGGAAAGAGAGAGAAATAAAGCCTGCTGAACTGAGACTGGATTGACAGAGAGAGGGAGAGAAAGGAAGAAAAGAGAGAACAATGAGAGGCAGAGAAGAAAAAAACTGAGGAAAAGGGGAAAGACAAGTGAGAAAAACAGAAGGAAAGAGAGAGAGAGTAAAAGAGGGAGATCCCTGTTTATTTAAAGACGAAATACTAATGACTGCTAATGTATATATTGTACATAGGCTTGGATGAGCTCAGGGTTCTGTACTGGGGCAGGCCTCTAACACACACACACACACATTCTCTTGCATGTTCAGCCAAAGGAGCTGAACGGTAGAGAGAAGAGGATGCGGTGAGGACAGGGATTGAGAGCCATTAGAGAAAAAGGAAAGGTGGAAGGTGAATGGTGTGGAGAGTAGTGTGGAAGGGGTGGGGAATATTGGAGGAGGGTTTGGCGATGAGTGTTCTGGAGAAGTAATGATCTGGAGTACTGTTCTGGAGATGGAGTGTTCTTGAGAGTCGGGGGGCTCGGTTGGAGGAGTATGACTTCAAATCAGAGATGAAGAAATGACGAGCGCTTTGGAGGAGTGTTGAAAGAAAAGAGGAACGAGAGGAGGGTCTGTCAAGAGGAGCATCTGAGAAAGGGTGGAGGGCTTTGGAGATGAAAGAAAGAGACTGGGGAGAAAAAGACGGCGCTAGATAGGGTTATGAGGAAGTAAAGAAGTGCTTGAGGGGAGTGCTTGGTAGATGGAAAATCTCACTAAAAAGTGTGACACAGTGGTACACTAAGGACTGTTGAGTTTAAGTGATGAGAAGAGCACTACAGAGGACAGACTAGACTGGAGCGGCAGACATCTTCATCAAGATAAGTCCCAAATGGTACTGTTTTCTACACCAGGGGCTACATCAAGTCCCTTTTTCATGTTAGAAAAAAAATGTCAACTGATGTTGTATTACTGTTTATTGACTTAGCCTAAAAGTGATAGGCAACTAGTTCATTTTATTTCAGGCACATGTTTGAGAGAGTATTTTGTGACTGTGTTAATTTAGGGTTAACCTTAAGTCACAATACCACACTCACCATATATAGTATATCAAACTTAAATTCAAATATGGATGTCCTGTTTCGTGTGTTGTTAAGGATTGGTATGACATACTACAAAACATCTGCAAATATACAAATTCTATTCACTCAAAACAACTAAGTTCTCACACCCACCTTTTAAACATCGGTACCCCAAATTAGGGGCATGCCCCTAAGTTGGGAATCCCTGGATATATTAAACTGCTTTTTACCAGAAACCTACGGCCATACTAGGAAACAGCCCTTTAACTACATGTAACAGGCATGTCAGGAAAAAGAGAGTTTCAAATGGGTTCTTAGCTGTCCCTGTGAGGAAACCCTTTGACTGTTTTGGTTCCAGGTAAAACCTGTTTGGTTCCTGTATGAACCCTGGAAGAATTCCGTGGAAGAATTTCTACAGAGGGTTCTATGGAACCAAAAAAGTTTCATACGTTTTTCACTTAACAGCAATACAAATGGCAGAGGAGAAAGGAACAACTTAGCCTCAATCCAACACCACACCTCCCTAGACACCTCCCAAACCCCTCACAATGCCTCTCACCACACCTCCCCCCACCACTTCACCATAGAAAAGGTATGCAGACTGTATGTCCGGCAGCGCAGCTCGAACTCCGACTCATCCGCCTGAACCCCTGCCGTTGGTCACCGCTGTTTCTCTGAAGTTCAAAAACAAACTGCTTTAAAATCCTGACACGCTATGGGACAGCACTGCAGTCGCTGGCTACATCTAACACCATCCCGACCTGCGGCTGTAGCCCCTTAGTGGCAGGCGCTTGCTGTCTAACTCTCTAGCCCTACAATTTCTCAAACCACAGTTGAACAACAACACATTAGTCCTCTCTTGTTGCCATGAAGCCCCCTGGGATGTAGCTGCAGAGGGTCTTGTGGCTAAACACCAAACCAACCTATAAAAAGCTATGCTAATGCAAAAACTGCTAACTTACTAAACTCTGTACCCATCTCCATGGGCACAGCCAGGGATGACTCGTTAGCTTTAGTGCATAAGCATTTTAAAATACCACTCTTACCTTGTGATAACGCTTAAACTGCTAACTGTTCATTTGCTGAGCTAGCCCTGGCTGTCGGCTCTTTGGTCAAAGCATAAGCATTAGCGTAGCCTGTTACCGGCTGAGTGGGCTAATTGCATTTCCTGCATTTAATTAGGCTGTTCATTAGGAAATAATGTACATCTGAGGGTGATGAGACGCTAGTCTGAGTCCCTATGGGAATTAGAGAGAAGATGACGAGGGAAGGAGTACAGGAGTAGACTGAGTAAAGAACAAAAGGGTCTCTAACCGGAGGCCATGTTCCAATATGTAAGAATGGCTTTCTGTGATGAAAGGGAAGAGAAAGGGATGATTGAAATATTTGAATGTATCCATCTTCAAAAATATTGTACTAATGATTGGTTGATGTAGGCTGCCCACTCACCTCCACCAATAGGAAGCAGGGAACGATGTAGGTGCTGGTCTTCTGCAGGTCTTTGTCCCCTATATTCCTCATTGTATCTTCTCTGTTTGTCTCCTCTTAGCTGGACGCAGGCACCTTACTGTGGAATCATGAAAACACCTTTAGCAACAGCCCAAAGAAACAAAATGTTACACTGCATTATACCTGTCCCAATCATTAAAACAAATCAATGGAATTGTTGTCTATTTTCTGCTTCAATTTTAGGGTACAAAATGTATGCCTCGCAATTTTCCTGGTTAAGGGATGTCTAGAATTAAGTTGAATTGGGGGAAAAATGAGGAATTCTCCAGCAAGTTCCCAGAATCTTAACGTATTCTGTAATTGTTTTTCAATACAGAAACAACAAACTGTTGCAGTCTTTTTCACTTCTCTGTTAATAATTAGGTACAGTTGAACATACCCTTTCATCATCATCCATCATCATCCATTATTCCCTACGCCTTCTATCTCTCACAGACACACACACACACACACACACACACACACACACACACACTGACTTCCCCTTCACAGAAATAATTGGGAAATGAGGTTGAAAGAAGGAGAAGTGGAGAAAGAGACAGAAAATAAATGATCAAAAACAAAAGGATGACAAGGAGAGAGAAGAGAGAAAGTCATGACAAAGATGTTTCTGGGTGGTTCAGAAGGCAACATTACGACACTGAGAAACAGGCTGTCATTTCGGATGCAGCCAGTTAGCCAATCAACCAGCCAGTCAGTTATCCAGTCAGTCAGGCTCTCAGCCAATTAGCGAGACAGTCAGAAAGACTGTTATGACACTGAGAAACAGTCAGTAAATCTTTCAGCCAGCAAGCCAGTCTGGTGGCCAACCAGTTCTTTGGCAAGCCTGTCAGTCGGCCAGTTAGTCAATCAGCTTCCCAGTCAGCCAGAAAGCCAGGCAGCAACTCAGTCAGCCTGCCAGTCAGCCTAACAGCCAATTGGCCAGTCAGATAGTCATTCAGCCTGCCAGTAGGTCAGCCAGACAGCATAGAAATATGATGGTTGGAAAAGAGACTATGGGAATAAATAAAAAAGACTAATAAGGAATAAATAAGATATGATTTCAAAAAGAGAGAGAGAGACACTCAACTGGGGGATTCCCATCCCAGGACAATTATAGACATAGAACATAATCCAAAGAGAAGGGGCATGTGGAGGCTTCCTTCCTCCTGCATCCACAATTAGATCCCAATAGACCAGATCCCAATGAACCAGATCTCCTCAGACCAGATAACCATGGAGCAGATCCCAATGAACCAGATCCCCCTGGACCAGATTCCCCTGGATCAGATCCCAATGGACCAGATCTCCTCAGACCAGATACCCATAGACCAGAACCCCTGGACCAGATCTACTTGGACCAGATACCCATGGTCCAGATCCCAATGGACAAGATCCCAATGGACAAGATCCCAATGGACAAGATCCCCTGGACCAGATACCCAAATAAACAAGATCCCCCTGGATAAGATACCTATGGACCAGATCCCCCTGGACCAGATCCCCTCAGGCCAGATCTCCTCAGACCAGAACCCAATGGACCAGAACCCCCTGGACCAGAACCCCCTGGACCAGAACCCCTCTGACAAAATACCTATGGACCAGATCCCCCTGGGGAAAATATAGATCTGATTCCCCTGGGGAAAAGATTGTATGCTATGGGTAGTATTCAATCAGATTTGGATCCAGTTCCCAGTTTTAGTCAAAAGTAAATTTCTCCCATGCAGAATGGATGCCTGTCTGAGTTCATATGCTGTTTAAGATTTTGATTCACTCTATTGATTCATATCTATTTCCCAAATTGTGCCCATCCCTCCTTCTTCCACTACACCCAGCTGACTCCATCCCTCCTTCCTCCTCTACACCCAGCTGACTCCATCCCTCCTTCCTCCTCTACACCCAGCTGACTCCATCCCTCCTTCTTCCTCTACACCCAGCTGACTCCATCCATCCTTCTTCCTCTACACCCAGCTGACTCCATCCCTCCTTCTTCCACTACACCCAGCTGACTCCATCCCTCCTTCTTCCTCTACACCCAGCTGACTCCACCCCTCCTTCTTCCTCTACACCCAGCTGACTCATCCCTCCTTCCTCCTCTACACCCAGCTGACTCCATCCCTCCTTCCTCCTCTACACCCAGCTGACTCCACCCTTCCTTCCTCCACTCCACCCAGCTGACTCCATCCCTCCTTCTTCCTCTACACCCAGCTGACTCCATTCCTCCTTCCTCCTCTACACCCAGCTGACTCCATCCCTCCTTCTTCCTCTACACCCAGCTGACTCATCCCTCCTTCCTCCTCTACACCCAGCTGACTCGATCCCTCCTTCTTCCTCTACACCCAGCTGACTCCATCCCTCCTTCTTCCTCTACACCCAGCTGACTCCACCCCTCCAGCCTCTTCACCCTACTATGTCCATTAATGGACATTACATTTTGTAGTCGTTGAGCAGATATTCTTATCCAGACTGAATTACAGTGCATTCATCTTAAGATAGTTAAGTCTGTACCGTATCTCAGTAGATAGAGGATAGCGCTTGCAACACCAGAGGTTGTGGGTTTGATTCCTAAGGTGGACCAGGTCAGAAAACGTATCCACTCACTACTGCCAGTCGCTCTGGATAATGGCGACAGCTGAAGGACTAAAAGGTCAATGTAATATTTGTATTTATTTAAATCATTGTCGTCACCCTACTCCCACTCCATATGTCCGCTCTCTGGGGACAATCTTCACATACAACTTTTCTTTCAGGGCCGTTCTCTCCAGTGTGTCTATACAAGCACAAACCTGAACATTATGTTCCCTGACAGTGTAGCGGTCAGGGAGCTTCATAGGCATTCCACGTGTTGTCTCATTTTGACATTTTAAGTAACCATCTACATGCTAATCCACTCATAATAGACTCTGGGCTGTCCCTCTATCCCCTCTCGCTTTCTCTTTTTGTTTCTTTAAGTCTATTTCTCTTTAGAAATAATCTGCCTGTGTCTCTGTCGATACACGTTATTGTCGGCGAACAAGCTGGATCTTGTTGTCTTATACCAGTTAGTCATTGTCATGACACCCCTGAACGCTCACACACTCCCATGCACCTATGCTCTCCTCCACCCACTCACATCTACAAACACCCACCCGCATCTCTCCTGTCAACCACCCACACACAACCACATACACCCAACACACACACACACACACACTCCACCAGACATGACTGGTAGGTTACTTCCTCCCAATCCAGCAGGTTGAGGCTGCCTGTGTGAGTGTGTGTACAACAACGTCTCAGAGGCTCACGTCACTTTTAATGTTTGTCCAGGGCACAAAAACGTCTGTCACTTTGGCAAAAGCAAAGGTCTACGGGTGAAGCACAGCATAAGAAGATTAACACGGCACCAGGACAGCGATGAGACCGGGTTAGGAGTCAGAGTCAGGAAATAAGGGTTGGGTCAGGTATAAGGGTTGGGTCAGGTATAAGGGTCATGTATAAGGGTTGGGTCATGTATAAGGGTTGGGTCATGTATAAGGGTTGGGTCATGTATAAGGGTTGGGTCATGTATAAGGGTTGGGTCATGTATAAGGGTTGGGTCGTGTATAAGGGTTGGGTCGTGTATAAGGGTTGGGTCGTGTATAAGGGTTGGGTCGTGTATAAGGGTTGGGTCGTGTATAAGGGTTGGGTCAGGTATAAGGGTTGGGTCAGGTATAAGGGTTGGGTCATGTATAAGGGTTGGGTCCGGTATAAGGGTTGGGTCATGTATAAGGGTTGGGTCATGTATAAGGGTTGGGTCATGTATAAGGGTTGGGTCATGTATAAGGGTTGGGTCCGGTATAAGGGTTGGGTCTGGTATAAGAGTTGGGTCATGTATAAGGGTTGGGTCATGTATAAGGGTTGGGTCATGTATAAGGGTTGGGTCATGAATAAGGGTTGGGTCAGGTATAAGGGTTGGGTCAGGTATAAGGGTTGGGTTAGGTATAAGGGTTGGGTCATGTATAAGGGTTGGGTCAGGTATAAGAGTTGGGTCATGTATAAGGGTTGGGTCAGGTATAAGGGTTGGGTCATGTATAAGGGTTGGGTCATGTATAAGGGTTGGGTCATGTATAAGGGTTGGGTCATGAATAAGGGTTGGGTCAGGTATAAGGGTTGGGTCATGTATAAGGGTTGGGTCATGAATAAGGGTTGGGTCAGGTATAAGGGTTGGGTCAGGTATAAGGGTTGGGTTAGGTATAAGAGTTGGGTCATGTATAAGGGTTGGGTCAGGTATAAGGGTTGGGTCATGTATAAGGGTTGGGTCAGGTATAAGGGTTGGGTCATGTATAAGGGTTGGGTTAGGTATAAGAGTTGGGTCATGTATAAGGGTTGGGTCATGTATAAGGGTTGGGTCATGTATAAGGGTTGGGTCAGTTATAAGGGTTGGGTCGTGTATAAGGGTTGGGTCATGTATAAGGGTTGGGTCAGGTATAAGGGTTGGGTCAGGTATAAGGGTTGGGTCGTGTATAAGGGTTGGGTCATGTATAAGGGTTGGGTCAGGTATAAGGGTTGGGTCATGTATAAGGGTTGGGTCAGTTATAAGGGTTGGGGATAGGAATTCATTATGAAGGGTTAAGGTAGGTTTTAAAATTGGTAAAGTCCTACAAAGTAGATAAACATAAGTAGATTTGCACATTATTCCCTATTCAGTGGAATAAGTTGGATTGTTTAAATTAAAGTGCAATATACAGTGCCATCAAGGGTGGGTCAGTTAGGGCACAATAATTAGGATCATTTATTTCCCCCCCGAAACAAAACACAAAAAACATTTTCTAATGTTGACTCCCTTAGAATCCTGCAACAAATGAAAGTTTAATATAGGAAGTCTGTTCCCAAGCATTCCCAGAAATGAATTAACATTCAAAATATTTTTTAATTAAACAGTTACTGTGTACAAATAATCCTTCATA